>NW_028277050.1:2542329-3177911 GCF_059951505.1 Python bivittatus
GGAAATAGTTTGTGGCAGTCTGTTACAGCTGTGGCTGGACTGCCAGTGCTACTTAAGCCACATATAGGAGTTGAGGTGAATGTTCTTTCACAGCTGGTAGCAAAATCACTATCGGGGTTGGTACAAAGGATGCATCCCTTGGTGAATTTGGTAGGGCATATATTCAACCGGAAAAGACCCTCATGCTGGGAAAGATTGAAGGCAAAAGGAGAAGAGGATGGCAGAGGATGAGATGGTTAGATAGCATCACTGCAGCAATGAGCATGAAACTGAGCAAACTCAGGGAGGCAGTGAAGGACAGGAAGGCCTGGCGCAATAGGGTTCATGGGGTCACGAAGAGTCGGACATGACTTAACGACTGAACAACAACAATATTCAACTGGAAAGTATGGTTCCCATGCACTGCACAGCAGACATGCCAGAAAATTATTTGGATTTTTATGTTATTAGAATGGGAGGTGTATGTTTGTTGGATTGTGAGCGTGCACAACCTTGGGGTAGGGTGGTTGGAGCCCCTGTTGGGTGTGTGTGGGGGTGGGGTGCTGTAGGTTGGACTTGCCATCTGCTCTTGTTTGTTTGTCCCTTTCTTACTCCTTTGTATTTTGTATTTTGTTTGGCTTTATTGTACACCACCCAAAGTCAGTTTGGAGTTGGGCGGTGCCTAAATTGAATAAGTTAAATGAAATTAAATCTTAGGTGAGATGGTATCACAGTGGAGATTCAGATTACAGGGATGATTGGATCTCCCCACATGAGCACAGAAGGCCTAGTGGGTTTAGGCCAAGACACACCACATGGAGAAAATTGACTTTGACTGCAGACAGCTTATCTTGTGCCTAGATAGACACAAAATGGAGGACTGGTGAAGCCACTGGAATGTTTCAAGATGATGAAATGAGTAGGGTAGTTATAAAGATTCTAACATAGTCGTTTAATTTTTAAAAAGGTAAATTAGTCCTATTGAACTACTTCCCAAAGGGGGAGAATGTAGCATAAAGGTACATTATTCAGTAGGCACAAAGGAATAGTTCAGCAATTATGGTGTCTGTCAGGACATTCTGGTGAAAGACCTACTCCAGGTCTGCCAGCCTACTATTTTCTTACATGTGGGACTACTGTATGGTTGACAGATCACAATAAAAGGAAAATAGGCTGCTTCTTCAGTCACTGAAATCATCTTCCAGTCCCGTAACTAGTACATCTCCATTGCATTCTTGTGGAGCTCATATTAGCTTTTCTTGATGTACTCTTTAAGGAAGTGGACAAATCTTAATACTTGAGCCTGCCAGAGGCATAAAGTTTGCCATCTCAAGGCAAATATCTAGAAGTCTCCAGTTTTGCTCTGCACAGGCACAGAACAACCCATTTGTGTAACTGTACCAATTATCACTCAAAGAACTACATGTTTGTCCTGTTTTGTGTTATTTTTCATTCTTGCTTTGGCTTAGAGCCACCCAAACGTTTGAATTTGTTGAATTTCCCATATTGCCAAAGAAGTTTAGGGAATAAATGAACCACTAGATGTCAGCATAACTCCACAGATCTTTGTTGGTAGCCCACTAACATGATGGTTGTTGGGACACAGAATAACCCATTTGTGTAAGTAGGCTAACAGGCCCTTCCTTACCTTTTCTGACCCCTTCGTTTTGAACTCCTCTGTTGCATTTGATTATATGTCCATTTTAAATTCCATCACAATGTTCCCTTTGCAGGTCATATTACTTTCTTTAGATGTTCTACAGTTTTCTTTTTCATGGAAGTTTACAATGATGCTGGTAATATTTCTGTTTTAGGATCTCTCTTGAACTGTTTCTCTTTCAGAATGTTTGGCAAATTCCCCATAAGTACAAAGATAAATGTCATAAGATCACAAATACTAAATGACAAAAAAGCCAAAAGTAATAAACAAAATGACAAGCCCAATATAATATATGAATATGTAATGTATAAATGAAAAGAAAAACTTCAAAAAATATATGATTATAGTGCGAAATGTTTGATAAAATTAGATCATTTGGAGTCTTTGTCTTGCTGTCTAAAACTGCTGCTTCAACAGTCTACTAAGAGCGTGTATCATTTCCTGCAAATCAGGATTTGTTATCAAATGCAGTATAACAATTCCCTTACTTGCATTTCATATTTGAATTAAACACTTGCTTGCAATTGCAATGAATATAAAATTAAAGTTTATGTTGTATTAACCTCATTTTAAGATTAAATGAAATATATTTTACTATTTTAAACTAACGTTCTCAGAATAAAAGGTTTCCAGCACATTCATTTCATGGATGCTATTTATTTCTTTTTGTTGGGTCTATTCCTTTTCAAGCAAGTTACACTATTCATTTCCCATATGCCAGTTATGGATTGTAAGCTACCACAACTCAGACTGTACCTTCCTGTATTAAGGTTTCAAGTACATATTGTGAATTTCCAACTGTCTGTGTAGGATATAGACTCTGGAACCTATGAATAATGGAACATCTCTGCTCTATTTACACTCTGTCCCAACTTACAATTCAAGCAGCACCATAATGTCCTGGCATGTCAGTCTTTCCTCTTGATCACACAGCTTTTGCCTCATTTGCTCCCCAGCCCATGATTTAAATTGTCATTTAGGGTAGAAGAATAAAAGTATCCTCCCTGGCCCCTTCCCCCACTCTCTTTAATTGGACATTATCTGACCATCATGTAAAGCAGTGTTTCTCAAACTTGGCAACTTTAAGATCCCTAGATTTCTGGGAGCTGAAGTCCACACATCTTAGAGTTGCCAAGTTTGAGAAACACGGATATAAAGTATATAATGCATTGTTATGCATCATCTTGTAGGCAAGGTCAAGTGACCTGTTGTGGACGTGACCAGAAATGTGTTTTCAGTATGTTGGGTGAAGGACACACCTCCTCTCATCATGAGCTAGTTTCACCCATAGCCTTTTCTCTCCCTGGGCCATCTCAATTACAGTGGTACCTCGGTTCACGAACTTAATTCGTTCCATGACTCTGGTCGCGAACCGAATTGGTCGTGAACCGAATCAAATTTTCCCATAAGGTTCAATGTAATTACGGTTAATCCGTTCTGAACCATATTTTTTTTTTTTAAACCGCAAAAATATGACACAAAGTACAGCACGAAGAGAGAGAATGCTAACCTTGCTCGACGCGACTTCTGGCATGGAGGACAAGAGGCCAGGTGGGGAGGCAGATATTGCTTGGAGGGAGAGTCCCCCTCCCTACAGGAAGCCGCGACCACGTGTCATGGGAGGGAAAATGGCCGCGGATCCTGTTCGTCACTGATCCGGCGTTTGCGAACGGAGGCAAAATTTTGCGAACGGAGCTGTTCGTGAACTGAATTGTTCGTGAACAGAAGCGTTTGTGAATCGAGGTACCACTGTACTTCCTTTCTCCATATGTGTCACTTTTCTTCCTGATGGTGAATAAGCCCTTTAAATTACCAAGTGGCCTTAGCTGCAATTACTGACCCACATCTCTTGTCTCCTCTTTGTCCTCCATGTTTCTGTCTCTAATATTTGGCTCAATAAAGTACTCTGGATTTGTTTTTCTCCAGCTTGGTGGAACTTCTGCCAAGCACATTCTTCTCAATCCCCATTAGGTCTTTCAAAATTGTTCATATGCTGCAATTAGGCTTTAGCACAGGCTCTACTGACATAACTGAATAATGCAATGGCAGTTACTGTCTTGAAGGATGATCTTGTCAAACAAAAATGCTTTCATAGCTTATGTATTCACTACAAATTTGGTGAATGAATAAAAAAGGAAAACTTGTAAAATTAGAAATATGTTAATTTATATTTTAACTTATTTTGCCCGAACTACTCAAAGACATTCCAGATCATCTTGCCAAATCTTGTTTCGTTTGTGCCAAAATGGGGCATAAAATTTAAGAGAGCTTTCTCAGAATCTTCATTCAGCGGAGAACTATGGTAGCAAAAGAATCAGAACATAGTCTAAAACTCAAATATCTGAATAAGAAAAAAATATTGCTAGGCATTACATTTGATCTATCCCTCTTTATGGCGTAACTAGAGAAGACATCAAATTCTCATATTAAAGAAATTAGTCTCTTCAACTGTACTTATAGAGGTGGCAGGTTCATGGGGGAGCAGGGAGTCTTTCAGATACTTTGGACTCAAACTGTTTAGGGCTTTAAAAGGTGAACCCAGCAAGAAAAAAAATGCACCCAGAAGTAAACATTGCAGTCAAAATGAAAGTGGTATTATATAATATAACCTTTTAAAACTAATCAAATCTAGCAATCATATTTTGCATCCATTGAAGCTTCAAGGAGCATGGTTATTTGAAAAAATAAACTCCATGGGCAGGTATGGAATTCTTAAATCCCGTGTTTGCATAAGAAAAGGGAATGTTTGAATCACCTGCTAATTTTTATTTTTCACTTGGTGTGAACAGATTCAATCTGTTCTTACTCATTTTTAATATTACTTCTGTACATAGTCACAGTTTAAATAGTATGCACAGTGAGGCAAACACTGTGTACAAAGAGGTTCTTGTATCTCATGATTGTAGAACTGGGAAATGCACAAAGAGCAAACAAAACAGTCAGAAGCTTGTGAATTTGTACAACTTGTTTGATGACGGAAAGGAGGGAGGGAGGCAGGGAAGAAACAGATGTGCAAATTACATGTGGAATAGGAAGAATTTCCCCCCCCCCCATTCTTAAAGTACTAGAATTGAGGTCATTCATTATAGCTGAATGATGGGGGTTTCAGAACAGATAGAAGGAATTATTTCTTTGCACAGTGCATCAATGAGTGATTTTGCTATCTTGGACATTTTTTTACCAATCTGGACGACTTCAAAAGGAGATTAGATGACTTAACCTTCTGGAGATTGAATCTATCACTTCTTATTAATGGCTGCTAGTGATGATGGCTATATACCATATTTTCTCAAAAGGAAGATGACTCTGAATTTAAGGTAACTTCTCACAAAAGGAAGATAAAGGAGGAAAAAACATAACCAGACACCAACAAATCCTGTACTCTCCCCAGTTTTCCTACCTTCAGCTACGGTGTCCAATTCCTACTGAAAACAATTCTGAAGATCTGGAAATATGTGTGTTGAATGTACTTATGTCTGTGTGTGTGTGTCTTTGTGCATATATAATACATAATACACTTGCCAAATGCCATACTCCCAAGACAGGCAGGGGCAGGACAAAAAAATTAATATTAATTGTGACAGGTTAAAAATAATTGCCTGTAAAATAAAGCATCTCCTGTAGAAGTAAGAAAATGTAATAGCACATTTCATTCCATTTTGAGATAAGTCTGTTTAGAGATGAACTTCAATAAACCTTAGGTGCTCTATAACAGCCTTTTGACCACATAAGTGCCCAGAATTGGTTCTAAAATGGTTTTGAGGAAGTACGTCTAATCTTGTGAAGGGTGGGCATGTCTTTGACATATACTGCTGAAATATGCATGCTCATATATGTTAATGTGATAATGCATACAGTAATTATCTAAACAGAAACTTCCAGGATGGGAACTTTGAGCCGAGCTACTGAAACTTTGGTGCCAACATTTTGTTGCAGCTGCCTCTTTCTCTCTCGCCTCACTGGGAAGTCAGCAGAATCTCCAACCCTCCCTTGAAGAAAAGGCAGTTGCTTCTCTCCTTTACCTGCTGCCATTTCAGCTCTTATTTGAACATTCCTCCTCTACCTCCTGCTAGAACAATCATCCATCCTGGGGACCAAGGCCCTCAAATCTTGGTCTACGCCCAGACCGGAAAAGAATCAGGATAATCACCAGAGTTGTTTCCAGGTGGCTCAAGCCATATTGTCCTTTCTCTTCCTCTTCCTCTTCCTCTTCCTCTTCCTCTTCCTCTTCCTCTTCCTCTTCCTCTTCCTCTTCCTCTTCTTCTTCCCCTTCCCCTTCCCCTTCCCCTCCCCCTTCCTCCTCCTCCTCCTCCTTTTTCAATTGTCATCTTCAGAGAGAGCAAGGGCTTTGGAAAGAAAGGAGCTTGTCCAGCAAAAGAATCAGAATATATCGTGACTTTGTGCCATTGGGTTTGGTTATTGGATGAGCAAGGGATAATCACTGCAAAACTGGACTTTTATTTTTAGTCCTCAGGCCTCTTGGAGCAGCCTGCCTCTCAGGAACTAGTCAAAAGAGAACATTATCAGGAGGGAGCTGGGCAAGACAGAGCTTTAGTAGGGCTCTTCTTATGAATGATTATGGGCTTAATGACAACTTCCTTATCCAGGTTGAGAGTCAGGCCAAAGGCTGCCTGTATAACCAGCCAGGAGACAGCCTGGTAACAACCAATACAGCACTGTCCCAGGAACCATGGCTAGCCAAGCAGCAGAACAGGTATCCGAGAAATGTGACTCTTGGTACAGTAACACGTACAGAGACAACGTCAGATTCATATATATTCTCTCTGAAAGCTGAGAGTTCGGCACTATAGTTTTGAAGCCAGTTGATTTTCCCAACAGATGCAGCTCTGGTAGTGGCTTGCATTGCAGAGTTTCTATATATTTAGGGCACAGAGGGAGGGGCAATGACTTGCTTGAGCTCAGAGGCAGGATGAGGCAAGAGTTTGGTGCACACTGCTTAGATAAGTAGGGAAAACAATCAAAGTGGGCTACTTTTAAAAACAAAGATTGGCTTCTAAGATTGCCTGTGAAATGTATTAGTGCGCTTTAGGTTCAGACACAGGAGGTGGGATGAAGCAGGCATTCCTGTGAATAGGAACCCATCCTGTTCCAAGCTCCGTGGAGCTCCAGTATTGCCCTTTTGAGCTGCACTGCCATTGAGATGGAGGAAAACCAGCTTGGGAAGCCCAAAGAGGACAACATTTGGGCAGGGATGCTCAGTGGATATAAATGCAGCAAGGGGGTGGAGCAGGGGGTGGGCAAGGAAGCTATAGCACAGGGCTGGCATGGTGGCTTCTTCCCCTTATGTGTGTACAGTTATAATTTCTGATCTTGCCAGATCAGATAGTAATATATGCTTGTATTTTAGAGTTTTCATTTATTTCATAATAAATGAATATCAGTTCCTATTTTGAATCAAGGGATAGGTCAGTCATTTCAGGGCTGTTCTCCACTGCTTTCCACACATTCTTGAACTGGCTGAAAACTATCCAGGCATGACATTTGCTGTCCCCACTGCCAACCTCTGCCCTGCCTCTACTGCTTCTGTTTCAGATCACTGCAACCTGACTGCCCTCCAAGATAATGAATGACAAACCCAACAGATTTTAAGCATGTCGAGGATGGTGTTGAAACAGGGAAGAAAGCACCAGTGCTAATACTGCTAAGGATAACATAAGGTGGTTTCATTCCTGAAGGCAACCATCATGAGGACACGCAAAAAAAGAGAAAATGTTGCCAGTGTTTGTTTTTATAATAGTTGAGTGGTGGTGGGGAGAGAAACAGAACTAATGTCCTTTATTTCACGAGATTTCTGCACTAGTAACGTGCAGCGTCTTCCAGTTATGGTGGGGCAATAGACCACTCATCCAGACAAGTATTATAGCCACCACTACTATAGTTGAACATGCTAAGCTGCTAGCCCTCCTTATGTTGGGAGCCTATCCGTCTGATCATTTTAATTTAATACGTTTCATAGAAGCCAGAAAGACTGTACAATGCCTGTTCATAGTCTGAACTGACTAAAAGCCATTGAAGATCAGATTACACATACTGTGTGAGATTCTGGAACAGAGAGTTAAATCTTTCAATATTTTGTTTATTCACATTTTACCATATTATAATGGCTGCTCAACAATATATGTTCATTATGTGGCTTACAGACCCAACAATAAAATGTAATTTTAATAGTACCCATGGCTTCTGAAATGGATTACAGGAGCTTTCCTGCAACTGTTTTCTCTTGTGGGTTCTGCTGAGGGAATGCAAAAGTCAGCAGAACATTCAACACTTCATATTCAGAATACAGAAGCTACCTATTCCTGTTCATTTATTGACTTTTCCTTTAGATTATTCCATACTTTTACAAATCTCCAGCCCATTTCTAATCCCTCTCCCCCCATCCCCCAATATCCAAGTCAAGTGAAATCATGGCCTTTAGCAGATCAACATTTTTAATTCACCTTAGAATGATTCTTGGTGGTCCATTACTCTGAAAGAGTACTGATCCTCACATCTCCCCACCCATGCAGATACCATAGGCATTACTAGGCTCAGTAGGACACCTTGCAAGCTGAAAACAAGGTTCCTATAAGAATAAGTGATGTTCACAGACACTATCTGTATTCTATTCAAACCCAAGAGGTGATGACTCTAGTTCTGTATGGAATAATAAGATGCAGCCAGGTGACAACATGCCAGAGTAAGTGTTCTGGCATACTGAAAATAGAGAGATTGAGCTGGTAAACTTCTGTAGATGATTTGGCCTCAGGACCTCCCTTCTAGCCTGATGAAGCCTTCTCTGAGGCCCTTCCATAAAACTTGGCTCTCATTTGGAGCCACGCTGAAATGGTAGGTCCAATATCTTTTCTTAGATTTCAGTGGCAGGAAAAGTGAAAGCTAAATGAATCAGGCTTCTGATTGGTCTGCCAGTGGGACAAATAAGACCTGAGAGATTTGAAGCCACCACTTCAACAGGTAGGTAGTGTTGGATAATGCAGCAATGAGGGGACTGCAGTGAGGGAAGGTATGACCTCTGTGATCTCCTCCCCACGCTGTCCAGTCTGTGTAAAAATGGTCAGAATGGGGTATGCGAATACATTTATATCTATCTGTGTCTGAATAGACTATATGAGTGAAACATCCAAATGTGTAAGGGTATGCCCAAGTTTAATTTTGTTTGAACATTGTCTCGATAATTTTACTAACCCCCCCCCCCTTTTAAATAAGTAAATAAATAATTTCCCCCAAAGTTTCTTCTTTTGGGATGTTTTTCTTCTTCCTTTCAGCAGAGAATATGTGCATGAAACCATTTTGCATCTGGGAAGAAAACATTTTGATTTTACATGGAAGCTATCTATCTATCATCACGTATCTATTCTATTATCTCTGTCTGTCTGTCTGTCTGTCTGTCTGTCTATCTAATCTATCATCATCTATCATGCCAGAATAAACTTTTCAATCAGTCTTCATTTATTTTCTTCTTGAATTTCAGAGAATTGTCCCGCAATCCAGTCCCCTCCCATTCCCTCTGGCTCCAATATGGTCTGAAAGAAATATGCAGGTAGTGTCCAGCCAAGTTTTCATCTGGTGCCTTGTGTATTAATGACATGCAGCCAGGGGTGGGGAGGAAGGTTAGAAACTCCCTCTGTTGCACCTCCAAATTAATCATGTTTACATCTGGCTTGAGACAACGTCAAGCAAAGATATGTTTCTTGTTAAAGCTTTAAGCTGTATCACAAAAGCGGAATGTCTATTTGCTAATAGCCAGTATCGTTTTTCATGCCTTTTAAAGCCATAAATATTTTAAATATCAAAGCATTTTTCTTTGGTGTGTGTTGGTATCTTTTTCTCCTAAGTGCCTTCCTGTAATGGCTTTTCTTTTTTCTTCTGCTTTACTCTGTTAAGCAATGTTGACGCATGATATAACTTGCCGATTAGCTTTTACCTAGGCAAAATTTTTACGCACCCTCCCCTGTCCTGCTGCCACAATGTGTTTGATTACTATGGCTCTTATTTCTAAACTGCAGGTTTTTAAAAGATTATACCTGCAGATTAAATAGTTGGTATCAACAAACTAAGTCTACATACTCTGGAAATAACTCCCACTGTATTTAATTAAGCTTATTTCTAGTTGAGTAATTGCATATGGATAGCAGCCCCAGTCTTCAAGAATTACAACATTTTTGTGACTGTTAAATGCTCCCCAAATGCTGTGATTTGTTTACTTGTTAAGGAGAGGCTTTCCTTTATCTTTCTACGAGGCTGTTCTGTTTCCTACAATCTGTTCCTTAAAACACATTACAGTTACCGACTAGTACAGCAGTGTAGCAGTAGTTGGGACTTTTGCCAAAAAAACCTCTTGATCCATCAGTGCAAAGTGTGAAGAATTAAAACAAGAAATGTTTATTCAAGTAATACATACAACCCTCTGCCATAAAAAAGAGGATTTTTTTTCTCTTTTGCCTTTTAGTTAAACTAATCATGGCCCTACTGCAAATAATGGCTTTTGGACAAGTTAAAACATGAAGATATTATATAATGTTGATATGCCAGAGTGAAGCCAACAGCAGAAAGTAGATCATGAATATGATGTTTTGTTTAAAAAATCATGGAAAACTTGAGACAAAATGATGAACACTAGTAGTTTTCAAGCAATTCCAAGTGTTTTCCATAAGGCCAAAGGACCATTCAAATTTAATTTTTACCAGGATGAAGGATGTGTATTGCTTCAGCCATAGATAGACATATAGAGACAAACCACATTCACACACCATTCAAGCAGAAAACAATACCATAATCAAGGAACTAACTACCAAGGAGAAAACCACAGCCCCATCAAAACTGGCAGAGCAAGCTACTGTATATAAACAGGGAGCAAACCCCACACTCACCAGTGCTGATGATGTTATCTAGTTGGGTAATAAAATGTCTGCAAGCAAACAACCAAGCTCAGAGAGCACCATGAACTCCACAGTATATTGCTTTGCCAATTTAGATATCAATAGAAGCAAATATGTGTAGCTCAGGGTTGAACTGTGGAGTCCTTGGGATTCTCTGAGCTTGGCTGTTTTCTTGCAAATGTTTCGTTACCCGGTTAGGTAACATCTTCAGTGCTAGAATGGGATGGGGTTTGCTCTCTGTTTATATACAGAGGCTTGAATCCTTCCCTCTACAGTATTCAATAAAGGGAGACTTAGCTGAAAAACTGAAAGTAGGAAGAACTTTGGGGAAAGTGATAATATAATGCTTAATTTCTTGATTTTAAGGAAAAACAGAAGGCAAGTACATTCGAGCCAATACCTTAGTCTTCATGCAAGTGGATTTCAATAAGCCCGGGGCGAGGATTTCTTGGCAGGACAATCAAATGAAAAATAGAACTCAACATTCAGTTGGAGTTCCAGAGCCTAACTGGAAACTATTCCAGCAATTGAGGAGGAAAAAAAAAAAATGAAAATATTAGAAGAAGCCAGTGGTAAAGATCTGAAAACCAAACAGGTCATTACTGGTTTGGTAAGAATTGCAATTGAAAGTGACATTGCTTGCATTTTGAACACTGATAAGTGGATAGCAGCGTTTGCAGGACCGAAAGTAAATAAAATAGCATTTCAAAAATGTAAGTAGTTATTCTTTCTCTGCTAAAATGCTGATGGAAGTTTTTCCTTTTTGGTAGAAAAAATCCACAATCCAACAACTCCTGGTATGGATTTGTAGAGGCAGAATCAGGAAAGGTAAAGAGAAATTAGCATTCCTGACATCCTCTCTATTAATTCATACTATCAAAAACAAAACAGTCTTCTTCAGATATGTTCACAACAAGCAAACAAACAAAGAAATAAAATAGTATGTCAGTTTGAAGACTGGAAAAGGCTAGCAACTAATAGAGAAAGTGCAGAACTTCTCAAACATTATTTCGTCTCACTCCTCTCCATATATTCTATCAGGACTGCAGACTGAGCTTGATAGAGGCATTGTCAGGGACTACCAACTGACCTTCAGTTAGGATCTCCAAGATTGGATGAAATACATCTTAGACAACTATAGAAAACTTTCTGATGATCTGGTTGAACCTCTGTCCATTATCTTTGAGAAATCCTAGGGTCAGTTCATTACAACAGCAGCATCTTTACTTTAGGCTCATGAATAAGCCTGGAAAAAGATACAGCTGCTTTATGAATGGCAGAGAGGCAATGCCCTTACACTCTTGTAAGGTCCACAGCACTTCTAAATCGTTTTTGAAGCACATTCAGCCAAATTAAATAGCACTAGAGACAATATTATAACTTGAGGTTAGATCACCAGGAGGCTAATCTTAATTCTCCTCATGCTTTTCTCTGGAGCCTTCGCTATAGCTGAAGTAGAACCACTCCATATCTGTGCCCTCGGTCTCTAACCCATGGAGCCAGTCCAGCAGTTTACAATGATCAGTGGCATTGAAAGCCGCTAAGAGATCTTAATAAGTATAACAGAATTACGTTCCATTTGTCCCTCTGCCAGTAAAAGTGATCCATCAGCAACCAAGGCTGATTTCAGCCATAACCAGGCTGAAATCTAGACTAAAACGGTTTCAGTTGGGTAAGCTGGTAAGGAGAAACAGAGAGGCATGGAGGACCAATGGTCAACAACATTTTGCTGTTCCACCACAAAATTAGAGACTCAACAGATTAGTAGCTACAGGATATTTAGTAGCTCTAGCTACAGGATATTTTCCACCGCATCCATTGAATTACTTAAGTCTGAGAGGACATAACTTTTTAATTGATCCCCCAACCCTATAGCAAATCATAGAAGTCATAACATTCTTGTTCCTTCCATTGTGGCAAACAGTACAACAGTAGTAAAGCCTATCTGTTTCCTTGACCCACACAATGTTACAAGGTGTAATAAACTGCTCCAGTGGGAAGAGATCCATGGAGAGATAGCTGGAATCTCTATGAATCACAATAGATCTCCTGTCCTGTCCAGGTCACTGTTAGTTTATAGGAACAAAAAAGTTAGAAAGAGTTTTTATTCAGAAATAGAAAACTGCAAGAACCCACAATGAAACATTCTCTAGACCTTGGTCAAAGTGAAAAAGATCTGACATTTTGGATCCTTGAAAATGTCACTGGACTTTTTCTGCAACAAAGTACTGCAAGAAAGAACTAAACATATATTATAGATAAAACAGAATAAAACAAAACATATTGATTATACATTAAATACATATGTATCCATTATAGGAGACATGCTAGAGTAACTCAGTTTTTAAAAAACAAATTAAACCATACCTATGCAGAATTTTATTGATCAATCTTCTCGTTAGAAAGTGTATATATTTAATTATTGTGAATGGTATTAAATGAGTGAACCATACCTAGTTTTGGAATGTAGAGTAGGCATAATTTTGCAATTGAGAATTGGAGGATTTGTCTGTTTGATTTTTTGGGTAATTTTTGTAAATAGTTGATTTTAATGGGTGCATGAGAATTCTTTCCTCAATTCATTTTTATATGAATATACCACACACACACACACACACACACACACACACACACACACAGAGCTTTTTGTTATTCAGGCCACTGATCAAGATGTAATCCAATAAAGAAAACCCCTCAAATATTTAAGAGTTTTATAATTTGTGCAAAGATAAAACTATATATGCAGTTTTAACTGTGTATGCATTACATCTCTGTGCAAGAGAGAAAATCAGAAAGAGAATAATTTTTTTTCTGGATCCATAGACATTGAGACAATAATTATTAAGCCAAATGAAAATTTCAAAGTAATTGTAAGAAACAGTCATGGTTATTTAAAACCCAGGAAAAAAAGCAGAGCACAGGGAAGAAGAGGAAAAAAATGGGGTTGGCATTTAAGTCATGTTTTTGACGGTCTAAAATATTTGTTGGAGTGATGCAGTAGTCTGAGGAAGGACATACCCGGCTGCCAACATTTCAGAATCTGAAGTAGAGACATGTTTTTTTCCACTGTGCCTTGCCTAGCACTGCCCATAACTCGCTTTGTTCCTCCTCTTAATGCATTCTTTTTCTCAAGCTTTGAAGGGCTCTGCCACAGTATCATCGATTCCATTTGTCAATCACTTATAATACATTTTCAATCCATCCTCTGACTTCCCCACTTGATTCTCATTATCTTCAGATATCAAAGGCATGTATCAGGGGTCTGGAACTCTCCTGGATGATTTTCAGCCAATCACTGAAGTTAGTCTGAGTTAGCCAGTAATGGAGCTCTGAGAATGCCAGTCAAACACTACTTATTCTCTTCCTTTCAACTAGCCAGTTGTTGAGTTTTCCCCTCCTGTCAAACTTTTCCCGTTCTCCATAAATTAACAAACAACCCCTTCTTCTTCCTTTCCGAAAAGATTAGCAAAAAAGCCTTCAGTTCACTGTGGCAAACATTGTGCAGTGTGTTATCCCAGTAAATCCTGAAAGCGTAACACAGTAACTATTGGACACCATGTTCCTGTGACTTTTGTAGCTTTATTTAACAAACAATTAAATTCAGTTATTAATGGTCTCTAGATGTTCATCAAATGATAAAGACTTTATTAAGCAGATGGAACACGAGATGGTAGATATTTTTTGTATTAACAGGGATTTGATTGCTTTATTGCCTTTGACATGGAACACTGTAAAAGTTGTATGATTACATATGTGAGCTATAAAAGTAAACAGCAATTACTTAAAGTTGAATCCCAAGCAGACAATGTTATAGAACTGTTAACACTTTATATATAACCCCCATCACCTAAACATGGACTAAATAAGTTATATCCTTCCAATTATTTAATTTTTAAAAATACAGTGTTTTAGACAGCAATACTACGAAAGGAAAGAGAAGACTAGTCGTGTGATGGGATGGTTTGATGAAAACTGCTCTCAGGGAGATAAGCATTTCCTTAGCCCCCAGCAGGAGCGTGGGAAGGTTAAGAAGATGAGACTGGCACCACCCTAAGGAATTCACGGTGTTTTGGCTGGCTGGCTTGGGAAGTGTAGATTCAGTCTGGAGAGATTTCTGTCTGAGAGGTTGAAGCTAATAAATGCAACAGAACTGTATCTGTACTGTCTCGTGGAGTTCTTTGGGCTGAACCTGACATCAATCTCTCCAGACTCCTACTACCATTGAGAGGGGGGAATTGGAATCATGGCAACGGATCCCCAGGGGGCAAATTTGACACCACAGTTGTTGGCGGCAGCCCTGATACAACATCAACAGCAAGTGGATGCACAGATTAATAATCTATAAGAAGCTATGGGGCAGTAAATACAACAGCTTGCACTGGGAGACCAGTAGCCACCTCCCTCACCGCTGGTATTGCTACGTTCACCTGGTAGCATGCCTGAGAAGTATAGAGGTGAGATGGAGCGGATGAGAATCTTCCTAGCTCAATGCGAGTTGTTCATGGAAGGCAAACTGGGAGAGATTGATGTCAGGTTCAGCCCAAAGAACTCCATGAGACAGTACAGATACAGTTATGTTGCATTTATTAGCTTCAACCTCTCAGACAGAAATCTCTCCAGACTGAATCTATACTTCCCAAGTCAGCCGGCCAAAACACCGTGAATTCCTTAGGGTGGTGCCAGTCTCATCTTAACCTTCCCACGCTCCTGCTGGGGGCTAAGGAAATGCTTATCTCTCTGAGCGTGGCCTTCATCAAACCATTCCATCACAAGTAGGCCACTGGTGTTTAGACTTAAATTATGTAAACCTGTTTCTTTGATTCCTGGTACTTTTGGGAAAGTGAATAACTGGTTCTAGAGCCATTAATCAACAAGTTTTTTTGTTTGTTGCCAATAAGTAGTTCTGGTTTCTCATTAACCCATGATGAGATATACATTTGTTGACAGCATGTCATAGATTACATATGACCAGCAACTAACATCACTTCATGTTTTTCTCTTCACAAACTTGAATTTACATTTATATTCAGGAACTTTATGAACTTGCCAGCTGATTTGTAGAAAAAGATTGGGTGTTTTATTTCCTAGTTTATTGGCAGTATATACAGAAGTTTCTTGAAATAGCCTCCTCCCTCTAGTTTTAATGAGGGTAATATTATAATGCTTCCTCAGCCTGCCAAGGACCCTACCGTATGTTCCAATTATGAATTTATTGCTTTCCTTCTAAGAACTTCCTTGGACATAGGTTACAGAATTTTGCTTCCAGTGATTGTACATGCAACATTTTTTCATGGTGAATTTTTAAGTGGCTGAAAGATTCTGCTATTAGATTCTTAACTGATGCAGTTGCTTTAACTTACAATAGACACTCGAGCAGCTACTACTCCTTGGGGCACTGAGCATGCTTTTGGCATGATTTCTTGGACATTTCTGAAGCGGGTTTTTATTCACTTTGGGTTCCGTCAAGTTTTTATACAGCATTGTTTAACTCTGTGCCTAAATCCAGCAGGTCCACATCCTCCTAGCCTTCTGGAAGGCCTTGAAATGCTGGCTTCTTCCTCAAGTCTTGGGTTAGGGGTTGGCTGGAGCCTAGCAACTGTAAATGTCAGTGTATAGAGAAGTGTCTTTTTGGGGCACCAAGAATTTTCTCTTTTTTGGATGGTGTTTTATTGTTCTTTTTTAATGGTTTTACTGCTGTTTTTGCCAGCCACCAGTGATTATTGTGCATAAAATGGGCAGCCATATAAACCCTTTAAATCAATCAATCAATCCTGAATAGTGAGATTTTTCCTTTATCAGACTTCAATGTGGAACATCTCAAGGGTAACTTCTGTTTTTTTTTTTTTTTAGTTTAGCTATAGAGCATCTTGTTAGCCCATTAGAAATTCTGAAAATATTAGAAGGATTGCAGTAGAGGAGACAGAGTATAAATATGCTCTGATTAATTTCTAATCTAATTTTATTGGTACCTTGTTTACTTACTCTATAAATTGGAGTAACTCAAATTTGTTGTCACTGGCACTCTGTAATACTTTTGATATGTTAAAGGAGTTGGGTTTTAGGTTGTGGCCTGATTCTTTTATTTGATATAAAGATTCCTGGGAAGCTTTCTCCACTAGCATGTCTGAATGTATGCCCTAATTTAATACAAATTTAAAAGATCTGGACAAATTGCCTATAGTTCATGTGAGTATCTAGTGTACAATGAATTTAATTTCAAGTCTGATTTATATTTTGACTGGTCTTTCTATTTATATTTCTTTATATTACATAGCAGTCTTCAAATAGCTGAAAGGTTGTCACACAGAAGATTAAGTCCTTTGTCAATCCAGAGCTGAAGGCATGTAGTAAGAGGAGGAAGTCAGGTCCTGGTTGAGTTTTAGGGGGAAAAATTTTCCTAGCATGAAGAACAGTTTGACAGTGGAACCAATTACCTAAACAAATTGTAGGCTCCCTTTCACAACATGTGTTGAGGCAGAAGCATGATGGTCATCTGTCAGAGAGACTTTAATTTGGATTCCTATAGGACATGTGAAGTGACGCAACAGCAGAAATGGCCCCTTCCAATCTGTGACTCTGCAATTGTATTATCTGGGAGAAGTATCCTTCAATATTTTCACTGCATGAATTACTATTACTTGTGCTAATGTCAGGCTTTTCATTATGTATTTATTTTAACCATGGTGCCTGATTGGAAAAAAGAATTTTAGAATTCTTCCTGGACTCAGCTTGAAAGTTATTATTTGGCACCACCAAAATCCTGGCAAGTATTGTGATGTTTATTTGTTTGCGGTTTAGTTCCCCCAATTGCATATAATGCAAGATAGACATGGAAAATCCTTTTACTCATGCAAAGGTCACATGATGGGGTAACCCCAGTTAAAATGAGCTGTGAAATCTGATTTGGTGTAAACTCGTACATAAGGTTATTATTTTGGACCAGTTTACCTATAATGAAATAGTTTTTAAAACTGTTGTAGAAATTATAACAGTTTTTTTTTTGACCTCAAGAGTTCTTCCTGGCTCTTTGTTCAGCAGTTGAAAGAATTGTATGAAATTGATACTAATAATTTCTGTCGCCTTCCAGGTTTGAATATCCTGTTCTTGTAAATTACTTGAAGGTTTCTTCTGCTTTGATTTTAAAATGACATTAACACAGAAAAAGTGATTTAGCCATCTCAGGGACTGTTTACTAAGGGTTGGCTACAATTCATTCATTGGATCATAAGTTCTCTTGGCTTGGGCTTGTCCTATAATTGCATATTTTAATCTGAAATCCACAGGATCTTACACCAATTACTGTGTCTCAAAGATGTATGTGTTCATTTTGGGTATGTCTCCAGTACATGGAATGGATCAAGGATTGTGGACTTTCTGAATATGGAACTGGACAGAAGAATTATTATGCAACACTAGAAGGATAAATCTACTGTAAATGTAATTTCCCCTTCATGGATCACTGCCTTGTCGTGGCGAAGGGGCTTGCGTAACTCAGTGAAGCCATGAGCTATACCGTGCAGGGCCACCCAAGACGGACAGGTCATGACAGAGAGTTCTGACAAAATGTGGTCCACTGGAGAAGGAAATGGTAACCCACTCCAGTATCCTTGCCAAGAAAACCCCATGGACAATGTTAAAAAGCTAAAAGATATGACGCCGGAAGATGAGCCCCTCAGGTCGGAAGGTGTCCAGTATGCTACTGGGGAAGAGCGGAGGGCAATTCCAAGTAGCTCCAGAAAGAGTGAAGCGGCTGGGCCAAAGCCGAAAGGACGTTCAGCTGTGGATGTATCTGGAAGCGAAAAGAAGGTCCGATGCTGTAAAGAACAATATTGTATAGGTACCTGGAATGTAAGATCTATGAACCAAGGCAAGCTGGATGTGGTCAAACATGAGATGACAAGATTGAACATCGACATCTTGGGAATCAGCGAACTGAAATGGACGGGAATGGGTGAATTTAATTTGGGTGACCATTATATCTACTACTGTGGGCAAGAAACCCTTAGAAGAAATGGAGTTGCACTCATAGTCAATAAGAGAGTGGGAAAGGCAGTAATGGGGTACAACCTCAAAAACGACAGAATGATCTCAGTGCGTATCCAAGGCAAACCATTCAATATCACAGTCATCCAAGTCTATGCCCCAACCACTGATGCCGAAGAAGCTGAAGTTGACCACTTCTATGAAGACCTACAACACCTTCTAGAACTGGCACCAAAAAAAGATGTCCTTTTCATCATAGGGGATTGGAATGCTAAAGTAGGAAGTCAAGGAGCAATCGGAATAACAGGCAAGTTTGGCCTTGGAGTACAAAATGAAGCAGGGCAAAGGCTAATAGAGTTCTGTCAAGAGAACAAGCTAGTCATAGCAAACACTCTTTTCCAACAACACAAGAGACGACTCTACACATGGACATCACCAGATGGTCAATACCGAAACCAAATTGATTATATACTTTGCAGCCAAAGATGGAGAAGCTCTATACAGACAGCAAAAACAAGACCAGGAGCTGACTGTGGCTCAGATCATGAGCTTCTTACTGCAAAATTTAGGCTTAAATTGAAGAATGTAGGGAAAACCACTAGACCACTCAGGTATGACTTAGATCATATTCCTTGTGAGTACACAGTGAAGGTGATGAATAGATTTAGAGGATTAGATTTGGTAGACAGAGTGCCTGAAGAACTATGGATGGAGGTCCGTAACATTGTACAG
The DNA here is from genome assembly GCF_059951505.1 of Python bivittatus. Lineage (NCBI taxonomy): Eukaryota > Metazoa > Chordata > Lepidosauria > Squamata > Pythonidae > Python > Python bivittatus. Next base: position 2,561,584 of record NW_028277050.1, read on the forward strand.
GAGGCAGCAACTAAAACCATCCCAAAGAAAAAGAAATGCAAGAAAGCAAAATGGCTGTCTGATGAGGCTTTACAAATAGCTGTGGAAAGAAGGAATGCGAAAAGCAAGGGTGAAAGGGAAAGATATAAGCAACTGAATGCAGATTTCCAGAGAATAGCAAGGAGAGATAAGAAGGCCTTCTTAAATGAACAGTGCAAAGAAATTGAGGAAAACAATAGAATGGGGAAGACTAGAGATCTCTACAAGAAAATTGGAGATATGAAAGGAATGTTTAGTGCAAAGATGGGCATGATAAAGGACAAAAAAGGCAGGGACCTAACAGAAGCAGAAGAGATTAAGAAGAGGTGGCAAGAATACACAGAAGAACTATACAAGAAAGATCTTAATGTCCCTGATGTCCACGCTGGTGTGATCACTGACCTTGAGCCAGACATCCTAGAGAATGAAGTCAAGTGGGCCTTAGGAAGCATTGCTAACAACAAAGCTAGTGGAAATGACAGTATTCCAGCTGAGTTATTTAAAATACTAAAAGATGATGGTGTTAAAGTGCTGCACTCAATATGCCAGCAAGTTTGGAAAACGCAACAGTGGCCACGGGATTGGAAAAGGTCAGTTTATGTTCCAATTCCAAAGAAGGGCAACGCCAAAGAATGCTCAAACTATCGCACAATTGCACTCATTTCACATGCTAGCAAGGTTATGCTCAAAATCCTACAAGCTAGGCTTCAGCAATACATGAACCGAGAACTACCGGATGTACAAGCTGGGTTTCGAAGAGGCAGAGGAACTAGAGATCAAATCGCCAACATTCGCTGGATCATGGAGAAAGCACGAGAGTTCCAGAAAAATATCTACTTCTGCTTCATTGACTATGCAAAAGCCTTTGATTGTGTCGATCACAACAAACTGTGGCAAATTCTTAAAGAGATGGGAGTACCAGACCATCTTACCTGTCTCCTGAGAAATCTGTATGCGGGCCAAGAAGCAACAGTTAGAACCGGTCATGGAACAACCGATTGGTTCAAAATAGGGAAAGGTGTACGACAAGGCTATATACTGTCACCCTGCTTATTTAACCTATATGCAGAGTACATCATGAGAAATGCCAGGCTGAAAGAATCACAAGCCAGAATTAAGATTGCAAGGAGAATCATCAACAACCTCAGATATGCGGACGATACCACCCTAATGGCAGAAAGTGAAGAAGAACTAAAGAGCCTCTTGATGAGGGTGAAAGAGGAGAGTGCAAATGCTGGCTTGAAACTCAACATTAAAAAAACTAAGATCATGGCATCTGGACCCATCAATTCCTGGCAAATAGAAGGGGTAGAAATGGAAGCAGTAACAGACTTCATTTATTTGGGCTCCAAGATCACCGCAGACGGAGACTGCAGCCATGAAATTAAAAGACGCTTGCTCCTTGGGAGGAAAGCTATGGCAAGCCTAGATAGCATATTAAAAAGCAGAGACGTCACCTTGCCGACAAAGATCTGCATAGTCAAAGCTATGGTTTTTCCAGTAGTAATGTATGGCTGTGAGAGCTGGACCATAAAAAAGGCCGAGCGCCGAAGAATTGATGCCTTTGAACTGTGGTGCTGGAGAAGACTCTTGAGAGTCCCCTGGACTGCTAGGAGGTCAAACCAGTCAATCTTAAAAGAAATCAACCCTGATTGCTCATTGGAAGGATTGATAATGAAGCTCAAGCTCAGATATTTTGGTCACCTAATGCGAAGAGAGATCTCTTTGGAGAAGACCCTGATGCTGGGAAAGATTGAAGGCAAAAGGAGAAGAGGACGGCAGAGGATGAGATGGTTAGATAGCATCACTGAAGCAATGAGCATGAAACTGAGCAAACTCAGGGAGGCAGTGAAGGACAGGAAGGCCTGGCGCAATATGGTTCATGGGGTCACGAAGAGTCGGACACAACTTAACGACTAAACAACAACAACAAATGTAATTTACAACAGTGGATTGTTGAGATACAGTATGTTGTTTGTTCACATCTGAGTTACAGTGAAACCTTTTATCGAAGTATATGATGGTGATTTACATCATTTGCATGTGACACCATCATGGGTAAATTAACATAAATTTAACTGCTTTAGGATGGCTGGTGTGGGTCTTCCGGGCTGTGTGGCCGTGTTCTGGAAGTTTTGTTTCCTAACGTTTCGCCAGCATCTGTGACCGGCATCTTCAGAGTGCAGGAGCACAGACAGGAGCAGTTCTCTCTGTGCCCAGGGTGATCTCTGAAGATGCCGGCCGTGAAAGCCTTCGACAATACATTAACTGCTTTACCTGGACTATTTACATGCAGTAGGTTTCTCTGTTATTTTGGGGATATCCAGACAGACAGAAATTTGGCCCACTACAACCAAAGTCTACTAATAGGAGTCATTAAATTGAGGTTTTACTCTAATATTTCAATAATGGTGGAAGGATGAGGACTTTCAATTCATTTGGTCAAACCTTTTATTTTTCCAGGCCTCTTTCATTGTCTCCTTTAATGTTATTACATCATATTAATACAATCTTATGTATGCTTATCTTCCTTTTTATTTTATTAGTTGGATCAAATTTAGTAGTGAGATGGGTGTTCTGTCAGAATATACTAGGATAGGGTGGATGCACTCCAGGTCCCATCCCTTAAATATGGTGATCTGATGGCACCTCAGAGACACGGCTTCTCAGTGGCCGCCACTGCGCTTTGGAACAGCCTCCCACCTGAGATCCGAGGGATCCCTACCCTTTTAGCCTTCTGGAGGGCTGTGAAGACCTGGCTCTTTCCACAACCATTGGGCTAGGATGGGGGTTGAGCTGTGGGGATGTTTGGTCTGGTGCCTGGCAATAGGGTACTTTTATTTTTTAACTATGTTTTATGGATTATTATGAGCTGCCTAGAGCCATTGTATGAGACAGAGAGCCATATAAGTCCAATCAATCAATCAATCAATCAATCAATCAATCAATCAATCAATGATCCCACAACAGATTGTGAGAAATCCTCCTCCACCTAGAGACAGTCTCATTGTGGAACAGTTAAAATAGGTATTTTATGCATAGGAAAGATGCTGAGACTTTGTATCTATTACATATATAGAACTTTCACATGATGTTCAATTTGTCTTGGATCAAGTAAGTCCAGGACCTCTGGGAGCCATTTGAAACTCTGAAACTCAGCATAATAATTCTGTTTACTTATCTGTAAGTCAAAATTCAAAAAAGCTCCGATTCAGTTTAATATGTAGTAATAGGCCTCTGCCATCTGCTTGCCACTTGAGGGATACTATCTTGCATTCTCTTTCCACCACAAGTGGTAGAAATTGGATCACAATTTCCACCAGAGGTTGGTCCAAGTTAAAGATGAGTTAGTATTGTGTAAAGATATACAGTACTTGCATATAAATACAAGGTTATTAGTGTATTAATTATACTTTTGTTTAAGAATAAAAGCTGGTCTTTACCATAACTAGAAATATCAAGGATTAACATGCGAAAATGATGGATTGGGGTTAGATAGATGAAGGAAAGAGAGTCTGTCTTGGTGAATGCACCTCTGCCAAAAGATGATCAGATCAGATTATCTGAGCAAGAGAATTGCAAACAATCTGGCACTAATAATAAAAAACATGATTGGGAAACAGATGTTGAGTGCTTCGAAGGGTCTCCTTGAGCACTGAACACAATGGAAAAGGTCTCAAGTAATAAAATGGAAAGGATCCTGGCAAGAAATACAGCGTGCTGACACTTTTACGACCTGAGATGCTTACAATATACAGAAACAGCGTTTTGTTTGCTTTCCATACACAGCTTGATATCACATGCTCGGCTCTCCGTGCTGCCACTTGGAGTCAGGAAGGACAATATATTTTCCTTTTCAAATAGACCTAGCGATTCTAGTCAGGTGCAGACAGGAAATAAATCACGGGAGACGTTTTACGTCTATTAATCAATTGGTGTGTCATCTTCCAAACCTTGATCCTCATGAAAGAAAGTGGCGATGGGTAAGGGAGATGTAGGGAACAAGCAACAAAACAAGAAATAAGTTTGCCCTAAAGGAACACAGGGCTCTTGCCTGAGAGACTGTACTCCAGGACAAATATTTGTATTACAGGTGCGGAAGCTTCATTGAACCAAAAGTTATCAGTTATGCACATCCCACACAAATGGGGTGTTAAATAACTATTTGCTAGGAACTCCAGGTTTAAAACAGAAAACTAAAGCATTTTCCTAGCATGAGCAAGTCCTCCAGGGAGTGTCTCCGAACAACATGGTGCCATATCATTAATAGTGCATTGCTGGTGATTTGTTAGGCTACGGCCAGCTAGTTGTCCACAGGATGGACTTCTCTTTTAAGAAGAATGGGCAAAGGCTGTCAGAGATGCATTTCAAGCTGCCAATGCCGCTTTCCCCAGTTCTACAATGTTCCCTGATCTCTCAGAGGGTCTCTGTACAAGCTCAAAGGCTGAGAGGTTCACACATTAAGCTCCTTGGTACAAAAATGCCCCTGCAGACAGGAGCCAAGATCTAGCAGAACCTGAAGACACCTCTTCCCAAGCACATCCGAGACCAACTTTCTCTAGCTTTGCATTCACCAAAGGTGGGGATTTCAACTCCCTGAATCCAAAGCCAGCAGAGGACATGGGGGAGAATCTAGAATACAGCAGGATGATGTTATTTGGAATTGTAATAGCTGCTCAGTACACACCCCAGAATATCAAACTGAGTTAAACTGTGAGCACAAAGCACATACCATAATGCAACCGTGGGCAAAGTTAGAAGAAGGTTTTGTACTCCAATATTTGCGTTGATCAACAATTAAAAATTACAAATTTGTTATGTGCTCCCGCAGTGGTTCAATCCCTCCTTCTTTTATTCTTGTGCATTTGTAGCATTTTATTTAAAAGACAGAGAGAGAGAGAGATCAATTATTTCCTGCTGACTAATGCCTTTCCTTCCCCCGTATACCCTTTCCCGCATATACTCACAGCTCCTACTTAGCAAAAAGACTCTGATCTGGCTGATATCCTTCTGTCTTTATTTTTGCCCCCTCTCAGCAACATCCTTCCTGATACTCAAAGGAAGCGCCCCTGCCCTGCCCTCCGACACATGCAGACAGGCCAGGCGGCAGGCCATGTCCCTCTGCCACTCTGTGGAACATGTTTTGAACTATTCTTAACAGGAATTTACAACACTGTAAGTGTGAATACATTTGACTTGGTAGCACAGGGATGCTGAAATTGCCCCAAAAGAAATGTAATAGAAAGAGAGAGAAGGAGAGATGGGGAGAAAGCTATATTGAGAAAAATACTGTAGAGTCCCCAGGTAATGGGTGGTCATGTAAACTGTGAGTGAAAGAGATGCTAAAAGCCTGGTATAAAATATGCCTGAGCTGGATGAAGCCTATGCTAGGCTTTGCTGTATAGCTAGTCCTCGCTTAACGACCACAATAGGGACCAGAAAATTCATTGTTAAGTGGGGTGGTTGTTAAGCGAGTCGCATCTGATTTTACTTTTTTTGCAATGGTCATTAAGCAAATCACCATGATCATTAAGCAAATCACACGGTTGTTAAACGAATCATACAGTTCCTGATTTTGCTTGCCGGAAGCTGGCTGGGAAGGTCATAAATGGTGATCACGTGGCCCTGGGATACTGCAACCATCATAAGTGTGAGCTGGTTGCCAAGTTCCTGGATCATGACCACATGACCACGGAGGTGCTGCGATGGTTGTAAGTGCGAGGACCGGTTGTAAGCCCCTTTGTTCAGCACTATTGTAACTTTGAAAGGGTCACTAAACGAATGGTTGTTAAGTGAGGACTACCTGTATGACTAGAGCAAGATTCAGTCAATAATATGAAAAAGGAGTTATCTGGGAGTTATGCGAATATGTAAAAAAAAAAAAAAAGAATTTGCTACACAAAACACAAAATAGTCTTAGTAAGCCTTGCTATTCCCTCATTCCAATAGAATGAGATTAAAAATAATAGCTTTCAGAATTGTTTCACAGAATAATAAGTTATAGTGAAGGTATGACTAGAGTAATCATAGCACTAGATACTATTATTATCTTTAATACTTTGCTTAATTTAGAGCTATAATTAGCCTTCATAAATATAAACACTCAAATGCTAGGAATTACATGAGTAATGGAAGTCAGCAGTTTACTTATAATAGATTTGTCTCTATGCAATATTTATAAACACCATATTATCTTGCTAAATATCCTACAAATTTCATACATTTTCCCAAATAATTACTTACTGCATATGAAGAGCTATTAACATTGCTTTAAAAGCCTTTGAATCATCCTTTTGGGGCATTGAGGAAATTTTACATGGCAGCTGGATCCATTGGTTTAGCATGTTTGCCAGGCCAAATATTTCCCTGCAGGAGAAAAGTATGAAACATTCTATAAAATATACCCCTTTTTCATTTAATAAGTTGTGACAGCAGTAGCAATACATAAAAAAAATTATGGATAGATCATCACAAGATAGTTTTACAAGTGTTATAGGGATTTTATGTAATTTTTATTTTTTATTTATTTATGTAATTTAATGTAATGTAATAAAATTTATGTAATTTAATGTAAGGGGGTTGGAGAATTTTCTCCATTAAAATATTGACCCATCCTCTGACACAGGCCTGATTGCATTCTCCCAAAGAATGGAAAACTTGAAAGGGAACCCAAGTTGCATGCGTGCCTGTTTCAAGAATTGACAAAATGGGGAAAGAAACTGGCCTCTTTTTAAAATATTTTGGCAGTAGAATAACTCGTTTTCCAAACTTTTCTTCATCAAGATCTTTTCTAACGATGCCTTGTTGAGCTACTGGCCTTTCCTCTTTGTCTTTCTAGGGTATATCCAAAAATCCTGTTAGCTTTTAAAAGTTAAGTAATTAGCTTATGATTGTAGATATTGGGGTTCTTAACCTTTGTGGTGACCCAATGCCCCAAAGTGATAAACTTCTGGGGCCTCCCCCTCAAACAAAACCAATTCCTCTATTGGGGCTGAAGTTGGGCAAGAAAGAATTGTATCCCCCACACTCAACAATAAATTTTTTCTCTCTATACTTATATTATAAAATCAGTGGTCTCAGGTTTTAAGAAATGTTAAAGACACTATGATTTAAAAACCAGGTTGGTCCAGCAAAAAAAATTATGATTTAAAAAACAGATTGGTCCAACAAATATATATAAAAAGCTTATTGGACTCCTTCATGGATTTTCAAAAAATATTGGTTACCATTCTTCCTGTATTAGAGATGTAATAAATTTAAGGGAACATTAATACATATGTTTTAGTCATGCCCACTGGTAATTGTTAGATATTATTACAGTGGTGAACCAGGCTTTGGGCAATAAATAAATTATATTCCAAAAATCTGAATTTTTCTACCTCTGAAAGAAGTTCACTTTTATCAAATTTGGACTATGATGAAAAGGGTGATTCTGTATTCTTAGAAGGATGCGTGTGTACCAGACTCTAAAGGAAATCTGATTTAAATTTGTCAGCTCTTAGCCTTTGAAATGGCTTTATATCCCCAGAGAAGCAAGATTGGAGAATATGATTTTATATCATTTCAGTTTAATTTGTTGTTCAAAAATTAGATAGCAATGATGTGTATCAACATAGTTTTATTATTTTTCATCTTCTAAAAAAAGCAGAGAAATTGTAAGATAATTGCACTTATTGTAATCTTTTTGTTCTTTATTCTCCCCCCCTTTTTTCTTTTTAGTTTGTACTGTTTAGTTTACTTTCAAAGTATGTCACTTTTTAAATAGTTTAGAATGAAATCTATGAGTTTTATAGACAGTTGCTACTATGTGTACTGTTCAAAAATTCAATAATAAAAATTATGATTTAAAAGTTCAATCCAAATACCCAACAAAACAAGGGTAGAATTTTGCAACTTTACAAAATAAAGCTTTTCAACTTCTGGGGAAGCAATGGTGGACTGAAGATGACTCCATGAGAGTGGAGCTGTTGGCCTCAGCGGAAAGAGGAGCCAGTGAATGGATCGGCTCCTTGCAACCCCTCTCCAGATCAAGGAGAGGACTAGGATCACTCACAAGTTTGCCCCATACAGAAGCTTGCCTGCGAAGAGACCGCAAAATAGTGATATCCAGCGAGTTTGAGAGCTCTAGGAGCTGGGGGAAATCATCCCTGCCTAACCCACAGCTTGATGCCTTCAAACGGATGCTGGGTTTCCCCATTTCTTTCCTTAACTTCCTTAGGAAAGTGCTTCTTATTGACCTTTTAGATCTTAAGAACCTTCTGAAGGGCAAGTTTCATTAGGCTAGGAGAGCTTCCTTCTATCCTGGATATAAGAAATTTAAGGACTAAAAAGAAAAAAATTTTGGAGAACAGCAAAAGAGGGACTAGAATGTTGATTTTGGAAAGTTAAGGGGCTAAATGGACTTGAAAGAATATTTTTTGTGGATTGTTTAAAATTTTATAAAAGTATATATAAAGATTTTGAAATTAGCTGTAAGAAATCCTCCCTTGGGAAAGTTTTGCTGATTGGAAAATAAACATATGATAAGAGGGGATTTTGAAGGTTGACTAGAGGGAAACAGAGAGAACTAAGGATTACAATTAAAGGAGAAGAGACATATTAATACAATGGAGCAATATCGTTTGATTATAGAAGAAATTAAGGCTGTCTTGGAATGGTTTACTCAGAAATTACTTTCAAGTTTGTCTGCCTCTATAAAAATGGATCTAACAGAGGCTACAGAAGAGGAACAGATTTTATTGGACAAAATAGAGACTGAGGCTGACTTGAATGTGGATTTGAAAATGGATTTTTAAAAAATGCACTCATAGCCCTCCCCCTGCCTGGACAGTGATGTGGTCACAGGGGTGCAAGCCATGGGCCCTAGGAGTTGGATCCCTGTAGATCATGTTCTCACTCTGCCTGGACAAACACCTGTCCAGGCAGAGTAGGAGCAGTTTCCAGCAGCAGCCCTGTCCTACAATCAAACTCCCATCACATTTGTGAATGTCCTTCAAATTTGCTCATGTGGGTAATGATCCACAGCTTGCTAGATACATTTTAAGCTTGATGTTTGTGCAACTGTTTCTTGTCTGTTTGTCTGTGAATTAAATATATGTGGATACTAGGTTGAGGCAACATTATTACATGAGACAGAGTTTGAAGAGCTATTCAAAAATAAATGCCAAACTACAGATCCAAAAGTCTCCTGTTCTAATCCCACTTCAGCTAGGAAATCACAGACTGTGATCAAGAAGCTATGGCAGAAAAAGAAGTTGCTAGTGAAATGGATACAAAGAACAATTCCAGCTTCTGCCAGTAGAGACTTTAAAGATGCTGTGCTATGATTTTTGTCTTAAGACACGAAGTGAGCATGGAAACATGTTCTGCTTCCACACTGAGGCCCATATAAGGACTCTTTCTTCCATGACACAAAACGTAATCTGGCATCAGAAAATGGATCTGAACAAGCAGCAGCACAGGAAAGAATGTAAGCTCAGGAAGGGCGTGCTATGGACCCCATCGGCTGAAGAATTTTGACTGGCGGGGTCTAGAAGGAAAACCTTTTCTGCCATTGCCCCCACCCTGTGGAATATCTTGCCCCCCGAGTGAGATTGCCCTCCACTCTTCTGGCCTTCTGGAAGAGCGTCAAGACCTGGCTCTGCCAACTAGCATGGGGATCCAATGGGGGTTCGCAGCACTGGGGTGTGTGTGTGTGGCTGGTGGCTTGAGGACTCTCTCTCCATCTTTTAACTTTGTATATTTTTGTAAAGATTTTTATAGCTTTCTTTTTTACTTGTAAGCCACCTAGAGTCATTTATACCGTGAGATGGGCAGTGTATAAATTTGGTCGATAAACAAACAAAAAATAAATAAGTGAAAATGGGCCACAGTTGAGAGGAATTATAGAGTTAATATTTGCAGGTTCTGAAGCAGAGAAATGAGCTGAAAAAAGCTGCAAAGTTCATTAATCCCTAGACCCCCCCCCCCAAAATAGCAATTTATGCAAAGCATGGATTGCCAATGCAAACTGTTCCCTGGGGACAAGAGGTAACCTGATATTTTCTTTGCATAGTTTGAGGCATATTGTATAAGAAAATACCTAGAGGAAGCTCTTCTAGAAAATACAGCAAAGACAGAGAAAATCCATTGGAGACTGGCTAACTCTGATATGCCTAAAAACAAGTGATTGTGCTTTTCATGATCTGACAAAGGATTAAGGGAGGATTCATTTTAGTCAAATTGATTTAAATCACTTATCAGGAAGAGTCAGTTAACATATTCTATAACAACCCTTTCTAGTAAGTCTTGTTCTATGTAACATGAATAAAGATTCTTCTGTATTCAGAGATGCAATTATTCAGTTTTAGAAGATACATACCCACATAATATTTAGGTAGTATTTTTCAGATTAATTTTCATCACCAAATGATGATCTTAGTACTCAGTGAGCAGAAATGTATTTTGATGTCATTAGGAGCTGAAGTAACTTCAATTTAGTTGATTGAACAGAGGATATTTTTTGCCACAATGAGCTAGGAGAATAACTGTTTCCAGATTTTAAAACATACAAATAATCTTGTATGTCCTGGCTAGCTTTCTCAACAAACAGTATACATAGTCTAGGAAAGTTCAGCCAAGTCAGCAGAAGAAATTTAATATATTGGCTGAGTAGAATTCATGAAAGTCACTAGTGGAGAAATGCCCTGTGGCCTGATCCACCTCTTAAGTTCTTAGTTTTTTCCTTATATACTTTAAGAATTTTCCTGCAATACCTGCTCAGTTTTTCCTGGTTAAAGTGTCAGAACCAGGTTAGTGGTGTCTGTACTCTCAATCATACAAAACGGTGTTGTATAAACAAATCAAGGCATTTTCCATCCACTGTGTCTTGTTGTAAGCTATTTGTTTGAAGCTATTTGAAGGTTTTACTTTAAAGTTATCTTTGCCTGTTTCTGCAGGAATGACTGGTTTTTAAAATATGCACCTGAGCACTGCAGTCAGAGAACTGAAACAATATACACTTCCAATGGTCATGAGGGAGACAGCACTGAAGTGGTGCAATGATCAGGATGGGGCCATCTAAATCAAACAATACAGTTAGTGTTCCCACTGTTTGTTTAACATGACTAAGTTCTGCACTAATAAAAGTAGACCAGGATCTGCCTGTTTGATTTAAGTGCATTTAGTTACATAATGAAATCATAGTTGTATTTTGGTTGAAACCAAAGAATTCCAGTATAGTCCCCAGTGCATCCTGGGTATTCATGGTTAGAGTTCCATTTTGTTTTAGAAAGTTATTGAAAAGGGACTGACTCCCTTGTGATTCTTCTTAGATGTAACTTGAGTTGTATTCCACAAGAACTTCTGTATCGTGGAAACTGCATATTACAAATTTGTTTACTAGAGGGTAAAAATTAGATGTGCTACCATTTGAAAAAAAAATCCTAATGTTCCTGGGTTAGTTGAGGGTCTGTCTCTCTCCAGTTGTTTCTACCCGTCTGATCCGGTCAGGCAGGATGGGCACGCTTCGGGTCCTGTTGGCCAAAGAATGTCGGTTGGCAGGGCTAGAAGATGTGCCTTTCCTGCCGTAGAGCCCACCTCATGAAACATTCCCCTTCTAGAGATCAGGATGGCCCCTAGCTTGCTGGCCTTTTGTAAGGCCCTAAAGACCTGGTTCTCGGCCTGGGCTGAGGCCCCGAGTGTGTGCAGGGACCCACTTCTTGGTTGTGTTAGTGATCTGGGTTGTTGTTTCTCGGCTGCTTGTATTTTAACTTTTATAATATTTGTAATTATTTTTATTTTACTTTAATTCTGTTTTCTGCCCACTCATTGAGGTGGGTGGCCATATAAATTGGACAAATAAAATCTGAAGTTATTCCAAGATTCCTACCGCAGTCTATCATTCTGTATGATTATATAAATCTACATTATGAACATTTCAAATACATGGCTGCCCATAAGAGCATTGTGGCTGCATCAATACTTGGAGGACTTGATATTTAACAAATAGCTTGACAATACAACACAGTGCTTCCTATGCTAGATTTCCTCAAACCTTTCTTACCAACCCCCCCCCCTAGAAAAACAAGTATGTTTCCCTCCCTTATGCCATATTTTGTTCAGCTTCCAGCCACCTGACTCCGTGCCACTCTGTCCCTGTTAAATCCATGCAGATTTCTCCCAACTTTATTGTGCCCCCATATCTACAGAGCCAGAAACGCTCCAGAATTAGAAGCAATTTCAGTGTTTTTATAAATATGTTGATACAGTCAACTGTAATGTGTAGAAGGAATAAACCTGAGGAACAGGAGGAAGAGCTGCTACCAAGACAACTGTCAGATAAAAGAAATCTAAGTCTGGGGCAGAAATGTAATTTGAAAAAACATGACCCACCCTAGTTCTCATGAAGATAAAGAGAGGGAGGGGAAGCACATTCAGACTTGCAAGATTCTGTTTACTGTAACCTTATAATAAAAGTAGTATTAGCCTACATGACTTTGGTTTCCTAGTCTGGTCTACCTCAAAGGATTGACAGGTACAATGGGAGGTCATTTGGAACTTAATATTGTTTTTACTGTTTTTTCTCCTTTTTTTCATTTTTTCGTTTTTTTTTTTACTATTTTTCCCCTCTTTTCAATTTTTTTCTCTTTCCCCCCCCTTTTTTCCTTTTCTTCTCCTTTACATGATTATGTCCATTTATTTTTAGAACAATGACAAATAGTGGTGATATCAATATTAATATTCATGTCTTGAGTTTTATGGAGATTTTTAATTATTTGTTAAGATGATATAATGAACCTATACATTTAATTAATTATTAATCAATGAAGTAATGGATTTTACATTTTATGATAATTGTAAATCCTGATGTTTTATTTTTCATCCACCGTCTTTTTCCATCTTCTCTTTTCTCTTTGATGTAGCTATTTATTCTGTTATTTAAATGTTTTCAGCAAATAAATTACTAATTTTAAAAAATGCCCATGAGTGAAGCACTGCTTGCAAATCCTAATGTTATGGCAATACAATTTAATGGATTTGCATTTTGATGGAGTTTAGAACTGCTCTGCATGTGAAATGTTTAAAGGGGAATTGCAGTGAAAAATATAAGGTGGGTGGGTAGGGGAATTAACTTTCTATGGAATCTGTCTCCAGAACATGAATGATCTATCCAGTCACCCTGTCTCTTGGTGAGTACTGGCAGAAGACACATGGAGTTGGTTGAATGTCTTGTGACAGCCATTTTTACAGGGCTATCAGATATGTTTGGCTGTCATGGCCTGTCCCACTTCCTTCCTGGGACATTTTTAACAGAAACCCATGGGGGTGTGATCAGGATCTAGGAACACCACCTAGTGTCTAGGAACCAACCTCCCCACCTGTTTGTTTTTCACACATGCACACATGTGGCCAGAGACAGAATTTTTAGGGCAACCCTATATCTGTGAAAGAAGTAAGGGTTAGTTAATCCCTATGATCAGCAGTTCCCATGACATGACTATACAGAGGCAGTTAGTTTGATATATATGAGAGGGGCTGGATCTATTAAAGACTAAGTCTAACCCCGCACAGAGTTAGCAGACTGGGCCAATTACTCCCTTTTTGTCATTCTCATGGCATACTAACCTCACCATTGAACCAGCTGGCTTGTTGTGGGAAGAGACACTGGATGTTACAGTACTTTTCCTTAATGCTGTCCATGTAGTTCTAGGCAAGAGATGTAGGACAAATCATCTTTTCTGGGACAGTGCAAGATGTCATTCCTCTAACACAGGGAGGAGAAATCCACAGGCTGCACATGGTCTTCAGTGTCCCTTCTACAGCCTCCAGAATACCCCAGACCAGGGTTCATGGCTGGGTGGGGAATTCTGGGAGTTGCAGTCCACACATCTTCAAGTCACCAAGGTTGAGGAACCCTGCCCCAGACCCCTCAGACCAACTCTAAATGGGGTAGGACTAATCTTTTTTACCCTTTTGTATGTTTTTAGTGGGTAGGAAGTTATGGCACATATTTCACCTCTTAAAAACACCTCAGATTGGGCCAATTTTTCCATATCGTGAGTGGAATGGAAACAAACTAAACAAGTAAAATCACAAATACTTATTTCACAGGAAATCACATGAGCCAAGAGACATACAAGTTAGCCATGCTCTTGACTGAAAGGCAGAGCACCCAACAGGCAAAAATGCAAGGCTCCCTTATAAGAAATGGGCACTATTCCAGAACCTACAGTTTTTATCTAACATATATCTGAAATTGGAGGAAGTAGCTCAATATGACTTTTTTCCAAACAAGAGTATTCAATTGAGCTTAAGGTATTTTAAAATAAATATGGAGGGTATAGAATAAACTGTACCACTCTCAGCCCTATCAGGATTCTCATTACTGTCAAGTCTAGAAAAAGTTTCTAATTTCAGGAGAGAAAATATTGTGAAAGGAGCATTTTCACAAGCCTCATGATAGAATATTTCAGTAATTACAGGATGAAAAGAGTTCCTGTCACTGAACTTGTCAAACAATATTCCAATTTGGCATCGATATGTGACTGGATATTTTATCTAGAAATGACAAACCACTTCTCTAAAGAAATATGGCCAAGAAAACTGCATGGATGCATTCACCAACAACTGAGCTCAACGTGAAGAAACTGACCTTTTTTTTAGGTTTTAAAGAGTTCAAAAAATTTGGCAATGTAAGAAAAAGGAGAAAAAAAGTGTTTTTTAAGAACTGAGTAGGTTTACAGGTGCTCCATGAAAAAAAAAATAGAGAAAAATAAGAGATGAAATTAATAGAATGTCCAATTATTTAATTGTGTTTTTTTTCCCCCTATCAAATCGATAAGCAGTTGACTTTCTCAATGTCTCACAGTCACTTGTCAGCTTTCAGACAATCTCTGGAGCTATAAGTAGGTGGGCAATAACTCTTGGTGTGCAGATACACCATAACATCCACATGTACAGGGGAGAAGGACACATGTAAAGGACAGAACTTTAACTGGAAGGAAGCTCAATAGATCAAGATATATAAAAAAATATTTATAGTTAATGTAATGTAATATAATACAAAACAATACAAAATAATTTAACATTCCAGCACACTTGAATGTTAAAAAATATTGAAGGGATATACATAGTTAAAAACAAAAAGATATTAAACTACAACAAAATTATAGTAAAGTAAAACCATGTAATTTGAAACAAATTAAAAAATGGTGGAAAGCAATTTAACCCATTTATTATACAGAGCATTCACATAAGGGATTACATTCAATCTGCAATGGGATCCAAAAGGCCACAAAGTGGTTCAACCACTTGATTCAAATTGGTACTTCCAAGCAAATCCCTACTTCACTTCGCAAATGAATTGAACGCAGAACACCGAACAGAATCTGCATTGCACAGAAGCCCACCTTGAAAGTTTTGCATAGCCCTATTCATGTGGGCAACTGATCTGTAAATAATGACATTCCCCAAAGCTGTCCATGACAAATCAGGACTAAAACGCACGAGATATTATATAATAACATAATTATATTATAACATAATATTTAATTTTATATTATTATATAAATTATGTGATATTTTGCTGCTAGGCAAAAGGGGATGGGGCGTTTTTTTAAGAACTATGAGATAATTCAGAAGCTGCTCAGGCAGATGCTTGCAAGGTTCTGTTATAGCCAGTCTCGGTAAACTAGTTTTAGCCTTCCTGTAGAGTTGATTTCATGGTCTGGTCTCCCTAGTGGGGCTGACCATATTCAGCTGAACGTGACCAGATTGTTGCAACAGATTTTCCTCATCAAAATCCCCATCACCCCTTCATGTGTTTGCTGTTTGAATGCCTAGATAGGATTACACTTCACTGCAGAAACAGTTGTTGGAAGAAAGGTTTATCTTATCAACCTTCTAACACAGTTTTCCCTGGAGAAAAGGTTTAATAAAGCTCATCAAATATTGCTTACTAGTAAAGCTCAACGTATATTACTTTAATTGCCAAGTATACTTTCACATATTTTTCAGACGCAGGATGAGAATGGTTGATTCTGTATTTCTTTTCTTTCTTTTATGAATACATGCGACCCAATTAACATGGGAAAAAAATTAATATGCTTTCATAGTTGTTAAATATTATGCAGACTTAGTAATTCTTTAGGTTTTGTTCAAGTCCGTGTAATTTAAGTTCTGCTAACGCTGTCCTGAGCAATTACAAAATCTTTTCTCTTACAGATACTCCAGTCTCTGCAGAGGGGAGAGTGTGTTTTTTAGTTTTTATCAATTACCCTGAAGGCAATCCTATCAGAGTGAACATTACCTAGCTAGGAGGATCAAATGTGCAACTTTATGCTTTCTTTCTTAGTTCTGTTGCAAGACCATCCTTGATCTAATACAATTTAAGCTGTCAAAAATGATGTAGTGCAAACATATAATTGTTTCTAGATTCATACAAGACGTTGAATGCTACAAGAACCTTTGCTGGCATTTTATTCTTGAGGCTATAAATCTCCCTGCATATTAGCTGTTGCCTTGTTTAAACATTGATGCGTTGCTAAAAGACTTCCCAAATATATGGACCCATTTACAACAAAACGTAATGTGATGTAAACATGAATATCTAAACATTGAAAGTAAGAATTCTTTAAAATGTGTGAAAAATAAAAGCTAAAAGAACAGGGCTAACGTATCACTGACTAGTATAATAGCATAAAGAATTAAAAGCAAAATACAATCATTTCTTTGTCTTAAAATAAATAATTAAATGAACAACAATAATAAGTTGAATTAATCTAAAGGTATAGTAGTTTGATTTTTTAAAAAATGCATGTAGAGGCTATAAGAAAAAAGGGAATGGCTAAATGTAACTGTTGAAGTGTTGTCATTTTTCTGTGTGCCTCCCATATTCTAATACCTAGGTCACTAATGGCCCCTAAATATCTCTGCCTTTACGCCCCTGTTTAATGTAAAAGTCACAGTATCTAGCCACAATAGCTTTAATTGCTAAACCATCTTCCTCATACATATGGCGCAAATATATCCGTCTGGAGTTATAAACTTTGTTACCTCAATGAATGGCTTTGATTCCCAAACTCTGTGTCTCCATAAACTGCAACTTTCTCATGGATACTGATAACGGGTGTGTTTACAACTCAACCCATTAAAAGTGGGATATGGGATCAAACAGAATAACAATTCGTTTAATTAACATTTGCATTTGAAGGTGCACTGTACATTCCGGTGTACCCCTATGCATACTCCAAACAATTCTTTGTTAATGGCCAAAGGTAGGCACATCCTCATCTTCCTGCTGGCTGGGGAATTCTGGGAGTTGAAGTCCACACATCTTAAAGTTGACAAGGTTGAGAAACACTGCTGGAATCATATATATAAGAACTTGATAGACCACTCCAGTATTCTGTGCTCTTAACAGCAGGAGACCAGTGACTTATTGTAACTTGCTAGCTTTAAGAAATGTATTGTTGGAAACTCTCCAATTGTTGGAGTGTTCTTAGGTGAGTTTTTCTACAATAGTGAAGGAAATAGCAGAGTCAAGCTGCTTGTGTTTCCACCAGTACAATCATATCAACTGGGTGGTCTAAGAGCAAAAACTCCCCACCTGACCATTTTTTTTAGGATTTGAAAATATCCAAGATTCTGTTGGCTCTTTGGTGGATGAAAAGCTCATACTTCTTAAGAGCTGCTTTTCTTCCTGACCCTTGAAACCTTCCTAAAGGGCTGGTGGGACTGGATGCCTGGGACCTCCCACAGTGGACACGCTGCACCCAAGGCTTGCTGCTGGGAGCAATGCAACCTTTGAATCTGCATTGCAGCTGGGGGTTATGGTGGGGGTTCCTCTATGGTGGCTCACAGTTGGGGATAGATGAAGACCTAGGAGGGCCACCAATGTTCACTCATGCTTGCTACTGGACACACATGTGCACATGCAGAATAAGTATTGGGACAGTAAAAGACCATGGTGTATATGCAAACTTGTAGTAAATAAAGCAACTTCCTTTTTCTTTGTTAATGTTAAGAACTTGTTTTGATATGCATTTTTTATTTGCAGTAATAATACTTATGCTATGAACTAAATACATATTTTCCCCACCAACTTATGTTTCTAGAGAAAATAAAACTAAATGGTGATATAAAAATTAGTCCTCTCTAATGGGAAGGGAATAGATTTGCAGCAATTCTTCTACTTCCTGGTAACTCCTGTTTCCTCTCCAAATCCGCTTCAGCAATTCTGGGGGTCTCTTCGGAGCACATTTTGAAGACGGGGAGGGAATTACCCAGAATTGCCATTTGAATGACGGATTACTTCTATTGGCAGAGAGGGAAACTAGCTGGATACCATCCAATATAATAATGTAAGGATCAGCCAAGCCCTCTATTTATTTCAGTTTTTTTATTATATATTTCCTCATTTAAAGTATTTGCTGCGTGAGGATTGTAGAAGATGCTTAATGTATATGTAGAAATTTGCTGCATTTCAGCAAATAATTATTACCTTTAACTATCATTGTTTAGATGTATTTCTTGATTTGGGCTCAGGGGAACAGCATTTCCACACTGCCAAACACTGCTTCAACCCATTCCTGTATTATTATTTTAAATATCATCATTATCAAAAGAAAAGCAAAAGAAAAAGCAAGAATTTATATGAATACTTGTCAGTTTTAGATTATTCAGTTAGTCTTACCTATTGCTAATACCCTATTTTGCTGTTTATTTGTTTATATTTAAGTCAGTTGATGTAAATTTAAAAGAAGAAAAACATATGGGAGATCAACCATATAAAGATAAAATGTACATAGGCTGCATTTCTAAATAGTCCTCCAGTTGAGATTCATGACAGAAGGATATTTTTTCAGCTATGGGACTTCAAGCTATTATAGAATTGATAGAAAATGGGTATCCTTCCAAACATATAGGTTTGATATTTTTGCAATCAAAACAGCACATTATATGCTTTGGCAGCTAAACAAGAAAAAAAAAGTTACAAATCAAAATTTGGCCCCAAAGAAATCACATCATATTAAACAGTATTGCATTTTGAGCACGTCTCCAATAATTAAGCTGAACCCTTGACCACATGAGTTTTACTGGGTTTGACTGTGGTTTTTATTTGCTGTCTCACACCTTGTTTTATTCTGTTTTTGAGCTGATCCAGGACTGTAATAAAGTATATTGTCTTGTCTTGTCTTGAACCCTTATTTTCTTCCTGAGAAGGCACATAGGTATCCAATATATTTAAAATTATGGTGGTGGTGATGATGATGATAATGTTTTGTTGAATTACTCATGATTTAATCCATTGAAATATAACGTACGGATGCCAAAATTTTTCTCACTGGCATTGATTTATTGGACATTCCAATTTCATGCCTCCCTTCAGTCCCAATTTCTAATGACATGTAGTCCACAGCACATGATATACTCATGTTACAAACTTCTGTTACTTATTCTCTATGCTCACACTGTATTAATAGCTTGTGCATTCATGATTCATATTTGAATCCAATTCTTTCTTTTTGGAAAATTCAAATATGGTAACTCTCCCACGATAGTATTCATTTCTTACTCAGAATCTTGGCACCTGGCAGGGTGAGTGTAGGTTTGATTTGCAAAATGCCATGCAAATTGATCACAACAGGAATTCTGACAAGTAACCTCCTAAGGCTATATGGAAAAAACCACCATTCAGAGAAGCTCAACAGGGCAGAGTTTTCAGTCATGATTGATGGTGGAGAATTTTAACATTGATAATCTACAGATTTGGTGACTGAATATTATACCCTCAAGAGAAGCAAATATGTGTAGCTCAGGGTTGAACTGTGGAGTCCTTGGGGTTCTCTGAGCTTGGTTGTTTTCTTGCAAACATTTCGTTACCTGGCTAGTAGCATCTTCAGTGATAGAATGGAATGGGGTTTGCTCTCTGTTTATATACTGTGACAGTGTTGGTGGGGGTTTTGTTTTGTTTTGTTTTGTTTTTTTCCCTCTGGTAGTTCCTTGATTAAGGTATTGTTTTCTTCTTGTATGTCTGGTGGTAATTTTAGTGTTAATCTCCTTATCTGGGTGATGATTGCTGGTGAGGAGATGTTCTGGTCTTTTGTTTTCGTTTCTATTGTCTCTTTTGAATAGTGTGTAGATGTTGTTTATCTCTATGTGCCTGTTGATGGCTGCCTTGTCTGAATACCAAGCTTCCAAGAATTCCCTTGCATTTTTGGATTTAGCTTGGTCTAAGATGCTAACAGTTTCCTGTTACAGTCCTTACACTGTATATTGTAGATGACTCCTGTTTTTTCTTCTTGGGCTACTGGATCTTTTGGTTTGCTTAAGATGTTTTGGAGGGCTTTAGTTGGTTTGTGTGCTACAGAGAGGCCATGTGGTTGTAATAGTCTGTTGGTAGTTTCTGAGACGTTTCTGATGTATGGCAGTGTTATCCTTTTCATAGCTTGTGTTGGTTGTGCTGTAGTACGTTGAGCAGTTAGGCACTTTTTGATAAAGTTGCGTGGATATTCATTTTGTTGGAAGATGTTGTATAGGTGGTCTGTTTCCTTTTTCTGCTGTTCTGGGTTGCTGCAATGCATTTGTGCTTGTTTGAATAAAGTTCTTAAATGGCTCCTCTTGTGGGAGGTTGGATTGGACACTATGTAGGACAGACAGGCAGAAGGCTTGCAGAGCGCATCGATGAACACCAACTAGCAGTCAGAAGACATGATGAAAACTCCTTAATCTCACAACACGTGGACAGACTTAACCTTGGTTTCAACTGGGAAACTGTCAGCATCTTAGACCAAGCTAAATCCAAAAATGCGAGGGAATTCCTTTTCCTGGGATATCTTTTCCTGGGATCATGTAATTGCCTTCTGCTGCTGCAGCATGATCTTGGGAAAAGATGCAGCTATTTTAAAAAGATGTTGACAGATGTTACATATGGTCCTATGTATGCTCTGAAACATTCTTTTCCCTTCAGATACAAAACACTGCACAGCTAGTATTTTGCTGATACCAACATTAATCATAAAGTTATTGGAATTGGCAATATGAATACCATAGTGCCAATGGCAATTGAATACCAACATTTAGTAAATTTGAGGTGTGATATGTGGATATGTAGATGAATTGTGAGGCCTCTAAAGCTTTCAGAGGATCAGACCCTCTGAAATTGGCTTGTGTTATGACATTATGATATCTGATTTTTTTTTAAGGTGAGAAAGAGGGGAAGAAGAAAACAGGTTTATGACATGCTACATGTTTTTACCAGTTCTGTAGGAGTTTGTCAAGGTTTCCTCAACTCCTTTACTGGGAATTATAATGTGGTGCTGACATTTAAAAACTGTTAGAAATCTCACCTCAGTAACGCTATAGAACTACAATTTCCAGAACTACTTTGGTAGAAGAAATCGTTCTTAAACTGATATCTGTATAATATAGGATGCTCTAATAAAGAAACAAAGAAGATGGAGAAAAAAGAGACTTAAAAAACACACACAGTGTTTAAAAAATGTAACTGGTATTACTGTTTGTTGAAATGAAAGATGGATCCAAGGTTTGAAAAGTTTAAAATGGATGCTCTAAGAGAAATTAGCCCCTATTTTCCTGCTCAGTTTGGCACTACCAGAAACAAGGTGGCAACATCTGGAAGATTACTAGGTATGCTTTCCAGATGTAGTTAAATTGAAAAGATTGTGTTTACATAATCCAATTTTCAGGTGTGTAATTTGTGTGTGTGTGTGCGTGCGTGTGTGTGTGTATACATAGTAGCTGAGTGTTATCCAAATAAAATTATTCTATATTTTTAAATTCAAGATGAAAGAACAGTCCCAAAATAGTATTTTAACTGTACAGATCACAGAAGTTTGACTGGGAGGCAGCCTGTGCTCATGAGCTGAGAAACTTTCAGGTGGGCAGCGTCCATATTAAATTTTAGTCCAAATGCCCCTCAAACAAACATAATGGAAAGAAGAGACATGACTCTAGAAATATTTCATATTAATACTACTATCCTACCCATATTCTGAAAAGGGAAATATCCACCGCCAATCTGTTTCTGGGGAAGCATGTTAATTCATCTTCCTCCTTCTCTCCCTTCCTACTTCCTTTGATTTCTGAGAACTAGTATGCTGTCTTTGTTAAAATCGTGTTCAAGCCTACCTTTAGCCATAGAAGCTCATTGAGTGACTTCAGGCAAGTTTCTTGTTCTACCTCACAGCACTGTGTTTGGGAAAATACAAAAAAGGGAGAGCTTAGTATAACATCTGGAGCTATGGGAAAGAAGGTGAAATATCAATCTGAAAAATAAATGAATGCATAACCCAATTTCCTAAATGTGCCTGTTACTCAACTCCAGTTTTATCCTCACAGCAACCCTTTGGGCCAAGAGAGAGTGACTGGCCCAATGTCTCCTTAATCCTAGCCTAGCACATTAAACATAATACACTCTACTGGTTCAGTCCGTGATAATTTTTGCACTCTGAGCATCTGTGTTCCATCCATATTTTACCTGTGGAATTTCCCCATCCTCCAGTAATGTGTATAGAATACATTGGGTCCTAAGATCACAAATGTTGGCCATTCTTGGCCTAGATGGCACCACCTTGAAATCTGATGTGGTCGATACTGTGAAGCTTCCTGTTGGTTGATTCCTGTTGGTTGTTGGTCGGTTGTGCTCTCCATTGGTGGCATCTTATTCTTAACTGCCATCTACCTTGCTATTTCTTCTGGCAATCAAAGCTGGGTCCCTCTGGTTAGCATAACCAGCCAGTGGACCTTACTTGGAAATAAGATGCCTGCAAGTAGTTGACACTTGTGATGCTTTGACTCTTGGGAAAATTTGTTAACCTTCGAGAGAGGTCTGTGAGGCAGAAATACTTTCAAGTTTTACAAGATGGTGAAGTCCCCTTTGGTTCTTTTAAAAAGTATTAGCAAAGGTCAGATTAACAAGTCAACACTGAAACTGGAGATGAGCAGGATTCCTCAAACTGTGGCCGAAAAGAAAAGAATGAGGGAGGGGATTGGGTGTGAGGATGAAAAGCTCCCAACACAACCTGGCTCTGATCCTTCTCCTTGGTTGGGCCTGGGGCACACTAGATAAGGTGAAGGGAAATTGTAAAATTAGACCTGGCAACCTTCACAGAGAGGCCCAGCGCAAGCCCCTTGGCCTGAGGGAAGCTGAGAAAGTTGAGGAATTGTGGGGGAAAAGGATCTTGGCAGCCTAACTTCCTGTGGCGGCATCCAAGGCTAATTAGTTTTCAGTGTTCTGTGTGTGTTTGAATGGAAACGAGCCAGCACCGAGAGGCACTAGATGAGGAAATCAAAACCACATGGGCTAAAAAAGAAGAAGAAGAAGAAGAAGAAAGGGGGGTGGTGTCCTTTTTAGCTACATTTTCTTTTTTCCAAAGGGGGAGTCAGGCCGTTTCTTTTCATGAACACTAAATCACTGCTGCTCCCCTGTCTATCACATCTCACATCTGCCTCAGAACTCATTAAACATCAAAAGGCTGCACGATCAGTTCTGCTTAGTTAGAAGTCTAAGTTACTAGAAGTCTAACCAGAAAAGATTTTGTATGTTTTTAATAATAGCTTAAGGAACTTCTTAGCACTCTATAAATTACTTAATGCAACAAACTCTTCCTGTGGACCAGCAAATGTTTTATAGAGAGAATAAATGCTGCCTTAACATGCTTGTGGTGAGCCCACGGCCATAGATAGAGCAATTCAAATGAAACTTTAATTCACATTTCAATTCATACACAGTATTTTATGTACATGCATGCAGCTGTGTGTGTCTGTGTATGCACTCTCTTCAGAATTATTGTGGCTGATTGTTGTTGTTGTTGTTATTATTCCAAATTGATATTTTCTTAATGTGATGCTTTATATCTTACCTCTCTTCATTCTGCTAAAAGTTGTTAAGTAATCTGCAGAAAATTCCTGAATTTCTTGAACGGAAGACTAGGCTTTTCCCCCAAACAATTCATCTTTGAAATAGGAGGGTCATTTTTTGTTTGTCGACAATGTGGTGAATGAGGCAGATGAGTTTTTCTTTCCTGTTATTCTTTGAGGGAAAGCCTCTTGAATTTACAATTGTCTTCCTTTCAAATAAATATAATACTTTTTGGGTACAATACATTTCTTCTATAACATATAATGCTACACTCTTAATTGGCCGTATGTGACAGCTTCAATTATTGGGTAAGCTAGGACTGAAACATGCCATTTCTTGGGAAAACATAGTGTAAAAGTTTCCCCAATGATATTTAAGAAACAAAACAAACGCTGCCATGGGAAATGGCAAACCTGGGGGAGAACTTAGAAAGGGAGAAGGGCTGCTTAACACTTTTTCCTTTTTGGTTTTCCAGTTAGATAACCCCTTCTCCAGTCTGCTTTCTAAGGAAGAATATGACCATCCCATTGGAGAGACAAGCAGCCGGGTCATATGGCCAGAGGACAAAAGATCATGCAGTTCTTGCAAAGCACTGGACTTATTTTATGGCTTTAATCTCACATAGTTTCTATTTTTAAAAAGAAATTGTGGTAGAAAACACACACAACTACATATCACCTTTAATTTTAATCAAAGAGTATATAAATGTAATTTATATTGGATAACAAAACACAGTGCATGAAGCAAAGGAGTCCTATACTTGTGCAAATGCCATTAAACTGTACTGAATATAGACCAGATGCATATGTTCAAAAACTGCATTATTCAGACCATTTGTGATGAATTTTCATATTGCTCAATGACTCTTCTCTAACGGCTATTTCCATGACTAAATGCTGGCTTTCCAAACCACAGCTGTTCACAACAGAGGCACGAAAATCACATTGTTATTTGCAGTGACATCCTGCATGCGAACATCAGGATAAGCAAAGGGAAGTTGCTCTGGACACAAGCTGAGATTGGACTCTTAAGACTTGCCAAAACATAGTGTGCAGCCAAATTGTATAACTAAGCTCTCTAAAAACAATTGTTGGAAGATTGGGGGTGACTTGATAATTTGTAGGGGTCGTTGCCAGATGAGTTTTTCATTAATGTCATGGAATAGTTCATCATATACACGTGCGCAACCTCACACTGCTCTGGATGTCTTCCATTTCTTCTTTTCTTCCTTTACTTCATGCATGGATTAGGCTGGTATTCAGTTCAACAGGGAGAGAGGTCCTGGAAGAATTCAAGTTCACTGTATTCATTACTTCATATGCAACACAGAAAGAAGAGGATGAGAGAGGAGAAGATGACAGCCTCTTTCTTGGTGGATCACCAGAAAACAATTTAGGCACCGTTGTTATTTGGGTTGACTTGTGTTTGGGGTTACTGGGGCTGACTTGTGTTTGGGCTGAATCACTTTATATTATTAAATACTCCATATAAAGATGTCCTTCGTTTATAAAACTGTCATTTAATTCTCTTGTTGATATAGAACGCCCAACATGTAAATCTTCACTTGATGTCTTAGGAGATCAACAACATAAAGGAAGACCATAGTGCTCTTGTCAGAGAACTGAGACTGAGGGGAAAATTGGCAAAGAAACCAGGGGTGTAGTCATATCCAAATACCCAGCACTTCTCAGAAATGCCATCAGAAGTATGATTTTTTTTTTTCTGGGAAGTAAAAGGAAGATGAAACCTGTCTGGAGAAATTGTGGGAAAAGTGAACATTCTTGGTCAAGGCTCCACAGCCACTACTGGTCCTTTCCACAGTCTATGCTGCCTCCTTCCGTCCTACAAGGACAGAAAGTTCTACTTCTGCTACTGTGTCAAATGCAACCTTATCCTCCTTTCTGCCAAAGTTCCATAAAATGCAGGCAGATCTTTGCTGAAAGCATGTTATTGCCTGGGACCTCTCTGCATCTTCCCCTGTGTATCCTCTGTACTTTTCCTCTCAGTCTTAACTATAAGAAACCTGGAAAAGAACCAGCAGCAGGGGGATTGTGTGTGTTTGTGGGGTGTAACAAAGATAGGATAGAGATAGAGAAAGAAAAAGGAAATAGGAATGTAAAGAAAGAAAAAATGGTTCTCTCCAGCTGGATCTACTTCTGGAGAGGCACACCAATCATTTTCCAGAAAGTGCATAAACCCTGGGGATGATCCATGAAATTAGCAGAAAATTGGTTCTTGCTGTAAACAAGTTTTGCAAATTATGAAAATGCAACTCAGTCATTCAAGTGCTAGTTCAGAAGGCAGTGGAAGTGCAGCTCCAGGATCTGGTTGCCTTATCCTACCTGTCCATTGGTCTGAACAACAGATAGCAAAAAGACACACAAGGACAGCTCAGTCTGGCAGCTTTCCAGAATAGGGTGTGAACTATGACCTGTCATTTGAAAATGTTGGAAGCTCCTGAAAGCAGAACAGTGAATAACCTGGGCAGTTTGGTGGAGTGTGAGAAAGGAGATGGGAGGCCTTCTGCTGGAATAAACTGAGATATTGTTTATCTGCAATAATAAGACCCCTGTGTTCCCTCCAAAGTTGAGGACACCATGCTCAAGTCCCCACCTGACTTTGGGCCAGTCCCAGTTCTCAGTCCAACTACTTCACAGGACTTTAATTGTGAAGATAAAATGAAAGGAGCTCAAAAATAGTCTGTGGTCTCTCAGGGATTGGAGCATGACCTTGTGTCTGTGATACGGCTATTTTTCAGCTTGTACAGGTAGTCAGAACACTTCATTGCCTTTTTGATGAACAGCTACCAAAAAGTACAATTTAGAAGCTTAAAAAAAAAAAACTGAACTGCAATGGGAAAGCAATTTCCTGGACCTAGAGCCACCGGGGCTTCAATAGAGCTTGTTGTCGGGCAGAGTGATAATCACAAACACTCCTGTTTGTGCAGAGCGCAGCAAAAACTCCAGGAAAATATTAGCCATGAAAGCAAACACAATGCAATGTCCATTTCTTGTTTCCCAAAGAAATCCAGTCAGAAAATATATACTAACTGGTGTTTATTGATAAAAATGCAAAATTCCATAAAATGCAAATATCATACAAAATATAAAGAAAAACACATCTTCTCATGTAATTGTAGCATCCAAGACTTATTAGCAACACAAGCTTAACAAAATCTCTAGCTACAAACTCTTAGAGAAGAGGTACATTACTTGGTAATTTGTTACAACTACGTAGCCCATAAAACCTACATAGTGGCTAACACTAAAGCAACTAACAACTACTCAGAGAGGCTGCACATTTTCCTCTCCTTGTATTATAGCTCTATGCCACCCCCACTGGGTAACTAGCATACGCACGCCAATAGGTGGCAGTAAATAGCACAATACACAACACACAAATAACAGGTGTTTTTCACATGATCTCTGTAGTCAAAATATTGTTTGTTATTGTTGTAAAGATGTTGTAACAGGATGAATCCTTTCCCATGAGAATGAAAATCCTGACACTTGTAGGGGTGCCACTTACAGTCACACATCCAATCAGTCAAATATTAGTTATCCTCAAACCCTGGCCCAGAGACTGATTGTTAGGATTCTCTGAACAAAAAGAAAGTCCATGTCTATTTTGTTCTTGATGAAATGATCAGGATTGGGGCTGGGAGATTCCTGATTCTGAATCACTATATAGGTGTTCTAGAATGGGACTCCCCATCTCTATGGTAATGGTTCTCTGTGGTTATTTTATTAAGTACCCAATAATCAACATCAGAACATGGTCTTTATCTTTTCTTTCATACGAAAAAAGAAAGGCAGAAAACCAAATTAACTTCCCTAATACTTACACTTGTCATAACCTTACAGTGGCAGGGAATTTTTGGAACAGCATGGCATTCTTCAGAGAAACACAGTGGGCAACTTCTTTGAAGCTTAAGTTTCCTAAACAGAATGTGACTGCTATAAGTAGAAGACTCAGAAGAAAGGAGTCTAGAACATTATACTGTGCTGGCTCCAGAATGCCATAAGATAAGGGGTGGAAGACACATAATTCACAGAGTAATAGAAACAGGCGGGCATCACATCAAGCCAAAAGTCAAATGTGTGGGAAGGTTCATTCTTTATTTATATATTAACTTAAAATTTAAAAATTTTTAAACTGCCTAATAGCTGAAGCTCTCTGGGCAGTTTAGAATGAAGCACACTAAAAAAATATAATCCGAGTAAAAACATATACAGTAAAGTCAAATAAGATACAAAATAAAAACACCACATAAGCAGCATGGCAGTCATTCAAAAAATAAAACAATATCAATTAAAAGCCAATTAAAAAGGCTGCAGAAAGGAAAAGGTCTTCACCTGGTACCAAAATGATGGTATCTGGGTGCCACTTGATCCTCTCTGGGGAAGGAATTCCATAAATGGGGTACCACCACAGAAAAAGCTCTCCTCCTTTTAGAGGTCCACCTCACCTTCTTTGGTGAGGGGATCTGGAGGGCCTCATTAGAAAATCTTGAAATCCAGATAGATACATATGGGAGAAGGTGCTCCCTCAGGTAACCTGGTCCTAAGACATTTAGGGCTTTAAAGATCAAAACCAGCACTTGGAATTGGATTCAGAAATGGACAGGCAGCCAGCGTAGATGGCAAAGAACTGGCATAATACGTCCAGATCAGCAAGTTCCCATAAGCAGCCTAGCTGCTCTGTTTTGAACTAACCAAAGTTTCTAGATCAGAGGTTGCCAACCTGGGGTGCCCACACCCCCAGGGGATGTGAGATGGAATTTCAAGGGGTACAACAATTTTATGTGCTGAGTTAAAAGCTTATTTTTAAGTTCAATTTGTTCACCTGCATTAGAAATTAGACTTCTTCATCTTCAAATGTGATATTACTTTTGTAGGGGATGCGAACATTAATAAAATATTTCCTAGGGGGTGGGGCTTAGAAAAAGTTGGGAACCACTGTTCTAGACCATTTTCAAAGGCAGCCCCACATACAAGGCATTGCAATAATCCAACCATGTTATTACTAGAGTGTGAATAACTGTGGCAAGGCTGTCTCTGTTCAGGTAAGGTCACAGTTCAATCAACCAAAGCTGATAAAAGGCACTTGGCCCCACCTGGGCCCCTAGTAATAGTGATGGATCTAGAAGCACCCACAAACTCCGAACCTGTTCCTTTAGGGTGTGTGTAGTTTCCTCTAGGGGGAAAGGCAAGGCACAACTCAGCTGACAAATGTGCCATCAACAAACAGTATTTTTGTTTTGTCTGAATTGAGCCTCGACTTATTGACCCTCGTCCAATCCATTACCTTGCCCAAGCACTGATTCAGAGCACCACTTCACCTGTGTTAGATGAAAAGGCAATACAGGAGAGGACCTGAGATAGCAAAAGAGAAATGGCTTCTCTGTAGGGCTCTGTAAAATTTACTTCTAGAGTTAGATGTTAGCCAGGAATAACATTTACACTATTTACTACTTCTGGAGGCAGATTATTGTATTGCATTGCATTGCATTCTACTTTATTTTACTTTATTTTATTATTTTATTAATTTTTGTTACCCTTGTCTGCTTCTGACAGCAGAATATTCTCCATCAGGCATTTTGTTCTATAAGCCTGACATTAAGCTGCTGAAGGTTTAAGGATCTTAGGTACAAGACAGAAGACAGATGAACAAGCAAATGGAAAGCAAAATTAGTGACAAAATGACTGGCAAGCAAAAGAACAGCAGCATAATCAAGGACAAACACAGGAGCACCACCAATAAATGTTGAAGGAGGAACTCAAGACCACAGAAACAACAACATCAACTGATAAGCAGCTGAATTTATACAAATTGTTTTACCTCCAAGGAGAAGATAAGTAAGTCCCCTTTGCCCTTGTATCCACCATTAACCAATACTAGACTGGGACACTGATAAATGTCTTCATTTTGATTATGAATCTGTGGCCGAGGGTAGAGAGAGGGTGGAAGAAGGAACTGATGAAAAGGTGAAGCTACCATGGTCAATGGTAGCAAAAGCTGCTGAGAGGTCTAGGAGGACCAACAAAGTTACACTCCCCTGTCTTTTCCCCAGCACAGGTCATCCTGTAGGGTGATTCAAACTGGATCAAAATGGATCCAGACAATCAGTTTCATCCAAGAGAGCTGGAGAACGATAGCACAACCACTTTACCTAGGAAAGGAATATTAGCCATAGGCCTATAGTTGTTTTTTTTCATCCTCAGGGTCCAAATTTGGTTTCTTCAGAACTCACCTGAAGAAACTTTTAAAGAGGCTGGAATACTCCCTCTCTCAAAGAGACATTTACAACCTTCTGGACCCAACTGTATAATCACTATAACCAAAGAGAGGAAGTTCCTAGACCATTCTTCTAGAGAACTACTGATGCCAGTAAGGACAGAGGCAGAATTCCAGATCTATGAAGTTGGCAGAAGATTCAGAATTAATCATAATAGTAACTGGTATCACAACTCTTGCAGAATATAGAAGCTATTATGGGAAGAATAAATGATGATGTTCAACTTGTGGCCCCAGCCATACTTTACCTAATGCATCTGGTGATGTGTCTACCCCACCCTACCCCCTGTACAAATGGTAGGGAAGTATCCTGGAAAATGGCCCCTGTCACTCACTGTTTTTCTGCTGTGGGCCAGCCCTTGGACCCTTCCACTTCCTCAATGCTTTGTTTGACTTATGCACAAAGCCCCAGCAGTGAATAACAAGTGATTAACTCCTTTCATGTCTTCCTTGGGCTTCTTCAACTATACAGTTATCAGTCTGGGGTGTGAAATTCTATAAATCTGTCCCTAAAATGCCCATATGACTGAATAGAGGCATACAGACTTGAAGAAAAATAAACACATTATGATGTCTCATTCCGTTGGGCATCTGCCACCAGGCAATAGAATTCTGCACCATACCAGGATGTTCATGTTTTGCTTGATGTAGGGCTTGTTGAACAACCTCTTCCATAACAGTCCAATTAGGATTGCATCAAAGGCATGTCAGTTGTCATTTGACATGGTCAGCGTTTCTAAAGAAAATGCCATCCTTCTCCAACAAGGCAAAGTAAGACAATAGCCCCTCAGAACCAGGCTCAGTGGGAGAAGAAATTGGCAGCACTTCAAAATGGTTGTATTTCACCTGTGAAAAGAGGATCAGAGGGAGCTGATGAGAGCCATCTTTCAGGAACCATGGTCAGCTGAGTTTTTAGAGATTTTGTGTGGTGGAGAGAGAACATGCAAGGTGGCAGGGGAGAACACACTGCGGGAGATCCATTCCTGTTCACAGCAAAATGTAAGGTACTTATAGAAGTAGCACTATCTTAATGGGAAAAAGTGGGTCTCCAGTTACGTGTGTGGGTCAAAGGCTGAAAAGATTGGAGACCTGCTTTAAATCATAATCCGAGCCCAATATTACTTTCCAATCTATCAGCATTTATTTATGAAGCCTATATAATGCCTCGATCCCAGTAGACCCTAAGCAGTGTACACACATATATAACTACAATAGATAGCTCCACACTTATCCAGACAACATACCTCTCTGTTCTGTTCTATTGCCCAAAGGCCTTCTGGAACAACCAATTGTTTATAATTTTCTGGAAAATCAGGAGGGCAAGGGCTACTCTTGCTCCCAAAGACAAGCTGTTCTAGAGGAGAAGACTCCTACAGAGAATGCCTGCTCCTGTGCTCTTGAATCAGCTGAAGCTTCTGTGGGGTCGTGTGATGCAGCCTTGTGTCAAGTGAATCGCAGTACTGTAGTTAATCAAGAGGTGACAAGTGAATGGGTGACAGTGTACAATGCCTCCCATTTCAGAAAAGGCTGCAACTGGTGCAAACACCTTTCTGGCCACCGATTTCATCTGCTTCCACCTCCAGCATCAACTCCTCCTACAATGAGGCATCAATTATTACCTGTATTGATTTCTTGTGTCTTGCACAGCAGCTTTAAACAGTCAGCAAGGGCAAGAGTCTAACATACAGGTTGCAGAGCTGGCATCACAAAGATCCACAGTTCAAAAACCTCTCAGATAACCTCACAGGATGTCACCTCCTTGGATTCTGACCACCTGCCTTCTGGCTCAGAGCAAATATGAATAAATGCTCAACTAAATAGCCACAGCAGCTGCTCAGCAGAGCTTTTGGTTCACTCATCTCTAAAAGTGTCTGAATTATTCCAAACAGTACTAATAGATGGCATTTGACAAATAAAATAGGAGTGGAGAAGTAGTTGGCCTCTGCTGCCTTTCCACCACAGTGTAGACTAGAATCTGAGCTTGTCCGGATGTCCAGTCTTCACTCCTTACTCTCCATTTCTTAATCCATTACATCTCCCAAAGCTCATTGGTATAGTGAGGAACTTCCCAGGATCATCAAAGAAGCAGAGGCAGCTTGGGAACAATCCCGTCTAGTGCCATAATTGCCTCCATATTTCAGATAGCAACAAGACACTCAATAGAGCTGCTTTCTGAATCACCTGGAAACTCAAGCAGTATATGAAGCTCAGCAGATCCCTGAAGCATCCAGGCTGAAACCATCCTAACTGAACTTCCTCCCTGCAGAGATTGGTACCCCTGGTCAACCCCAAAGTCATGAGAAAATTGTCTGTCCATGATAAGAGAATCATTGGGAATATCCTACTACCACTGGAAATATTTCCTACTACCTGATCACAACTCATTTACTCCTAGGTAAAGATGAGATCTAAAATGGGCCCTGCTATGCGGATTGGGTCTGGATAAGCCCATCGTTGTCACAGTAGACGTGAAAATTTGAGCCACCTCCAACTCCAGAGAGAAGAGTTGTAAATTACCCAGAACTAATCTCCTGGACAGATCCATAACTATCCTGTGGTGATCATGTAGGAAGGGCAGGAGCTGTGCAGCTGGGAGGATGGGCCAATAGCAGCAGCCCTAGTTTTTCCCTCCAGCCCAACCACACAAAGAGAATCTCACATCTAGACACTTACTGAAGAGTCCTTCCTAACTCCAAGGTATCTTGGTGCACAACTGCCACCCCCTTCCCTCACCTTAGGGTTCAGGCTGAAGCCTGCTGGACAAATTCTGGAGAAAGCAACCCCCCTTTTCATCCATTGATGCACACTAGGTCTGTCTTTTCATGCACAATCAAGTCCTGGAGAAAGATATATTAAAGACAGACCTGGCATTCAAAAGCATCAGCTGGAGCATACTGGTATAATTCATAGTGTGGCAATAACTTACTTTGTCAGTTGTTTCCCCTTTTGTCTGCTATAGCCCTAATTAATCAGGGGCGACATTAAGTCGCCTCTCTGGTCTTAGGTAATGACTATTTGTGGATCTGGAGAACAAGTCGAAGAGCTTGTGGGACAGGTTTTTCAGGGAACATTTCAGTGTTCCCCTTGGGACAGGCAGCCAGGGAGCATCAGGTCAGATCATCCAAACTATAAGATGGAGCCAACTAAGAAGTTGAGCAAGCTTCCCAGTTGCCCAAGATTTGACTATAGGCATGCCAAGATAATAAAGTAAAATTGAAGTCTCCTTCAAGTAGAACTCATTTCCTGGTGACTTCATGAAGCCATCTATGATTATGTAATGTTCTTGGCAGCAAGAAGAAAGTGGCTTGCTATTGATTTGTTTTGCAATGTTTTTATCAACTTCACAAGCTTGTCTACAGCTCTTGAATTCCTTGGAGGTCTCCCATTCACATACTAACCCTGAGCTTCCAAGTCCAGAGAAGGTTGGTCAAGTGCTGCCACCTGCTGAGACTGCCAAGATAATGCAGTCTGCTAAAGGCATCATAGACTACAATGGAGAGCAGGGCATTTTTCAAAGATCCAAGCCTTGCCGGGATGGAACTGAAAGTAGTTCTCCCTCTAAAATATGGTAACTAGCTTATAAGTATGGTCATATAAGTGGCGTGCAGGCTGTGCTTCTGGGCAGGACTAAGTTTGTGCACAACTGCAATAACGGCTAATACATCTCGCTTCCCCTGTTGTTAGGAATTTATCTTTTGAGTAGATGAAGATACCAACAATAAAGATGGCAGAATGAACTCTAAGACATTGGTGAAATGTCTTTTTCTTGCCAGAAACAGGGCTTAAGGTCCTAGAAACTAACAATGCATGTGTTATTTCTGCTAGTTTGTGGTGAAGACCCTCTTGCAGAGGGGGCCACTTTGAATAAGCTAGACTCCAATAGTTGAATTGTGAGAAACTCAAGACTGATTAAAAACAAATAGTTCTTCACCCATTATTTAGTACTACAAGATGTTGTGATGGCCATTATAAAAGAGGACTAGAGAAAATCATGAAGGTTCTTGGTGGCTGCTGGTCAGTGAAGAAAAAAATGGAAGGTTATTGTATTCAAGTCTTGCTTTGGGGCTTCCGATGGGGTGGGTCCTGTGGGAGCAGGTTGCTAGACTAGGGAGACTATCAATCTGATCCAGCATAACTCTTGCTTTTGTGTTTTTGCTACAAATAAAA
Organism: Python bivittatus; assembly: GCF_059951505.1. Lineage (NCBI taxonomy): Eukaryota > Metazoa > Chordata > Lepidosauria > Squamata > Pythonidae > Python > Python bivittatus. Next base: position 2,595,929 of record NW_028277050.1, read on the forward strand.
GGACCTACATGCTGGCTTGTGAAACTTTATTCACCTTCCACCGCAATTACTGACAAACTATACAAAATCTACAGGACTATATATATATATTTTTTTTTTACAGAAAATGAGCAATAGCTGCTTTTATAAACCTCATTTATTAAGGCAAGTAAGATAGTTCATATTCCTTTCTGAAAAGTAGATCAGAAAGGTTTTTGATTTTAGATACAAGGATATTTCTCAAAGAGGTCTCTAGAATATTTGTGATGTATGTTTAGGGCTTATAAATGTTACTAGGAGCACTGAGTTTTTCTGTCCCTAGAATCGATGTCCTTCTGTCAGTCCCTCTTGGGGCTAATAATTCTCAAGACAACTTATCACAAAGGCTCTGCATGATATGCTTACCATGAGATGATTTAAGTGTGTCATGCAAATTCTGTAGACCACACAAATAACACACTTAATTAACCCAAGTAGGGTTAGATTTAGCCCCCCCCCCCAACCAAAGCCCAAATCTTGCACGGGGTGGAATTACTCCCCCCATTGTTTTATTAATTCCTCTGTGTTGTTTGGATACTTGTGCAGGAAGCATTTGGACCCCTCTCATCCTACTGTAAGAGTGACAACAATGTCCTAAAGAGGCCTGAAAAGGGGGACATCTCCATGAACCCATCACTCTCTTGTCCTCAACAGTTCACACATCCACAGCCATGTGGTAGGCAGAAAAAGGACAGAAAGTGGTAAAGTAGGGTAGTCCCTGCTCTGCACTCCACCCACAGGTGTACCAGTCCTAATCATGCTGTTCTGAGTTTTTACACTGCCACTCACCCCCAACACACAATATGGGCAAACATAAGTTTAAAAAGTGAAGAAAACAGGGAGAGAAGTAGCATCTTTCCAGACTCTTTAGCAGCAGCCGGGAGAGAAAAACTGGCTGCCGTATCATGGACTCAGACATCCTGTACCGGATACTACTAGCTCACTAAGGTCACCCCGATGATGGGGAGATGGGCTGATTGTGTTATGTGAACAGTGCACTGAGAAGCATGGATCTATTCGGACAATATAACAACAAAGAGCAGTAAATGTCCACCTACCATATATTCTCATCATCAGGGGCTGAGGTTGACTTGAGAGAGTACATTTTTACTCATGCATGATCCACAATTTATCTCAGCTTTTCTCCCCTCAAGGCAATGGGAATTTGTCAGGCTCAGAACTTCCTGAATATATCTACAGTTCTATCTATCTATCTATCTATCTATCTATCTATCTATCTATCTATCTATCTATCTATCTATAGTTAGCTTGCCCATCAAGTGCCAAGTTGAGTGTAACTGTTGAAACAGTATTGAAACAATCCCTCTGTGCATTTAGTTCATAAGTGCTGAAGTTCCAGATCTACTTTACAAGGGCCACTTTACCTAGCCACTACCAAAGACAGCTGCTTTCTAATTCATTTCAAATATTAAAATCAGTGGGTAACTCTTTATTGACCATGTTATTTACCCCGTAAATTGTTAACATGTGCAGAGGGTTTATTTTGAATAGGTAGTGCCAAAGATACCCCGGAGATGAGCCAGGGAGAGCTTTAAAGATGACAACCAGCATCTTGAATCATACCCAGAAGCAAACTGGTAACTAGTACAGAGGTGTTGGAGCAGAGGTGTTACATGGGTAAAATAATTGGCACCCATAATTGCCGAAACGACTGTATTCTTGTCCAACTGAAGTTTCTGGGCGGTCTTCAAGGTCAGCCTATGTACAGTGTCTTGTAGCAGTTCAAATGAGAGGTGATCAAGGCATGAGTGATAGTCAGCAAGGTCTCCTGATCCAGGAAAGATTGCAACTGAAGTACCAGATGGAGCTGCTCAAAGGCGCTCCTGGCCGTAGCTACCACTATGAGCCCAGGAGAAACCCTGCATTACAAACCAGCTCTGCCTAGGGAAGTGCAGCACCATCCAGTAGTAAAGGTGCAACGTCTTGATAGTGGAATGCTTCCGTACCTGAAGCCACCCCATTATACCATGGTGAGCCTATGCCTGTTCATCCCCATCTAGAAAATAACAGCCTCCAGGCATTGGGACCACATGTCCTGTTTGGCCCTAAGTTAAGTTATACAACTGCAAATTGATGATACCTGGATCCATGTCAGGCCTAGCCCAAGGAACTCCAAGAGACAATGCTAATTCAGTTCAGCTATGTTTATTAGCTACAACCTCTAGCAAGAATCTTCCCAGACTAAAACCCCAGTTCCCAAAGTCCTCCAGCCACAACAGTGTGAATTCCTCAGGAAGGTGCCAGTCTCACCCTCTTGATCCTCCCACGCGGTTCTGGCGAGCTAAGAAAATGTTTCTCTCCCTGAGCTTGGCCTTCATAATTCCATTCCATCACACTCCATGCTGGCAGATGATCCCTTCCAGTGGCTTCATGTAGATATTAAAGAGGAAGGGTAAAACGTCATAAGAGGGCCCATTAGGTGTAGTGATTAAGACAGAAGGTTTGAAATTGGGAGGCTGTGAGTTCTAGTCCTGCCTTAGGCATAAAGCCAGCTGGGTGACCTTGGGCAAGTCTCTCTCTCTCTCTCTCTCTCTCTCAGCCCTAGAAAGAAGGCAAGGGCAAACCACTTCTGAAAATCTTGCCAAGAAAACTGCAGGGACTTGTCCAGGGAGTCCCAGGAGTCAAGACTGACTCAAAGCAACCCCCCCCCCAATGTCATGCCCCATGGCACCCCACAATGGAGGGCACTAGGACTAAAACTCTCCCTTCTTTCCCTGACTTGAATTGCCCACTTAGGAAGCAGAAGTGCCCTCCACTCCCAATTCTGCAGACAGTCCAGAAGGCCACTAAGAGATCAGACACAAATAGGAAGGCTGTACCTCCCCTGTCCTGGTTGTACCACGGTCTTTTCAAGAGCACACAATTCTGTACCTGGTTGAATCCCAGACTGAAAAGGGTCCAAATAATCCATTTTCTCCAGGCTGTCCACAACTGCAGACCCATTACCTTCACAACAATCTTCCCCCCAAAAGGGAGCATAGAGACTGGGCTATGGTTATCCAAGCTAGCCAGGTTGAATTATAGCTTCTTAAGAAGAAGGTGAATCACCACCACCTTCAAGGCACTCCCTCACCCAAAGGAGCATTTAGATTGCCTGTTACCTCCCTGAAGCTTTCACCAACCAGGAAGGACAAGGATCAAGCCATAGCTGGTGAGGCTGATATCACAGAGAACCCTGTCCTCAGGCTCCATAAGCACAAATTTATCTCAGATAAATAAGTCATCCACTCAGTTATTTCCACTGGTCCTGACAAGTTAGTATCCAACTCCAAATGGATCTGAGCAATTTTATCCTTCAGATGCCTGGTAAACTGTCTTTGCAGCAGTCTAATATTCTTCCAACCTGTCCTTCCCCCAAATGGCCAGGTAGTTTAGTGCCACCGGGCAGCACTCTCCAGATGCAATTAGAGCAGAGAAATATTGTGGTTTGCAACTCTTGCCACCATTGTGTAAGATCAAAACTGAGGTCTTACTTGTGTCCAGTTGGACTTATTCCTTGTCTTTTGCAAGCATTGCTCTAGGTGTATCCTCTGCTGCTCCATCTCCCTGATCTCCTAAGTAAACCAAGGAGTTCCCCTGGATCAGTGAATGGAGAGAGGTCCCACAGGTGCAATCTTGTCCAAGGTCATCACCACTTCCATATTCCAGAATGCGTCTAAGGCCTCAGCAGAACTGCCTGCTATGGCCTTGGGACGTTCCTCAAGCACCTATATAAATATGATAAACAAACAAGCAAGCAAGCAAGCTCTTTCTAGAAACTACGTGATTCCATCAGATGTCTGGGGTAAACTGGTCAAATAGGTCCATGCTCCCTGCAAAGTTTGGTAGCATTGAGTGATCTAATTGTGACAAAGGGCAGATAGTAACGTCCCCCACTTTCAGGTCACATTGCATCATCTCTGAAATTAAAACAAAAACGTATCTAATGTGTGACCGTAATGGTATGTGGGAATGACCTTGGGAGATAGGGGGAAGAGCCACAGCCAAGGGAATGGTCAGACAAGAGGCAGCTTAGTCCACAAAAGGTATGTGGTGTGGCAAATATCTCAGAAGGGAGCCTCCCTAGTTTCTTGGATGGGGAGGTGACGGGGAGAAATGTACTTTCAGACTTGCAAGATTCTATTAACCTTACAATAAAGTAGAATTAGTTCATCTGGGCATGCTTCTTGTCTGGACTACCTTGCAAGGCTGACAGCGGCCTCCCATGCTAGGTCTCTGATGACCTGGGACAAGAGCCATGATTGTCATAGCAGCTATGAACTCCAGAATTGCCTCTGAGCCCTCCCCTAAGAAGGCAAGTTGAAGTCCCCCAGCATATAAGCCCGGGGAACTTTTCCACCAATCTTGAGCTAGACCCAGCAACTTACTGTAGGTACAGATGCTACAATGCAGTTTAGGTACAGATGCCACAATGCAGTGGGGAAACGGTACAACAGCAGCACTTGAAACTTGTCCTTGGAGCCTAACTTAAAAAACACGGCCCCACAGCCAGTTAACTGTGTGACAGTGCCTCTGATTGCTTGCAGTTTCCCCCATGATAGTTGCCACTCTACTTCTCCAGCCCTGGGCTTACAGCTGATGCAAGACTCAAAACCTGGATGGACACAGTTCTAAGAGGGGTAAATCCCTCTCCTCACCTATCCAGATTTCAGTGATACCAGCCAGGCCTAGCATCTCACCCCCAATAAGACTACTGGTAAGGAAAAGTTTGTTATAGTCAGAACTGGCATTCAACAGCAGCAGCTGGAGCCCAGGGTCTCCATGGTATCTTGGCTCCCTGGCTGAGGCAGGGAGCCAGAATTAGGGACTGGTCTCAACTGCCCAATCCCACTTGCTCACAAGTGGCTTGCCCTCTTCCACCCATGATATCACCCTCTGCCCAGCACTAAATGATCTTCTTACCTTCTCCATCCCCTACCAAGGCAGAAGTCCTCAGCCCCAGCACAAACCTAAGAGAGTCCTCTCTGACCATCCTATCACCATTAATTTCCATTTCCATCTACTCAATCAATCTTACACTTGTGGTTGGCTGCACTTGACAAAACACCCAAACGTCACTCAGCAGTTACTCCAGGTCACAGTCTTCCCAACTAGCTTCCAATCCACCCCTTCACTCCACATTACCAACGCCCACACCTTTCCCCTGGCCCAGTTCTCACCCAGATGTGGTAAGAAGTTGTAGAATTGTATGGAATCACTTCTAGTCTTTCACTCCAAGAGTCCTTCATTGCAAGCCCCTTTGCTTCTCACATGAAAAAGGACACCCTTCTTCCTCCTCCAAACCCAGATCTAACACTTCCTCTTCTCCATTCCTTCACTTTCACACTCCCATCTTCCCTCTTTTTCCTGCCTTCCAATGTCCCCAAAGGATCAAAGCTCACAGGTAAATGCTATTGCACTCTCCACCAGGTTCCCAGGCCATTTCTTAAACACTGTCTGATCTTTATCATGAAGCTGCTTGCAAAGGCAGCGTGGCCATTTTCCAGATGTCTTCTTCTCCAGTGATCACCGGCAACCAAATGGCAGGTACTCCAACAGGTATGTCCCCACTGTGACAGCTGCCAGGCTCAGGCAGATCCAGAAGCTCTATCCAAAAAGCATGACTGACTGCTCAGGGTAACCTGTGCAAGAACGACACCACCCAGAACCACCCACATCAACTTCAAACCAGTTGATCTGCTGGCTTCTCCACTCTTGACAGGCCAGGAATTCCCCTCTCTTATGTTTCACGAAGGCTGCTAGACCCTCAAGTTCCTCCAACAAATCCAGGCACTGCCTACAGGATTCTTGGTGCCACGTTAATTTTTTTTCAGACTTTTTAAAAATGGTTTTAAAACAAAATTGTTTTAATAAGGTGCTGCAATCATGCTCTTGTGAGTTCCTAAGTACCTCTTCTGAATAGTTTTTGAAGCTCTACTGCACAGTATTACAAAGTATAACACTCCAGTGGGTTCTTTGTTGGCAACTAAAGAGCCAAGGCCCCAAGGCCATCCATCCAGTTAACTTGCTCACTCCTTTTTGCTTTTGATGCTACTTAGACAGCTCAGTGGTACTCCTTTAGTGCCAGATCCCTACATCAGGTGATGTTCTGGGATTAAGAACAGAAACAGGTTGGAGAAAGCATAGCCATACATTTCATTTCTTCCTTAATACAATATGATTAAATATTCCAGAATCTTTTCTTTTTGTGATGGTAGATTCACTTTCTCGCTTTTGTCTACAGAATTTGCTACTTGCATTTAGTTGCTGAAAGGTAACTTACTGAGAAGAGCTTGTTTCCAGGTTTCTTCTTTCTCTGTTGAAATGTAATGCTTCATACAACTCACTCATTCAACTTGTGAGGGTTGTCTCCATGATATCATAACATGCATCATTTATTATGATATCCTTTATAACTCCTTTTGTTTATTCTCCAAGCTCCATGTGTACACAGATGCTTTTTAATATGATCATTCTTTCCTTATTTTTCCTTTTCTGTTAAATAAAAAATCAGGTTTCCACCATACTAATGATACTGGTAAAGTATGCATGATTATTTGTCTTAAGCAGAAACATCAACTTTTGCTAAACCTCACATATACATCATTCATAATGATCATCCATCATGAGTTCTTTATATGTGTGCATGTCATCAACTAATGATTATCCATGTTTTTTACTTTTTTATAAAAACTATGTGTACAAAGTCCAAAGTGAGATCATCCCACATATGTTGTCCCCCAGGTATGTCTAAAAAGGAAAGCGAGCTTCACTTGTAATTGTGGGTCTGAAGCAACAGGCTCTTTAATTGTAGCTTGACAATCAGCTTGGATGATGTTCTCGCCAAATCATCGCCGACAAAAATATTTTGCTGAAATCCCTAAAGCCAAAGCCCAGCTACACAAATAAATACTGTAGCAGAGCCTGACAGAAAGACATCCAGGCCAATCTCTTCCAGATGGCACTGATGGATGAATTTGTGCTTCTATTTATTTGGTTTCCCAGGCAATAGTGTCTTGCCTTCTCTGTCCATCACTTGATTAGTTTTGATCTGGAGACTGACCTTGCAGTCTTTGCAACACTAGGTGGGCAATTTGGTAAGTTTATTTCATGGATTGGGTTGGGTACCAGAGGCTAGCATTTAAAGCTGCACGGTTCATCCCTCTAAATTGGCACAGGGATGTAAAGTACATGAAAGACACTGTCCTGTCACTTTAGGCACAGTCCCTAGGAAGACTTTCTATTGAAACTTCATTGAAATTAATCAGACAAAAGCACTTATTATACCTGAAGTATTGTTACTGTAAATCTGATGAGATTAAAAAGGGAATTCTATTTTTAGGAATATTTGTAAGCAGAAAAGCATTCATGTCTGTTTAAATTTTAAAATTATTTATTTGGAAGATTGTCCCAAACAGCATTTCAGAATAAAGGATGTCAAATACTAATACAGGTTTCCAGAAAACAGCAGCAGTCAAATAAAAGGTGTCTTTTGTTCTACTATGCTTATCAATCCTTTGCAGTAGGATCTTGGTCCTAGAAAGGGAATGTGATGATAAGTAACATTTGTGGGAGAGGTTTATAAGAGCTCATATAGTACTGATTTGCTTCTTCATCATAAGGCTTAACTACCCATCCACTGGTTTGGGGTTTGGCATCATCATGATGATACCCAATTATATCTTTTGATCCTGGCTAGCAGCCAAGGTTCTGTCCCAGTGCCCGGAGGCTGGACAGGTTTGGATGGGGAGGAACCATCACTGACTCAATCCTACCAAGACCGAGGGGATGTGGGTGTTTGGTGTTTGGGCCTCCCAGATCTCGGGATATTCCATCTTTGACCTTGGATGGGGTAGCACTTCCCCCTTCAAGGTTGGCACACAATCTGTGGGTCTTCCTGGATTCACAACTCCTGCTTGAAGAGCAGGTGTCAGCTGTGGCCAGGAAAGCCTTTGCTCAACTCCATCTGTGCACCGGTTGTGCCCTTTCCTTAGATTGGAGGGCCCTTCAGACAGTCATTCATGCCCTGGTCACCTCATGACTTGACTACCGCAATGCACTCTACAGGGGGCTGGCTGCTCTTGAAGACCACCTGGAAGCTTCAACTGGTCCATAATGTGGAGGTGCGAGCAATAATGGGAATGAATATGTTATACATCCAGGATTATTCTATTCCTCTGGCTTTGGATCAGAGCAGGAAGCAAAGCTTGCAGCTACCATTCCCAGACAAGATTAGCATGTAGAAAATTATGGAGGCTTACAATATTGAGGTCTACTTTGTGCAGAATTGGACTTACTTGCTGAACAGTAGAAAGATAACAGTGATCTTTCATTGCTAATTGATAGTTAGGGCAAGCTTTGCAAGATAAATCTCCATTCTGCATAGTAGAGTTGGTCTTTATTCCAGTTTTATTTTGGGAAAAAAATCCAAGCATAAATTTCCTGAGGTGTTAGGGCAGAGGCAGCAGAAAGGAAGAAAAGACTCCCACAATAAATGATTACCTGTGAATGAGGAGTCATCTTTCATTTGCTGAGAATACAGTAAGAGGAGGCAATATTGAAAGCAAGGGACTAACTGGGAGATACCAGTGGTGAAAGGAAGTGGCTGAAATGGAGGCAGGGGAGGGAAGAAGCATATGCCATTGCTTGGAGGGGCTGGAGGTGTCATCTTCCATGAACAGAAGAGGAGCATTTGCAGTGGAGAGCCTTGTCTGTCAACGGAGCTCTCTGCATACAAACAAATACTCCTTCGATCGTGGAGACTCTTCATAGAAAAAGAGGCTCTTCACTGCAGACTCTCACCCTCTACCCATGGAGTGGAGTGAGAGGCAAAAGTGCTAACTGAACAAGAGTGGACATCCTAAGCATACTTACCTGGGAGTAAGGCATTCACTGCAGCATACACATGCGTTGATTGCCTGTGCTTGCACTCCAACAACAAGCTTCCTTGTTGCAAACAGGAATAAAAACAACAACTCAATATTCCAAGAATCTCTTCCCCAGTTTCCACCCTGGCTTAAATGGAATAAATAGATCCATGCTCAGTAGTCGCAATCTATGCATCTTACCTGGAAGTAGGAGACATTCAGATAAATATTTGAATTTGAAAACATTTGAGATGGTTGCAACTCTCTTCTCTCTTCTCTCTCTCTCTCTCCCTCTCTCCCTCCCTCCCTTCCTTCCTCCCTCCCTTCCTCCCTTTTTCTCTCCTTCTTTTCAGAGTAGAAATGTCCTACAATACAGTATATGCTCATACCAGGCTGGAACTCACAGCACATGCTTTTTTGCAGCATTTCCTGGAATGTCCCTGCTGCAAGGACATGGAACATGCTTGCTGTGAAAAGAAATAAACCAAGAAGGTCAGCTATCACATACATTTTCAACAGTGAGTCACATCTTTTTTCTGAAGGAAACATAAATACTAACCAAATTTGCTCCACCATGGATTTGCTGAGATGCAAACCCCAAATTGCTCCCTTAGGAATTGTGGCAAAACTTTCATGTCCCTATCCCCAACAGCCATGGGAGGGACTGCTTTGTAAGTTTCCTTGGCCAGATCAAATTGCTGAGCTAACTCCATCTATCTGTGCCAGATACCAATGGGAAATAAGGATAAGGAGACAAGTCACTTGACAGCCTGTGATCTCTTAGGGATAACCAGTGCTGGAGCAGGCCCCGGTATCTGTAATGTGACATTAATCTGAATTCATGTATTATGGACTAGCTATAGTTTTTGATATGTCTTCACCCAGACAGTTAACAGAACTTACTGTTCAGTGTCTGAAGAATCCTTAGGAACCTCCAACATCCCACTTTAGGAATATTATGACATTATCGAATAACTGAGCCTTTGTGGTGAAACAGACAACAATCTTGTTTCTCAATCAAAACTGAATCATCCATTCTTGTTTCTGGTGTTGCTGACAATAAACAGATCAGTTGGTAAAGTTCTCTGGGTTGGGGAATGGAAGCTCTGGTCAATGGCTGTACTAAGCAAATTAGTTCAGATTAAAGCTAAACCTAGGGGAGTTTCCTTGTTAGCACACAATTCACATTTCCAAACAGTCTTGCTGCTTTTAGTGTCTGGTCAGCAAATAACTTCCAACTAAAATCACAAAGGAGTAATGACCATCAAAGTATTCCTAATCCACATGGACACATATGGATTGGCAGAGAGCCAATGTGGTGTAGCAGTTAAGATGCTGGACTAGAAGCAGGGAGACCTAGGCTCTAGTCCTTCCTTAGGCATGGAAGTCAGTTGAGTGACCTTGGGCTGAAAATCAAATCCCTCATCAAATCACGCACTGATAAACTTCACTGTAGGATCTAGGCAAGCACATTGCCAAACAAGTGGATCCTGGAACTAAATGGGACAAATGCAAAGAATAGCAGCAACAAGATATGGGTTGATAAAAATAAAAAAAGTCTGCATCTGACTGATTCTCATTTCACGTACGTTTCTCCTAATATTAATATTTTTATTTTGAACATACATTTTCTACTGGATACCTTTCTTCCAAGTGATCTCTAGTCTTACTAATGTTTCTGTGCATTTATTCCTTATATACATATTTTTGTGCACATTTTTGAGTTTCAAGCAGCATAACGTTCTGAAAATGAAAATGTGGTTTGCAGCCTATGTGCATTTAAGATTAAGTGATATGAACTGAATATATTTCTCCTCCATCCTTAGTACAGACAGAGTGTAACTGGATAGGCTTTGAAATTGTGTTACTAAAGAACTTGAGGCAATAATGAAAATTTGAGCCCCATTTTTGCTGAAATATGATTGACTGTTTTCTACAGGCAGGATTATGATGACCTGGATATGGGTGGACTTTCCATATCATAATTAGGCCAATTTCCTACTGAGACTTAATGTTTGCAGAAATGTCTTTGTTTGAATGTCTATAGTTCTGATGAAAAAATGGAAATACTAATAACATTCATAGTAGTCCAGGTAAAGAAGTAGGGTTAAATTCCTATATCTAAAGTTGCTATTTTCAACTTTCAAAACTAAATGTAAAATTAATTTAAACATAGTATTTCTTCAAACAAAACATAAGCAAAATACAGGTATTGCAAAGATATACCACTTTTAGTTTAAAATAATTAAGGTTATAAACCTGTTAAAGTATGAGGGAAGAAAAAAGGATGTGGGGTACTTAATCTATCTGTTGGAAAAGAAATGGGATAGTTTATTTTTATTATTATTATGATTATGATTATTATTATCCTGCCCTTTTAAAATATATTTTTGGGCAACATTTCTTTTTAAAAAATGAATCATTTGTGATATTATATACAAATAGCAATATAACAAAGTGGCTATATTATTATTACTGTATCTAAAAGAATTCTATGGTCTATATATAAAAAAACTATGGTGAAGAAACCAAAAACATAAAAAGTAAAATTCTATATTATAAACTATGTAAAACACAAAATAAAAAAAATAACCCAAAGAAATGAAAAAGAAAACATTAAACTAAAGTCAAGATAGCCAATACCTAATTATTTCTATTTCTTTAAAAGAAAGATTTTTTAGACTACTAAAATTATCCACCTTTCTTCAATTTCTCCATGTTGGGATTCAGTCTTTAAACAATGAATTGAACCTAGATCATACAGAATCATATTGTCTAGTCTTTCCTCTCTGTCAGTACAAAGCTGATTCCAAGGCTGAAAGTTGACAGATTTCATTAAGTCAACATTTAGAGTCTGGATTCAAGCATTGTTCCCTGCGTACATGATTTTTATTTATTTTTTGCTACAATCCAAATACAATATATTCAAAATTCTTCATAGACTGAAAGGTTGCAAATTTGGGGGATATAATTTAGCAAAGCATTAATATCTTTAGCCCTTAACTGCCTTCAGAGAACCTGGTCCACCATGGTAATAATATTTGATCAATTACAATTGACAGGAAGTCTCACTGAACATTCTGGGGCTGATTTCTGGAAAAAAAAAATCCCCTAGTATTATTATACTGCAGAATGTTGTTTATTTTAAATTATTTCACTAATTTATTCATTAACTCCTGAAGAAAACCACATTCATTAACTGATCAATATACGCTTTCAAGGATGCAGTATGAGAAGGTTGGTTAGATACGGATCCCAAAATTGAATCTGAGGTGCAGATGAGAAGCATTTCAATACTGAAATGACAAACATCCTTTTCTATATAGTGATATTGTCCATTTTATTGTTTGCGCCACCCTAGAATTATAAGTTATGCTGGTATTTGAACATTTGGCTTTTGAAAGCCCACTGGTCTAAATGTCAGCAATACTTACTTTGGGCAACTTTTTTTAAAGTCTCCCTACTTATATTCATCCATCAGCTTTTAAGAGGAGTAGAAGTGATTGAAAATGGAAGGTCTTCCTAAACAGGTATTGGTCCTCACAAGGTTTGTGGAGAGCCTTGTTCTGCGAAAGTCCTTTTTCAAATATGATACTAGAAAAATATAGCTTAGCAGCTCTTGCCTGCACATTTTTCAGGTTCTAAATCTGAATTAAATTTCCTCCCAACTAGAGCATGTGTGAAATTCAAAACAGAGCCCTGCAGGCGATACTGCTTAGTTCCCCCGTGCTAGAAATTTGAGATGAAATTTAAAACAATAACAACAAAATAGTAGCAATAGTGGAAAAGAATAAAGGAAGAATCTAGGCGTCAAATTATTATTCTTCCTGAATTCAGTGGAATCCGTGATAGATCCAATGAATGCTCTGGAGGTATTCATGTAACAAGGTTACCAAAGGCAAACAGACACAGAGGGCAGAGTTAATGTTACATTTGCTTTGAACTTAACTTTGATTTGGCCAAACAGTTAATATTCTCCACAATATACCTTTTGGCCATCTCACTTGGACTTTTTTTCCTTTAAACTAAAATCAGTTGAAGAGCTATTGAGAACAGAGTTGTATACAACATGATTTACATTAGACAAATGAAAATATAGGAAGAAAGTAGCCTATATTCCTCTGTATCAGAAGCAAAAAATTACAGCAAAAGACAGTGTCTATTTGTTGTTGTTCAGTCTAGGTAAATCCAGAGAATTAGGAAAGGGAAGCAAAGAGTCAAAAGGCTATAATCAACACTATAGCACCATATGATGACTTATGGTGATGTAATACCTCTCTACGATGCCAAGTCAGGCTCTTTTCTAAGCACCCTTTGCTTTATTAATGTGCTTTTAATTATTTTTAATTGAATTAATTAAGGTTCCAATATCTTTGCTTTCTCTGGCTGCTTATATTACTGTTGGCCACCTTAACTGTTGTGTCCTATCCTGTCTTGTTATATATATCTATATCTATATCTCTATATATATATCGAGAGAGAGAGAGAGAGAGAGAGAAGGAGGAAAGATGGGAAATAAACAGATAAAAATACTTTGAAAGGTGGAATCTTTTGCAGCTTCTTGCTAACAGTTATGGCTCCTAGCAGACTGATACACTTCCTATCAATTCAAATAGATTTAGAATCTGTATGAGGTCACCGTGCGATGAGAAATCAAGCGAGAGATGCATATATGAATCTTGGGGTAATAATAAGCAAGCTATGAATATACAAAACCTAATTTTGCATGAAGATGAAAAGCAGACTAAGAACCAGTGATGCAGTGATCATTAAACCCAGGATCTATTTTCACAATCACCACCAGTCCCTCAGAGCTAAACCTATTAACAGGGATGCTTTGAGAATAATATTGAGAATGCTGATTATGTATATTTTCTTGAGTTTTCAGAAAAAAGAATATGTTATAAATATCATAAATATAATAATAATAACACTGGAGGCATGTTTCTGATTTAAATCTGTCTTCCATTTAAACATGAAGTGAAAGTCATGTTGACCATGTCAATCTTCATGCCAACTACATAAATAGAATAACCGTTGGTCTCCAGGACCGCTGAAGAGACAAGAAGAAGCTGGACTGGAAGAGCATCAGGGTTGTAGGGGAGCACCAGTCTTTTTTGGAAAGGACAACTGTATGTTACAGTAATCAAGCCAAGGTTTGTGAGTATGATAGATGTATCTGAGTCAAGGAATCACAAAGAAAATACGTAGAATGCCCCAGATGTAAGGACTGCACTTTAGTATGAACAGATGTAAAAGATCAGAAAGATCAGATTCCTTATATTAATTGAGAACAACCAGCCAAATATTTGCCTGGCATTCCAGTAACAAAACTGAGTTTTTGTTACAAAGATCCTGGTGCTACTGCACACCTATTGTTTAAAGTGGTTATGTTAAAATGTGCATTTATTGCTGAAGATGAAAATAAAAATTGATATAATTATCTTGAATATATTTATACATGTTTTATTCTTTGAAAAATCAAAAGAAAAATATTCTAAACCAAAGGGTACATATAATATATGTACCTATGATATATGCATGTATGATGCCTTTGAACAGACATTGTTTAAAGTAACCCTATAGAATTTAAAGGAGCATACTCTCTTTTAAATCTTTCTTTTTGGTTAAGCAGAGCAGTCCAATGATGCCATTCTACTATTATCACTACTCTGTTGGTGTAGCCAAACAATTGCACCATTGTATTTCTGCAATGACAGGTATCACACATTATCTAGAAGTTTTTCTACCACATCCTATAGCCTGAGAGCCAGCTTAACTCAACAAAGAGGCTGCCTCTTTAGTTTTGCATTTTTAAAATATCAATACTGTTGACCAGTTCTAGCTTAAAGAATTTTTCAGAAATCCTAGTTAACCACTGAGCATAAAGGGAAAGAATCATGATCCCAACTGCATCTTGTATTTAAAAAAAAAAAATGTACAAATGAACGTAATTTCATTTTTGAATGGTAGCCCAAACATGTGTTTACCATATGTTGGCTAATACCTTTATTTTGGTTTTTCTGCATAATATTCCACATGCAATGGTCAATGTCTATGGAAGATGCATTTAATAAAGGTAGTATTTGTCCACGGGACAGGCATGAGGTTCATAGGGGAACTGCGTGTATAAAGTTCAAGTTCAATTACAGTCAGAAAAGACTTAGCAAGAATCTTGCCAGAAACTGTTATGAGTCAATGTAGACTATAAGGCAGTTTCCTATGTCTGACATCTGAATCAAAACTTAAGAATGGTTATTTATTATTGGGTGGGGAAGTAGAGTGAAATGTGCTGAACTATTTCTCCTGGGTTTCCAATGAACAAGCCTGATGTAGGTTAACAAATGTAAGACAGATTGTAGTTCAGGATTATATATTTTGCAGAATATATGTACAGAATATATATTTTGCAGAATATACACCCACACCCACATACACATATATTGCTGGGAGTTTTTGATAAGCAGAAGTGCTATATTTCAGAAATAGTACTTATGATGAGGAATATGTATTAGAGCTGCTGAATCAGGAGTGGAAGTGAACTGTTTCAGACTGATTGTGGGTTCATAAAATTTAATTAGTATAGGACTGTAATAAGCTTTCAGTGTGGCAGAAAGGCAGACTCTGCAAAAAACAAAATCCAAACCACTTTTTAGCTTTTGTTTTTCCTTAAAATGCAGGGATGGGAGCAACAGAGGAACAATTGAGTGACTGTCAGTTTAGAAGGGAATGGCTGATTCGGAGATCTCTAAACACAACACTTTTTGCTTGTAAATGTAATTTATTTCTGTGCAAAGCTCAAAAATTGTATACTTTCCTATTTTACAAAATTGAAATCTAAAGGAACCAAGTCCAAAATCCATGGATATGTTTCTCTAGAATTAGTCTTCATTCACTCAGAAGGGTTTAGTTTCATCCCATATTAAAAACTAAAAATATCTGTGGGTTTTCCATGCTACTCAATGGTACTTAGTAGGATGGTCATTAGTATGTGAGTATGTGTGAGTTAAGCATGCTATGCCAATTCTCTAATGCACACAATACAGTATTATTAATATGGGGGCGGGGAGACTTAGATTTTAGTTTTTGGGTTAAATCAACTCTCCCTTTTCAGTTAACTCCCCTCATATTGTAGAATTACTTAGCAAGGAGTAGACTGACTCTTCTCATTCTTGAGAGACTGAGACAACATTGTAAAACAAGGACTCTCTAGGAACTCCTGTCTTTGTCTCTTCAACAATTTCCATCTCATTCTTGACTTCCCAAGTCTGTCCACAGGGCCGCCAACTCCACTGCATCCCTATGGCTTTTTAATTCTTCTTTTTCTTTCTCCAAAAGGATTAAACATTAAAATGGCAGGAAGAGTGGGGGTAATGACAGCCTTCTTCTTTGAGGTAGTGGGAGAAGTCAAAAGAGGACCCAACCATCCTGCACTGAGGACAGCTGGCATGTAAAAGTAAGCCGATTGACTATCTGGTTTTTAATTGGGTGATTGTGTTTTTGTATTGATTTTTGTTTATTGGTTGTGTTATGTGGTTATTTTTAGTTATGTGAGCTTCCCAGAGTCACAAATGTGAGATGGGCAGCTATAAAAAATTGAACAAACAAACAAAATAAGTGAGGAGAAGGAACAGCTGGGTCATTCATATCCACAGTCATTGAGTCTCCTTTGGCAGTTTAACAAAACCAACCCTCTTAATTTTTTTGTCTTATACATGTTAATGACCTAAGTAAGACCTGTGTCAAAGATCTGTTGGCTTCTCACAGTGTATATGGTCCTTGTCTTTAAGGGTTAGAGATTGCCAATTGTGGAAAGTGGGTGGGCCATGGCCAGGAAAAGAAGGATGTGGATTAAGAATAGGAAATAACAAACCTTGTTTGGCTGTAAATATGCCAGTCTTGTTAAAGGGTAAAAAGAGCCGGAAGAGACTGGCCCACCTACCTTTTCCTCCTCCCCATGACATTTCTTTAATGGGCAGGTGCAACCCTCTGGTCCCTGTTTAGATTTTTTTTTCCTGATGGAAGAATGACAACTAGCTGGATTTTGTTCACAACTGCTGTTCATCCTGCTACAGATTCCCAGAGAAATGTATCATGTTATGCAATTGCATCTCTAGTTAGGAGTTTTAAAAAAAGCATGTGGACCTGTGGAAAGAGGGGCAAAAAGGAGAGGAGGAATCAAAGACCAAGGAGAAAAACAAGGCAGCTGAAGAGGAAATAGCAAAGTGAGGGAAATCGTTGAAAGAAGAGAAAGGGCAAAGAGAAAACAAGCTGAGTGAACCTCAGCCAGACAATAATGGCCAGACTCACGAACAGATGCCTGCAACTGCCAAATCCTTTCTAAAAATAATCTATTTGTGTAGTTCAGTGTTTCTCAACCTTGGGAACTTTCAGAGGGGTGGACTTCAACTCCCAGAATTCCCCAGCCAGCCTGGGGAACTGCCAAAGACCTTTTCCTCACTTGCAAGTTGCCCCTTTTGCCCAATGGCAACCCCCAACACGGAGCTTCTGCCCGGTCACCACCCCTACCCCTCCCCTCACAGACTTCAATGCAGAAATGCAATTTTCTGCTGTTAACCGCAGTGAGGAAATGGCCCCATCTGTTCTGCCACATTCAAAATGTGGGCAGGAGCTTTGTGGATTTGAAAGCAATAAAAACACAAATGGGGTGAAAGCTGCAAAGGTTTATTAAGCAAAGCATAGCAAAAGAATAATTTTGGCTGCAAAGCATAATATAGACAGGAAATATCTATAGACAAGGCAGTAAAACAAGACATGGCAACATTCAGTAAAAGAGTGTAAATACAGGACATGTGGTTGGCCTTAGCAAAGCTCTTCTAAAAGAAAGAGAGAACGCTCTTGTGCTAAACCGTGTGAGAACATGACCGATTAAGGGAGAGAAAGTTATAAAGGTCTGTGTACTTCTGGGGAAATAAAAGCTTTAACTATTATGCACAAGTGTGCAGAAGAGAAGCCACTATATACAGGGAAGAACACAGAGGAAAATGGGCTGCACCCCTTAAGTCAGGGTTCCTCAACCTTGGCACCTTTAAGGCGGGTGGACTTCAACTCCCAGAATTCCCCAGCCAGCAAGGCCGGCTGGGGAATTCTGGGAGTTGAAGTCCACCCGTCTTAAAGGTGCCAAGGTTGAGGAACCCTGACTTAAGCCTCTTTACCCTTATTACAATTATCTTCCAAAATAGCAGTACTGATTACTGGGTGGGGTTGAATACTTAGTTTACCTTACTAGATTCTTTGGGCTTCTCCTATAGCCGCCCAAAGATGGCTTGCATTTCTCCAGGAAAGGTCCCCGTCTATGTGCACCTCTCTAACTCACAGTTGGTCTTGTGACTCTCAAAGAAAACCAGTTGCCCTTGTTTCAGTTCTAGCACGCAAACTTTGTTCTCTCCAGAAGCACTTGCCAGGGGTGTCAAAAAAGTAACGATGATAAAAACCGAAGGAGACACATTGTAAGACAAAGTGTGGAACTCTACTGGAAAATGACTCATCCTGCTCACCTTGGTATCTCTTATTAATGTTATGGTGAGTGTTAATTGTATAACCTTAGTAATGATCTATTCACCTATGGATATTACCTTTTGGGAAAATAGACCTCTCTTTCAAATTTTAAAAAAAGGATTAAAAGGAAAGGAAAAAAATAAAAAACAGGCGGAACGTCAATTAAAAAAAGGTAAAGATGGTGGCAGTGATTGCGCATTCAAAGCCCAACCCCCTTTTTACATTGCACGTAAAAAGAGAAAAAAATGCACATAAAAAGGCCTTGATCGTGCAGCCACGGCCGCCTTCTTCACTTTTTTGATGCTCCCTGCGGACGCCCCTGATTCTATCCAAGGCCTTTCAAGTCTTGCAAGATAAAAAGTCCTTGCCAAGAAGTGCTGGTAATGAGGAACAGTGCCATTTTTTAAAGCAGTAAACTAGGGCTGTGTAAAACTCTAAAGGGGTGCCCTGTTCGGACAAAGGTTCAGTCAATCCCCCCCCGAAATGCTTCAGCCAAAAGAAACACCCACTTTGCTCAAGAGAAGCAGCTTCTGCGCATGGATGGGAACTAGTTTTCCTCAGATGAAGCAGCTAGGAGAGGCAGATCAACCCCGGCTCAAGGCTCCTCGTTGAAGGGCTACAAAAACACAGTATGTTGCTTCTGCAGTGCAAAAAACAAACCAGTGCCCTACTTTATACTGACAACAGGCCTGTGAGGTACCACCAATACCCAAAAGAAACAGGATATAGCTCCATTTACACCTGGAGCTTGATCTCATACCTCAGCTTCATCTAGGGTTACCAGATGTCCAGCAAAAGGAGGACATGCCCTCCTTTTTGCCCTCATGTCCTCCCCCCAGCAGGGATAGCCTTAAAATCAAGCATTGTCTGGCTTTTTGAGTGTCTCGTTTTTTTTAAAAAAATTGTACTGTTTTCACAACAGTAGTCATTCAAACTCTCATGTGCTGTCATCTTGTAAATTGTCTGCTTCTTTATTTCCCTCATCCGCCGACAGACTTGATTGCCTAAATTTATGTTACTTAATTCATTTCCTGATTCTAGCAATCGGCTTCAAATCTATGATCACTGGAGTCTGTAGTTCGCATGAGTCGTCATACATTTCTATGGTGAAACTTGGAAAGCACATATAATAGCCAATTCTATATTATCACTAGGATATGTTCTTGATAATAAAGATTTCTTGCGATTGAAAAACCAGTCTTTCTGATGCTGGAAAAAGTAATTTCATATACATGTAGGCCAAGTACATTTTTTGCAGTTTTTCACTGTAATTTTTGTCATGGATGCCAAGAAAGTTAAACAGTTAGTGTGTCCTCCCCCGACCCCATTTGTCCTCCTATCCAATTGTCCATGTCCTCCTTTGCCTATCTGGTAACCCTAGCTTCATCTCATGACTAAATCTATTTTATCTTGCTCCACATTTGTCCAAAAGGTTTTCTAAAAGATTTCTGTTTTAGAAGTCTGGCCCACGGACCGCTGGCACGCTAAGTCTAATATTACCTCCTTGCATCTGATTATTCAGAGGGGTACATGTTAGCAGAGGTCAACCATGTAGCTTTGCTACTGGCAGAGTCCCGAGGAAGTCACGGCTTGGAGGCATAATTGTAAAGCTCAAAGGGATAAGCTTCTCTCTGCAAGGGGACAGGTAACCTGTTTAACACTTGGAATATATGATTTTCTCCAGCTGTCAATTCTAAATGGTGGAGTACAGACTAAGAAGATCTCTGAGATTTACACCTCCATGCAGTTAAGTGAAATAAATTAAAAAACGTGTGGCAGAGGGCTGGTATCTTTCAGAAAATCCATCCATAGCACAAGGACGTGCTGCCATTTATAGCTGTAACATACAGCCTAGTAATTATTGCATGGATGAGAGAAGAAAAAAAAGGAAGAGGAATTTTAAAAACCCCCAGGGATGACAACTATTACTCATCAAATTAAGCTCTTACAGAGGCAGCCATCTATGCTAACAGTGAGAGAGATGGAAATAAAGATGAATTATGCAAAACAAATAAATTTTGAATTTGCAAATAAACCAGGGAAATGTTTGGCATATAAGTTGCAAAAAGAAAAAGAAAAGAAAGTGATATTAAAGTTACAAGAAGGAAATACCGTAATAACAGATAATGCAAAGATGTAAAAGAAGTGTGTCATCAGTATTATTTTACTTTATATAAAGGTCAAGAAATTTCCTCTGAAAAAGTGGGTGAATACTGTATTTACATAAACAGAATTTACCGAAAATTACAGAGAATCAGAGACAAATTTTGAATGGACCTATAACAATAAGGGAAGTATGTGAAGCTATTAAAAAGATGAAAACAGGAAAGACATCTGGTCCAGATGGACTGCCGGTTTCTTACTATAAATGTTTGAGGATGAGCTTTTACAACCTTTACAACAAACAATGAATATTATTTTACAGAATGGAAATTTTCAGCCAATTTTGGCTGAAATGTTGAAAATAATAATTTTACAAGGCTTTATTCATGAAGACAGTTATGAGATAATATTAGAAGTGTTTTGGATATTCTGGAGTATTTGGAGCATTATAATGAAAACAAGCTGCATTGATATTCTTAGATGCAGAGAAGGCCTTTGACAATTTTGGAATATAGGATTAAATTAAGAGAGCAACTAATAGCAAAAGGATATAGTTGTCAATGGTTTTCCCATTTACAGTTCTCAGAAAGATTCAAAACGGATAAAAAGACTTATAGTATGGAGCATAGTAAGATAGGATTTTGAAGTACAATTGAGCACCAATGATGAACATGTAATTGTTAAAATGTATAAAGTTTTTGTTGAAATTTGAAATAGAGGAAGAACAGGTTAAAGAATATATGATAAAGTGGGCTAAGAAACTTGGTTATAATATACAGATGGATCAATGGGAAGTATGTGGTTAAAAGGGTTGAAACTTACATTATGTTATTAACTTAAAGATGATTTTTTAATAAAATGATTGGTACATGACACCAGAGAATTTATCTACAATATATAAAGGCATTTCAAATGAATGTTGGAAATGTGAACAACATGAAGGGACATTTTATCATGCTTGGTGGACATGTAAAAAAGCTAAAAAAAAAAATTGGATTCAAATGCATACATTGATACAGAGGATTCTAAAGATTAATATTCAATTGAAGCCAGAACTTTTCCTTTTAGGATTGATGGATAAGCAGATAGAAAAAAGTCATGGAAGATTATTTCAATATATGATTACTGTGGCAGGATTACTATTTGCACAAAGATTTGGCACTAGCCACCATGGAGGTGAAATTTCATGGTTGATGAAATTGACAAAACTTGCTGAGATGGATAAACTGACTTCTTTGATTAGAGAAAGGGCAATATCTCCATTTATTGGTGACTGGAAACCCCTTATGGACTTTTTACATAAAAATGAAGAAACCCCCCCCGAACTTGTAATTTAGGGTTTTGATGATTAGACAGGATATAGAGAAAAGAGAGTCATGCTGTAAGTTTAGAGAGAGAGGTTAAAATATAATTGTACTTATAACTGCTGTGAAGAATATTGGAAGCTACTTCTTTATACCTTTATATCTTTCTTTATATCTTTTTCCTCTCTCTCTTTTCTCTTTTTTATTGCACTTTTAACTTTTTCTGTTATTTCTCTTGTTCTTTTTCATTTTCTCTGTTCTAATTTGGTTACTATTAGTTCATATTATTGTTTTTAAAACTTTCAATTATATATCTAACATTATATATATAACATATATATAACATTTGTGAATTCCTACTTAAGGAAAAGAAGTCATTACAATGCTGCTCCTTGCAGAACCTTGAGAGAAAAGAAGTGATATATTTTACAAAATATACAAAACAATTTAGGAAGACTGGCCTTACTTTATGAAGAAAAAAACCACACTTTTGCCGTGCTAAAGTTAAACAGATCTATTGTAACATCAGCTTTTGGAGCTACACTACTGCAGAAATACAGTTTCCCCTCTGTTTCTTGGCACCCATGAAGCTTGTTTAAGCAACCCAAGGAAGCCAGCTCCATCGAGACAGCAAAGGCCCCAACCAGCAGCCCAGCTCATTCACCTGAACGGCTTGAAAAAGTTTCTTCAGTTTCCATAAATCAAGTGGCCGTAGGTGA
This sequence comes from Python bivittatus, assembly GCF_059951505.1. Classification (NCBI taxonomy): domain Eukaryota; kingdom Metazoa; phylum Chordata; class Lepidosauria; order Squamata; family Pythonidae; genus Python; species Python bivittatus. The sequence goes on from NW_028277050.1 coordinate 2,618,459, forward strand.
CAAGAGTTTGAAGGAAAACAAATTCCTTGGTGAAAACAGAGGAAGCTTGCTAAAGACATCCCACTGTTTCCCCAAACCTAATTCTTTTAAATTTTCTGGGCTGCACACTGGGTTTAGATGGGTAAAGGTTTCTTAGAACATACTCAGCAATGCCAGCTCTGCTTCCCCTCAGTTGTGGGAGGAAGATCACTGAGATTTCCCAAGCGCAGCTATTTTTATTACGGCTAAGACTGAACAGAGATCTCCCGACCTGCTTCGGTGGCCAGATCAATGTACCAGAAATAACTTGCTGTGCCCCAATTCAGTCCAGGAGAAGTCTGTGATCATTTATAATACGAATAGTTATTAATATTGCTGTCATTCCAGAATTTTCCATGAAGTTATTTCACCCACCCAGAGTCCCAATTTGTTTTGTCCCTAAGTGGGTATATGTATACAGAGATAGCTTTTTCTGTGCTAGTTAGCCCCTTGCCAATAATAAATTAATGGTGGATGTATTTAAAGCCGACAATGTGGGTAACTGGAAGGGAACTCAGTTCTCAAGGGGAGCTGCGTTATGGACTGATTAGGGCTGGGCTGCCTATTTACATAGGATTTGGGGTGGAGAATCTTGGATCGGGAATCTAAGATATAGCTATTCCATATTTATACATTCCATATGAATCTGCATAGATATATTTTATGCAATAATCTAACTCTGTGTCCTGGCACAATTTTTTTTTGATATCCTAGCAGCATCCTAGTATAAAATTAAATTAAATCGATTCATATATACAACACACACTGAGAACTACAACAGTAAAGAGAATGATTGATTGCAGTGAAAGAAATGAATACATTAAAACAATAGCCCAACTAATATCAGTCAATCAATAAATTTTATGGTAATATATCAGCTGAGAGCCAGTTTGGTATAGTAGTTAAGGCATCAGGCTAGAAACTGGGAGCTGAGAGTTCTAGTTCCACCTTGGGCACAAAGCCAGCTGGGTGACCTTGGGCCAGTCACTTTCTTTCAGCCCTAGGAAGGAGGCAATGGCAAACCACTCCCAAAAATGTTGCCAAGAAAATTGCAGGGACTTGTCCAGACAGTTGCCAGGAATCAAGACTGACTCGAAGCCCCCCACCCCAAAAATTCGGATATCATTATCAAAATAGTATTATTTTACATTTGCATTTTAAACCTTCATGTACAATTGACAAGGCTAACATAAAGAATTTAGTTGTTGTATACATTATAGAAGTATTAGCTTCTGTCATACTAAATACAGTAAGAAGATTTCCCTTTCCCTAAACCAATAGAAGAATGAGGTACCTCACATTTAAAATGTGGAATGCTAGGACATTTAAGAACAAAATGCGTAATATTGTTAACAAAAAATTACAGAAGCAAACACTACTCTCTGTAGAGATATTCTTAGGGCTCCCTACCAAAGAGAGGATGTGGAAGCTTAAACAATCATTTAATTAATTTGATTTGGGTCAACATGATACACTAGATGAAAATACAGTTGATTGATTTGTGCTAAGCGTTTGTGGAAACTCAAGCAATGGGATTAATTCAATTAACCTTGGGTTAGCATATCGTGCGAACTACCCAGGATAGGTAATACCAGCATTTTCTGATGGCTTCTCAAATACGAACTGTACATTAATAACTAGTTAACAAAACAGTAAAAGGCATCGCCACCGAACCTCTAAGCAAATATTCAACTGTTCAGGAGGAACAGAACGAGGCGGAAAAGAGGAACTCAGCATCCCTCACCTAAAGGACAGTAGAAAGAGTTCCTGATGAAAGGGGTTGCAAAAGAAACCGAAATAAAACATTTTTAACAGAAAAAGAAGAAAAAGTCATGGCTTGCTTTTTGCCCTTTGCCTAAAAATGTTGCCATTTCAGTCTGAAGCAGTTCAATGTGATTTGTAATTCACTGAAAGCTGATGAGCACCTCTACCCGTCCTTGCCTTCAGCTACTCACTTTAGCCACGGTGCAGAACCCCCTCGCTCTAAATCAAGCATCCTCTCTTTTCTGCCTTCTCCGTAACCATGGTGCAGAATAATACTTTATTTCGTATTATAATCTTCATGCATTCTTTCACAGCATCTGCCTTAGCTCAGTGGTTTAGAACTGGCTGAGGATAAATTCCACTGAAATCATTAAAAGAAATGATTCATGATAAGGACCTATTATTTTCCTGGGAATTAAATGCACATAACTATAACTGGATCCAACCTATTACGTGCAGGTTAGCTGCATCAGCTGTTCTGGGATTATACCTTGGCTTCTATTTACTTAATATACAGTAGGTGGCAGTCTCCTAAGGCTTACTCTGTTATATGTGTAATATCTCTTTCTTTCATAGCTTTGTATTCTCAAAAATATATTTTTTCAAGTTTTCTACCATCGGAGAAGTACTTCAGCATGATTTTTATATCACACAACTTTTGCAAATTATCATAGGATTAAAAAAAAATCTGGCCAATGCAAAAAGATCTGGGGGAAAATTCAGAACATTATTGTCATCATCATCCTCATCGTTGTCATCATCATCTCCATCTTAAGCAAAGGCCAAAAATATTTAAATGTATATATAACTGAAATCTGGCTGTTCTCCCATGCCTTGGAGAAGGGTAGTTGCAGGGTTCCTGTAGGTTGCTTCTTATTGATACGTATGATTTTTCTTCTGGACATCCATGATTTGTTTCAGAATTTGTATTGCTTCTTGCTTTTCAAGTATAAGCTGCCCAGAGTTGTTTTGAGATGGGAAGCCTCTAAATTACATAAATATATCAATGACAGTAAGAAAAATCCATTATATAAATAAATAACAATTTAATTTTAAGTGCAACTGGACATATATCTGAATGAAGTGTCAACAACATAGTTGCAAATAATGTACATTAAATAACAAATAATGTTGAGCTTTGGCTACTCATTTGAGGCTTAGCCAGCACTATTACCATAATTTTCTGATAATAAGGCGCCCCCATGTATAAGACGACCCCCACTTTTCCAACCCCAAATTAAGAAATCAATATTTTAAAGCAGAACACATTTTTATTTAGTAATTAGGCAACATTTACATGATACACTCAGTGGGAGGAGGTCCAAACTGTCTCTCTGCAGCTCTATTTCCATGCTCTTTTGCATAACTGATTACATTCAGTTTGAATTTTGCAGAGTAAGACATTCGCTTATTTATTTTCTTATTTTCCGACATCTTTATGGGCTTAGAATGCTCTGACGTTACCAGTCCCTGTCACATCTGCACACTGCCTACATGCGCTCCACCTCCAATGAGATGTGTTCCAATTGGTTTGTTCAGCATAAGCTGACATCAGTTACATAAGGCTTGTGATTGGAGGAAGCCTGTTTGCAGAGACAAAGTATGGGCAGTTTTGCAACCACGCGATTCTCTCCTTGGCTTACTTCCTTGCATAAGACGCCCTTCAATTTTTAGTGTAACGATTTTAGAAAAAAGTATCGTCTTATAGATGGAAAAAAACAGTAGTGAGAAGGGATGACATTAGATCTGCCCACAAGGCTGAATAAAAAGGGCAGGGCAGGAGCAGGTGTGAAATGGTCTCTGTTTCCCCCACCAGGCAAGAGCCTAGACTGTCTTGTGCAGGAAAATCACTAAACAATATTTCCAGCAACATGGAAAGCAGAGCTTTGAGTCTGGCATGCACGAAAGCTTTTCTTTAAGACAGACTTAAAACATTGGCCAGATAATTAGCATATGAGAATGGTCTTCCAACATAATCCATTCCAGGGAGGGTCATGGGCTCTGGTGTCTCTGGAAATTATTGAAGACAGTAGCTATACTGTACAGCCACCTATAATGGGTGTTTATCAGCAGTTCTAATTAACGGTGTCATCAAAATTAATAATCACAACCCATGTGGTGCAGATATCACCAGGTCACAGCTTCTACTGGAAATGATCAAATCAGGCAAAGCTGCTTGCCAGCTCCAAAGATAATGATTAATTTAACCCTCTACTTCGTTGCATTGATTGCTGGTAACTCTAAGGCTTGACTGTATTGAACACCTATATTTTGAACTAAGCCCCACAGTATTTTGGCTTCTTTTGAAATAAATAAACCCCTAACAAACAATAAAAGTTTGCTGAGTTTTTAAAATCAGCATTTCAATGCAGGGGGGAAAAGGTTTTAAATCTACAGCCTGTTTTTCTGTCTTTCCTGAAACTTAATTAAAAATTATTAGTTAAAAAACACCTATTTTTGCAAACTGTAACACACACACACCCTCCAACCTTCCACAAGCAATGAAAAATGAACATAGGAGGCAAAGCCTATATTGAGCCTTTCTGAAGGAAAATAAAAGCTAATAAAAACAGCAACAACCTTGAAACTATGTGGTTTAACTACCTGTCTCCAATTAAGCAGAAGCATACCCTTAGGTTGGCTGCAGACATGTGCAAAGCACATCCTACAAGAGGAAGTTTGTTACATGTCCAGGCATGCTCAAAGTAACCATTCTAGCCATGTGTAGAGCATACTCAGAAAGGGTAAACATCTGTCACTTAGTAAATGGGCACTAGTTATGTCCAGGCACACCTGGGCAACAGCAGGGGCCTTTTTTCAAGCAACACAGAAGTTGATTTGTTTGATATAAAACCAACCTCTGAGCCTCCAAGGAAAGAGACAGAAGAAGAGAGACTCCAACACTCCTGAACCATGCAGCTTCTTTGAGCAGAATGCATTCGATGGAGTGATACCACCTTATTATGACAGGCAACAGAGCAAACAGTAAGTATACAAATTAAGAAAAATAATACTGCATGTTGGTTCTAAACCCAGCACCTTAATTTTATCTTTGTGTTATTTTGACAAATGGTGAGGTCTCAGGTTCTTAGCAGGACACCGATTCTGAAAACCTGTATCCCAAGAATATTTCATCTTAGCCTGATGGGTTTTATCCAGAGCCACCACACAAAAAAAGCAGAGAATTTCCTGGTGGTTCCTCAGGCCGTGTATACAGTGCACCGGGGTTTATGTCAGCAACTGCACCAAGGGAGGATTTGAACAATTCTGTCAAAGGACCCAAACTCAATGAAGATGCACACTCTGGTGGGGGAAAACATGGAAAGAGTACAGGCATGGAGGAGACCTGTTAGAAATTACTGTGCAATGTAATGCTATCAGTGCTATAGATTTGTAAACCTGTAGTACGGAAGTATGGGAAGATGACCTTGACAGAGATAGGCCAGATCCTTTACCAAAGTGATGAGGAGAAAAACATGGCTTAAGTCCAAAACAAGCAGAAAGTATGAGGAAGAGGCTCAGACAGAGATCTCCCTAATTCACATGGTTATAAGAAGGGGAGGAGGCACAAGCACAATCAGACGTGCAAGATTCTTTTATAGCCACTCTCAATAAAAATAGTCTTAGCAATCCTCTTGGTCTAGTCTACCTGATGGGGCTGACAAAGCCTTAATCAGATCTGCACACGCCATAGATACCATTCCTAATGAGATACGGAATCTTTTGAAAATGTTTCTAGGGACATTGTCTAAAAGATTTTGTGGAACTCCAGGTGGATGCAGATGGATTGAATCACACCCTCTTTTCTGTTTAGGAGGCATATGGGTGGTTTAAATGCTGATTAAGTTCCTAAATCATGTTGAAAGCATGTTACAGGGTAATGCAGATACATTGTAGAGCAGTAATTTACAACTAGTGTTAACAACAAAAAGGTATATTAGGAAGTTAAGTATTGTCCTGTGCTGCTAAACTCTGAAGAAGAAAATATGCTATCTATAGAAGAGAATATGTGTAGCTCAGGGTTGAACTGTGGGGTCCTTGGGGTTCTCTGAGCTTGGTTGTTTTCTTGCAAACATTTCATTATCCAGCTAGGTAACATTTTCAGTCAGGTAATGAAACATTTGCAAGAAAACAACCAAGCGCAGAGAACCCCAAGGGCTCTACAATATGCATTCTGGTTGATTTTGAAGTGGATGGTGAATTTCTTTGCAGATTGTTTGCTTGGTTAGGGTTACTGTATTCCACCAATGTGTATCTCTACTAGCCTTACTTCCTATCATTATCCAGGGCCCTCGCTAATTGAATAATAAAACTGGAACTCTTGTTTTTGGGGAAAACTGTTCCTGATGTGTTGTTGAATAGGGTGATGTAAAACCCCACCATCAGAAAAGGTGCCTTAACCCAACTCTTGAACATATCTGGCCAGCCAACCCATTTGACTAGAATTTATCTTTACTTCCCCCATCTACTTTTTCCCAGCACTGTTTCAGTTCTGTTAGATGTGCTGTTGGTTACTGAGGACCTTTTGGAGCTATTTGAGATAAACATAAATAAATAATCCTTTATAGACTTGTCTGCATATTTTTAAAATCTATATACCACTCTTTTGCTTCTTTTCCCCAGTCTTTGTTCATGAATATTTCATCTGTGTAGGTTTGGTGATAACCCTTTTCAAATCTCTTCTTCATGCCGGATACTTTGACATGATCCTTGCCCTTAAGATTTTTCTCCTTCCTTTTTGTCTTTTCAAAATTTCCCAATATAGTCCTACCCATTCATCAGATGTTTTTATGTGTCAGGGCAACCTGGATGCTATGGTGATAAGTGTTATTGTAGCACTGAAGAACAGTGGTCAAAATGTCCATGTACTGATAGAGATTTTAGCTGTAAACTACAGTATCTCCAGTTTACTTTTCAGGGTATGGATACATTTCTCTATGACAGCTGCCTTAGTTTCATTATGAGTGACAAAGTGATGGATGCCATATTGTTCTAAAAGTTTCTTCAAATGATTATTTAAGAATTCTTTACTTGCATCAGTTTGTAATTTTCAGGGTGCATGTCCTCTTTGGAAGATATTCTGTAAGTGGTGGCTCTCTCTCTCCCTGACTTGTCAGATAAAAGGATGGACCAGGCATATTTAGACAGTATGTCCATCACTGATAAGATGAACTTCTTCCTGTGGTTTTCTTTGGAAAATTTTGAAATCTCTAAGAGGTCAGTTTGTGGTTGCTGACCTAGGCCACTACCATTTTATTTCTAGGGAAATTGAAGGTTATAAGCCATGTATGTTTATGAAAGTTATAAGCCTCTTATCCCGAAGGCCAGGTCTCGATCTGTTTCTTGGACAGCTTTTTATCGTTTATACCCTCTTTAAATGGAGAATTTACACTCCCATAATTCCATACACGACCAGGCATCTCATATTCCAACATACTGAATGACTGTGGGGAAATGATCACATATCGACTTAACAACATAATTTTACTGATAATGTGAATATACGGAGTTCAAAGGAGCATTTCTTTAACACTGGATGCAAACCCCTTATCATCATCATCATCATCATCATCATCATCATCATCATCATCATCATCATCGTTGTCGTCTTTGAATCTGGGGAACAAGATGGTGATTGGTTAACTCCAATTTTTATGTGCTCTCTGCCTCTGGCCATTGATTGCTACTTATATGACATCATCATCTTCAGAAGAAGTGTTGTGACATACCATTTTACATTTTCAGCTGGCCTATAGCCCATGAATCAGAACCACACACAAACAGACCTGCCTTCGCTTGAATTGCAGCATTCTAGATCACAATGAAAATACTGTGGTCTCTCTGATTGGAATCATAGTTACATTCCAGATCATAAAAATCCTCAGAACGTTTGTGACAGCATCAGTCAGCAGGTGATATAAACACAGTCTCCTTCTAACTGCTTGCATTAATTCAGAGGCTACAAAATATAAATCAAATATTTTAGGGTGATGTCCAGCCACTGCTATTTACAGAACAAGAAATAAAAACCGTTTACTTACTTGCCAGAGGTCCTTTAAGGAGATTTAAAGGGTGGGCCATTCAGAATTTCACAGGCTGACTGGTAAGTACGACATGATATTGCCTGTTTTCTCCGGTTCCTCATCACCTTCACCAGAATTGCAACACCACTTATGGCAGACAGACAAGATTGACCTGAAGAAACCATTTTTGTTATTAAAACTCTGACAACAGATTTTATTGCAGTTTGTCAGCAGTGATAATTATTTCCATGGAGGATGTGTCTTGATAAGCTCTGAGAAACATGATCTTGATTTACATCTCTGATGATGTAAAAAGGCTTGTAGAATCTTTACACTGCTATTTGGTATCATGTTCAAAACTATGGGTCTTTATTTTTCAAAAGCACACAGGACTTAAAGTCAGAGTCAAATGTATGTATTTTGTTTTATTATGTACGCTGCCTAGAGTCACTATGTGAGATGAACGGCTATACAAATGTGATTGATAAATACATACATACATACATATGTACGTACGTACATACATACATACATACAGTACATCTTTGATCTGAGAGGCCCTTGTTCCATGATAGCTGCATGGGACATTCTTTGTCTTTCTCTGAGATGTTCCACCCATCTTCAAGGTGGTAGAAAACTAAACAGGCATGAAATCTGCTTCCCTCATCAGTGATTCTTTTCCTGCCTTTAATTGTGTGTGCTCCAACTCACAGCCAAATGGTATTGTTCTATATATGCCACACGTGATAATCAAAGCAAGTGGTTGATTAGTCTGGCTTTGCTAAGCTGCCTCTTTTGCACATCAGCATCCAAGGGAGAAAAACATCTGCCAGTCAAGGCGCTGTACCATAGCAGGAATGGGCAAGATTGGCTGCAGGATTCGGTATGTCATCTCAAAGCTCCTCTTCTCTTCCCTGTTCTTCCATAAGCTGTTCTGCTGTAAACTGAATGAAGTTAAAATTTTAAAAAGGGACCACAAAAGCAAGACTTTTACATAGGCTTTCTCCCTCCTTCCTTTCCTCTTCTTAAGTAAGGAAGACATGCCAGCTTCCTCTGCCCTGTGTCCAGGAAGCAAAGAGGGGTTATTATTCCATTTCCACTATTTCAGCATTGTGCCAAATTAGCAAGGGCCACAAAGTATGAGCAATTATAGTGCTGCTAGTGGAGCAGGCTGGTACTGCTGCACAAATCTGAAAGACCATCTGCTTTCCGAATCTTTGTAGAGGCAACAGCAAAATGGTAGTCAAGATGGCTAATCAGGGAGTGGGAGGACGGAGGGCATTGCATCAGTTGGAAATGGCCAATAAAGGCTCCTTTGAACCCACCCCTACTAGTCACTTTGACATGATGGGAGTGCAACAGATTTATACACCTTGTTGGATACTGTCAGCTCAAGGAGGAAAAATCTACTTCAACACCAGTATAGCTAACCATGATATAAGTCTGTCTTACTTAGGGGCCAGGATTGAGGTAAGGCAACATCCTTGGGATGTGGCAAAGAAAAAGATTCGCCAGGCCAGGGTAGGCATGTATGAACTGTGCTAAGATAATTATGGGGAAGGGGCCACTAAATATATCTTTTTGAGATCTATAATGGAGGAACCTGGTTTCTCCTTTGATACTTCATATGGTTTACATTCACTGGTGTTAGCTCCAATTTGTTCCCTCTCTCTTTCTGAAAAGGTTGGAGTTGGCAGAAGTCTGCATAAGCCATCACTATACTCCAGAAAATATAAGCTGGATCCAAAGTTACTCATACATAAAGTAGAGCTGTTGAAAATAAATCAGTGGGATGATGAAATTCCCACTGATTTCAGATGATATACACTGTCATTACTGAATCTGGTTCCTGTCCTGTTTCCATACTCTTCATGAAATCTTGATACTTTCTTAATAAAATAGATTCTTAATAAAAAGGAAGGTGTTTATTTCTCTGAGTCTATTACATACATAGGATGAGGACAGATCATATTGGGGCATAGAGGCTTAGTTGCAGAGATAGACGAGCCATGGCCTGGATCCTCAGGCAGGGGCCTGCACCCTTTCTTGTTATTCCAAAGTTCCCAAGTTTGGGCCAACATTTTGTGGCATGATTTTCTAAGTTTTAATAACTAGATAACAAATATTAATGTATCTACATCTATTCAGTGGTAAAGAAAATACAGCCTGCACCAACTTAAGACTGTTCATATTTCACACACTCTCTGACACTGAAACACAAACTGGAGACCCCTGGGGTAGATTCAATCTTGGCTGTGCTTACACAGTTTGAAAACTCAGCGTATTTATCACTTTTGTACCCCCAGGTCTCCTTAAAGCAGCTTAGGTGATACGCAAGATTGTCACAATTTAGCCTCTCAACAGCTTTCTGAAGTAGTTAATGAGTGCCCTAAGTTCACCCAGTGGCCTTCATGGCTGAAGAGAGTTTTTAATTCAAGTTTCAACCATCTAAACCTAAAATATGCTGTACTCATCCAACACTCCACTGGCAAAATGAAATGAGTTACTTCCAGGCAACCCAAAATATTTTCTCTGTCACTTATCCTCCTGAAGAATCTAATAGCTAGTTGGGACCACAAATGGTCTCAGATGTTGCTTTTTGGGAACCTTCGGTGGATGAAAAAGCAGGATTGTAAATTCCAAACATTGCCATAGTCCCCTCTAGAGCCAAAGCAGGACCTCTTTTTATGCTATGTATGGTGGTTTGCTGTCTACAAGTGAGTCAGGAACTTGATTTACTGTGTTTGTTTAAACATTTATATTCTGCTTTTGGAAACAGAAGTTTTCGCAAGATAGCTCATGGAGAAAGTGCTCCTCTTGTGCTTGCAGGGCACCTCTGCTCTGCCACCATCCTGCAGAGCTATCTGTCCTCCCTGAACAGCATTTGAGGACTAGTTTCATTCACAATAACTTCTGATAAACTTCAGTATGTGAGAAAGAGAGCTACTAGGCATCTGATAATCCTAGATTTCCCAGGCAGATTCTCTGAAGCATCTACTTGAGCAACGACAAGAAAGAATTTACCAATAAAATCTGTAATCCAGGGAACTGCATAAGCAGCATCATGTGCCCAGCATGGCTTCCAATTCACTTTTGTATTTTAAATAGCAGCTTAAACTTCACATTTTTAAATGGTATCCAAAATAAATAATATTGGAAAGAGGAGAATTATGTTAATTTGTAGCACCACCAAAGTGTTCTGTGGCATCTCACGCACTAAAGACACTTCTATATAAAAAAACTCATTGAATATATTGCTTCTCTTCAGACAGTGAAATAATTTATAGCTCTGTGAGGAGAGTAAACAAGTCGGAATCTTAAATGAATGTCATTTCCAAGTAATGTCCTAGGGCAGTGATGGCAAACGTTTTGGGCTCTGCGTGCCAAAAATTTGGAAAATGCCTAACTTGACTCTGCTGGCGTGTTAACCCCCCACCCCACCCCCCAAACAAAAGAGAAACAATTCTTTACATATTCGTTTATTTAAAAAAAATACAGTCCAATCATGTGTGGTGCTATGTATTATACAAAGAAACGTCAAATAATTACAAAAATGAAATACGAGTAAAACAAACTCAGTTTCTTTGATAACTCAAACAGGGAGAATAGTTGTTGTCGGGTGTTGGTCAATGCTGGCGTGTCACCCAAAATGTCATGGAGTGTCACCTTTGACACGCGTGTCATAGATTTGCCATCACTGTTCTAAGGAGTCCTCAAATTGCCTTTGCTTAGATCAATATAAAATAAGTGTTCATATCTGGTGTAGACTGTGGGTCCCTCACTGCCAACGCAAAGTTTTGAATGTCTCATCAGAATCGAGCTTGTGGTTTTCTTAGTCTCTCCTTCTACCAGATTGCATTTCTAATAGGCCAAGCTATAAAAGGACTGCTAACAAATACATATTCAATCTTTACCTTCAGGTTACAGACTCCTTCTATTATATCCCTTCCCACAATTCTTACAGCTTGAGCAAAACATTAAAAACTTAGCCAGGTGCAGACATTGAGACTCTCAGACACATCTCCTTGCCAAAGGGAGCTAATTCTTCTACAACCGAATTTCACCCCAATACTTACCTTGTATTTTGAAGTTATCTATTGCATGAGAGAGACGTCTGCCACGGGTGGACAGCTACTGCTGCCAAGTGCCAAGGGAGTATTGTTAGTCGACAGCTAAATAAAGACAGCCTACCATTTTATGGAACTGAAAGTGAAACCCAGAGGAACTTGGGAGATACACATCTTTCAAAGAAAATAAGAAGTACAGGCCACCTATGGTTCCTGTGTCTCCTCAGAGCAGCATACAGTATCTCCATCTCTTTTAAAGTAAAACATTTTCATCTTTTTAGCTTGATATCGATTCCCAACTTTGAAAAAAAGAGAAAGTAAAATTGGTCACTTCTGTCAGCTTCAGTAACATTTTTTTTCTGAAAAAATTTAAAGATGAAACTGCTGTGCCCTTCTTTCTTTTAATTAAGAACATGTTAGTTTTTATTAAACAAGCAAACAGGTAAAGAGCAAATACTGTATGGTAATATATTTTGTGGAAGTACCAGGAAACCATTTAGTCCAGTTGAGGGAATCTGTTCTGTTGCTGCATCACAATGGTGTTGATGAAGTCCTACCATGAACTACAACCATGCCTTACTTGGTTGTTTACTTCAAGTATTCAAGAACTGTCTATGGCAGTCGAGAGAGCCAGTCTGGTGTAGTGGTTAAGGCACCAGGCTAGAAATCAGAAGACCATGAGTTCTAATCCCACCTTAGGCACAATGCCAGCTGGGAGATCTTGGGCCAGTCACTCTCTCTCAGCCCTAGAGACATTGGCAAACCACTTCTGAAAATCTTGCCAAGAAAACTGCAGGAACTTGTCCAGGCAGCCACCAGGAATCAACACTGACTCAAAGGCACATACACACACACAAAGTGGCAGTCTAGAGGAGCTTAAAGGAGCTGCTAATACACTCCTGTTTTCGAGAAAGTGTTCTTAGCTAAATGCTTTATCCAATAGAAGAGAATATCTGTAGCTCAGGGCTGAACTGTGGCATCCTTGGTGCTCTCTGAGCTTGGTTGCTTGCTTGCAGACATTTCATTACCCAACTAGGTAACATCATCCATGCGAGTGAGAGTAGGGTTTTCTCCCTGTTTATATACAGTAGCTTGCCCTGCCAGTTTTGGTGGGGGTGTGGCTTTCTCCTTGGTAGTTCCTTTACGCTTTACCCAGTTATATGCTTTATCCAATTGTAAACCCACTTTGAAGCAAGGCGATGGTCATAAAATGCTATCTGGTTTTCAGAAGTGGTTTTGATCTAAAAATAGGTATAAAAATGCTGATATGAAAACTGCTTTTGGCATTGGAGTTACAGATTTCCTCAGAATTCTGCCTTTCAATCATGCTTTTTAAAGGTGAAGATGCTGGAAAAAGGTATTCAGACATTTGTAGTGAACTTCCATTTATATTTTCCCTAAATACAGACAAGGTGAAATAGCTCTGTGCTGCCTGAATCATAGTCACAGACTGGAGAAAAGTCAAGAACCTGCTAAATTAGTATTTTATTCTGCTTACTTTTATGCTGATTGAATGTACAAATGCCTTCTGAGACAACTGGTTCATTATTTGTGAGATTAAGCCTGCCAATGTGTTGCTGCTATAGCCATCTTCATTAAGGATCCAGATGAAGAGGGAACTTCACTGTACTTGGGTAGACTTCATCCCCTGATCTTAGGGTACAGCAGAGAGCAAGAGGGTCTTAAAAGTGACATCATCAACCGTACCCTTTCTTTGATTGGGCTTCTAATTAGCATTTAAATATAAGTTCCAGTTGTTTAATCATCTGCCCAAATTGCCTTCAGACAATGATGATGATGACGATTCTGTAATTAATGCATTACACTCTCCTTCTTTAGGGAGGCCCCTGGAGAGGCTTACAGACAGAGATGTTCCCTGCTGTCAGATTTACAGTCTCAAAAGACGTTGTTCAAGAAAAAGGAAAACAATAATACTCGTGCCAATTAAGGTGTTATGGATCCTGTAATATCAGCTGTGATGCAGATGTAATGCAACTGGAGGTTATCATGGCTAAACAGAATGGAAAATAAGAGCTTTGCTATTTCGCTCTGGAAACATTGAGTTCCATTGCTCCATATGGTATCTGGGCAGATGTGTGGGGTTATTTTTTCTCTTTCTCTCCGTGCACTCCAGGCAGCTGGAAAGCAAATGGCTTGCTGGGCTGTCAGGTGATTTCCCAACATCAGAGGGTGACCAGCAGCTGTCACTTTCCTTGCTTGGAGCTGCAAAAGCTGGCCCAGGGTGTGGAAAGGATGTCAGGGTGTCAGAGCTTTGGAGCAAAGAAAGCTCAGAGAATGAAGTCACTACAACAGGAAGTGTTGTCTGCCTGTCCATCTGTCTGTCAGCAATAAGTTCTGAGTCAATAAATACCAGTCAAAATGTGTGAGCTCTGCTGACCCACAAGTGGCTCGCTGTGTTGGGAGAAAATAAACTGTGATTCGGGAATATAAAAGGCTGTGGTGCCTTCTTGAGGGCTGGCCTTGTATTGGCGTCCCAATCAAATATTCACTAGTTTTAAGTCCTACCGCTTGGTATGAATAGGATGACCTCTTCATAGGGAAATGGAGAGGGGGCGCCATTTCCGTAATGCCTGCAATTTAGAATCATGTCACTCTCATTACACCAATCGAATTACAGTCATGCCACAAAATGTATGGCACTCAGGACGGGCAACTCTCGGGTGGCTGGGAGGGACATGTTTTCTGCTCCTATTTTCAGTGATTGCAGGCTGCAAGGAGAGGAAGGGGATGATGGCATAAAGATATCACACCAGCAAGCAGGGCTGATGTTTTCCATCTTTCCCCCATATTGTGGAGGAGGGAGGTTTGTTTGCTATTTTAGGTGCATTGATCCTATCCAAAAATAAATCTTATTTCTTTTATTTTCTACTGGAAGCTGCTGGAAAATCATGCTGCAATAACAGGCAATTTGCTATCATGTTTTTCTATTTCTTTTCTTCTATATTTTCAAAAGTGAACCTGTGCCTAAAAGAAGTCTGACTGACACCACCAGAATTTAGGATGAAAAAAAAAAAAACCCTGACATTACCAAGGAATAGCCTCTTCTATGTTTTGTACCCCTTCCTCAATTTTCTTCCTTAAGCATTTTAGACCATGTGGTTGCATTTTGTTACTTACAGTTGTAGCAAAATAATGTTCAAATAGAATACTAGCATTTTTGACCACGACCTAAAATCCTAGTTTTTTATTTAGAAATTTGATCTTTAAACAGGGGTACCTGGGTGATCTTGGGCCAGTCACTCTCTCTCAGCCCTAGGAAGAAGGCAATGGCAAACCAGTTCCAAAAAACCTTGCCAAGAAAACTGCAAGGACTTGTCCAGGCAGTCGCCAGGAGTCAACACTGACTCGAAGGTTTTTTAAAAAATCAGAGGAAGGAAAGGTACACTCGAGAAGGATTAGAAGGATGTAGACTCACATTGCAGAAGGAGATTCTGTGGAAAGAGGCTATATATGAAAGGCAGACACAACCTGACCATCAAACTTCATGAATAACAAATATAGAAGCAAGGAGGTCTAAAGCACTGGGAGCTCAAGTATTGCTGCTCTGGTTTGAATTCCCCTATTGCAAGTTTACTTTCTTTTCCTTCTGCTGGGTTTTGTTTTGAATGCAAAATTCCTCCTTCCTCCTCCTCCTCCTCTTGGAGCAAGATGTTTCTCCCACCCTTGCTTGTTTTCTTATGTCCATTTTCATTGCGGGGGGGGTGGGGGTGGGGGTGGAGGTTTCCAAATTAAAGAAGCAACATGAAGGGTAATTCAAATTGCTTTTCTAGTTGTTCTTTGAAACAAAATATTAAGGGTTAACCTCTCATAATGTACTTTTGTCTGTTCAAAATGCTGAATGTTCAATGTTCAATGGTGAGGGATTCTGGAGTTGTAATTCAGGAAGATCTGAAAGATTGCAGGTTCCTCACCACTGCTGGGTAGAGAGCTTTGTTCCATAATGGTTGCAGTTGGGAGATTTTTGGTGTGTTTCCAACTGAGTAGCTTATAGCTTTCTAGTTCTTGAGTTTATATTGTACTAGCCTTCCTGGTTTAGTGCCTACAAATTCTCCTACACCTACAAATTCTCAGAATTTTTCTTCCTATAGGAAAGAGGCTTCTCATGTCCTCTCTCATTCCTATGATGCTTGAGAATCTCTTTTAGATTTTTATTTGTGATGTTTCTGAATTTGCTTTACTGGGGAAAGTAGAATGGGCCATTACTGTTATGGCTTTGTTACATATCACTCTGAACCCTCCCTGGCTTCTCACCCTTCCCAGTCTGAAAAAAAACAAACCAGAACAATGAAGAACCTGCTTCATGAAGTCTTGAGACTTAACTGAAGCCTGTGAAGTTGCAGATCACCAGAGATCTTATTGCGCAATGTTAGACAGGATATTTACGTATACCATTTGACCTCCTCAGAACTAAAATAAAAAATGTTAGAACACCACATTCCAGCCATGAGAAATTCATTTTTTCCTCTCTTTTGAAAGTAATAACTAAAGCAAATTCTTTTTCATCAACCTGAATGAGAATGGGCAGAATATAACTTGGGACAATGTTGCTGCATAACACTATGCCCAGCATATTCCCAACACTATTCTTATTCTTGATGATGGTGAGTTGGAGAAGATGGTGCTATAAAGTAGCAATGGATGAATCTCTCCATTTTGGCTTAGTTAAATTTCTCATTATTTCTAGTGTTAAGTTCATTTTGACTTGTTTCTAACTTAGTTAATATGCATTTTTCCTGCATAGTCCTCTCTCTCTCTCTCTCTCTCTCTCTCCCCCTCCCCTGCCCTCTCCCTTTCTCAGTTTCTCTCTCTGTAGAGATTTTATTTAAATATACCCTCTAAGAAATGTTTTCTTTATGAAATGTTTAGATTTTTCCAGCAATTTTCCCTAATACTGTATAACACGTTTGTGCATTATTCTCAATGAATCAGACATTTTGTACAGTAATTTTCACATGACAACATTTTACACATATGAATTTTTAAGTACAACTATATTTTAGTTTATGTTTGGAAAGTATGATTTCAGCAACTTGGTTTTCAAGCGCAAGCTGAAAATTCTCAGCAGTGCCATCCTTAGGGCCAGGGCTATTGCACTTTTCCTTTGTTGGCATCGTGGCATATTTGGCCGCCAGTAGTGAGCAGAATGGAGCCGTGTGACAAAGAGACCATTTGTCCCATCTTCCTTTTTCTCCCTGATGCATTTGTAAGCATGAGGTAAAGCAGAGTAGCAACTTAAAGACTGAGTTCTGGGCTAAGCTGAAGAAAAGAAAGTATTTTGGCCCAAGAAAGATGGGGGGGGGGCTGAAGGATTTACAAAGCTATCCCAAAACAAGTGGAGGGGTAAATAACAGCAGAGAATACCAAGCTCTTAGTTCTGCAGGCAGGCAGGCAGGCAGGCAGGCAGGCAGGCAGGCAGGCAGGCAGGCAGGCAGGCAGGCAGGCAGGCAGGCAGGGTTTAGTCCAGCAGATTAAAGGTAAGGGGTATAATATTATATTCAAAAGGAGTGGCTGAGAAAGGGCCAAAGCCATCTTCTGTACCTCTTTGCATTTCGCTGTTTGAACTGCAGTGGTTTCCCTGCCTAGTTCAAGAATATTACATTTTAATGCAGGGTTTATTTGTTGTTTGGGGTAGAAATTCCTGCTGTATTCAGCTGGAGAAGTCCAAGTCCAGCAGGAAATGTTCAGCCCTTTCTTAGGCTTCCTAGGCATTGCTGTTGTATCCAAGTAGAAGTATGCTGAAGAGAGAAGATGCCATGGTCATTCAACACAAATAGCACACAGCTTGGTATTTCCAATACCTCCAGTCACTCTCCAGAAGACTTCCTCCCACCTACAGCCTCAATGCACTTTTTCTTGATCATACAGGCAGAGAAATTGTGCTCCTGTTCCACTCATTTCTCCAAAATCTGAGTGATATCAGTATTTCAGTAAGACAAAAGAACTGGTCAGGGTCACTTCCTAGTGCGATGGGTGGTGACCAAATTTGAAATATAAAATAAAATAAAATAAAACAAAATAAAAAGGCAGAAGTAAAAAGAAACTTTGGAAGAAATGACTTAGTAACAGCCTCATGTGGGTGGCTGATAAAAAATGAGTGAACAAATCATGGCTTTCCCAAAGTAAAGTCTAGGGTTGCAGGAACCAGAGTTTAAAGCAGTGTTTATCAAGCTTGGCAACTTTAAGATGTATGGACTTCAACTCCCAGAATTCCCCAGCCAGCATGCTAAACAGACTATGGAGGCTCTTTCATTGCTTGTTTGGCTCTTATGAGGCAGACAGGGATTCATGATTTATCCTTCCTAAAGAAACCAGGGTTGGAAGCTAAAAACAAAACATGGTTCCCAGTTCTGGTGAAACTAACCATGGAAAGCACTTAGGCAGTATTATTAACTGCCCCAGCAGGAATTGCACACAAATTATTTACCACCATGCTACTTCTGAATTCTGGCTTAGTGCAATGTGTGAATGTGGACATAATAACTGAAAACATCTGAGAAAATAAGGACTCACAATATGTAGTTACTACATGTGTTCCTTTGGCAAACTGTACAGAATGACAGTCCTACTGGGTGCTTTTATTGTGAAATTGTCCTGCCTCAAACATGGAATTTTATGAGGGATTGAGATGATGTAACTCCCCTGTGTTTTCGCATTACTTCTTTAGTCATTTTTTATTCCAAAAGATCAGCTAAAAGGAATAAACAAATTGTTGCAGAATATCTTTTGATTGGTAGCTTTAGGAACCACCCAGCTGGAAAGACGTTATTATCTGAGCCTATAATTTTTCTGCTATAGATTTACGATATGCCGGTAGCGGACCTTTGTTCCTTCATGGTCATATTGGTGAAAGAGAAGGTGCTAACAGTGGGTAGACACACCATAGGTGGGCTTGGCATGACTGTGCATATCATGTATACTATGTGTGTATAACAACTATATCAATATATTATGCTCACCCGACATTGGACCTCTTGGCCTCAAGGGTTAGCATCTGGCGACCACTGTATTCAATGAAGCAATTGTCTGGATTCTTTCCAGTTGGTTTGGTGAGTTCCTGGGGTGCATTTTCCACCACAGTTACTAAGTGGAACTGGCTGCACTGGCAGATATTTTTTGTCTGGACCTAATTTAAGGTCTGGATACTGATTTTAAAAGAAGTGAAATGGGTGGCTGTGGGCCTTCCCCATGGCTGTGTTGATGGGCTTTCCCCCTATTCTTGAGTCGGCAGAAAACTCTACTGGCGTGACGTGTGGTGTCCCCTTTCCAGATCCTTCTCCTGCCTCTCTTGCCATTGGCTTCCCCCCAACGTGATGGAGTCTAACAGATTTTATGCACTTGAGGCTGTCCTTGGAAACTGTTGAAATTGGGGAGGGCTCCAATTTGAGTGCATAGGGACAACTTAATCCTGTCTCACTCATAGGTTGGAAACAAGATTAAGTGAATATTATGGGGAGGGACATGGCAGAAAAGAGATGTTGCTAGAGCACGTTTGTGCCATGGTTCATTTTATTTATTAGATTTATATTCCACCTTTATTGTGTACAATTCAAGGTGATGTACATAATGCCTCCACCTCCCTGTCACCCAAGCAGCTTCCATTTTTATTTTTATTATTATTTTTTTTAATTTATATTTCAAATTTGTCACCACCCATCTCAGTACAGAGCAACTCCGGGCAGTTTACAGTAAAAATGGAATAAATATTAATTAAAATAAATAAATATTAATTAATTAATTCAAATACACTACAGCAACAAACTTCCTATATCCATGCCTGAGGGACCACTGGAACTCCCAGTCTCCCAGTCCAGCACTTTAATGGTTCACAGTCAGTGGGAATGGTCCTATAGCAATATTTAGGGAAGCACATTGGCATCAGCATTAATCTCTTTTTGACATCAGGCCAAAGGATCCTCCTCTCCCAGACATTTTTCTAGTTTTGTGGTCAGCTTGATTTTTAAGACTTGTCCTACATTAGGAAAGGGGATTTATTAATTGCATGTATTGTTTTCATTGGATTACCCTTCTGTCTGCTTTTTTAATAGTATAGTAAGTTTAAATTTATTGAGCAAATTTGTAACCCTCTTAGGAAACTTCTCTTGGTAAAGTAGTAGGAACCTAAAAGAATACTTCTCTGCAGCTCTCTTTTGAAAGCAGCTTGAAGTGGACATGCCAGTTGTCTTTCTTTCTGCTGACTCCAGAATGCTAAGAACACAATAAATCAATCAGTGCCATCCTTTCGACTGCCCAAGAAGAACCTCCAAAAAAAGGTCATTCAGTCAATCTAAATCCCATCATTGGGAACAAAAATGACTCATTCTGGGGTGATTGAGACTAAGCTATTAACATCTCAGGCTCAAACAATGAATGGCCTTCACAGAACTTGCTTGGGCTAGAACGGCAATCATGACTGTTAAACAGTGGTTGTAAGCAAGGAGCATGGCTTTGACTAACGTACACTCAGTATGATCAATATATAAAATTCTACTCCAATGTATGGGATATTGGGACTCCTGTAGCAGCAAATTAGGGCTACTGTATCTGGGCTGCAAAACTCTGGACAAGCACCCAACGGCAGTAAAGTAAGGTAGCATATAACTCCCCACTGCCATCCGGTGGTTGTCCAGATGTTTGAGACCCATACCTTATAGCCCTAATGTTATATGGATTTACATTGTTTGCTGAGCTCTTTCTGTAAGAACAGGCAGGAAATCTGGATACCTGCCCAGCACCTGAATTCCCTCATGGCCAAAGTTTATTTGCTTTGCATTTCACAAAGGCAGTCTAGATAGTCCCAGCTCTCAGCCAATTTCAAGATGTGTTGAAAGTAAGTCAAGATGCTGCAGCTAAAAGGGCCTGTAACTGTGCTAATTGTTGACAGTTTCAGTAGCTGAGGGGGGATATAATAATCAGACTGGGGAAAGGAAACTGTATTCTCTTCTTTTCAGAAAATAACAGGCTAGTCCAAAGCAGCAGGACTTTTGGTTGGCAAAAGAGAAGAGAAACTCGCAGTACAATTTGTTTGTGTCAGCATATTGTATTACATTTCAGGGGTTCGAAGTACTTCACACATAATCTGATTTCACACACCATGCTAAGCCATCGTGGGCTTAGTTTGATTGGACGTTATGCAATGCATAGACCCAGCTTATGATTTATGAATTAGCATTATGCAAAAACCCAGCTGATATGGCTTGTTCAACAAAGCACATTTAAAACAAAACATGGCTGCTTTGTAGGACAGACAATATATTGTAGGGCAGACTATACAATCTGAGAAATCTCTTCCAGAACCCTGGAAGGCAAGTGCGTGGTATCACAGATTATAAAAACAGGGTGAGAATGGCTTGGCTAAGGGCAGATCTGCACTTTCAGCTTGGCCCATCACCGATATGGGCCACCCACTGTTTCCTGGGTGCAGAAATGGATGATGCCATCTCCTTCCACTCCCAGCCCATTGAAAATGCACCCGGTGCCCATGTTTCCCAGCTTTGATTCAAAACTGCTGACCTGAGTCATCTTAAGCCATTCAGAGTAGATGGTCTCCAGTGCTCATTCCATTCTATTAGCAGCCCCAGTCTGATCGGCTGCGCTGCCTGCCATGCCCCCAGTCACTGACCTATGCCGATATGTCATCCTGGGCTATTGGGCTGCTATGTTTTCCACTTTAAAAAAAAAAAAAGAATCTAGCAAGTTGATCCAGTGATGGCCCCTGCAACCAATGAACCATCTTCAAGCCTTAGCAGCTCAGGTTTCATTCAACCCTTACATCTCCCAGTGGGCAACCTTTTGGTTCCTGCCCAGGCTGTGCGAAGCCAGCTCCTCTTGGTGTCCCACCCCCTGCGACCGTCCTGCAGAGCTTCTCTTCTTTTTCTTTTCCTTGGACCTACAGAGGAACAGGGGCACCAAAGAACAGCCTGTTCCCCTGTTGCTTTGATTCTTGTAGCATCAGAGTGACAACGCTACAATAAGAGGAAAAAAGCAAAAGAAAGGGGTCTGCTTTAGGAGATAAAGTGGAAGGGGCTGTGAAGGCATCCATGTGTTCAAACATCTGAGAAAGCCAAGGAAAGACACAGGGACTAGTGGGGAAGAACAATCCCTCAGGGAAAAACAGGCACTGGTAGACTGATCCGCTCAAGAACCAGCCAATGAAGCTTGCCTGCATGGAAAGGGATGGGAAGGGCAGGTAGCAGGGGAGCAACCAATCAGGTCCTGTGGTGGCCACAGTCTGGACTGAGCACCAGCCCAGCCCTGTTGCCAACCCGCTGCGATGCAAACTGGAATGTCCAACGTTGGCTTAAGAAACAGCTTAGGTTGCAATGGAGAATTGCTCTAAGACAGCCTGGCTACTAAGAGGGAAGATGAGATTTGAAAACAACAATTCCAAGTTTTTCACTCCTAGGCCCTATGTTGCAACATGTTCTTGTACAGAATATTAGGGCTCTGAGCTGGGTGTAAGTCTTCAGCCCCCAGGTTGGCAATTTGTATGCCTTTCCAAGTCCTAGTTTGGAAAGCAACGTTTAAATATCTAGAAAGAGTGTGCCCCTGTACATACCCGTATAAATAGATATAAGAGCATGGATGGTGCTCACTGAATAGTGAGTCTCCTTTGCAGCCAGGTGATAGTTGTACGAACTCCATAAGGATATAGTTAAATCAAGTATTAAGAGGGTTGCATTTTAAGAGGAGGAAAATATGTCAATCACGGTTTGCCTTTGACAAAAGGAAATTCCTTGAAACTGAGAATGGAGAGGGAGGGAGAGTGTCTCGTCATGTGGGTGGCCAGGAAACTAGAGGCCACCCTAGCACGAGAAGAAGAGAAAGTTGGAGACTTGGGGAGGAGGGGGAGACTCACCAGACTGAATTCTACTCCATTGCTGTGAGGCGTTCACACCAGGCCTTGTGAGAATATTAACAAGGTTACAGGAGCGGGCCCTTTAGCCTCAGGAATTATTGGTGAATATGGAATTGTATTTGCACAAACACAACCAGATGCAGGCTGCTAAATGTGCTGCAGATGTGAATCGAGTTGGGGAGCATAACGTTATGCATGCGCATTACACCTCTAGCCCTTTATTTTTGCTTGATGTTGGTCTCAGTAAAGACAACACAGAAGAAACGGGGAGAGAAGCAGACAGCGAAAGTTCTGCAAAATCTGAACTTACGGGTCTATTACAAGGTCATTCTTTTCTAGAACAAGCAATGTAACCCACGGGACCAGACACATTACTTCAGAATGCATCTGTTATTCATTGTTGTATTGTGAGGTTGGAGTTTCCTTTTACATTCCTTTTCATTCCTCTGGTGTCCTTAAAATCTATTTCTAAAAATACAGTGCTACTTAAAAAGAAGAAAAATCTCCCTCCAGTAAATACAAAATTTGGGCAGTGCAAAATTAGATTCTGTTTACATGACAGCATTCTGAATATGTTTTATGGACTTGTTTTCTTTTCATCTTAAGATACTTTCATAGTAGTTTTTATTCCAGTTGTGAAACAATTTCTTATTTATTCCTTAAAACTGAGTAACATTTCCCCAAACTCTTACCTCAGATATATTTTTATCATAATCTTTCTATGAATGTTCATTTTGAGGAACTTATCCGAACCGTTAAAGTGCAGCTGTATGCACAGTTTTAATATTGTTTAATATTATTTTAAATATTATTGGAGGAAGCATTGGGCTTCACTCTTACATAATGTAGCCCTCCTGTCTTAGTCCATTGTCCCCGATCCACCACTGCAAATGGAGAGTATAGTTTTATTCAGGATTCATTGAGCCAAAATTTCTCAGAAGATCATTTCCTGAGAAACTACCTGATTATTTTCTTCTCTCTTATATTGTCTTATCTCAGAACATCTTCAACAATATTGCTATACATTTTGCTGCTTGAAGATAAGGTTGGTTGGTGGGTTGGTTGGTTGGTTGGTTGGTTGGTTGGTTGGTTGGTTGGCTGGTTGGTTGGTTCGTTCATTCATTCATTCATTCATTCATTCATTCATTCATTCATTCATTCATTCATTCATTCGTGATGCTGCTTCCACCTGACTCTGGGAAGCTCACATGTTTAAAAATAACATAAAAACCACAAAATACAAAGAAATAATCAGAACAAGTACAAAAATAATTACAAGATGGCAATCCAAACAACAAAGCAAAACAGAACATCATAAACAGGGGAGTAATTCTTGGGTAAATAGTCAGGTTTTCAAGGTCTTCTGGAACGTCATCAGAGGCGGAATCGTATGGATCTCAGGGGGACCTCTGGAAGCTTCTGGAAGGCCATTCATTTCCTTGGTTCTTGTTCTTACTGATAGTGTAAAAATAGATGCTCCTACATCACCTTGCCCAGTTGCTGGTAGCCCACTCTGTCCTATGAACTAATCTCTGATCCACTCCCAAAGGCACAGGAGAAGCCCACGAAGATTTTCTTTCCATGGTGGGAAAACGGGACATTTGCTGGACCATCCATCCCTTTATGGTTGCCCACATCTCACTTCTCTACTTTTCTGCTTCTCATCCATGCATGGCCTTTGTTCACACACCCACTGCTTATGCTACAGTACCTACCAGCTTTCCATGCCAGCATATCCATGGGACTACACTAGGACAGGCAGCTTTTGCAGCAACCTCACTCCCAGTGCCTTTTTCTGAGATCTAGCCCAGAGAGAGACAATTGGGCTTGGTGCACATTCAGGACACCCCCTCCCCCCTTGCTATGTGAGACTGTCTTAAGTGCTCAGAGAGACAGCAATTTCTCAGAGTAAGGAATAGAGGCAGGAAGCTGCTCCAGAGATCATCCAACCTGATGTCATGTCATTCTGAGACAGTTTTAGAGTAAGGCACTGGGGGAATCTACTGCTCCAGCCAGTGGCCTGGAAGGGCAGTTGGTGGGGTCCAGCCAATATGCTATTCTTCCCCATTTTGCATTCCATCTAATGATAGAGCTGGCTCTGCAAAGTTGAAGAGGGTTCTCACATATGCTTGCCTGAGCTTCTACAGCTGACTGGAAAGAGGCTTCTGCACATGCTCATAGACTGCCAGAGGAGAGCTTGAAGCCCTGTAAAGTGAATTAACATGGCAGAAGCCCTGCTATACAACTGTTGAATTGTGGAAGTGAAAAGTGAAACATCTCTTCAAAGTTTTGCACAGCCCTAGAAAATAGTTCAACTGATTTCAGTTCTTCTCATTCCTTTGTCACTGATACATGAGCTAGGCTTGCTTTAACTTTATTGATTAGTCTTACAACCATATCAACAAGAATAAGAAACATCAGCAAAGGTGAAACAAATCACTAATACACAAAATCCATGATACAATAAAATATTATAATAATAAAATGGGATAGTACTAAATATAATACTACTATAAAATAATAATGTATCGCTAATATCATAAATCCAGATTCATATAAGACCATCACACCTACATGATACTCCAATCTGTTCTAAATATTGGGCTCTCAACTGAGCTGCCTTGTCTACAAACTTGGCAGTCCTACTCACAATAAAGATATTTGTGCCCAAAAGAAAATAGGATAATCTGTGTTTGGAGTCCCAATGGACTGTTCTTTCCAACAGAGAGGACAAATAATTAAGCCTGAGTGAGTCATAAAGTTTACAGTTGAACAAAACATGGGCAATATCTTCTATGGCTGGGTCCCCACATACACATAGCCTCTCATCATAAGGCACGTGATGGAAATGACCATATTGACCATGGAGTCCAGTAATTCAAACCTAGCTCTAGTGTAGGCCCTTCTTAGGTTTTGAGTTAGACTCATCGACAGGTATTTTTCAGAATTAAAGGTAATTTTATTCTTAGCTAACCATTTTAATGACCCATTTTTAGCCAGTTCCTCCATGTCCGTTTGGGCACTGATATCCAGGACTCGCTGTTTAAAAATATCCTTTGCCTGCAAGGTATTTATGAGTACCTGTTGAGTAGAAAGCCCATATTGTGAGATAACTTTAGTAAGATGTTTTAGCCAGGATATGGAGAGGTCATGAGCTAGGCAGTTCTTTAATCCTGACAAATCGGTGGCCAGTTCATACCAATGTGACATGAATAGAACTTAATTTGGATCTTATGCACTTGCAAAACAAAATTTGAGGAAGAAGATGACAGGATCTGTCCCATATAGCTGTGTTCTCAGTAACCAAAGTAGAGATGATATTAATGATGATGACAGTTCAGTTGGTTCATAAATGTAATTTCATACACACCACTGTAATTCATTCAACTCAATGAGGATTGATACAAAACAACCAGGATATGATACCTTGTGGAAGAAGAGACTTGTTATGGCCAACACAACCCCCTCCTTCCGTTCTTAATTTCCAGAACTTTGTTTTAAGCAACAACTGAAGCTTGAAGCCTCTGTCCTTCCCAAATAAAGGGATCTCCAGCTTTAAAGCAAGTCTGAGAACTAGCACCAGGAGTGCTATGACATTCTGAGGAATTGGTGAATCTGGGTGTGTCTCTACCATCCCCTAAAAGACATTGTGGATAACTAATATAGTAAATAAAAAAAGGAAGAAATGTAAGTGCCCTCAGGTCATTCTTTAGGCAATTGCCTAAACAAGTCCCTGCAGTTTTCTTGGCAAGTTTTTTGGGAGTGATTTGCCACTGCCTTCTTCCTAGGGCAGAGAGAGAGGGGCTGGCTCAAAGTGACCCAGTTGGCTTTGTGCCTAAGGCAGGACTAGAGCTCACCATCTCCCAGTTTCTAGCCCAATGTTTAAACAGCTATGCCAAACAAGCTCCCATCAAATGTAATACCTTATCTCAAAATAAGCAAGATTTTGCTGCAGTTATTTCTTCAGATCTAGAGAAAGCTTTGGCCATGGTAATAGTAGGCTTTTGTTGTTATTGTGTTTTGATTAAACAAGGTATCTTATTTCAGGTATCTTATCTTTCAACCAATCTTAAAAGATTATTAATAGTGTGTGGCCTGCCTTGATTAATTTCTACAGACATAGCTGTAAGCATTAGGGGTATAATATCTGGGCTGCAGAAATCTAGACAACCACTAGATGGCAGCACAACATATGCAGAAAATTATAGCTCTGCTCCCATCTAGTGGTCATTTGGATTTTTTTTTTTAATTTTTAATTTTTTGCAGTCACAGATGGTAACCCTAAAGCGCCTCCCCCATCTTTTGTTTTTAATTTCGATACACTTGCTGGTGGTATTGAAATGATAAATATTAAATTTATTATACATTTTATTGATAAATTAGAAGTTACTACTCTTAGTATTTTTAACCGAATACAAAACTTTAATTAGTTATACTACAAATGGCAATGAATGTTCTGTTTTAATATCAGTATCTAAAAGCAATGCAATGCGCAAGACTTGGAGCTTTTATTTGCTTTCCGGGGTCTTTTTAATCCAACGAAACAGCTCTCAGAAAGCTTTTTTTAAAAAATAGTTAATTCAGAACGATCACCGTTATGGATACAAATCAAATATGATGTAGATACATGACCCAACCTTCCTCTATTCTTTATTTATTTAGGAGTGCTAATAAACTTTATTATGGTCACCGACCAATTCAGAAAGAAAAAGCAAACAAATTCTGAGACGGCAAATAAAAACCATAGTAAAACTTCATAACGCTAAAACTGATGTGGTTGGCATAGGGGGCATTTTATGAAGAGCAAAAGAAAAACCCTATTCAGAGAAATAAAATTACATTGATCTGACAGTAGCAATATAAACAAAATGGGTGGCCTGGAAATTTGACTTGATGGGGAATTATTAGCTGTAACTGGGCAGCTTTATTATAAGGGCACAATAGGGGTCATCTATTTATTTAATGAGTTGATCTAGATAGCTGCCCTCTCAAAATGAGTCAGGATGGCACACTATTAAAAACAGAGAGAACAAAAATTAACTGCCATAAAATATAAAACGTGATCAAAACAAGTGCAAAAGTTTTGCCAAGGCCATCTAACAAACAACAGTCATGTTGGAAAAATCACAAATCCTCCTGACCCAATGCCAGGGGTAAAGCCAAAGGCTTCACGAAAAGCAGGCAACATCAGGGCCATCCAACTCTCAGGAGGAAGGCTATTTGATAGGACATTTGAAGTAAGATAAATGCAGTCAAAATTGATGTAGCTTTAAGTTTAATTTATATTTTAAGAGATTCTTTTCTCTTTGTTCCTTCATGTTTTCGAATCAAGTTGATAAAGTATTCAATAATGTTCTTCATTTTCTCCTTAATTTTTCACTGTGTACATGGCAAATTACCCGTAGAGGAAGGTTGATTTAATTCCCCTCATTTCCATGTGTATGATAGGTACACTTTACATTTTGATATAAAATGGAATAAATGTGGGAAAGAAAGGCTCTAGGATTCAGTTTATCTTTACAGTAAATTTAAAAGTTATTGCTTGACTCTGCTGACATGTTGGCATGTCACCGAAAGTATTTAACATTGATATATATGGAAAATATTAGGTGGTGAATATTGTTCCAATCTTTTTATTCATGAAAATATAATGTTGACTGGGAATCCTAATTCAAAAATAGCTTATAAATCTTTTGGGATGGGGGTGGGGAGACAATGAGAGCTCCCATAATATCATTTGGGTTATTTCTTCAAGATTTTTGAAGTACTAAGAGATCATTTTAATCTACCTTAGTGCTTTTGGCAATTCGTTCAATGTAAAAGTTTCAAATTAAACATTAATTTAAACATATTTGCTTTTTGGTCCTTAAGATTGTTGTGAGCCACCTAGAGTCATTGTATGAGATAGGTGGCTATATAAGTCCTGTAAATAAATAAATAAAATGATAATGTGGCTTCTGAAATTTCATATTACTATTTTCTTTAGGGAGGAAATTAAATTGATTGGTAAAACCAGAAGCAGAGACAGCACTTCATTGCAACCCAGCTCTTACGAATGGAGCAGAAGATTAAGGGTCAATCAGCAGACGTGGCAGAAGTTGTAGAGCATAGGTTGGCCACAGACCTAGCATATGTTGGAGACAATGCCCACGTTACAGGCATCCATTAATTTCCAGTGTAATGTATGACATTTACTTAGTGAAAAATAGTTTCTATGGGGAGAGGTGGAGGAGGACAAGACTGAGGCATTAGTCAGTAGGCATTTCATGAATTGCTGATGGTCTTGTTAAAAAAAACTGCACCCCTATGTGCAGCCATGGAGCAGTTTAGCCAGAACTAGCCACATAGTAGTTGGAAACGACATCTGCTTGTAGCCTGTCAGGCAATGGCCAAATCTTTTAGCCTCAGTTATGAACATAACACCAAAGGGATGCACGTAATATTGATAGCCAGGCAGTTGGGTGCAGAGGACACAGGATAGGAATCTTCCTAGTCCTTGCATTCTACCAGATGTGGTTGGACTTCAGGCTGTTCTAATGAATAAAAGCTGTAACAGCATTTTATTCAATGATCAATATGTGCTTCTTTAGTGTCCCAGCAATATTTCCTGTTATTAGTTCCCATGGATGGAACTATTTAGCAAGCCTTTGGTCTAATGACTGATTGGTTCCCAGCTTCTACGAAAATATAGGGAATCCTTATTCCTTCAACCATTTACCTAGAAGACCTTTTTTGTCCTGAAAGATCTAATTAAAATTTAAGAACAACCTATCCTCATTGTTCCTAGCAATATATCTACAAATGTGTTTTGATTACGTTAGTGCAGCCTATGTATAGGCAGAGCTAATCTTATCACACCATCTGAGGAAAAGCAAGGTCTTCAACATACCACATCCCAAGAAGGTCCAGTCACATAACTAGGTTCATATAACAACGTTGATGATGACAAACAAACATGCATTGTTATCAGTTTTGTCACCGCCACTTTTTCTTAAGTTCTCTATTGTCTCGGACTTGAGGTGTGCATGTGGGGTTGGAAAAATTCCCTTGATTTCCAGGACAGGGAAACACAATCCTTGTTCAGGAACAGATGTTTGCAATAGAGGACTTTCACCCAACAATGTTCTGTTTTCAATCTGCATATGACAGGAAACACAGACTTGAAATGAATAAAAAGAACAGAGAAAGCATAATGGATGATAAAACAACAGCATGTAGAAAAGATGTAGAAAAGATGTCCTTTTCATAAAGGGGAAAATCAAGAAAGATAAGAGCAAAAGCAACAGCCTCATGGGGCTTGATGTCCTTCTCAGCAAAAGCAAAAATCTGCTATGAACAATTTTTTATCTGTAATTTTTTTCCAAAGAATTTAGACACTTAATTTCTTTGAAATCCTGAAGTCTGTAAGATGTGTCTTTGAGGCTCTCTGAGTCATTGCCAGTAAAAAAATTTTTTAAAAAAATGGGACCACGCAAAAATAAGAAAGTGGTTTCTCCATATTTGAAGGCTGAAAAGAACAAAGTTCATTATGGTCAGTGACCTGTGCAAATAAAAAAAAAAATACAGCAAAATATCCATGTAGATATAGGTAAATGAATAAGTCAGTGATGTTAAGGTAGCAAAAAAAAATTATACACATAAAACCTGTTGAGCTATTCTAATTAACTAAACCTAGTGTCTATAAAACTTACCTACTTTCTGTTATTTTACAGTTCTTGGTTGGGTCCATGAAAGAATAAGTGAGATGAAATGAAACAAAGTAAATAACTAGATGGTATACAATATTAAAGTGGGATGAAATGTGGAATTTTGCCTTGCTAAATGTGTTGCTGTTTTTTAATCCATAAAGCACTTATACTTCAGAGCAAAATCTTGCAACTTGTGCCAAAATATTAGTGTCCGTAGGTGAAGATAAAATTCTGTGGACTGCCCTTTAATCCTTTTAATAAGTGGAATTATCCTTTGATGTCTGGCTTGCTCAGAGAAAAGGCAGTTTAGAAGAATGTGAGCTATAGACCCTATCTCCCTTTCCACACTTATTTCTAGGTATGAAATCTTCTTACATCTGCTCTGCAATACTGCGGAGGGAAAAGCATTAATGCGTGCCCTTGAAAAGGCCCATCTGTGTTTGTAAAAAAATAAGATTTTGTAAATAACTGGGTGGGGCACCATTAGTACTTTCCAATATTTGAGGGCTTGCTAGATACGCAGACGTGTGCCAGTTTGCA
The DNA here is from genome assembly GCF_059951505.1 of Python bivittatus. Taxonomy (NCBI): domain Eukaryota; kingdom Metazoa; phylum Chordata; class Lepidosauria; order Squamata; family Pythonidae; genus Python; species Python bivittatus. Next base: position 2,649,435 of record NW_028277050.1, read on the forward strand.
AAATTAAAAGGAATTTAAACAAGCAAGTAACCACAGAAACCTTGAAACCTTGGATTTTTCCAATCTTTTTCCATTATTCTTTTTAGGGGCAGTTATTATTTCTAGCCAATTTGAGCATTAAGTACAGAAAGAAAGAAAGGAATCAGAAGTTCAAAAACCATTGTTCAGTCTAGACACTGAGACACAGAATGTTCTGGGCATGAGTTTTCACAGGCATTTTTCTAGAGGAGAACAAAGCTGCAATAAAGGCTTTGATTTTAATTTGTGCACACAGCATATCACTGTATATATATATGTCTATATTTTTGGCATGTATGCTTTGTGGTTTACTGTAGTATTATACATACCAAAACCTGGTTAGGTGGAGATGGAGAGGGTCCCCACTTGGAAATGTGCCCCACTGGAGTTTGTATGGGCATCAGCTATGATTCCGAAGTGGTAGTGGTGATCTTGTGATCTGAGAGATTCTGATGGTCTCCAGGGAACTGTTCCACAGGTATCTAGATGTGAGACCCAGTTTGTGAAGCTGGGTTCTAGGGATCAGATGGGACTGCTACTATTGTATCATGCATCCTGCTGCATAGCAGCCTCCCTGTCTGGGCTGTTTGATATGGTATCTGAAATGGTGGTGGAGTTCCCTGGATCTATAGTACTGGGGGACTTCAACCTGCCTTCTCTGGGTATGGACTCAGGCAGCTCAGAAATTCATGGGCACCATGACAGTCATGGACCTGGCCCAGATTACTATGAGTCCAAAGCACAGTTGAGGTTATATGTTAGATTGGGTTTTTACCTCAAGGCAGTGATGATGTGATCTGGAACTGGGGATGTTACCATCAATCTCTTGTCATGGTCAGACACTCTCTGTTGACCCTGGAGTTCTCTGCTGCTGTGCTCTGTTGCAGGGAGGAAGGACCTATTTGATTAGTCTGCCCCAGCCTCCTAATAGTTACTGTTGGGTTTTACAGGGAAGTTGGTGTTGTTTCTGCTGCACAATTTGGCTGAGGTCTTAGTTGCTGCCAGGAAAGTGAGGGTAATGATGGGTTCACACCTGTGCAGATTCTCGGTGCGCATGGATCCCAGACAGCTCTCTGGTTTTCAGAACTCCAGATGATGAAGCAGCATAAGAGATGCTTAGAGTGTCACTATGAACCCAACCAAGCAGAGGTACAGGCCTTTCTTATGGATTATCTCATGGTAATACAAGTGGCAACATGCAATTATTTTTCTGTTCTTATTGTGTCCATGGAGAGCTGCCCAGCAGCCCTGTTTAAGGTGACCCAGTCTCTCTTGGGTAAGCCTCCTCAAGAAGCCATTGTTGGATCCAACAGAATTGGACAATTATCATCCTATCTCCAATCTTCTCTTCCTAGGGAAAGTAGGAAAAAGTAGTCAGCTTCCAGCTCCAGTGGGCCCTGGAGGAAATCTTCTTCATCTGGCTGTAGCATTAAGACAACATCAATTGCACTGGCTGGGAAAGAGATGAAGGCAATTGTGTGAAATTAATAAAAATAATATGTTGCCAAGGTATGTTTGTGCTGGAGTAGGGTGCAACTAGATAAGTTCCTAACAGCTTATAGAAATATACAGAAGAGTTGGGTTGGAGAAGAGCAGTGCCCCTGAGCTTATCTCCCTCCTTGTGCTACATGATGAAATTGTGGGAAAGGAAGGGGAAAAGATCTATTTCCCTTCGTCCAATCTCCAGAGCCATTATATGTCATTAAGAGAGCTTTCTAATGGTGACCAACACACTTCAGGTTTCCAGATCTACTTGATTTTATGGTAGAACCACAAGGTCCACTGTTTAGCGCCAGATGCAAAATAATGGCTACAAAGGATTATTCTTAGATAATTTAGTGGAAAGGTTGCCTCAGAAAACGCTCAACCCAGAAATGAGCTTGTAGTTCCAGTCTAGCCTACGAAGAACCTACATTCACCCTTTCCAGCTTCTTTAAAATTTCAGCAGCTTAATATCAAACAAGTAAGGAAATGTTTTGTCGTTCCTAATAACTAAGGGGACTTGCAAGCACCCAAAGATTTGGAAATCATTCTTGATCTGGTCTTTGCCCACTCCTGCCTCTGTAGCATGACACAGACTGAGAATAAAAAGAATAGCTTCCGTCTTTCAACCTGCTCCTTGCATCCTTGCAACCTGCTTCGGTTGCACCGAACATCACCACCACAAGTCTCCCTTTCAGAGCTAACGTTCTGAATAAGCACAATCTGAGGAAGAGAGATATTCCACAATATTTATGATGCAGGACAATCAATGTGCATTTTACATGTGTATGTGTCCTTATAAACAAATGCAAAAAGAAAAAAAAATTAAGTGGCAAATGGTTATTATGTCTGAGAATATATCCTTTCCCCCTCCCGGAGCTGGGAAACTACTGACAATTTCTCTGGTTCAAAGGCAACCAACAATTCAGGTGATCTCTATTCCAAAAGAATTGCATTTATTTTGGTACTCGGGTTCTTTCTATTCCTTCTCGTTCTGTTTTTCCTCCTCTTTCAAAGCCAAACTAGGAATGGGATAGAAGTTCCATAATGAGATCTGCCAGTGTCTTCTTGGATTTCTTAAAGCATCTGAGGGAGGAGAAAATTTTGGATTAAGGATGTAATAGGAGAGGAAGGAATACTTTTGTACCAGTTCCCCAGTGCAGATGGCCCACTGAGAAGGGAAAAAAAAATTGCACAGGACAATCAGTACAGCAAATTGGGTTAAAAAAGGCTCCAAATCCTTTACTTTACCTTACCTTTATCCTTCCCTCAGCTGCTTTTAGGGGGGGAAAATCACATTCCTTTATACCATAGTTTGAAACTATCATTCCTCCTTTTGGTCTTTTTCATTTCTCTTAAATAGGTTCTCCTGTTTTCTAGGATGCTATAGCTGTCTTTTTTAGTTCAGCCTATACCAGCCAGTGGTTTTTCCAAACAGAGTAATTCAGCTGGTAGAGATCAATGAAAGGGATCTATTGCCAATCAGAATAAATTATTCTATCTAATTTCACTATATATTAATAATACCTATATTTAAGGTTAACAAAAAGAAAGAGCTTCCAGAAATATGCAGTTATTTCACTGTAAAAATAAAACTTTAGTTAATTAACTAACATCTGCTAGACATAATTTACTCTTATGAAATACTTCCCATCATCATGAAGAACAGAGTACATTATTATATATCCATGGTATGAAGTGAAACTGCATATTCTTTATCAGTCTTATGTTCCATCTATAATTCTTTTATATAGCTAACTGCATTAATGTTTTATTACTATAAGAAGTATCTGATCAGGAGTTAAAACACTGTTGTGAGTTTATGCACCTACAAATATCAAGAGATCACATTCATCATCAGAGAAGTTTCAACAAGAATGATAATAGTCTTTAGATAATTAGTCTCATGAAGAGAAGTTGTATGGGGATTTTTCAAGATCCAAGAATTAACTGAAATCAGAAGTCTGTTTCCATGGCGGCAGATACAGTGGTACCTCGGTTCACGAACTTAATTCGTTCCGCGACTGTGGTCGCGACCCGAATTGGTCGCGACCCGAATCAAATTTTCCCATAAGGTTCAATGTAAATACGGTTAATCCATTCTGACCCCTACGAATTTGGTCGCCAACCGATTTTGGTTGCGACCTGAATCAAATTTTCCCATAAGGTTCAATGTAATTACGGTTAATCCGTTCTGAACCATATGTATTTTTTTTTTTAAACCACAAAAATATGACACAAAGTACAGTACAAAGAGAGAGAACGCTAACCTTGCTCGATGCAACTTCTGGCGTGTTGGCGTGAAGGCGGGTGGGGAGGCGGTTATTGCTTGGAGGGAGAGTCCCCCTCCCTACAGGAAGCCATGACCACGTGTCACAGCAGGGAAAATGGCCGCGGATTCTGTTCGTCACCCGATCCGGGGTTCGCGAATGGAAGCAAAATTTAGCGAACGGTGCTGTTCGTGACCCAAATTGGTCGTGAACAGAAGCACTCATGACTGTATATCAAGGATGGGCTAGAAGTGGGCAACATTTCCAGCTTCATTTTGGAGACAAAATTCTCAGTAACATTTATTGAGCATCCTGTAGATCACTTTTTGATTTGTTTTAATTCTGCATATTTTGAGATTATTTGTTGCAGCTACTTTTTAAAGTATCACAATATAACTGCAAACATATGCTATCAGTACATCAAACAGCCACATTTTTCAGGCTACCTACTGGTCACTTCCACACCGCAGATCTATAGAGTCTTCTAGGTTCATCCACCAAACATTGTGCCAATGTAACAGCAATACAGACAGGCTTTATATCATTCAGCAATGGCTGGGTGTTGCTATGAAGATGCTACAAATCACTATTGCAGAAATGGCCTCTGTAAAACTCAAGAGTCTGGTTCATTTACAACAATGCTCATTCATTGTGTTGAAGCAGTGAGTTGGCTTCCAAACTTCCAAGAAACTGCATGTGATCTGAAAACTTTATTCTCTTGTTCTCCTTGTCCAGCCATTTGTGATTAAATCCATATTGTTCTGTCAATGAAGTGGAACTATTCATCCTGACAATTTTGACTCTATTAAAAACATATTCTTGGCAAAGGAATACCCGGTATATGTACACGTTATATGATGATTTTATTATGTAATTATATTACTGTTTTTCCTTTTGTAAACAGAGTCTTTTTTGATTGGGGATGTTTACAAATATTGAAAATCAATCAGTCAATCAAAATTTCAGGCCCAGTGCAAATCATTTTTGTGTGCCTCAACTGAAAAATCCAAATGGCAATTCCCCCATTTCCAATTCAACTACTGCATTCCTTAATGTGAAATCAGCATCCTCTGATTTGTTATCCAGATTAAATAAATAATCTATTAGTTATCCTGAGGACCTCTCTTTGTTGCTTGTCCAAATGACAAACCAACAGCACTTATTGGCATGGGGATATATGTACCAGCTTTGCAGATCAAGTGCTTGGCTTCCCATTGTTCTCAACTCAATAGAAACATGAGAATCTGGGCTTTAATTATGCAGAGAATTTATACTTTCATTCTGGCACTGTTTTTGGGGTAGTAAAAGAAAATATCCCAATAATGACTGAGAGCTATCTGGCACCAAATATTATTTGAGCTTGAAAGGTAACAAAAATCTCTGCCACTTGCAAAGCAGTGTTTGTTAAACAGCCTAAGAAATAATAGTCAGCACCCTTAATAACCACCCTTTGTTATCTTCTGGCCAGCACCTCTATTTATAGGTATTTGTGGGTTGCTGGCTGGCTGTTCCCTCTTAGGACATACCCATCAGGAGGCAGTTAAAAGCAAGGGGACTTCCCCAGAGACTACAGTACAGCTGGGAGATGCTGCCCCTGTCCTCTTGATTGCCAAATACAGTGTGTAAAGTTGCTACCTGCACACACTGCTTGAACCCCAAGCATTTTTCAAGCATTCCATGCTGGAGGAGAAAAGTCCTTGTTACAGGCCAGCTAGTCAGAACCACTGTCTCCCCTTACATACTTACCACTAGTCTTTTATGACCTTGTGGCTCAATGGCTCACAAGATAAAGCTATTGGCAAGGAAAAAAAGAAAACCATTAGCAAATTTAACAACATTTCTCAAAGATGAAGGTGCCTTGTCACATTTGATATGTTAATGAACTTACGTGCTAGCTAACTAGCCTAAATGCTACTTTATATCTAGTCATTTCTACAGCAATCCCCACCTTCAACACCTTTGTGTATACAGTAGATAAGATTCCTTTCACAGGACTGACATCCATACAACTGATGAAGTGGATTTCAGCCACGAAACTTGATGCTATAATAATATATTTGTTATTTTTTTAAATGGCACAAGATTTTTGTTGACTTGTTGCAAGAATCTAACATTGTTATCCCCCTGGGAACTGAAAATATGGGGAGGCTTAAATGCATAAAATACACAGAATTCAATTTCTTGAATTAGCCTGTATATGTGCTACTAAAGCATTCCTAGGCAATCTTCAAAAAGTATCTCCTATTTTGGGGTGTGTAATGTAAGGTATAAACCCATAGAAAAATAATAATAATATGAGTTTTTAATTATTTGATTTGTCAGCATCCACTCCTGGAAGGCTTCTTTTCATGAATAGGAGAAATAAAATAAGGCACCTTTTCTCACCTACAAATAGTTTTTAATCATGGAAATAATTAAAGCAATAGTGGATTGTTAAGTCAAAATTATAATGGAAGTATCATATAAACATCACATTAGAAGTAAGAAATAATCCGTATGACATTGATAGACATCCACTATGGCCACTAATAGAAAGTTTTCCAGGTTTTCAAAAGCTTGCAAGTCTGGTGGTAGCAATGAAAAAAAAAAAAAAAAGCAAAAAGATGTTCATCATGGCCATCCTTGCTTATTTCATTCCACTTTCAGCTCTCTTAAAAACCATTATCTATCTCCAGCTTTGAGGTATTCAGCTGAGATACAGAATGTACAAGGAAAAGTTGAGAAAAAAGGTAAATAATAGTAAAGGAAGAAAGTGAGGGAAGAACAGATTTGGAGAGACTGCAAATAGATGTAAGGAGATGGTTAACATTTGGCCCTTTTGTCTCACGCTGCTTGAATTTCAGGCACCAAGTTTGGAGTGTGTAAACATCTGTTGAGCACAAGGCATATGTTGACCAGATTGTGCTGGTTCAGACTCAAATAGGAATTATATAAAATCACGAAGTGTCTGACACCAAGGTATATAAAGGAGGGACTGATCAGAGGAGACATGAGAGACAGAAAAGCACAGAGGATAAGTGAACAATAAAATTTTGACAGGATCTCCTTGATGCATTCTGGATTTTATAATCATGGGCAAAAGCAGGCCCTCCACACCCCCAATCTCTCTTCAGCAACCAAGCAGAATCTTTCACGTTCTGTACTGTAGTCAGCAATTCTGGAGCCACAACTCACAGGAATAGTACTTGTTCAGTTACTGCATACAGGAGACAGGGTCGTAGCCCTGTAAGAATTGTTCTTGACATTTCAGGGACAATGAATTATTATCTTTACCAGGAACAACCATGTTTATAATATATTGTCCAGGTTTTCCAAATATATGGAACTCTTCCTGAGGATGGATAGTTAGATAAGACAGAACAAGTTTCTGGTGAAAATAGCAATCTGATCTGCAACTTATTTCAGCCTTAAAATGAATGTTTCAAGAGTGGGGGAGAGACAAAGCTAATAATAGCTGGAAGTCTTTGACTGAAAGTCTTTCCCATCTTAGCAACCTTTAGATTTTGGGCAACACTGTCTATAATTCTAGTCAGCATGTCCAAAGGCCATACTGGAAGTGATAGTCCAATATGGCTGCCTTAAGATACATGTGCAGCAAAACGACTTTGGTTGTTCTAGAGCCTTTGAAGAAAAATTGAGTTGAAATCTAAAAATGGGGGAGGGCTCCATCATTTCAGGTTAGCTGTAATCTGAGCTTGGCATCTGGTGCTCCAGTATGGTTTGAAGAGTTTGTTGTATGAAAGCCTCCACATGTGTGCAATCAAAAGAAGCTTTGTTTCAAGATAAGGTTATTTCAAAATGGAAATTCTGACTTTGTAATTCAAACTTACACACACACACACACACACATTCATTCAAGGTTTTTACCATTAAACACTGTTATGATAGAGTCTATTGTTTTAAAATATTTATAAACCTTTCTTTTCAAGAACTTAAGAAAGCTAACATTAACAATAAAATGATAAATTAGCATGCTGAAAAAAAATCCTTGCAATTTAACACTAAACAATGGAAAAATAAGAGACTACAACTGAAAATTATTCCAAAACCAGAGACAGATAAAACCCAACTTTTCTAAGGCAAGCCTTTCTTTAAAAGGAAAAATTATACTACATCGTGTGAATGGCCACTGGAGGTGAAGACAGGGTTTTTGTAGAATGGAAGTTCATGGCCTAAGAACAGTCCCTGAGAAGGCTTTCTCTCTAGGCTCAGCTAAGGACCTATGTGGGAATGTTGTTAGGACACAAAGGAGATTCTCCTAAGATAATGTCAACAGGTGGGTGGGGAAATGTATTCCTTCAAAATATCCCAATCTCAAAACCATTCCGACCTTTAAAACTAACCCCCAAGACTATGAATTATGCCTGGAAACAAACTGAAAATTAGAGCAGCTATTTGAAATAACAGAGTTACTTGCTCTCCATTGAAACAGCCTGCCTGCCCGACTTTGAACCATTTCTGGTGTCTCAGCATTCTTGTTTAATCTTTTCACGCTTCTCATATCAAGAGAAGACAGCCTTTCAAATCCAGCCCTCTATAGAGGCACTGCAGTAGTCCAGATATGATGTAACTCCAGCATGTATCACTGTTGCTTAATCTGCCTTCTCCAAGGAACTGATGTAACCAGGATTCCAATCTCAGCTGGTCAAAGACATTCCTGTTCACAGCTATGATCTGGGTATCTAGGCTTAAAGTCTGCTCCAAAGATACCAAAAAATATAAATCTGTTTTCAAGGAGTTGTTACCCCCTTCCACCATTCTCATATACAGATTACACTTCATTTTGTTAGACCATATATACAGTAATCAAATACTCCTTCTAGATGGTGTTCAAAACCTTCCAAGTTTCCTGGAATGAGATACAAAAACAGAAAATAGCCCAGTTCAGGCAATATCTTCAGGGGCAAATCTCAACACGTGAAGAACAGCGAGCTGCTCTCCCTTCTCTCCCTTATTCTGTGACCAGTAAACAGCTAGTTTTCTGTTCACCGGCACAATGTGATTTCACAGAGAGTATTCACATACACTGAGAGTCTCGCATAAGCTGGAGAGACATTAGCAATTTGACTTGAAGAGGACAGGGCTGCCCGCTGCTCCTGGCATGTTGAGATCTACATGTGGAGGTGTTTTCTAAGCACGGCATTCAAATTTGAATGATATCAACCCCTACCCCGCCCACCAAGGTTCAATGACCTACAACATACAGCAGTTTCGTGTAAATGTTAAATAGCATAGAAGAAAAGACAGAGCCTTGATGGACATAAGAGGTCAATAACCAAAGCGCTGAATAATCATCCTCCAGCATCATTTATTGAAAACAGCCCCCATCGGGACACTCTGCGTTAATATCCTATCTCAGTAAGTTGGTCAGAAGAACGTAGGCCAACAGCATGAAAATCTGCTGAGAGGTCCAGTCAAATTAGATGGCTGCATCTGTGCCCAGTTCCCTGTGTGGGTCATCCACCAAGGGAGTTTCACTCTCCAAATGGGTTCTAAAGTCAGACTGAAATGAACCAGCAGTTGATACAGAGGCAGCCAAGCTAGTGCAACTTAACGCTTCAATTTCTTTTTTCCATAATGAAAGGGAAACGTTCCATGCAACTGCTAATTCTTACTTTTCATAACCAAATTATGCTGAAAAAGAGGAAGAATATTGCATTCATCCATCTTCATGTAAATGAATCAAAGGGCAGTAGTATTTTACTGTAATTTACTATAATTTACTATGGCCCAGAGCCCTCCCAAAATCTGTTCAAGAGAGTGAAAAGCTGAAAGTTAGTCAAGCAAGAAATTGCAAGTTGGCTTTTTCCCTCTTTCATTGCTGAAGTCCTATATCTATATCTATATCTATCTGTTTTTAAGTTTTATGATTGGAAGGTTGAATAAAAGCACCTGAAAACTGAGGCTTATACAGGATGATTCAGACTCGTGCATGCACTGAAAGAAAAGATAGGTGCATTCTTTTTCTATGTGATGGACTATATGAACAAATTATCTAAAATGACCATTATGTAGCAATTTAATTTTCTCATTATCCAACAGTTTTCAGAAATGAACTGTACAGAGCATTAGTCACACCCCAAAAGAGTGCCCCCTCCAAAATCTTGGGCTGATGTGCAGGGCCGCCACAAGCAGGTGTGCATGTTGTGCACTGCACAAAGGCGCATGACACAGCAGGTGCCAAACAATGGGAACAGTAGGGGAAGAAGTCCGTCCAGTTACTACTCTGCATGTCTGCACGTGTGTTGTAGAGGAAAAGGGAGAAGGCGGCACTGGGAGACTGCAGCTGCCACGTGATGAGACATGATGCCGTGGCAGCAAAAAACTTTTTGCACAAAGGCACCTTACAGGTCAGTGTCGGTCCTGCTGATGTGGAAGTTCATGGACACTTACAGGAACCACTGTTCTTTTTATTTGTCAAAATATCCCAGTAAATAAAAGGTGTTAGTCGACAGAAGTTCAAATTTTCAATACTGGTCAAGATCAGTAGGTACAAATATTGTCTTTCTCAGGACTCCACCACAAACAATTTAATACATACTTAGGTTTCACAATATCTGTTCACTAGTCCAGCACAGCATTTCTCAACCTCAGCAACCTTAAAATATGTGGACTTCAACTTCCAGAATTCCCCAGCCAACACGCTGGCAGGGAATTCTGGGAGTTGAAGTCCACACATCTTAAAATAGCTGAGGTTGAGAGACACTGGTCTAGCAAGCTTAATTCTCTGAGTGTTGTATAGACAAACACAATGTTGTACAGCTACAAACACAGCACAGCACAGATATCAACCGGTTCTTTAACTTCAGTATTTGCAGAAGTTAAAAAGAAAGCACCGTAAAGAGAGGGGTGAAGGACAAGGCTGAGAGGAGGCAAGCGGACGCGGACTCCGGTGCGGGGAGGAGACGACGGAGGAAGAGGGAGAACGCGCAAGGACGGCTTTCACTGAAACAGTCTTTCACCCGAAAACTTTGCTACTGGTCAAATTTGTTAATATTGATCATAATTAGGTATTGCGCATTAATCCCATTCAGCACTGTTGCAAGCTCCACTAGAGGAATCATGCCGAACGCATTTTTCACTCCGACTTTCGACCTTCAGGGAGCAGATCCCGAAACGCTTAAAGGGAAAGGCGCTCAACTAAAGCGAGAAGCCGGGAGCCCGGGCTGAATGAGTGGATCGTACCGCGCATGCGCAGCGTCACGTGACTGCCGCCCCTTCTTCCAACATGGCGGCGCCCAGTTCTGTTCTTCGGACTCTTCACCTCGTGCAGGTACAGCGGAAGTCTGGGCGGGAGGACGGGGAGATGCGACTCCTCGAAGAGGGAGAATGATGTTCTGGTTCAGAGTTTCGTCGCCTCGCCTTGTGACGCGGGACAGCGTAGCGCGGAGTCATTTAATTCAGCTCCGGAGCCTGGACGGCAACCACGTGATGGTTGCATCCCCCTTTCACCTGTACACGTTCCTACCCGCAATTCTTCTGCAATACGGCTGCTGGTCTTTTTTCAAGTGACCCGGAAACCAGTGTCGTGTACCTTTAACATGTTGGACTTACCTCGACAGAATTCAAATCCTTGCATTGCCATTATACTTATTGGGTAACTCGGGGCTGCTTTCCGTGTCTCAGACTACGCCAGCTTGTAGTATTGGTGCAGAGGTAAATAGTGGGCTGTGTAGAACCCTGAACTCCTTAGGATAAAAATAGATTGAAAATGTAGCTAATAAATAAAAATAAGTTTGGTGTTTGAAATTTACACTCTTACAGGTTTTAGGCTAGCTTTCTTCATCAGCAAAAGTTGTAAAACTGAATAGCTGGATATTAATAGTTGAGCATAAGTTGTATCAAGCCTGATTGGCTCTACTTGGCCATCAGTATTCAGTAGGTTTTGCACATTGCTGCACAGAACTTGGTTCAACTTTATATGTTATGACTGATAAGAGTCAGAGAATACTAGAGAAGTGTAAAATTAGTATATGTGTACTTTTAACCTGATGAGTAGTGGGAGTGTAAGGATACCGTGAATATCTCTGTAAAATGAACAGGACAGTAGGATGTGCTCAGTGGTCTCAACTTGCCAAGCATTGTAGGGCAAATAATAATAATACCCTGTAATAGTAAACATTGTAAAATAACGATGCACAACTTTTTTGTGGTGAAGAATCAGGGCTGGCCTTTTATGTTGGCAAGAATAGAATGTATCTGTGGCCAAGAGAAACATTAAATTTGATTTCAGATAATTTAAAGAAAATCAAATCCAGCTTACAATTTCCATCCATTGATAATTTTCATCTTCTTTCTTAAAATTTACAGATGGGAGCAAACTTTGGAGGGAGTCTAAAAGCCAATGTTTTGTAGCCCTTATGTAACTCTGAGGTTTTAGATTGTTGTAGAAATGTCTTCCTCCTCCAAGCATAGAGAGTAGGAAGTTAAAGTTTACTTGTGGTCAAAGACCCAAAAATCAAGCATAGTACAATAAAATGCAGTCCAATAGAGTTAGGTTAAAAACAAGGGTGAAATCATGAAATTAAAGTATTATTAGAATGGATTTGAATTAAATTTATGGTCAGAAGATGAAGTATGGAAGGCAAAACTAAGATACCATATTTATTAAAATAATCAGGAGAAAAAGTAAAGAGCATTAAAAAAGGAAATACAAGTAATCTTAGGAAAAGAAAATTATCAAGATTGCAAAACAATTTACTGTCTTGCAGCAATAGGAATTGCAAGAAATTTGTCAATTGTTCTAGAGATATTTGCTGAGCTGTCAAGTAAAAGAAACACGTGATCTCTCATCTGATCACATAACTACAGCTTGGAAGAGGAGTAATTAATTGCACCATGTCATGTAAAAAGGCATCACAAGAGGCTTTGTTTCTATTTCCTCTAGGGAGCGTCAGCAAAGATATTATTGGACTGGAACATTTTAAAATCTTCTAAGGGGGCATAAGACAAAACATTATATTAGGATAGGGTAAACGCTGTTCTGGGAGATGGACAAAAAGTGGTTGTTAACTATTTTGTATAAGAAAACAGTCTCCCAAAGAGACCCATGGCATACCAAGTAGGGTGTTTGACAAGATAGATCCTTCTCCACAAAGGCACAATCTTAGCTTTGTAAGAATGCACACACACGCACGCACGCACACCCTTGAAAGCAGCTTTCGGGAGGACATTGAAATGTGCTGAGGTTGGTGCTCTTTGGAGTTTAGGGGGCAATTTGGCTTAAGTACCTCACTAGCCTAAAAAAAGGGGGCTTGACCACTTAGGAATGCATTTTTGAGTAGGGTGGGTTGATCCAGTTGGACTTCCATATTGCTTGAGTGCAGTAAGTGCCCAGTATTGTAGTTTTTGCAGGGATGTCCTTTTCTCTGTTGATTCATAATTGTCTGTAATGAGCAAAGAACCTGGGTGTCCTGGGACGGTGTGGAAGGGGGGACCTTTAACTAGTGGGCAGTAATACAAATCCATGCCCCAATTTCTACTTTAGTCAGACTAAACACTTCCTTCTTAGTGCCACATTAGTATGCACAGGGCCACTTGGAAGATAGTTCTTAAGAATTTGGATTTAATCCTTTCCAGAAAAGCAAAGGAGCTATAAGGTCCCAACTGAGTCCCAGACAAAAGTTGCATGCATGCCTTAGTCAAATTAAACTTTAACACTGATGGGATGTGCTGTGCCTTTCTAGCAAAGCTGCCATTGATTTAAGGGCATTTTGGATTTTATAGTTTTGGCGTGTGCTATGATTGGAAGAACAGTGAAAAACCATGTCCAAATATTTTTTTTAAAAATGATTTTTTTTAGCCACTAGGCATGCACTCTAGGTCACTTTGCAGAAATTAAGATCTTAATTTTAATGTAATTAATCTTAAGTGCTTCCTCAGAACAATAAGTGTCGCAGTATTACCTTAAAGCACTTATATCATATTAGTTAAATTTGTAACATACCTTTTGGCTAAATTTGGGGGGGGGGTGATGATCCAAATTACTTACTTTGGTCACAAGCAGTTTAATATACAAATTGAAGAGCGGGGAAGCCAAAATACACCTATTCCTCTTCAAGTTGGATTTTTTTTTGTTTTTTGTTTTAGTACAATGGCCTTGCATGCTACAATGAAACTTTATTCCAGAGTTCTTGTGGACCTTAGTGCAAGCAGCATCTACAGTAGTGTTTATGAGTTTACCACACAGCTTTTGTTCAGGAGACCTGAAGTCAATAAATGCAGTGTGTAATGCAGTACCTGGCTTGGTTGAATATATTTTGGCCAGATGTTGCAGAAAAAAGGTGTGATCAAAGATAGAGTGTACAGCTCTAAAATCTGCCTGTTCATCTGCCAAAATATGCTCAGTGTTGACCCAGCTAGTCAGTTTTTAGTTGCCTCAGTTGTTGGCTGGGTATTGCCATGAAGTCATGGAATAAAAAACTAGGTGCTGGGGCAAGGGGATATGAGGATGAGCCCATAGGTAATGACTCCAGTAAGCTATGCGTGTGCTATCTGTGCTTTCTATTTTTACTCTTTGGCTAGAATAATTAGCACCACTCAGAGCATTCGTGGTGTAGCTTTTATTAAACCCCTCATAGTCAGTAATAGTTGTTGTAGTTCAAAGTGGAAACCTCTGTGCTTGGGGTTACTGTGGAAAATAATGTTTTATAGTAGGGTGTAGCTCCATGTAAGTATAGACCCCTTGGTGAGGGGACATGTTATTTAAACTTCAGTTTTTCACTTGCTAAATCACTATTCTGATTTACGCATCACATTTCCAGACCAATTCATCATACGGCAGAAATTAGATTGAGACAATGGGTAAAGGTATTGGATAAACCAGACCTAAATTTCTGGACTTTTGTTTGCTTTCAGTTTCTAGGTTTGTGATCATAGAAATATTTTTATGTGAAGTTGCTTAACTTTAAATTTAATATTGTACTAATTACTGTCCTTAACATGCATACACCTTTACTGCATTTAAGAAAAAATTAGCACGTTAAAAATTTTAATTCTGTTCAAGAAATATAATTTTTGCCTGCCAGAACTACTGATTGATTTGAAGTATGCATTTTCAATAGATGTGTTAGAGCATTTATCCACAGACAAATAATTGTGTGCTATTTGGGGCTAAATACTCCACCATGTAATTGTGAAAGATGTCTAACTACAGTATGTATGTTTGCTGTTCTATTCTATGGGCTCTGTTAGAAAACTCTTGTTTAATGTATTACTCATCTATCAGTGGATTAAAAACCATGAATTGCATCACTTTTCTATGCCTAATTAGTTTATTTATGTATTTGTACTAGTGTTGAATAAATTGTATTTTCATTATTTTCTAAATGTTGTCCGCCAAGAAAATATCTTTGTCTGGATAGATTACATGTATAATTAATAAATAAATAGCTCCATCTTTATTTTCATTCTTTGAATAGTTTCTTTAGGCAATTTTGAAAGAAAGGAAATGAAAGAAGAATGACCAGAGAACTTTTTTTTTTTTTTTTTGGCAGACAGAGATTGAAAGAGCTTTATCTTACTCTCAGCTAAATAAGTGGATATTTCATAGCACTTTAGTTGAAATTGTCATTAATAGCATCATTGCTCTCTTGAAACATGATTTGGAAAATATGTGCATGCATGCGTGTATGTGTCACTTTCAATTGTAATATACTGAACCATCTGAACAATCTATATATGCACAGATCTTTTTCCTTGTTTATGAATATGTGATGGTAAAACACTCTAGCTGAAACAAGTATAGAAAAGTAGGCTGGCTGGCTCAGTAGGTAGGTAGATAAAGTTTTGTGCGTTGAACTGCTTGATCTAATTCTGGGTTCCCTAAACTTTGGGACCACTGAGCCCATTCTGAATGTTAGACTATATAAGGACATTGTCCCATGAGACTACCTTAATGGATATGGTTTTTCACAAAGTACCTATTTACTAGAAGACAGAAGTGGTAAGGTCAATTTCCACCCTCTCCTCTGGCCTCCCAGTTTGCTCTCTTATCATTGCATCCAATGTTGTGGGGGCAGGTGGACACACTTTCAAAGAAAGTCTGCATACCCCTATCCATTTTATTTTTTAAAAGAATCCTCTAGAACTAGACCTTTCCTTTGCAGTATGTTAGTTTCACATTTCATTTTTTTATTAAATATCTACAAATTATACAATCAGGTGGGGCAGGGAGGCAGGATCTAATGTTCTTTTCAGGCACTGTCAATAAAATGTATGTAAAAGGTAGTGAATGTGAGGTTGTTCAGCTTGTGAGTCATCTTTACTAACAGATTTGAACTGTATGTTCTTTATTTTAAGGTAAAAGAACCAAATAAAAAGTTCCCATTATCTTGTTTGTCCTCATGGTTTGCCTTTGCCTTGCTGGCTTAAACTCATGTCCAGCAAATTACTAAAACCGCATGGAATTCTGTGATTCCAATTCCAGTTAACGACAAATAAGAGGATAGTTTCAGCATGATTTTTCTCTGTTTCCTGGGCTGCTGCTGCTGCTGCCTCATTAATCAGTGCTCAAATGGTCTAAGGGAAGCAGTTTGCTTTATCGCCAGCATAGCAGCTTCTTCATCCCTTTCCCCACCCCCTGTATGCCTTCACAGTGGGGAAAACTAGAGAGGGAAACCATCAATCTTCTTTGTCACAGATGTCAGCAGTGATTCGCTCCCTTCTTCCTGTGTTCTCCCTCACTCCCATGCATTCATGCATAAGCACATGCCACCTGTATTTAGAATTAGCTTTCTTCACCTGCTCTGTTCCACAGGCACACATGTTATGGGCGCATAACATTCCAGAACACAAGCCAGTTTCAGTGGCATATAGAATTTTGATTAGCACTCTTCAAAGGGAAGGCCTTAAAGACCTGGTTCTGTGCCCAGGCCTGGGGCCCCAGGTGTGTGAAGGGACCCGTCTCCTGTCTGGGTTAGCGAATGTGCTTGTGATACTTTTTTTGGCTGCTAGGTATTTTGAATTGTTGCTTTTGTTTTTATTTTAATATTCGCCACCCAGAGTTACCTGCTGAGGTAGGCTACACAAATTGATTAGACAGACAGACAGACAGACAGCAAAACTAAGTAATGCTTGCTTGTTCATCTTTTAACCCCTAAGAGACAGAGCATTTACATAATAATTGCAACATAATTTCAGTAAGTGTTGTTTAATTAATTATCTTGTGCCACTATTTAATTAATTAGCTAACTAATTAATTTTCTTTTTTTCTTTTTTTTGGTCGGTGATCACATTTTGTTTATCGGAAGGCAGATATATCTGTTTCTCAAAATGCTCAGGCTGTAGTTTTTTAGTATTTCCACCTACACTCTTCAAGAGAAAAAATAATGAAAGATGAATAGGGGATCAGGTAGGGGATTAAAGGGTTTGAGTGTTTGTTCATGGGTCATAACTTCATTCTGACCAAGAAATATAACAGAGCTTTCCTTATGAAGAAAAGGCACTACGGAAAGCTCTGAACAGGGACAGCTGAAGCCTTATCTGGTATCTAGGGGCTAGGAAGTTCTTACTATAACTACTTGAGATACTCTTGAACAGGGAGATGTAAGTAGAAATGTAAGCATCTACTTAGCCCTGAATTTTATTGAATGCTAGCTGGATAGGGACCACAAAAATACTGAGCGGTTTTAATGGAAATTTTAAAAATATATTTTGGAAGTGGGTAAAAAGAGCTAAACACGGAGCCTCCAAAAAGTGACTGGAATTTAAAATAAAATTGATGGAATAATTTGGAATGAAACTCATGTGGGGAATGTTGGAAGGGCTATTGTGACTTTGGATGGAATTGATATGTCAAAGAATTGAAATAAATGCTATGTTAGTGTCCCCAAAAGCCCACAAAAATTATAAGTGCTGTGAGAATGAAAAATCATAAGGCTGCAAGTATAGATCATGTAACTGGGGAAATGTTAAAATATGAGTGATTATGGAGCAGTAGGGTAACTTGTGTAAGTTATCTGTGAAGGTTGCATTTTTGCCTCATTATTGGAAGAATGCCGTTCCCCTGTGCAAAGGAAAAGCTAGCAAAAGTGAATGCAAATCTACAGGAGATGAGTTTGCTAAGTGTGCTGGGGAAGGTGTGTGACTGAAGTCTGAAAGGGTACAAGAAATGAAAACAAGTAAAAATTTGGGAAGTGCAAGTGCTGTGTTGGATGGGCAAGGGAAGTGCAGATCAGATTTTTGTTCTTCAGCAGGTCACTGAGAACTATATGTAAGAGAAAAAAAGTTTATTGTATGTTTGTTCATCTGGACAAAGAATATAAAGTGTATATAAAACTTGAATTATGGAGTATTTTTTACTGAATATGGAGTTGAAAGTTGGTTGCTGAATATGATAAAAGCAGAACTAAAGCGTACACAAGAATAAATGACATGCTTAGGAAATGGTCAACATTGAGCAGAAAGTAAGGCAAGAATGTGTAATGTCTCCTTGATGGTTTAATTTACTTATGGATTCATGTATATGGAATGCTTGTGGTGATGTTAGAGAAGTGCTGGCTGGGGATGTGAATGTGCATATATTTTGGCATGCAGGAGATGCTGTGTTGTTGGCTGAGTATCCAAATGATTTGCAGTTAATTTTACACCAAGGAACATGGATCTGAAAGGTAATGTATCAAATACTAAGGTAATTGGGTTTGATGGGGAAAATGGAGGGAATGACTGCAAGTTAGATGATTTTGTGTACTTTGGTAGAAAGTAAATTAAAGGTAGAAAAATGTATGGAGAAATTTATACAGATGCTGATAGAAAGTTTGGGGGCAATATGGTGATCTATTGTAAGATTGAATGTTTATCAAAATAATATAACTCTGCCCACAATGCTATATGGAAGTGAGAGTTGGGTATGTCAGGAGAAACATAAATGTAAATACTGTATAATGTTAAGAATGAATGGGTGCTGAATGAATGAGAATTGAATATAAAAATTAATGACCAATATGAAAAAAAGTATGTTGAGATGGTTCAGTCATATGGAGAGAATGCAGGAGGACTGAATTGCAAAACAAATGCATAAAGGAAAAGTGAATAGGTCAAGAGAGGACTGGGAAAGTGATGGTTGAGTGGAGTTGACAGGAACCTGAAAAAGAGGTGAGAAGATTAAAGAAAAAAGGCAATGTACGCAGCAGATACAGACATAGTGGAAGCCAGGCTGGTTGTAAGGACAGAAAGTTCTGAAGAGCTATAGTGAATGCTATTGATATAAAACTATTTTCAACTACAGTGGTACCTCTAGTTACGAACACTCCTCCTTACGAATTTTTCAAGATACGACCAGCTCCAGCCCCAAAAATTTACCTCGACATGCTAACTCCGCCTCTACTTACGAATCGGATTCACGGCCATTTTCCCTGCTGCCATGCGGTCGTGGCTTCCTGTGGGCGAGATCGCGGTAGCAAGGAGACGTTCAGTGAGGCTTGTGGTGTGTTTTGTGGCATTTGGAAGGTTTTTGTGGCGTTTGGATGGTTTTTGAGGTTTAAAAATAAAATGCATATGTTTCAGAACTGTTTAGCCATATTTACATTGAACCTTATGGGGGAAATTTACCTCGGGGTGCGACCAAATTCGGAGGGCAGAACGGATTAACCGTATTTACATTGAACCTTATGGGAAACTTTACCTTGACTTGAGACCAACTCGAGTTGCAACCAGAGTCACAGAACGGATTAAGTTCGTAACTAGAGGTACCACTGTATTTCCTTTTCTTATGCCTTTAATTTATTTTGCTCATTCCTTCTTTATTACACGCATTTCTGTACCACCCAATTCCCAAGGCTATAGGTGGCTTACAAACTTTGTAAAAGAAAATCCCAACATGAATCAACCCAACCCAGATTACAACAAAATAGCAACAACATATTACCCAACTATCATATGAGGATTGAATGAAAAGTAATGCTTCGACCTCCATAAGTTTAGTTTCAATAAGGATATTCTGATGAGTAAAGGAGGAAAATAATCCTTGAAATGAGCTTTTTTGTGACCTGAATTTACTTTTCCACATAATCGCCACCATTCACTACACACTTTTGCCAATGATAGACAAGCTTCTTAAAGCCTTCATCAAAGAACTCCACACTTCATCTCTTTAAACAGCCCTTTTCACTTCTTCACTTGAGTCAGGTAGATGCCCACAAAGGTATTCCTTCAGTTTTGGGAATAGGTGGAAGTTGTATGGTGCCAAGTCTGGACTGTATGGTAGATGAGTAAATGGTGAGATCCAGCTTTGTAATTGCCTCTCGGGATGGCTTGTTAGGTATGAGACCCAGCATTGTCATTTTGCAGCAAAAATTCTTTCCTGTACTTCCAAACACTGCTTAATCACTGTTTCAGTGTTTTTTTAATAATAATTTTTGTTGAAGTTTTTTTTTTAATTTAACTTTTTTATTCTTAAAAAAATCTTACCAAACATTGAACAGCAAGCCAAAGCGGGTTACAAATACAAATGTGCATAATCATGTTGTCATATTTCCAATATATTCAGGTGTATATGTATCATCAATAAAAATAAAACATCACATATACAGTGGTACCTCGGGATACGAACGCCTCTACTAACAAACATTTCGGGTTACGACCAGCTTCGGCAGGAAAATTTTACCTCGGGTTATGAACTTGCCTCTACTTACGAACCGGATCCGCGGCCATTTTCCCTGCTGTCACGCAGTCGCGGCTTCCTGTGGGCGAGGTCGCAGTAGCAAGGAGATGTTTGGTGAGGCTCGTGGTGTGTTTTGCGGTGTTTTGTGAAGGTTTTTGGTGTGCGTGTTAGCATGGCTCCAAAGAAAATGCAGAGCAGGCTTGGCGGGAGTCAGGCTCTGAAGAGGAAATTGCCTCGGGTTGCGACCAAATTCGGGTGGAGGGCGGAACGGATTAACCGGATTTACATTGAACCCTATGGGGAAATTCGCCTCGGGTTGCGACCAAATTCGGAGGGCGGAACGGATTAACCAGATTTACATTGAACCCTATGGGAAACTTTACCTCGACTTGAGACCAACTCGAGTTGCAACCAGAGTCACGGAACGGATTAAGTTCGTATCCCGAGGTACCACTGTAATCTAATTAAACTTCTTAACTTTTTCTATTACTCTTTTTCATATTTACTCTCTAGCCAGGCATAAAAAACCTGCCATATTTTATAGTATTCAGTATCTTCCTTATCTCTAATCTCCAGTGTCAACCTATTCATTTCTGCACAATCTAATATCTTCCTTATTATATCTTCATCATTCGGTATCTTTTCCCTTTTCCAATTCTGCGCTACAATTCAATACAATTCTAGCTGCAATCAAAACATGAATAATCAAATATATATCTTCTTTACTATAATTTTCTGGTATCATTCCTAATAGGAATATCTCTGGCTTCATTTCTATATACTGAAGTATCATTCTTTCTAACCATTCACGTATTTTCCTCCAATATTTTTTAGCTTCTGAACAGGTCCACCACATATGATAATAAGATCCTGATTCTTGATGACACTTCCAACATTTAGTAGATTTATTCTTAAACATCTTTGCTAGTCTTGAAGGAGGAAAATGCCATCTATAGAACATTTTATAAAGATTCTCCTTGTATGCTGTTGACATTGTCAGTGTATAGTTTTTCTCCCATAAATTCTCCCATTTTTCCAGATCTATTGAGTATCCAAAATTCTTTGCCCATGCAATCATAGTTCCTTTAACTTGTTCTTCTGCCATCTTAAATGTTAATAGTCATATAGTTTAATCATTTTCTCATCTTTCCCTGTCAATATCTCATCCAATTCTGTTAGTTTCCCATAAATTCCATATTGTTTAACATCCTTCTCATATTTTGATTGTATTTGCCATTGTACATACCAAGTCGTGTCAATTCCCTGCTCCACCAACTCATGTTTTTTTTTAGCTCCCCCTTATCATTTAGTATATCTTTATATCTAATCACATTCTCCATTTCTATAAGATTTGGATGTGTGAGTGCTTCTATTGCTGAAACCCATACCGGGATTTTCCCATATTGTTGTTTTTTTATTTTCTCCCAAATTATTAGTAAAGCATTCCTTATATAATGCATCTTGAAATAACTATGAGTTTTACCTCCTTCGTACCACAGAAATGTATGCCAACCAGTCTGTAAATCGTACCCTTTTGTTGAAATTTTTAATAGACAGTAAAAACAGATACAAAGTAAACTAAAAGATAAAAGAGAAGAAATAAATTTAAAAAGTGCAAGAGAAAGAAAGAAAAAAGAAAAGAGAATAAAGGAGGAAAAGGAAAAAGAAAGACAATAGTAAAGAAGTGGCTTCCAATCTTCATCACACCAAGCGTAAGCTGACATAATAACGCTTCACCCTCTTTTAAAATTACAAAGAATTCTTCTTCCTGTAACCTAACATATCTATACGCAATCCAGAAATCATCTTTTTAGCCCTGGTTCAGCAAAAAGTCCATTAGAAGCTACCAGAAATGTCAACTAATAATTTATCCCTGACTATTTCAATGTTTTGAGTGTTGCAATGTAGCACTCTGAGTTGACAGTGGTGCCAGGTTAAAGGAAATCCATGTGAATGCCATCTGCATCCCCAAAACTGTAACCATGAATTTTCCTGCTGAAGTCATGGTTTTGATTTTTTATTTTTTTTTTGCAGGTGAAGCTTTGTGGTATCCCATGGATTTATGCTTTATTTCTTGGTCATAATGACAACCTACATTTGGTGGTTGTCACAATGATGTGAAGAAATTTCTCACCTTCATTCTCGTGGCATGACAGCAATTGCTGGCAAATTTCAACTTTTGAAGCTTTTATCACTGCTATCAGCGCATGAGGAACCCATCTTACACAAACCTTCTGATATTGGAGAACAACAATAATGTGACCTACACATTTCTATGAAATGCCAACCTTGACAGTAATTTTCTTTTGAGAGATTTGCCAATTGTCCTTAATTAGTTCATCAAACTTTCTCTCGTAAAACTTGGTTGTTGTCACCAGTCATCTGTTCTTGATTACGTAAACCAGTTATTCCTCGTTCACCGTATTTACAATTTTTGGCCCAGGAATGCACAGTACTCACGTTGACATAGTCATCACCATAAACAGCCTGCATTAGTAGTGAATTTCAACTGGAAGAACTTTGGTGGGCAAAAATTCAGTCACAGTATATTTCTTAAAGCTTGCTGTTGAGTACTTACTGCAGGCTTCCATTTCACAAATGATAGCCACACAATCTTTTCTCATAGTAACTTCCCACCAACTGAAATGAAAGAGCAAATGCCCAAGAACATGTCAGAGCTTATAGTGTGTCAGTACTGCCATCTGTTGGTGACTTATAATATTGGAAGTATTCCTTTTCATTCACTGCAAATAGCATCAGAATACAAAAGTAGCCCAATTTCATCATATATATTCAAACCAAAGTCACTATAAAAGCCCCCAAAATCTAACAATCCAATTAAATCATCTCCCTGTCAAGATTGTTTTAACAGCTTTGTGAAAAGCCAATAGAGTGTCACCAGGTGAGCATCCTGAAGCGAGATATTTTACAACATTAAATATTTTGGGGCCATCACAGAGAATTGTCTGCTCTGACATCCCTTTTATTATTATATCCTTTTCTGCACTTCGTTAACATTGCTGGCTTCAGAAGGGAATAGTATAATACATATAAATACATGTACATATAATACATAATACATATAAAAATGTCTTTTTATGTACAGGAGCTTAAGGCTCTAGTACCCCTAAAAAGGTTGTAGCCTTACCCTGTCTCACAGTAGAATTGGTAAGGAGATGGAAATATTGTTTGTCCTCATACAACAGGATTAACTTGTGGAACATTAATCTCTTGTAAATCCATAGAACCTCTGTCTGTCTCTCCAGTCTGTAACAGAGAGGACAGAGCAAGTCTGTACAGAATCTAAAATGCATTAAGACATTTTCCCATGTAAAAATGGCTCTAGTCTGAGTTTGCATCTCTTGTAGTTTATGTTTCTCTCCAATGGGAGTTCCTCTCTCCCTTTCTCTCTCTAATCCTTTACTAACTCCAGATCTTTTGAGTATGCAGCTCTGATGTCCTGACCTCAACATTTTAGTGAAGCACATTCCAGCTCCATGATTTCATGACACCAGGCTGAACTCCCAGCTAGGCTGCCTTCTGACTCTTGCAGGGTGAATAAACAGTGAATAAGGCTTACAGAAGGCCAGTCAACTAGGTATGGCTTTAATGCCATGGTTTTAAGAATTCTCTTTTATTCCTCTCGGTATACTGCACTGCTTTATGCTGCCTGAATCCTTTATGAATGAAGTATCAAAAATAAAAATAGTGTACAATAATTACATGCTGCTCAAGGAAGAATGTTGCAAACAGTATAAGAACAAACTTCATCATCCTATCAGTTAGTTTACCAAAAGCGTCAGCCACATATATCCTTCCTGTTTTACTATCATATCAGTCCATTTATTTAATTGCAGTTGTTATTCCTTCTGGTTCTCTATTACTGAAAAAGGAATAAGAGACCTCATTCAAGTCCAGTCTCAGCTTTATAAGCTCCCCTGGTGACGATGGACCAACTACCTCAAGATGTTGGTTGTTTGGAAGAAACGAGAAAGGGAACATGTCGTATGCTGTCTTAAACTTCTGTTTTAAAGGCAGAATATAAATCAAACAAATATTACCCAGTTGTGCCCATATCCTTGACAGTATCATCACTGTTCTGTAATAGGCATTAATCCTCTTAGTATTTAAAATATGTCTCTTCTTTCTTAAAATTTGTTGAAATCTAATTCAGTTTATTGTGTTTTTAGATAAGTTTGTTCCTCAGGAGCTAGTACGATAGAGCCACTTTGAAATATATCTTCTAGGACTGTTATTGGAGTCCATTCTGGTTGGAAGACTTGCAGGTATCTGCAAATCTGTTTAATTCAAATAAAACTAACTCCTGACTAAACTTAAATAAAATTATGCAATTAATCATTTGGCGTGTCATTTAATCTGTTTCTAAAAAAAGTTTCGCTATTATTTTTTCTTAAGAGCCTTCCCTTTTAGACATTATCTAGTAACACAGTTTATTAACAAATTAAGTTTAAAACAAAAGTAACTTCCTCCTCCTCTCTTTTCCTGAAATAGTTTTAAATGCAGTCATGGAGACTTGCTTGCTTCTGTTACAGGTTTCCTTCACCCACAATACCCAGTTGGATAGAGACACCTTTGCTGCAGATGTCTTGGAAATAGGGTTTGTGATATAGCCTCTCTTATGGCCGTTTATGCCTGTCAGGGTTGTCTCTGGGTGATGGTGAATGGATAGGTGAATGATGTTCTCGGATTCAGAGCTCTGGGTAGGGCTGAGATGAGGTCGTGATTATAATTTGGAGGAAAACGGGATTCTCATTAGAAGTCCTAATAATACTTGCACCTCTTCCCAGCCTTAAACACTGGCACATGGAAAATATTTGAAATAAAAATATTTCCAGTTGATTTGGGGGTATATGGGAATGTTTGAAGTGTAATAGATCAAATTCTGACAGCCTGGATTGCTGAGAGACTGGTCAGCCTTAGAGGCTGGGAGTGGAATAAAGCAAGCTTTCTAAGATGTCGTAATTTAGCTAAGCCCTACATGTGTAATTGTTTTAATCTTTTCTCCCACAACTTAGTTGTTCCCAGGCGTTTAATCATTTCAGTTTCTCTCTGAACTCTCTCCAGATTATCAATATGTTTCATTGTTGAGGTATCCATAATGGGTCACAGTATATTAGATGTGCTTTTTATTCTGCATGTAATATGATCCATCCTTAATCTTTTTTTATTGTTATTTTTAAAAAAGGATTTATAACAAATGTGCTACAGTGTGGCTATTCTACATGTTTAATGAAACCATTTTCCCTGCCTGCCTCAGAGTTCAGGTTTCTGTTAAAACACAGAGGTGACTTTTTTCTTTCTTTTCTTCTTTCTCTTTCTTTCTTTCTTTCTTTCTTTCTTTCTTTCTTTCTTTCTTTCTTTCTTTCTTTCTTTCTTTCTTTCTTTCTTTCTTTCTCTCTCTCTCTCTCTCTCTCTTTCTTTCTTTCTTTCTTTCTTTCTTTCTTTCTTTCTTTCTTTCTCTCTCTCTCTCTCTCTCTCTCTCTCTCTCTCTCTCTCTTTCTTTCTTTCTTTCTTTCTTTCTTTCTTTCTTACAGAAGAGAGGATGTGAATTGAAGATGTCCTCTTCTGAGGTTATACTAATCCACCTAGACAATGCTGTCTCCTCTGGCTATCTAGTCTGCTGTGGAGAGGGGCCTTCCCTGCCCTGGTACCTGTGAATGAATTTTATTATGAGAAATGAGGCCTTGGACTGAATATTTTTAAAATGAAAAACATGGGCCTTGTATTTAGCAGTGGGGTCTCCAACAACAGTTCACTGTACCACATAACTTTTGAAACTGAGCTGAGTTTCAAAAGTACCTTACAAATATGGCATGGGTTCAAAAAGAAAAGAAAGTAAAAACAAATTCTTCTGGATGAATGGAATCCCTGGAGTTTTTTAAGAGCAAACCTATATCTTAGAAGAATGTGAGGTTTTAAAAAATTCTATTACTTCTGGAAGTGGTGTGCTTGGCACCAGGATGCAGATTTTGGAAGCAAGAGCCCTTTTTAGGGTATAGTGCACTGTATTTCTAGTAGTCACTGGGAGAAATGTATATTTTTCAATGTTAAATAATTTTCTCAACAGAAGTTATATTTAATGTGAATGTGAGATTTGCTTCATCATTTAATATGGAAAGTAAAGTTAAAGGGACCACCCAGGAAGTTGCTTGCCTCTTGAGAGATGAAACTGTCAGGCCTTACTGATGATTGATGATTTCAACCGATTCCTTAAATAGCCTAGTACCGAGTTATAGCTCAGGTTCTTTTTGAAAGCTTACTGAATAATCCAGCTCTGTTCAGACAATCATATTTTAGGTTTTCCATTTTGTATCCACAAGCATGTTCTTCTCTCAAAGGAATTAGGGGGTGGGTAGTGCTTAAAAGACATTCAGGCAACCGGAGAATGAAATGATTAGGAAAAAGAAATTGAATAACCAGAAGTTAAAATGATGATGCTACCACTGTTTATCATTTATTGGAGATGTTGCATCATTCTTTTTTCTCTCAGAATTGTAATTAAAGAACCTCTTATGCTTTTGTTGAGACTGAGGCCCTTTCCATACAGCAGCCTTAAGCTTCTTCTTCTGTTTGTAAACTGGATGGAAATGAAGCCGTCTTAAGAAATCCCTTTCTGGATTTCAGGCCTTCTTCCACTTCGGCCACAGCGATGTCTTGATGTTCAACATGGACCATATTTCCTACATCCCCTGATTGATGAATTCTCCTGCTTCTCCTCTTGGGCCAGTTAAAGAAGAAGATCAAAGTTTTACCATATACTGGCAGAACTCTTGTCAATTTCATCTGCTTTCTTTTTTTTTAGACTGATTGAAGTTTACTGATGGAACAGTGAAAGGATAGATTTAACTTGTAAAAAGAAAAGAAAAACGACAGGTCCATCATTTTACTGTTTCATCAGTGAACCTGTTAAAAAAAAAAATTAAGCCCAGCTTTTCACCATTCCATGGGTGAACTTGTTAAAAAAATGACCGTGGAGGGCAGCAACCGGTGACTGGAAGGGAAGGAGCATTCCTGCCACAATGCATAGTAACCAGCTGGAGTGGACGTCTTTGCCTACAATGCAATGATTGAAATGGAGCACATGAACCAGACAGCACTGCTTGAATCAGGACAAGTCAGAAAACACTACTTTTGATTTGAAGTAGAAAAAAACAAGTGAAGGCTGTCTTCTTGATGAGCTGGGTGCAAGTGGAGGATAATGTTGTGCCTTCCTGCCCTTGAGAAATTGTCAGTTCAGTAATCCATACTTGTCCTGGGACAAGCTGATCCTCTGGATCAGGCCTACTCTGCAGGGCTTATTCTTAGTACAGCAATGCATGTCTTATATTCCACTCTGCATTCAGAATTTTCCAATACAAAATGCATGTGGCTACATATTTTGCAATGATGACTTGGAATTTTGTTCCCATTCCCATCTGTTTTTCACTCCAATCCATGAGTAAAGAAAAATGCAGAGTACTGGTACATAGCAGGGGCTAGGAGTGCTTCTTTCACTTGTTCTTGAAAGGGATGTGTCCATTGTTACTTTATAGAGCAGTGTAATTGTCTTCTATAATATAAACAAAAGACAAGTTATTGCCTCTAGAATCAGGTAACCTCAATGTAAAGGAAAGAAGCTGAATAGGAAAAAAACTCTTTCCTCTTATATCACCTTTCTTTCAGATGGAAGCAGTGACTAGTGGAGGTATTTGGATTAATTACTGTATGAATTTTATTTATTTACTTTGCTGCAAAAGCTTAGCTTTAAGCTGTTTGTGAGAGGAGCACAAACAACACACTGTACTACCTTTTAGTGTGAAGTGGTGTTTAATGGGTAACCCATTTCTTAGTTGTGCTGCTTGTTGGATTCATCTCAGCTTTGTGGGAAGAAGAGCAAACCTGCATAAACTGTGCCTCAGTTATCAGCGATAATTTACTGCACAGATATTTAAACCTATGGTTGTGGTTTTGTTACAGAACAAAAATCTGAAAAGAATTTTCTCGGGAATTCAACCAACTGGGATTCCTCATCTGGGGAATTATTTTGGTGTCATCACAAGTTGGGTGAAGCTACAGGAAGAATGTAATTCTGTATTATACAGCATTGTGGACCTCCACTCCCTCACTATACCAAGAGAGCCAGCTGTTCTACGTGAAAATATCCTAGACATCACCGCTGTTCTCCTGGCCTGCGGCATAAACCCCCAAAAGTGCTTCCTTTTCCAACAGTCCCAGGTTTGTCTCTTTCTCTTGAGGTTTCTGCATGGTTTGTTCTTGATCAAACTGTATATATGTCCTTATGCTGTTGCCTACATATCTACATCAAAAGTCAAAGCTAGTTTTGAATAATCCTTGAGGGTATTTCCTATGAAAAATGGACAGGAAGATTATCAGCCTTCTAACAGAATTGCTTCTGGGCTCACTAACAAAGAATAAATCTTTTTGGTCAGAATCTTTAGAACTAAAAGGCACCTAACTATGCATCAGAGTGTTCTTCTTGCCCCCTTTATAGCCCTGGCCTGCATCAGAGATTTAAATGGGGGAGGGGAGAATACAAGAAAAAACGTATTGTATTGTGAGGCTGAGTTTTTATGGTTTGAGTATTTGCATCTGCAGTGTGGAGGAAGAGTTGCTATAAGGAGGAGAAAGGAGTTCTATTCTGGTGTTGAACTGCAGTGGTCAGAAGAAGGAATAGAAAGAGTATGCTGGTTGTAGCCTTAGCATAGCATCAGGATCCCTAGGATCCGGAGGGAAACAGCACTGGTGCTGGACAATAGCAGCAGGAATAGCAGGAAGGAGACTTCAAAATAATTTTGCATTATTTATGAACTCAGGCGTAATAGTGGTAAAGAGGAGGCTCTGCAGCATTCAGGCAGTGGCAGGAATGAGAACCGCAAACACGGGAGAACAGACAAATTGAGGGTAGGAGACTCAAAACTGATACCCATATTGTGCTAACTCATGATTGCTGTAACCAAGATTTATTGAATAGGCTGCAGGTGGACTCAGTTTACATAACCCATGGAACCATAAGCCATTAGTTACATAATAGGATAAGTCAGAACCAAATAAACTACATGATTTAGTGCAATGTATGAACACAAGCTAAGTGCAGGATGCTGTCTTCCCTCTGTGTCTGGCTTATAACAAATTTTGTTGAAGACTGAGAGCATGCTTCTTAGTTGCAATCTTGCATTGAAGGATTGAGTAACATAATAATAATGTTTTCATTTGCTTACTTTCCACTTCTTTCCTTCCCCCAAAGCATATAATCCTCCTCATGAACATTGATTTAATAGTAGGGTTGTACCCCAAGTATATATGCACAGAATGACGTCCATGAACAGGAATGTTTTGTGCCAGTGAAATAATTTGTAAAGTATCTGCATTGGGCTGAGTTTATTGTCCTGGCTTTAGTTTGCCCTTACCAGTAGGAGGCAGACCCAAGTGACCACAGAACCTCCTGACCATATATCTTGTGATCATTGACTGCCTCCAGAAGGACAAGGTTCCCAGCGCTTTCCTTCCAGTGCCACAATTAAAATGCCCCCAGTTATGCCATTTGGCAGGTCAAGGCAGAGGCTTGCAGGAAAAAGTTTTCCAGACCCTGTGTTTTTATGGGAGACTTTTTGATTTGGGACATATTTATTCAAAAGGAGATCCCATTTCAATGGGTTCAAATGTTTATTTAATAATAATAACAAAATATTCTATTTTTTTCTGAGTTCTGTGTAAAAATCTACTTTAGAAATTAACTTTTTGTTATAGGAGGATTGCAGTACCATTGTGTTTATGTATTTTAATTTAAAATTATTTTAGGCTGCCCTTAAGGATGGAACTTGCCAAAGGCAGCATCTGTAATAAAATAAAAATATAATAAAACAGTAAAAAAGAAATTTTACAATTAGCTAGGAATCAGGGGTTAGCTATTAAGCTTTGGGCATTTTTGTGGCCTGACAGACGAATGAAATGCACGATTAAAATACAAAATGCATAGATTGCCCAAAACTTAGTTTTACTAATTTACCACCAAGTTAAAGAAAAGAGAAGGGAAGGGGAGGGAGAGGAGGGGAGGGGAGGGAAAGGAAGGGAAGAATTCTTGAAATAAATATAGACTACAGGTTTGGAACAGGTTTGGGAGACAAACAACATCATCTTCTAATGGCTGGGAGAGCTCTGACTTGATTATTCTGAATTAAGATCTTCCAAGCAATTATTCCATAGGATCAACAGCTGGCATACTGTGAAATGTGTGCAGATGTTCTAACTGCTCAGAAGTGGTTAAGCCAGCATGCAGCCAAAAGACCAAGATAGGAGTAGAAAGCGAAGCGAAGCAAGTGGTGTTGTCTGAGTGTGGTCAAGCGCTAGTCTGTATATACCTATATACATGAGGATGAGGCTGTATGAAAGAAAGTGAAGGGTAAAGAAATAACCAAAACTCTTGAAATGCAAAAGGAAGGTTTTTTTATTCCCTCCCCCCGCCCCCTGCTTAATTTCTAGGAATTGTTTAGTCCCTAATGTGGCGTTACAACAGCTTCAGCAAAACAAAAACCAGTTGCAACAGTTAAAATAACTAAAAATTTCCCAAGAGATGAAATGGCAAACATGAAAAGGGAACTTAAATACATCAGAAGAGAACCCTTTGCCAGATCCGATTTCAAAGTAACACTGTCTCAGAAGAGAAGAGAGGAAAGAACTGATGGGGGACAAAACACACCCTATTCAATGAAAACATTCTAACCCAACCTGACTCAAAGTAGAGTATATGGATAAGTCAGATTGCATCTTGTTTATTGGACATTAATATTCTTTGCTCATTCAGCGGTCTTTACAATAAATGGAATAGTTCTCTTTCTTAGAACTAATGTGTCAGATTTTTTTTCCTTTTCAGACTTAGAGGGTCTTTGTAATAGTTGTGTGCTACTAGATATAGTACAGAAAAGGAGCAAATATGCTCTTGAATGCAGAATGACAGATTCAGCACACAGTTCCCACGGAGCTACTGTCTGAACTCTTGCTTTTGATTCCAGATTCAGATTGAGACAAATCTGGTTCTCTGTTCCTCCTCTAGCTGAAGAGTGTCACCTTCCAAAAATTCCAAGCTGTCAGGAAAGACTAGAGCTGTAGAATTTGTTTTAATTTGCTGCCATTAGCTAATGCTAACCATCTTCCTGACCATTAATAAGCAATCATCTTAATAAGCTCAGACAATGTAGCAACAATAATAAGAGCTTTGATTTAACTATTTCATAGTTTCTATACCCATAGGTTTTTGGTAGTTTGGATCCGAGAGATCTGGAACTGCTATTTGGCTCTGAATTTCATTGGCTGAGTTAAAAAGGAAAAATCTGGAAATGCTGCCAGTGGGATACATATGTTAAATCATTCAACATTAGTACAACAATCCGTTTATTTGAAAAATATAATTTATTAGAAAACTATCCAAAGTAGATTAGATTAACAGTAACCCACACAAATATCTATAACAAAACAGAACTCATCAAAATATATGAGAATTTAAAGTCAGAATCTAAAGATAAAGTGAAGACACTGATCAGGTAATGTTAACCAGCAAAGGAAATGGGCTTGGGTTATCTGTCCTGGAAGACGATAATCAAGAAACAGTCTCAAAATTAATTTTATGCCAACTGTTGTTGGATGTTGCTGTTGGTAGTAGTTGTTGTTATTTCAGAAAACCAACTAGCCCCATTTTTTAACCAAATAAAATTGAAATATTTGTGAATAGCAGAATGAAATGAATATGAGAAAGAGTATATTAAATAGAAATACACTTTATGAATCAGACCAAATTATTGAATTGATGCTTAGTCAGAGCTCTGGAGATCAGTAGGAGATGCAGCATATTGGATGATCACATCTTTGGGAAATTAACCTGGGTAAACTATAGTGGAATTTATAATACTGAGGTTCTACATATTTTCAGCTATACTGCAGGCTTTGATGCCTAAGGCGGGACTAGAACTCACGTTTTCCTGCTTTCTAGCCTGGTGCTTAACCACCTAATATTAGAAAAGCTGTTAAGAACAAAATTAAATGACTGAATCAAGTATATAATGCCAAAACCCAATCTTAATTTCTAGTCATCTGCTCCTCCTCACTACCTCTCTCTGAACCTGTTCTAGTTTGTCTAAGTCTTTCTTAAAGTAGAATGATTACTTCTGTTGATGCGACTAAAATAGCATATAACTTTTTGCACCCATGTTAATACTGTAGACTGATATTCATTTTGTAATTAACTGATCTAAAACCTTTTTCACAAGTACCATTTCCAAACTATCAGGAAGTCACAGGATTGTAGGTTTATTTATTTATTTATTATCAAACTTGTATGCCCCCCATCTCCCCCAACGGGTGACTCTGGGTGGCTCACAATAATAAAAAAGGAAAAAACACAAGTCCCTCCAACCATGGATAAAATCTATAATAATTAAAAACATATATTAAAAATGCCCTAAAACCTCCTATAATTTTTAGCCCTAAAAACCTGCAAGATGCTGGTGGGGGGACAAACCCATCACCCCACCAGCCATCTCCACAAGTGCGGGCCCCCCTCCGGCCCCCAGGCCTTCTGGCAGAGCCAGGATTTAATCCCTTTCCTGAAGGTTAGACTGGAAAGTCAAAAACATCCTGGAAGAAAGCAGTAGCAAAGCCCTTTCTTATTGCTATCAAAAACCTCTACTTGGATAGGTCCGTAAAGTGACCAAGAGGTGAACTCGATTCAACGGGATTTTTATCTTTTTATTGCCAAAGCAGGTATCCCTAACTTATTCCTACAATATATGTGATCCAAACTAATATAGTTCTATGTTTTACCCCCCGTGTAGCTACATCTTGTCCATAAAATTGCTGTTTCTATTCTGGTGAGAAAGATAGTTCCTCATTCTTTAGTATTTCAGGGATCAATATGAAGTTCCCCAAGGAATTACCAAATTTTTAAGAGGAAACAGAGGATAGTGAATTAAATCAGCAGAGCATTTGGCATGATGATTAGCAAACTAGTCAAGTGTGACCTGAATGGTATGGCAATTAAGTGGATGTACAGCGGGCTTGAAAAGCATATGCAGATTTTCAAGAGCTTATCAGTGGTTCCTGATCAGTTAGAAGAGAAGTATCAAGTGGGGTGCCACAGAGATCCATCCTTGGTCCTGTCCTGTTCATTTTCATTAATGATTTGAATGAAGAGAGAGAGGGAATGCTTGTCAGGTTTGCATATGACCCAAAACTGGGTAGGATAGCTAATACCCTAGATCAGAAATAAAATTTAAAACAAGGTTGATAGAGAATGGGCTGAAAGTAACAGAATAAAAAGTTTTTAATTTAAGAAGCAAAAGGTGTAGGATGGGGGACATTTGGCTTAGCAATGGTACTTGTGAAAATGATCTTAGAATAGTAGTTGATTGCGTACTGAATATGAGCCTGCGGTGTGCTATGGCTCCAAGAAAACGGGGGAGGGGTGATGGCAAGAGCAGTTCTGGCTGCATCCAAGAAATACAATTTCCAAATCATGGGGTATAATTAACCCACTTTAGTGGCTTTGGATAGACTCCACCTTGAGTACCATGTCCAGTTCTGGACAATACTCTTTAAGAAGGCTTCAGAGAAATTTAAAATAGGTTCTCTGAAAGATTACAAGGATGATCAGGAAACTAAATCTTATGAAGAGAGATTGAAGGAACTGGGTATGTTTAGCCTTTGAAAATAATGGGTGAAGGGCGATATAATAGCACTCATTAAAAATCTCAAAGCATATCACAGGTATTGTTTTGACTTGCTCCAGAGTGCAGGTCATGGAATAATGGATTTAAGTTATAAGAAGACAAATTCCAATTGAATATTAGAAAGTTCCTAAAAGTAAGAACAGTTTGACAGTGGAACCAGTTACCCAGAGTGGTGGGCTCCTGTTTATTGGATGTGTTCTGGTGAAGGCTAGACAGCTGTCTAGGATGTTTTATGCTGGATTTCTGCACTGAGTTGGAGTTGATGGCCTAGGATTCTGTAGGTGGTAAAACTTAAACATGACACTTAGAGAACTAAACAGACTAGCTGGACAGCACTGGCTAGATTCAGATGCCATAGATAGGAACATGCTAAGACCTTAGGACACATACTAGCTCCCCTCTCCTACATGTTCATTTTCTCCTATGTGTCTCTTTACTATTTTTGATGTGATGTCTAAACAAGGCAAATTATAATTACCACAGACAAGCAAGTGGAGCCCAGAGTATATTTTTGGGACCTGAAATAAGCCCATAATTCAGCTTCATACAGTACTTGCCTTTATTTGGAAGGGTAGCTTCCAGCTGGTCTTGAGTTTATATGAAAACACAGTGTACTTATTTTCATGTATCATTTGTTTCAGGTGCCTGAACATGCTCAGCTTGGCTGGATCTTAGGGTGTTTGATAGGCATCCCGCGTCTGGAACATTTTCCCCAGTGGAAGGTAAGGTTTCATTGAGAAGACAGAGGTAAGCTGGCTGGGAAATTCTCCATCACCTTGGTAGCCCATTCTTCTGCCTGTGCATATGCGTAGGGAGAAAATGGGAATCCTTGATGCTAGAGGATGCAGTTGAAATTATTGAACATTAGAATCCTCTGGGTGCCAGATTTGTCCCCCTCCCCTTTGTGGGAGGGGTTCCCAAGGGGTAAAACTCCATCTCCATTCTAGTTTTTGGTATAGTGCTAATATGTAGCTTTTTAATTTGACAGGCATATATCTGTGCCTGTACAGTAATCCACAGCTCTAAACCCAGTTTAATTTATTCCTTTTTTAATGGTGCTCAGCCTATCTGCTTCCCTCAAAGTGGGTCATCAAGTATTAAATCTACAGACCTTATGTTACATTAAATTATTAAAATTCATCCAAGATAGACACTCACACAAACATGCATATTATAGGAATTGATTATTGTACTTTTTGTAGGCTGTTCCTTTACTTTAAACAACATTTAAGCAACTTGCTTGAGTGACTTTCTGACTTTGTACAATATTCTTATAAATCTCAAATATGATTTCTTATTCTACAAATAAATAAATACCATCTCATTTTATGGAAAAACTATCTAGCCTAATTGTAACTATTTTATTCGAGATCAAATAATGAAGAGATTAGCCAAGTTTGTGTTATTTTTCTACCACTAGCTTAAGAATACCAGCCAGGCCAGCGGAGGAACAGTTGGTCTCTTCACCTATCCTGTCCTTCAAGCAGCAGATATTCTTCTCTACAAGTAAGAATGACCAGTTTCTTTACTCGCAAATGGAATCCCTGTAATATAATGTGTCATAGAAAAGGTGTCATTGAATTATTGGGAGCATCCAACTCCCCCCAGTAGAATGGTATCATCAGTGGAGCAGATCCCCTGCCTTCCCCATTACAAGGCCATGTCCACTCTAAGAAGTGGGAGGTTCTCTGCAGCAGATCTTACGGAGACTACTGCTGAAAGTCTGGAAGGAAAGGAAAATAAAATTTCATCCTGCTCCAGCTTCTGTAAACTACCAGCAAACCTAATAGCTCTCATTAGCACTCGTTCTTCAGTTTTCTGAAGGAGTTTGAAATAAGCAGATGGGATAGCACAGCTTTCTTCTTCATTTGAAAGGTCAACACATGTTCCTGTTGGAGAAGATCAAATCCTCCACTTGGAGCTGACTCAAGATACAGCCCGCCACTTCAATAAGAAATATGGGGAGTTCTTTCCAGTGCCCAAAGCCCTTTTAAGTGAGTAAGAAGAGTAACAAATATCACAACGAGCTGCAAATCAATGTGTTTTGGGTGGGGAGCAGGATTGGGCAAGTATCAAAAAAAAAAAAAAAAAAAAGCAAGGGCATAGCCCCAGCGTTGAATCTTTTTGGCAGTCTGAAACAAACATTATATATGTCATCATTCCAACTGGGAAAATATTTGTAAGACCCATCAAAGCTGTATAAAAGGCTGCCTCTCAATAGAATCAGATCTAGAGAGTAGCTTGATACGTGCATCTCACGTCCGTCAAGCCAATCTGCACCTCATGAAGTGAGTTGCAGCTCACAAAAGCTTATACCTTAAAATAAAAATCGGTGAGTCTGAAAAGGTGCTACCAGACTCTTTCTGATTTTTGGCTGTCTTATACTAACATGGCTCTCTTCCTAGCGGGTACAGATGATAATGTCCTATTTTCTCTTGATTGTAGCCACAACAAAAAGGGTGAAGTCCCTCAGAGATCCCACATCCAAGATGTCAAAATCAGACCCCCATAAATTAGCCACGGTGGGCATCACTGATAGTCCTGAGGAGATAAAGCTGAAATTTCGCAAGGCTGTCACAGACTTTACCTCTGAAGTGACGTATGATCCCGAACGCCGCCCTGGAGTCTCCAATCTTGTGGCCATTCACTCTGCTGCAACAGGACTCAGCAAAGAGGAAGTGGTACAGCAGAGTACTGGCCTGGATACGGCCCATTACAAGGCAGTGGTGGCTGAAGCAGTCATCGAAAAACTTGCACCAGTTAGGAATGAGTTCAAGAGACTAAAAGAAGACAGATCTTACCTGGAGGAGGTTCTATGGTCGGGAGCAGAAAAAGCCAGAGAACTTGCAACTCCTGTGTATTGGGAAATTAAAAGATTGGTGGGGTTGCACTGAACCCAAGAAAAAGTAGCTGGCATTTTTCATTACTTCAGTATGCACCCAACTGCATGTTGCAGTCCTCTGTTTTGAGGGTCCAAAAGAGGATTGGTTGTCAAATCTTTCCCTCACATGTATTAATTGTATAGAGCCAGGCTTGGAGACTGCAAAGAGCCAAACTACATGCAATACAAGGAAGACCTCTAAGTAGGGTTAGGGTGGAAAGCTGAATCTCCTCCAAGGGCCAGATTTCCCACCAGACAGATGATTATGTGGGGTGGGACTTCTGGAAGAAGAAGCCCTAGTGGCTGTGTTTAATCATTCCCAGTATCATTTGAGTAGAGAAGACAATTGTAGCTGATCTAGCTTTGTCCTGCCCTCAAGACAGATCGGGAGACAGCAAAGCACTGAGAAGTAAGGTTTTTAAAAACTGTCTTGCCAGTCTGAGTGAAGATGCCATGAAGCCAACTCAAGTGAAAACTCCTCTTTCAAGACATTCCAAGCACGTTACGACAACTGTTACTGAGACTTTGTTGCTCCCAGTCTCCAGCACCTTGAAGGAGCAACAGCTTTCCTGATTGGAAAGACAAGAGTATAGCAAAGCCCTGAAGGAGCTTTAGGCTGAGGAAGCATGGTGAAGTGATGGCTCTTAGCTTAGGGGGAGAGGGAAGTTCAATCTGGGTTGTGGTCCCAGGGGTCAGATGGGGAGACTTGACAGTTTGGAGTTTTCCCATGGGAGTTGAAGATTCCTTAATTGCTTCTCTCATCTTTTCCTTCCCCTTTCCAGTATGAAAGCTGCCTTAGACAACCTGGGCTTGAGTGACAAAAATGGTACATGATTCCAGTGTGCTGTTGCTCAGAATATTCTGCCTTCCTAACACAAGCTTTGATTGCTGATCCATGGCTGAAGAGAGTCTCTCAATGGCATTTGCTACTCTTGGATCCTTAAGTACCAAATACTTTTTACTCCTCTGTTACAGAGCCCATGAAGATAGGAAATGGCACTTTATTCTCTAAAATACACTGTGGGAAAAAGTGGGAAAAGTCAGCCACACATCTCTGGATATTTGGAAAGGGAATGCTGAGTTTATAATTTGTGTTCTTCCTCAGAATAGAGAGGTTATTCCTTCTATTCCATAAGATGTGAATGGCATTCATGCGTCTTTCTGTTAGTATGTTTGCAAGTTTGTTTGAAGAGCAGCTTAACCTATGGAAAACAGGACAACATTATTATGTTGTGGAAGCTTGGCAGACAGAACAGACTCTGCTTTATGATCTTAGAGTTTTTCATGTGTAGCCAAACTGGTTCTGAAACAGACTTCTTCAAGCTTTTTTGCCTTACGTCACAGTGTGAGCAAAGGACTGCAGCCAGAGCCAGGGTTCCCAAACAGCTGCATAGCAACTCCAACTTCCTCTTATTTTGTTTCATGTTTACTAACTTCACAGATAGCCCTAAAAACTCCAGGGCCAGTTTTCCATTGTGATCCCCTTCCATTTAGCATTGTTAAATCATATTCTCGAGAAAATCCCAGATGATGTGGGAGTAGCCATAAATGTATCCGACCTATGCTTCCTCATTAGTACTCTATTCTTTGCAGCCCGCCTCCAAAACTAATTCTCCTCCAAGGCGGGCAGGCAGTTCCCAGTATCTGTGTGTAGGCGTTCATGAGTGCATAGAAACATGCACAACCAGCCTTCCCTTGCCCACTCTGTGGAGGGCATGTTTTTACTGTATGATAATACCCCTGGCAGGCAGGCTGCACGGGGTGGGAGGCGTCCTTCTACACAGCTTCAGTATTATCATGGTTGTGCCCTGTAGCTACACAGCCAGAGTCAGCCAAGAGAGCACTGCCCCAGCCTGACAGCACCTCCTTGCAGCCTGCCAAAGAGCTGATTGGTGGGTTCCCAGGAGAGTAGGAGGTAAAGGGCAGGATGCTAGCATCTTCTGAATTGCCATCTGGAAACTGTTTACACGTGGCTGCCTGCTAACCACAGACAGATTCAGCTCTCTATGCAGACTCATCAAATAGTGCGTTTGAAAACAAACTCAAGCTCTTCATTTAACCAGTTTAGCTCTTTAGAGGGATAAAATTCTATCTGTTGCTGGCTAACTTGCGCAAATGTTCACTCTTGTATGCAGATGTCTCTGTCCTCATCAGCCACCACTGGTTTGCTTTTTAATGTCAAATCGGAAAGGCCCTATGAGATACGCTGCTGCAGAAGAGCACTTGAAAAAAGAATTCAGTGCTTTTCCTGCGCTGTATGATCTTTACAGGTTCTCTTTAAACCCACTGCATTAACACATGAATTCTGCCCATAAGCGAATCCGCATTGATACAATGGAAACAACTGTTGTTATCTCATTGTAATGGGAGTGAAAGATGAAAACAATTATAAAACAATGGCAGCCCTTTGTTGCTGAATGAACTGGAAACCATCCTTGGCGAAATTAGTAAAATGGTTAAAAGGCTGGATGGTGAGTGGGAAATAAGTTGTATTCATTTGGATTCTTTGTTTCCATATGCTGCAAAGGCAGTGAGATTGCTGCCAAAATCTCATTACAATAGGGTGTTTTTGTTATATAGATAAATTGTTTGATAATTTTGATACAGCTTAGCGATAGCATGCTCCATGCAATGTGGCAACAGTCAGGTGGATGAGGGAGGTTTTATGAGAGGAACAGTTCTGCTCTCAGAGAATGCAGGATTACAACCAAAAACTGCGACAAGTCCCCAAGAACAGTATAGGTCCTGTTTCTTTAAAAAGATGTTTTTTATCTCAACGTTATTATTTTCATAAATAACTCGGCAGCGAACACAGCTAATAGTCCTTCCTCCTCCTATTTTCCCCGCATCAACCCTGTGAGGTGAGTTGGCTGAGAGAGAGGGACTGGCCCAAAGTCACCCAGCCAGCTTTCATGCCTAAGGCAGGACTAGAACTCACAGTCTCCTGCTTTCTAGCCTGGAGCTTTAACCACTAGACCAAACTGTTTCCCTGCCTCCATTTGAAGCATAAGAACTGGGAAGCCAGCCAATGGCTGGACGATCAATAAGACACAGCATGTTGCTGTAGGACTGTGTTCAGCTAATTTTGGAAGAGCGAATAACGCATACTGTCTTTTGGAAGATGGTAGTATAAAAACAGTATGAAATATGTAGTGAATTGATACATGTGACTGAATAAAAATTGTGCCACAATGTTCTAAAACAATGTGATTCCAGGAAGCCATAGCATAAAACGTTGAAATATTACTGCTTGGTAAAGTTATGGCCTACCAACCCCCATGAACCCCCAGGCCCTGCTTTTGGAATAATAAAGCACCTGGGTTTCTGTGAAGATCTTAGATTTTCTTTCAGATAATCAACGCAAGAGTGAACAGTCTGTTGGGCTCCCATCTCCTCATGCTGGCACAGAGAATTCTCTCTCTTCTTTTAAAAAAAAATACCACTCTGCAAAACTTTGCTTCTATACCTGTATCATTTGTATACATATCCATACATGTGCACACGTGTGCTTGTTCTCCTATTCTCCAGCTGAAACTACTAATGGCAGAGACTGAAGATCCATAACCCCCACCTTGTATTTCACCATGCTCATTGCCCATATACATTGAATTTTTTTCTATGCTGCTCTTCCTTCGGAAGAACCATGCTCTTGCAGCCATAAATACTAAAAATTACTTGTTTAAAGTAATTTAAACATGAGGTTCTCAGGACCCCGAATACTGAAGCCATTGAAACAGGCTGTGTAGAGTCACAATCGAGGTCTTGCCCTGCTGACTGCTGGGCCTGTTGAATCACCAGAAATGGGTTGTCTTGGAATACTGCCTTGCAAGTGGAAGTCCTGCATCCCCCATCCATTAAGTTCACCACCTTCCTGCCAAAGCATCAGGATGTCACCACTGCTGGGTACTAACACTTAAGCATGCATCAAAAAAAATACGTAGCTGTACCCCTACAACAGCTTTCTGTCTTGAGTGTTTGAATTTCTCTGTTGATACAGAGATGAGATATTCCAACCCTCCCCATCCAGCCCTTTTTTCTTATACTAGGAGACTCTTATAATCAGACTTTTCAGTCATCTTGGCCCTGCAGCTTGCTTACAAAGAGGCACTGGCTGGCTGCCACTGACTGTGATGCAGCAAGGGGGAGTTGTTACTTGAGATGGCCACCAGGGGGCAATGTCATCTAAAATGCAGAGTTTTGGTGCACTCCGACAGGGCAAAATGGAGTGGGCAAAAGAATGCTGGGTGGATCTCACAGTGATTTGTAATAGAGCAACGAGGGTTTCTGATTCACTTTTCTTTTTCTAGAAAGCTTTGGATAACCAGAAATGGACATGCATGTGAAATGGAAGAGCTCAGTCTGTCTAGTATGAAACAAATTCCTTGGTTCAGAGTACTGTATACTAAAAGGTACCTCTGATTTCATCCAAAGTACCATTTGATTGGCAGGCTGTGACTCAACAACTGTGAAATAGAATAACTACTGAAAGCTCCAGGATTGTTGCTCTTGCGCAGGTCTTGGCACCATTTCACACGTTACAGATCCTTAAAGATAGGAAGGCCACTGAGTAGACATTCCACACGGAACTTCAGCCAAGCCTGGTCTGCATGATACAGATGATGCATGCAAGTTTAAAAGCACTGCTTGCTGCACAGACGTTTTCCATTTTTAGCTGTACGACGTGAACCTGTAATAGGTGAAGTTGTTTAACGGCTGAAGTTCATCTTCCATCATGCTCCTTGGGTAATCCTGAAGAGTCTTTAGCTTGGACTATTCCAAATGAGAGCAAGGCTGACCTTTGGATTTTAATGCAAAGGATATTTTTAGAAGCAGAGAAATCAGAAACTCTGGCTACTCTCGCATAAACATGATCATTATGCAAGTGTGTACATTTAGGGAGAAAGCAGTTGGCATGTTATTCTTTTTTTTCATGCACATCTAGATATATGGAACTGTTCAACGTTAATCAGATACATTCCATAATACAGAAATGCGACCTATGTAATAACAACTTTCTTACAGCCAACAGAAGAGAGGCTCCTTGTTCAGCCCTCCACCCTACAGTTCCTCACTCCAATCCATAAAAAGATGTTTTACTTGAGATCATTTCCTGGGGCGATGGGTATAAATAGGAGATATAGTTCAATAGCCCTAATTTCAAATGCTTGTTAAATTTGTATCCCATCTTTCCATCAAAGGGTGCTCAAGTTCCCTAGTAAAATGCAAAATAAACTACAAAGTGATAATGAAAACCAAACATTGGTAAAAACACATCAGTAATGTCTATCTAAACAATTATTAGTTAAAATATTTTCAACAACTTTATTCAGCATCTGAAGTTAAAAATAGATCTTCATGATACAAATCACTTTGCCCCAGACATTAGAACCATAGATCTTTCTGGATACGCCTAGGGGAAATCAGTGAAAAGCTTCCCACCCACCCCACGTCTAGATTGCAAAACAATTTTGGCAATCAAAAATGTGTCTCTCCTGAAGATCTTGAAACTTGGGATATGAGAAAAGGCACAGCATCCAAGAGTCTGGTGGTCCCAAATCACACAAGGCTTTGCAAGCCGTAACCAACGCTGTGAGTGATGCCCCCAAACTGGAATTGCTCTATCAATGCAAGGAGTCATCAGAAGGTCAAAGTCTGAAGGACTGGCAGTAAGTCAACAAGGGTTTCTGACTCCCAGAAGTTGTTCAGAAGATGTGCCCCTTTTCTTTTACATCCAATTCTTTTCCCATTTTTTAAATCCTAGCCTTAAAGGAAACTGGCAGTTCTGGAGCTTGTGTGTGGATCCCTTCTACTACTATCCAGCTTTCTTCCTGTTTTTAAAACCATTTGCTATTACACTCAGGCTTCCACCACGTGCCCACAGTGAGGTGACAGCCATCTAGGTAACGTTGGCTAATCCGCAAGTGCTAAGCAGGACTGGACCTGCTTAATACTTGGGCAGAGCTGAATTTGACTCCTGGAAGTCTTTGTCTCAGCAAGGGTTAACATCTGGCCACTTCTGTCTGGGCTCAAAAGCTAAGCAAGGCTGGTTCTGGGTAACAGGACACTAGAAGGCAGTGATAGACCACTTCTGTACTGTTCTAGGAAACTTGTGAGAATGTGTCCATGTAGTCACGAAGAACAACTAGACTCAAGGCCATCTTTATCTTCTTTTTCCCCACTGCACAGCACATCCACATTACTCAGTGGAGAGGGTAACAATTGTCACTGACTTCTTGCTTGGGCTGGTGATTGATGGCAAACTCTTAGTAATGTGCTTTGCAAAGTCCATGCCTGCATAATGTCATAACTTAGTATTTGGCTTAGGGAAACAGTTTCAGTATTTATTTAGTGACTATTTTAAGGGTTAGCAATGCATATTTCATTTCATGGGTGCTAATGACCAAGTGAACCTGTAGTTGGCTGAATCTTACCCAGCAGCTTGTGCACAGCCTCAGCCCCCACAAACTGACATTCATCCAACAAAACAGGATGAGACAAAGCTTTGAAAGCCTTCAAGGATCTACATATATCCACATACTGTGGGGTCCAGATGGCAACAGATACAAGTAATTTAACCTTCAAATTGCCTCACAGATCTGCCAGGGCATTACCAAGGATCCAATTACATCAACACTAGGTCCAGATTATAGAAGGCCCCTAACCATTAGAGGAAGGATGTGACAGCAAGGATGCAACTATAGATTCCATAATGAGCTCTCACTAGCATTTGGTGTTAATTGCTCTAAAATTTCCTCTACTTGTCTTTATGTGTCTCCCAGCCTTCTCACTTGCCCTTAGTTCAGATGAGTATTATGGAGCTGCCCAAACTTTGATAAAAAGGAAGTCTCCAAGTGATTGGGTCAGTTACCTAAGTCATCTCTGCATTCCACTGATTAACCAGGTATTGCCAGGGATGTCAGAAAAACCATCTCCAAATTCTTTAAAGCCCGTAGGATCAGTTTGAAACCATCATTCCCTGGAGTTAGACTGACTAATCTAAGAGGTTCCCACCCTCTTAAACAGGGAAAGCTACTCTAAATCTAAATATAAGGAGATCATGATAAGGGAAAAGTTCTAAAATCATTTTCTTTTAAATCATTGCCTCTTGCCCAGTAGAGAAAATGATATCTAGAACAGTGATGTCAACATATGGCCTTCCAGATGTTGAATTTGAATTTCCATCAGTCCTAGCAAGCATGACCAATGGTGATGGGAGATGAAGTCCAACAACATCTAAAGAGCTGTACAAGTTGTCCATTCCTGGTCTACAGGATAATCTGCCACATGTAAAATGTAAAATCCAATA
The DNA here is from genome assembly GCF_059951505.1 of Python bivittatus. Classification (NCBI taxonomy): domain Eukaryota; kingdom Metazoa; phylum Chordata; class Lepidosauria; order Squamata; family Pythonidae; genus Python; species Python bivittatus. The sequence continues at coordinate 2,693,731 of NW_028277050.1, forward strand.
AAATGTAGGGTCAGCCCCACGGTTTCCATACAGGATATGAAATCCACAGCCAGTCCTGATCCAGGAACCTCAGCATAGATATTGAGGTCCCCCAGTAAAAACACCCTGGGGATTCTGAATATCAAAATCAAGATCATCTTTGTCAAATGAGACAGGAACCGGTAGGACAGTGATGATAATGCATATAGCAGCAGACTCTCCAATCCATCCCACAGTGAGAAACATTCCAGTTTGCTATTTATATGAATAGGAAGTCTAGAGAGATTAAGTCTTATAATTCACAGTGATGCCTTATTCACCCTCCAGCTCTCTGACCCATTTTTCTGATTCACGGAATTTCTTGGACACCTTGCCCCAAATTGCATTGCCAATATTCAGTGGTAAATTCTAAATGTGAATGTTAATTTTGTTGTTTTAATTAAGTTGTAAATGCCCTGTTAGAGGTTAGCACACTGGTTTTGAATGCATAAAAATCTCAACCCACTGAGAAAGGTTCCAAAGGAAAGTTGCCCATCCCTGCTCTAACCTATTCTGGACCAAGTACTCAGGAAAACACAGCTGTGAAGTCCAATTCACCTGCAACTTGCCTCATCTCAGTTACACATACTGGATCCTTATCTACTGTACAATTAGATCATGAATGGGGAACTTTTACTATGAATGAATGAACCACACCAGCTGGCTCAAGGGCAAGCTGGTAAGGCAACCAAACTTTCTCCATCATTCCTTCCACTTCCTGTGGCCACATTAACCAAGTCTGGCACTCCAAGCTTTCTGAGAGCTGATTATATACTGCTTCTGCACATACTAAAAAACCCCTTTGAAACAAGCTAGTAGCTTATGTTTCCACCCATATTCTCTCTAAATAACAAAACCCCACTAAAAAACAAGTCACAAGCTATTCATGGCAGAATTAGTTTTGCCTTCCATATCCAGATTTCATAGTTCTGTCACCTCTCTCTTTTCCTCATTTTCAGTGGGGTGGATTCTACCCAAAGATTCTGTCCCCCAAGTAGAATTCTCTCCTCCACCCCAGGAAATAATGCACCGTTTTAGGACTCTTTGGTGTCCACACTAAAATATTGCTTGTTTCTACCTTCAAAATGGTGGGAACCTACATTGCCAATTTTTGGCAGTGACATTATTAGACTGCAGTTATTCTCCACCCCTAGCCTAAGGGGATCTCAGTTTGCCTTTATTTGCCTGATATTCTGGACCTCAAGATTTCTCCCTTGCTTCTCCCCCTTCTTTTGCCCTGGAGTTACACCTGCTGATTCCATTTTTGTCATTTCCTCACTAGTGATTTATAGCACCTTCTAGTGTCACCCAGCCATCCTTGTGGCAATATAAAACCTGTCCATATCATCATGGTCATATTAGCACTGTGATGCTAAGCCACTATAAATCACTAGTGAAGAAACAGCTTTATGCTCCCACTGACAGACTGATCTTCCACAAATGTGGCCGATCCCCTGATTCCATTGATTCAATGAAGCTAGGCTATTTATTCTCCAGGGCACCAGTTAGACTTAAGAGCTTCAGACCCATGACTTCTCTGGACCACTATAGTACTGAGATCCTTTTAGTGGTAGTGCTTGAAAGTGAAACTAAGCCATCTCTTGCTGCAGAAGCACCTCCCCACCCAGAGCAACAGTGCATATCCAGCTCTTAAGGCTTATGCAAGTTGTGTGAGAATAGCCACGATCACCAATGGCCTTCTGAAAACAAAGCAGCAGATCAGTCTTTGGTTACTCCATATATTACTGGACCAAAGTATGTGCAGCTGGTGGACACACCAAAGTTTTCCATATGCTTAGCAGAGCAATAGCTAAACCAAGGTCTGTGCTGCCTTTCATTGTATCCAGAGTCCACGGGAAGGCCAAAGAGAAGCAAGCGGTCGGTCTGTGGGCCAGTAAGGATGCCTCCTTCCTCCTTTGGAGCCAGCCGAGGGTCCCAGTCTCGCTTGCTTCCTTCCCGCCTTCAGCGAGGTTTCCCTTTGCTTCCATTAGTCACTTCTGAAAGCTGGCAGCATCTGCAGGGCAGTGACATCAGCAAAGGCCTGAGACTTCTCCCAAGCCTTTCTGGAGAAGGGCTGCAATGGGGTGGCTAGACTCTCCCCCCACCATTGCTCAGCCACTGATTTGATTCAAGACTAAAGAGTTTGACATCTGATTGTAAGAAGAGGAGAGAAAGTGAGTGGCGCAACCCAGGGAGAGGTTAGCAGTGGTGTGTAGTCAAGGCCTTCTTCTTGCCATCCAGATGCCCAGGCAGTTTGGCACTGTTTGGGAGTGCCCGTTTCCTGACTCGGACTCAGTCACCTCCCTCACATGGCCATTTGGAGCAAGTGGGCCAACGCTTCTGGGGCTAACAAGAGCCTCAAGAGGGGAAGGCTATGATAGCAGTAAAGCAGTACAGAAGGCCTTTGCTGCCATCTACTAGCTGTCTGGATTCTTGCAGGTCAAATTTATTAGTCATCCCAAAAGCGTCGTAAAGAATCTGAAGCTGCCATCTGCAGGCCTTAACAAAGCGCAGTCTGCCAGCTAGATTGGTGGAAATAGGGCTACTAGATCAGGGCTGCAAACATCTGCATGGTCTCTAGATGGCAGCAAAGAATTAGTTTTCTATACAGGTTTTCTGCCATCTGGTGGTCATCTGGATTTTTGCTGAACAGAGCTGGTATGGGAAGGAGTGGGAAAACCTACTCCCAGATCATTCCCACTGTGTAAAGATTCACAATGGGTGGGAATAACCCACATCGCGAGTACCAGTTAATAGCCATCAGCCTTTCTTTCCAAACTCAGGCCACACTATTGCTAGCCACAGCGACATGTGGTCGACCAGTAGATGGCAGCAAAGGGATACAGAAAACTCGCATGGTCATCCAGGGTTTTGCAATCCAGGCACATTCATGGTGAACTGATCACTTGCTGGAAGTGAGACCCTTGGCTTCTTCATGGATGTCCAGGCACATAAGGTCCTTCCTTATAGGTTGTGCCATCACTGGCTAGTGGACAGAAGCAAATGGGGCAGGACAGGTCCCCCCAGGAGCTGGGCTGAGCAGGACGATCCACCCTAGATTCTTCCCAAGCCTAGCATTTCAGCCCCCATCCCCGCATTACAAGTCGTGACTTTCTCCTTCAAACAGGTTGCTTTCTTGGAGGTCCGCCATTTAATTCATTGTCTGCAAAGGCGCTAGATGGCTTGCAAAGAGGGGAGGGGAGCAAAGTGAGTGGACAGCATTTGGAAATTGCTTTGAAGTCTGGCAATTGTTGCCGCTCCACCCTATTTGGGGCTCCAGATACATTGAGCGAGATAGTTGCTTTGATCTCCGAAAGCAGCCATTCCATTATTTTTACTTTTTAGTCGATGGTTGCTTAACTCAAAGTCTAATGGCAACCATGCAAGTATGAGGTCACTGCAGAGCAGTGTGGAGAAGGGACAGTCTGGAGGGGCGAAGAACCAGCCTCACATTGGCCCTTCTTCAACCCCCCCATCCCCAGGTGGGCAAGTGAGAAGCAAGTGCTCCTCCCGTGCTGACCGGGTCATTTGGAGAGCGGCTGTGCCCCCCCCCCCATTTTCACAAAATCCAGCCGGTTTCTCCCCACAAGCCTTTTCATTCCAATTGGGCCACCATAGAATTGGAGCATGAGCAACTAATTTCTGGCAAGATACTAATTCAGCATGCAAAATTCCACACTCCAGTCCTTAGGCTACCCGTTATCCCTTCGAGAAAAACCCAAAAAACCTTTGTGGATGAACAGTGGGTTGGCTGCCAAGGCCTAAAAAAAATCTGGATTGTTGGCTGGGTGCAAAAAGCCCTCCAACTTTGGAATTAAGTTTTGTTGCTAGCTATATATTCCCTGAGAGATATTATCATGTAGTTTTTTAAACACCCCCCCAAAAAAAAACATTGTGTAAGCACTTTCTAAACAAAAGCAGAAATCCCCAACTCTAGTCTCATACCACTCAGTCTGGGATTAAGATACAATTAACTATTTATATTAATAGCAAATAGACAAGTAATATTTCATCCTGTCTCCCAATTGATAGCAGGTGAAATTGGACAGATGGAGATAACGTTTGGGCTTTCTGGTGGCTGAACTCCTCCAAGTCCTCCAAATCCACAGCATGGTACTGGAAAACAGTTGACTTTCTGGATGCAGCATATTTTTAAGCAGCTGTTAATGAACTGTAGGTTTGAATTAGTTTATTTAAAATACAACACTTTATTTTAAATCCTAATTCTTATTTCCTGCATCATTTATTTAGGGAAGTTTTGCTGAAGAGCTTAATCAACTTTGTTTGAATTCTGAATTCTTAAAAAACTAGTTTTGGAATTCAAATAAATTGCAAGTTTCATTGGCAACAACAAATAACGTACATGAAAACGAAATTTAATAACAAATTGAATTTCTCATGCAGATTTTCAATTGAACAGTATGCCTTCTATTAATCGTATTAAAACAGCCTTTCAAAATGCCACTGCCTTAGGAAAGAGGTGCAGAAATAGATCACATGGCATCTGCTTAAATCTGTATGCGAGCATGCAGGTTTTTAATATTTTTCTTTTCAATTATGAAGAATAGAATGAGATAGTTCTCCACAAGCATAGGATAGGACCAGTCCTATCCCAAACATTAATATGGTCTTAGACCAGAACAGCACAGAAAACAGTAACTTTGAGCACTCTTACTTTCTGATGGGTGCAATATTGCAAGAAACTGTAGGCGAGAATGGGCATTCATAGATTTTTTTTCTCAGGGTTTGGGCTGCCACTGATAAAAATGCCAAAAAATCAATTGCTATACTTGCCTGTGGGGAAATATTTTGCTTAATTGCTTCGGATGAAAGTGTCCTAATACAGTATTTAAAAGTCCCCCATCCTTCATCTTGCTCGGACCACCAGAACTTTTGCTAACACAGCAAAGAAAGGGCAAAGCAGGAAGATTCCAGGGACTCTGGCCAGGCCTCTGTTTCTGTTTTCTAATAGGAATCACCGCCACCATCTTGCTGCTTAAGGCAGGCAACAGTCCTTGTCTCTTACCCCTTCCTCCCATCCGTTCTACTATCGGAATCTCTCTACAGTCGCCCACCGACCCTTCCAGCAATTTGAATCCGGCTAGAGTCCTCCCAGCTGGATCGCTTAAAAAAACAAAAAAAATACAGAGGTGCCTGTCTTATTGGACGAGCGCACACTTTACACCAGGCGTATTTCTATTTCCAAGGACAAAGCCGGCAAACGCCTTCCCGGAGAACGTCGGCTGCCCCCAATGGCAATTTTGGGTGCCTCGGGTGCTCTTCGACTCCAGGTGAAAGAACTTTTCCCGGCAGGTGAGGCAGCTCCCTTCTCTCCTCTCTCCGCGCAGGAGAGCCAGCCCGGAGGCGCAGGATCGATGGGGGCGACCAGCTGCTGGTTATTTTCCCCGAGAATGAGCTGCGTAGTTTTGCAAACGGCGGGAGACTCTTCTCCTCGCTTGTGCTGGCCTGTTCTCGTTTTAGCTCTCCAGCTACCATGACTTCTTGTAACCGCGGCAGCCCTCTTCACAACTCCTAGAGACGAAGAACGGCGTTCCCGGTGCCTTTACTCAGAAGCAAGTCTCACCCACCTTAGTCCCGAATCCGCTTGCGAGAGAGACAGGCCCGCAGAGCTCCGCTGGACTTCCTTCTCACTAACGAAACCCGGGCGAGACCTGCGGGGCTAGGAGCGGGGTTATCTGCTCCGAGGCCCCGCGTCACTTAGGGGCTTTGGGCCCATTAATCGCAAGAGATCGCGGGCTGGAGACTCAATTGGTCCGAACTCGCTCCCGCTTCGGGAGAGCTTTGCTGTGGTCTGCAACCTCCAGGGAGGTCGCCCTATTGGGCCCCAGAAACGGCGCCCGCCTCCAGGGAATAGAGCTACCGAGAGCCTTTACGTCTAGCGCTTCATTGAAGTCGCGCTGGGTAAGGAGACTCCCGGCCCCGCCGCCACCCGAACTGTCGCGAGACAAGGCGACGTCGAAGGGCTGCCTTTTAAGAAAAATGCTTCAGGCGCCCGCAGAAGACGGACGCCCGGCAGGCACGTGGCGCGGTGGTGCTCCGGCTGACCTGTCGATCGACACAGAAATTAAACAGTAAACAGCCCAAAGGTCCAGCCCCGAAAGAAACTCTTAAGGGGTTGGGGCTCGCCGAGGAGCTTTCTCGGTTCCCTCCATTTCAAGGGAGCTGCGCCACAGAAACAGCTTCCCGCGCGGTTGGGCCTCAGGCAGGGGCAAAAAAGGGCTCGAGTGACTCGTGCATTTCTGTCCTGGTCATATTTATCTGGACATAAGCTCGGAGGAACGTCCTACGACTAGCTTCCGTAGTCAAGTAAAGGTTACGCAAGGTACCCGGGGACGGAGCAAAAAGGACGCCGTCAAGGGAAACGGGATCCGCTCGTTGGGAGCACGATGGCCGCTGGAGGCGCGGAGCCGCCGGAACTCCTCAAGGCCCCATTTAAGGCCGCGGGCGATGCAGGCGGCGGGTTGGACGAGGGAGAGGTTTTCTGGGGTCGCGCGAGCCCCGCAGGGCAGAACCAGGGCGCGCCTCTGCATTTCTTCTGGCGGAAGAAGGCGCAGACGGAGCGGCCACCAGAGCGGCTTGCACGAAGAGGGGCAGGAAGCCAGCAACACCAGACGATCTTGGCCCTGCAAGCCAAGGTTTGCCACCTCGCACCTTTGCTGACCTCCCAGTCTGGGAGACGAAGCCGGTTGTCTCCGACAGGCTAGATTTGCAACGGGTTTGTTTCGCATGTGACGGGAGGCGCTCAAACCTGCGGCGGATTTCCACCTGCCGCCTGCAATCGCGCAGCGCAGAAGAGCGGCGGCAGAGTGTTTCGGGCCTTTCTGGAGTAGACCGATGCAGCCTGGCCCGAGCCACTGCACACTGAAACAAAGCGAACGGGTTGCCCGCAATGGGCGGGCAAAAAGGTCAAGATGGTGGCCGCGACAATGAGGTCAAAGCTCCGCCCGTTTTTTTTCACAGAGCTTCGCTCGCACCGTCCCGGCTAATGTCTTGACCGCCCGCTGCGGGCGCCCTTGAAAGCGAGCCAAGAGACATTCGCTGCCCTCGCTCGAGGCTCCCCTGCGCCCCTTCCCAGGGAAAGTCGGGGCCGATCTAGTTTCCTGAGAACGGGCGAACCTGGTTCAAATACCCGAAGCGTCGAGGATTCGGGCTTGGCGTCAGCCTTACAGACCAACTGATGTTGGCTGCCGGAAAGGCGATTAACAAGGGCGAAGAAACAGTTCCGCGCGGGCGAGGGACTGAGGCCACCGCGCGCAGCAGCGGCGATCTCACCCCTCTCCCTTTCCCGCCTCTTTCCTGTTGCTCTGCCCGCTCGGGACGCGTCTGCAGAGGAGTCTGGGCGAGAACCTAGAGCCGGGCCCACCTCCTCAGGCCACTTTACCTGACGGAGAGGGAAAAGAGTACAGTATCTCTCAAGGATCCCTCCGCCCCCGAAAGGCCGCCGTGTAAGATACGCCCCCGCAGGTCACGCAGCGCTGGCGTTCCTCGGCCCCCTCGTTCATGCGGCTGGATAGAAGCTTCTTTTGGGGGCCTGGCCGCCAGGCCTCGCGCTCTCAGCCGCTGTCTCTGGCGCGCTCTGAAAGGCCGCGCCGAGGGCTGCACCCGCGCCCTAAGCAGACGCCCTGCTGGGGCAGCCACAAAGGCAGCTTGGCTCAAGCCGGGCGGGAGGGTGGATTGCTCTGGCGACCGGGAAACCGAGCTGCGCAGGAAAAAACAAAAGGCGTTTTTAGGTGGTTTGGAATTCAGCTTGCGAGATCCTTGCCCCAATTCGGGGTTTTTACTAGTTACGTTGTACTGTAGGGAGAAGGGTGAGAAGGATATAGCAGAAAATTTGTGAAATACTTTTTAAAAAGTCTAATGTTGTAAAGAAATAAAATAAAATCTTCACGAATCTGTGGACTTCTTTAAATAATCTTTCCCCCCACAATCATATTCATACGTGTGCACAAATACTACTGTATAGCATTCAGAAGCTGTGAGGATACTTGCATACCTGAGATTAAACTGGATTTTAAAAAATCAATCTCTTAAAATCCAAGATTATACTCAGGAAGCTATAGAGTACTGATTTTTTTTGGCTTCAGCTTTCCATTCACCTTTCCATCCATTTCACCTAGTAAAACTAGAAGAGAAGTGCCCCTATTCCTTAGCATCTTGTGCTATTGTCTTCTTCGTTTACTCAGAAGCAGGTTTTTCTTAGTATGTAAATCCCCCCACCATCTGATAAGCACATCTAAAATTGCATACGCTTTACATTAATAGATCATGCGTTTTAGATGCCACACATCTTTTATTGGTAGAACATGAATTTATGGCAGAGGAAGATAAATTTCTAAAAATGAACAACTGGAATTTCAATTTTACCTAAAGTGGCTTCATTAATATAGAGGTGGAGATAACAGTTAGCAAATTTAGTCTCCCTATTACGTTATGGAGGTGAAGCCAAAATCCTCCTGTTAAGGGCCTCAGGGTTATTCTGGGATAATCTGTAGGGACAAAGGATGGGGGTAGGCTGGCAGAAGCCAGCCAGCCAGGCTAACCCTTTCCTTGCCTTTCTGACAGGCTGCCCTGAAGAGGTCATCGCTACTAACAGAGATTCTGGTTTTGCAGACATCCTTTGAAATTGGGCCCCAAACTCTGGCTTGAAATGCCTAAACAAAAGCCTCAGGCCCCATTTCTGCACAATTTCGAAACATCTTGGAAAGATGCAGACCACCTTAAAATCTTGGGTTTCAGCAGAAGTATTTTGCAAGGCCAGCAAGGTGTTCCTGGCACCGCCAGAAGCAAGAAATCTATTTTGGTGAGAGCCAACGTGGTTTCGGAAATCGAACCCCGGCCTGCCGCGGGAGGGTGGCAGAGCCCTGAGAAAAAGGGAGGGGGCACCTCATTGTGGGGCGCAGCTTGGGCAATGCGGAAAGACCTCCTTCCTGGCCAGGAGTTGCACTATACACACTCCAGTGCGGTGCTCGTCTCCAAAAGAGGGCGAGATCCTCACAGCAGCAGAAGCCTTGTGCCGGATTCCCCACTTTTCTGCTGCGCTTAGTAGGCTTGCTCCCGAATGTAGGGAGGCCCGAGGGTGGCCTCTGGTCTGCATTGTGCTGGGAAGGTTTTGGTCCTCAAGCTCTGGGCTGGGAAGCGTGGCCCACTTTCCTCCCTTGGCACTAGGAGGCCAACTTTTCTTTTCCCAAAGACAGCAACCTCGAAGAGCGCCAAGCTTTAGCAGATCCGAAGGCGCACCCAAACCTATGTTTTTCCAAGTCCTGCTGCTCAGCAGAACTTTCCTTTGGTATCTCTTGCCCTCTCCCATCCACCTCCACGGTTTCTTCTGCTCCTTGCATGTGAAATGCCCCTGCACAGCCCAAGGAAGTGCAAACGCTGGGACTGCCTGGGCTCTGGCCCAGCCACTCGGGACCTGTTTCCCACCTTTGGTCCCCTTGTTGGGCATCTGAATTAAAGTGTGGCCAACTCTGGTCCTCTTGGCCACCCGGGGAACAGAGGTCTTGACCTGGGGAGGAGGGGGGAGCGCTGCAGATGTAACTGATTTCAGCCTGTCCCCCGTGGTGAAAGGCGTCAGCTAGCAAAGGGTTGGTGAGCACTAGAGTTCAATTGCTGGTGATGCTCAGTGCTTTTCCTTGTTCAGTGATGGAGGGAGGGAAAGGAAGAGTGGCAGAGAACCCGCATGTCTGCTGAATGGGCAACTCAGAAGGCCAGACCAGATTTGAAGGCAGCAATTGCCGGGACTTGAGCAGAGCCACCCTACACCCCACAGAGCCGGGACCTTCATTTATCGCAGGACGGTGCTTATCACTCCTAGTGAAGGTGGGATGATGGGCCAACAAGAACTGAAAGGCCACAGACCTTCAACCCTGCTCTCAAAACTTTGGAGAATTGGGGTAATCTAAGTTTCAACTCTAAAGGTTGCGGGTTTCCTTCCAGAAACACCTTTTGTGTGGATTGCATTTCTACTGAAATTTGCTGGTAGAGATAAAGAGAGCTCAGGAGAAGAAACTGAATGAGGGGGGGAGGGGGAGAGTTCAGCTCACACTAATTGTGCCTCTATCATACTATAGGTGTGATACCTGTAGTACAAGGCACTTGCAAGGGAAGGTGCTGGAGGTGGAACAATGTGCCCTTGTAATATTTCACTGGCACAGCTCCGGAGAGGAATGCAAATTCCAAAGATCTTGTTCTCCGGTGTGAGACAAGAACAAGCTAAGTTTCCTGTTCATCAGAACCTAGCTAAAAAGTCAAACTAAAGTTGACTTTTTTTTTTTCAAACTTGACTAAAGAGTCAAGCATTGGCAGTGGTGGCAGCACTTTTCACCAAGAAACAGGCCGTTTAGATCAGCAACCTGTTAAGTGAAAGCATTTGGGTTTGAGCCATACCATGTAGCTAACTGGCCAAAGTTGACCCAACTTTTGAGTCTAGTTGCCTGGTTTCCAAGGAAAGATGCAGGGCTGTTGGGATAACCTAAGAAGCCAGTATTGCATTGAACACAATTTCCTGAGACAAAGCTGAAGGTCATTTTAGCTCAATAGAAAATTTAACCTTTGATTGACCAAGGCTACATTAAGGAAGGGCATCTGAGTGATGTGATCCCTGAATCCCCTTCTCTAATGGATTAGATATCCATGTCCTGTTATCCATTCCAGTGTAATCACATTTTGGACAATGGTTGGGAGGTTTTGCTCTGAATTTGTGGAAACAGAAATATTGAGTCCCTGGGCAGGCTTCTAGAACAGCCATCTTCAAATGTTTCCTTAGCTTCCAGTTTTGGAGATTTGGGTTGTCCTCAATGGTAAAATGCAGATTTACTAATGCAGGCCTGATGCTGAATCAGTCTGAGATTGATAAAATTAGAACTGGTTGCTGGATTTCTATTTTTTCTTCCAGTAACATGCACAATCAATTTTTCTCCCTTTGTGGTAAATGAGAAAAAAACATATTTATCAAGAGTTAGCTAAAAGAATAATTACAGAGAAAGGCCATTAAATTTTGTATCATGTCCCCAGAGGCAAAAGCTCACATTTTATTGCAGACATCTGGCAGATTTAAAGAGGCTGGCATGGGGTTGGCTTAAAATGGTGTGTTTTAATTTGGGGCAAAAGAGCAAGAGAAGAGATCTTGTCTTGCCAGAGGAAGTCAGAAAGGGCAAAAGCCTCGGAGAAATCTTCTTGCAGGAACCTTTTGGAAAGAAACTGGGGCTGTGCAGAGGGCTCTGCAGGTGGGGGGGCGGGGGGAGATCCTAGCAGACTGACTGGAATTGCTCAGTGTTGCAGTTGGTTTCTGCAGGCAGTGAGCGAAAGATCCCCTTTCTGCCCTGAATGATATATTGAACTGAGGAATGCTTGAGGTAACCAAGAGGGGGTGTTTGTGTGGAAGGATGACCATCACTCCTTCAGAGCAGGTTCCTGGAGGGATCAGGGATCCACATCCTCAAGTAGAGGGAGTGCCCCCACCCCTGCTTTACATTCTGGGCAGCCCTGCCAAGCTCTTTCTTTCCTTCCACAACTTCCAGCCACCTCTCCAGCCCCACCCAGTGCCCCATCTGAGTAGCAGGAGGCTCTTGGAGGGCTTGGGGACTCTGCCAGAGAACCAAATTATTCACCCAGGTGCTTGGGAGGAGAACAGCCTCACGCTAACTAGCTAATAATGCATGTATTGGGGGGTGGAGGTGGGGGGTCGGTGGGCAGTCTCCTTAAAGCTACAATCGGAGGACTGCTTTTTACAGTCCTCATAAATGCCCCCCTTTACCAGCCAGCGCGGGAAAATCGACATACCTACCATTCCCCAGAAAATCGGGTCGAAATTAATCTCCTCTCTCGACCCAGGCTTTTCCGACCGCTTTAAAAGCCATTTAATAACAAGGGAATCACGCGCCACACATCACCGGAGTTCCAGCCCGCCCCGGCGGCCGCCGTGGCCACCTCAAGTCCCCGGGGCAGTGCGGGGCTGAGGGGTGGGGTCCCCGTGCATCCGGTTGGTGTTCAGCGCCAGAGCCGCCTGAAAGCGCTAAGCCGGGACTGATGCAAATCGCTCCGCCTGGCACTTTCCTGTCATCTACAATTCACGGGTCGGCCTATTATGGAAAGCCCTGCTCCTGGACCAGGGCGAAGCCGAGCGGGGCTGCCCCCCAGTCAGGCCGCGGGGAGTTCAGGGGAAGGTTTGGGATCTCAGTCGCTCGGAGCTGCAGCCTCGGCGCCGTGCGGAAGGCGCAGGAGCTGCTGAGGTAGGACGAAGGAATGCCTGAACGTCGGGCATCAGTGACCGAACGGGGTCGAGAAGGTCCCGCCTGTCCACGAAGGGCCACTCCTGTGCGCGCGCCTGCTTGTGACCCCGCGGTGGCGACCGCGGGAGGAGAACTGACTTTTAATTCGGACTGAATTATACAGGTCTATAATACAAGCGCAAGGGCTGGGTTCAGGGTCCTTCCACAGTCTGGGGACAAACTCTAGTAGGACGCCAGGACACCAGCAAAGTGGACGGAGGTCCTTATTTACCTCGCCTGGCTTTCTAGTAATTAAGCAGAGCTTCGGAGTTAGCCACGGCGTGGCTTCAGGGGCGACCGGAGAAAAGTGGCGCCGCCGATCCACTCTGGTCCTGGTAATGGCGGCCTTGCGCACATTTCCTGGAGGATAAATCCCGCTAGATTGCCACAGCTTTCATTGGTTACCTGAGGGGCCACCATTTCCCTCACCCCTCTGAGATACCCTTTTGCCTTGAAGGCAGGAGGAGGGGCCGATAAAGACTGATTAGCCTCGCGGGAGAGGATCTTCAGTATATTTGAAACGCTGTCTGCGAATGAACGAAGCCCAGCGAAGTCCAGGGCATCTTAAACTAAGGGGAGTGTGGGGAGAAGGATGTTCTGGAGCTGTCCTGCAAAATTTGATTGGGGATCAAATTCCTTTTAAGTGTCAAACAAGACTGGGGAGCATAACCGGCTCCCCCTTTGAAAATCTGGCCTCTTACTTTCTTCTAAAGGCAGGCGGCTGGGAGATCGATCCATCTCCCTGGAAGCAGTTACGTTCCACAGAGGACCAGGTACACAGACCTTATGTCTTCCTCCTGAGGTAAGCGGATGCAGCGCAAAGAGAACTAGCGCCAGAGCATCAGTCCTTTCAGCACTCCACCACCGCCGCCACCACCACCACCGCCACACCTCCTGTGGCTCCATCCGTGGAAGCCGCTCCGTTAATTAATGGCTTTCATTCATAAAGGGAAAAAAATCCCCGCGATGAATAACTACATTATTAAAACTGAGCTTCATTGAATTCCATAGGACTTACTTCCGAAGTGTTTAAAAAAAAAATCAAAACGCTCTTGCTGTTTTTGTTGCCTGAAATTAATATTCTATTTAATGAAGACAACGTCAAATTATTTTAAAAGAAAGAAAGTCTTGGTTGGAGAACTGGGGCTTAAAGGGGCTTTTAAAATGATTCGTAAAATCTTTTAAAAACCTTTAACTGCTGGAGTGTCTCTTTCTCTCCCTCTTCTAAAACAAAACCCATACTTTTCCGGCTGACCCAAGGAGAGTCTTCGGGAGCCTCTCGAACGCTTCTCCTGCCTCCCTCTGCAGCGTTTAGGCAATCCCAAGGTGGGGAGAGGGAGAACCCGGCAGAGGTGAGGTTGGCGAGGCTAAAGAGGAAGAAAAGAGAGAGCTTTGAGGGATTGGGGTATTCAGTACGGCGCACCGCTCCAGAGCCAGGTGGCACCCGCCGAGCCGCGTCCGACTGGGCTTTGCCTATCTGAGCGCGCAGCCCGAGGGCCTTCGACGCGTTTGATGTGTGCGGGGAGGTCCTGCTGCGAAAGGGCGACGCATCTTCCCCGGCGCCCTGGAGATTCGCAGAAGACGAGGCGAAGGGGGCTTCTCTTTTCCTGAACTCGGGCTCCTGAGCCGTGTTGCCTCGTGGCGGAGCGCGTCGCCAGCGGTCCTTCTTGCCGCGCGTGGCTGTCGCCCCTGCTCGCGCCGGTTACGAGGTCGTCATTTTGCTGCTGGGTGCGGTGAACCCGCTTCACTTTGCGGCTTGCGGGCCACTCTTGTTAAGGTTCGCCGCAGCTGCTCTTTCTCCTATGCAAAAGCTAACCGCCTGCGTTTGTTGCTGCCTTGTTTTATTTCTGGGAGTCAACGAATACACATGGCAGATGAATAAAACGCCAAAACAAAAATAAACAGAATTAGAAATTATACGCTATGTTCCGGAGGAGCCTCCTATAGTCGTAACGAGCACTGAAAATCATACCTGGAGACGCTTTTGCCTAAAGGGAATCGTCGATCTGGACAAAAGGCAGTGCCCCGCAATTGCAAGACCCAAACCAATTAGAGCCGTGCATTGGCCCAGTCAGTCCTGCACATCTTGACAGATAATAATTTGCTGCCTAGTAATTGGACCTTGATCTTAGGATTTCAGATTTAAACTGCCCTTATTTCTTAGCCAGCAGGGTCTAAGGCAGAGCCGCCGCAAAGACTCCAGTAGGGCCAAATGGCAGCCCCAACCGCGCGTTTCGATCTCCCGCTATAATCAGTAACATCTCCAAGTCGCTAGTTTGTTCCATCGTTAATCTCTATGTTCTCTGGCCATTATAAATCGCTTTTATGGATGTGGCGTTTTTGTAGGTAGATCGATCGATAGAACTACGGGCGTGATGCATTTCCCGCATTTTATATACTAAATGCGATATATAGAATAAGGGAAATCCTACCATGGTATAATCTGAGACATAGTCCTATTAATGCCACGATAGGGACATACATTATTATGCATACAGTGTACGAATTTTTATTAATTGCCGTGATTGCATAGGGCGCATATAAAAATCTTGAAGTACAGTAAAATTTTAAGTGTCCTAAGCACAAATACGCTTCATCTATTTTTCCAGATTCTATTTACCAAACTGCTAAATCGAAGTTGGACTGGATTTTAAGAAAATTGCTCTTTTCACCAAAGAAGTATAGCATGTATACATATAAACGCATAAAACTCAATTTACAGATTTAAGTTGCGGGGCGCTGATTGTGGCAGCTCCACTTACGAGTGCAACTTTAGAAAAGGTACTTTTTTTCTCCAAGTACTTTCTGCTGTTCCCCGTTATATGTGTGACCGGCCTATAAGCTTTGGGGGGTGGGGGAGGATAGCGTAACATTGCTAATCGCTTCTACATACGATCATCGGCGCTGCAGAGTTCGCTCCCAGCAGTCTCGCATATTTGGGAGGGGGTCTATGCGAGCTGTCAGGAGGCATCTGGGCCTCGGTGGAGGCTGGGCGCCCACTCGCCGCCTTTTTAGAGGGGAGGGGGCGCCTGGCTCTCCGCTCCGCAAGAGTTAAGGCCGCGCGCAGCCGGGAAGCCCGGGCGCTTGGCCCGCCCCTTCCTCATTGGCTCCCGCAGCCGCGGTCTCCGGATTCGCCACCTTCCCATTGGGCAGGGACTCTTGACGGGCGCTCGCAGCCGGGACCTGGCGAGGGAGGAAAGAAGGGGAAAGTTCCCCGGGAGTTTGGCTCAATCAGAGGAAGAGAGGGAAGGGAAGGGACGGGGTGGGGGGAGATGAAGCGCAGCCCGAGAGCGTGACTCTGAGCGGCGCCTTCCGGCCGGCCAGCGCGCTCGGGACCCATGTAGCGCCAAGGCGGCCGCGGGACGCTCACGTCGGAACGGCCGCTCCGCTCTGCTTCCGCCTGGGCCCGGCCCGCCAGCCCCGTCCCGTCCTCTGCCAGCTCGGCGGTCGGTGGCGCGGCGGCCGTCTGGCTTCGGCACTCCCGCCGGGCGGCTAAGATGAGCGAAAGGAGGCGCTCGGCTGTGGCCCTCAGCTCGCGAGCGCACGCCTTCTCGGTGGAAGCCCTCATCGGCTCACACAAGAAGAGGAAGCTCCGCGACTGGGACGGCAAAGGCCTGGATTTGTCCATGGAGAGCCTCAGCCCCGACGGGCAGCTGCCAGACGCCGACGACTCTGCCCAGTGCCTGGACCTCAACCCCGGTGAGCGTGGCGCAAGGCGGGACGGGAGGCGGCGGGCTCCGGGCCCCGCAAGGCCCAGGTCGCCCTGAGGGAAACTGGATCCGGGACAGCTTAAACTCCGGCTACCCTGGCGGTTGCCCTTCTACTGACAGCTGGTGTGTGCGCGCGCGCGCGCGCGCGCGCGCGTGCGGGCGCGGGGGGAGGACTAGTTGTTGAAGTGGAGCCTCACCCGTGAAAACGGTCCAGGCAGCAGCGGCCTTTTTCTCACTTCCCTTTCCACCCCGCCGATTCCCTCCCCACTCACCCCTCCCGGCAGATACGGGGCACTTTTGCATTAAGGGAGCGCCAATCGATGGGGGGGGGGGCTTCTGCTAAGACTGCGGAGACCCGTTTGGCCCCTTGCACAGCCCAGTGAACCCGAGGGTTCTCTAAGGAGGCGCCTTTCTCTTTTCCTAGTTCCTTCCGGGCGCGTCCAACGGCAGCCCCGGCCTTTCCGCTGGACAGGAATAGATCGGCTCTTAGCTATGAATAGCCCGGCATCGAGGCAAACCTCACCTGGAATTAAAAGGGGCCCACCTCGGGGAAGGCTGCCGGCCACCTCCACCAGTAGTGTGTGTCTGGGGCGGCGGGAAGGGGGAAGAGCTGGGACAGAGGACTGCCCCACGGAGTATCTCTGGGGGGAGCGCTCCACCAGGCGCGAGTGTAGAGCTTCAGGACGGTTCAGCCGGGGACACGACGGTCCCCAGCAGTTGTCCAAGCCTGCTAGGGCTCGCCGAAGTGCAAGACCTGCGGGGGCGCCGACCGGGGCGGTCAAGCTTCGGTGTCATTTTCGGTGCCACAGTTGGGTTGCCAAAGCGGTGTCAAGCGGGATCGAAAGCCTCAGAACCTCGCAACAGGCAAGGCGCGTGGGGCAGTGGATCGCGAATTGTCGGGAGTGGGTCGCGGGACTTTGCCAAGACCGAACTCTCGCCCTTCTCCCCCAGGCGACATAACGTATTGGTCATCCTCGAGATTCTTGTCCAAACGAAAATGCACAGACCCCTCCCAGAACCAAGTTTCTTAGAATTCAAGAAACTTGAATTGGGCGTGCGGAGGGGACTGGCGTTTTGTTTTCTTCATTGCCGTCTTCAAGTCGCTCTTTCTATAACACGCATTCAAAGGATAGAAGAACCGTCTATTTTGAAAAGTCCGTTGCTAAGCATCTGCTTTGGCTTTTCGATTTTCAGTTGTAAGCAGGCTAACCTGAACTTTTCCACCATCTCTCTTTTTCACGAGGACGGGTTTAAGACAACCGCCCCCCCCCCCCCAAAACGTGAAATGACTTGGAGATTAAAATAGAGCCAAGGGCCTGGCAGGTGATTGACACACTCTTCTCTAGCTTGGTGCCAGGGTCTCTAGCAAGCGAAGGCGCCTTAAAAGTTCGCCTGGAGAGCCGCTGGGTCGGCCTGATCGCCTTTAGGCCTTGGAGGCAGCGGGTGCTGAGCCAGTCTTGCCTCTTCTGTCCCTCCTGCCAATGTGCTGCCCTTGAAGGGATGAGCGACAGACTCCGCCGCTGTCTCGCCGTTCGTCCTTTAAAACAAGCCCCGATGGCCCCGTATCTCGCCCAAACTTCTACCAGCGGAACCCCAGTGGGGTGGAATGGGGTGGGGTGGGTTGCCAAAGCCTAGCAGCCAGGCCCTGGCGAGTTGTGTGTGTGTGTGTGTGTGTGTGTCATTTACTACTCCAGATGCTGAGTGCTTTAAGGCCGCCTGAGGATGGTGACGGCCAAGTTGGTCTTGCTTGGCCTCTGCGAGAATATCGGGGACTAGTCCATGTAATAGCAAGGTTCCAGTCCTCATTGCGGCCCTCCTGCCTGACTCGACTCTGCAGCATCTGGCAGGTGAGCAAGGCCCGCGGGCCCGCCGAGCAGCGGCGAGACGCCTGAGCGAGGCCTTCCACCAACGGGCGGTTGGGGCGAGGCACTTTCTGGGAAAGGCAGGGAATCGGACTAGCTGGAGTTTTCGGAGCTCTCCGTTTCTTCCCCAAAGGAAAGCAGGCTGTCCTTGGCTGGCGCCGCAGCACAATCGGCGACTTCTTCCGCTGCCCGGAGGGGCGAAAGGCCTTTGCTCCGCGCCGGCACCACCGGGTTCCTTGAGTCTCATTGCAGCCTGAGGTGGAAAAGCCCGCCTTCCCTGGCGACGAGAAAAGCGGTCTAGAAATTGTTTTTATTTTAAGAAGTTTGTTTTGCTAATGATTGCTTTAAGAATAGAATGTTACTGAACAAAATAACCTTGGCCTCTAGAAGGGTAGGGAGTTGAACTGTGCCTCCTTTCCTTTCCTTTCCTTTCCTTTCCTTTCCTTTCCTTTCCTTTCCTTTCCTTTCCTTTCCTTTCCTTTCCTTTCCTTTCCTTTCCTTTTTGTTTCAGGGTCTTGAAGCAACGAATTTCTCATGTGTTCGGCCAGTGACTCTTTATTCTCCATTAGACCCCCATTCCCACTGCCCGGCGGCCTCTTTTAGCTGCCTGCTGTCCGGGCTTCCCTACATCCGGCCTCCTCTAGGCCTTTTCATCGCGGTCGACATATCCAAAACTCTCTGCATTTAAGAGGATTTTTAACTCAGTAGTCGGATTCCAGCTGAAAAGTGTCCTTGAAGCAAAACGCGCCGGAGAGGTGAGTCGGCCCTCCACTGCTTCCTCCTCTCCCCCCACCCCGCCTCCGGTGGACCTGGAAGGGTTTTTCGATCTGGGGGGCTGCAGGCTTCCCTCCCCGAAAAGCCCTTGGCTGGTTACTCCGGTTTCTCTTCGGATCGTATAGATCTTTCGCCTTTTGGGATCCGGCTGCCTGGAGAAAGCCAGCTTTCCCCAGGTTCTGCCGCTCGGCGTCTTCCCGGAGAACGTGACCGGCCGGCGGCTGCGTTAAGCAGAATGGAAGTGCCCAAAGTCCGTCCGAAAGCGAGGGCCTTGGAGCTCTGGAGGGCGGCTGCTCCAGCCCAGGATGGCTCACTAGTCGGAAGCGCTCGAGCGCCGAATACAGGCAGCGATTTTTGCTCCAGGCTGGGACATTTCGTTGTACCGAGCTGGCAATTGCCTTATCATCATTTGTTTTGATTACAGAGGTTGTTGTTACTATTATTGATGATGATGATTGTTGTTAGCCGCCTAGAGTTACGTACGTAAGATGGGCGGCCACAGCCACATACATTTTCTAAATAAACCAATAACAGAGGAAGAAATGCCACCGCTGCCCCCCTTGAAACAGCATAGTTGTGAATCCGCACCCCTCCCGACGCGCAACTGCATTTCTTGTTTTACAAGAGCCGTTTCCCCCTCTTTAATAGCACGTACGCGAGATTGCGTTTTTTAATCGGGACATTTCCTTCTGTTCAGACTACGAGCATAGTAGTCTGCGATGCTACGGACCTGAGCAGGAAAAACCTGGAGAGCAGCGCTCTTGCAGAGGTCTCCTCGCAAAAAAACGGCTCCCTGTTCTGGAGGTCGGAGACATCCTGTCTTCCTCATAAAGCCACCTCCTCTCTAGTGCTTTATCGCGTTTCATTACGTCTCCCAGCTATTGCTGTAGCGCTACAAAGCCTGGCTTCATTACTGATCTCTTAGTCGCACAGCTGAGGTTTGAGATGCTCTAAATCGCTTGGGGGCGGGGAGAGCCGTCCCTTGATCTTTTCTAAGGTACTGAGACGCGTCGCAAGGCTCCATAAACTTGGCCCCCAACCCTGACCTTACTCGCATCCCCGGGTTTATTTGAGGAGCACAGTTCGCGGGCTGCACCCTGACACTTCGATGTATCTGGGCCCGGTCTCAGGCAATGAATCTTTGCGAGCCGTTCTTCCAAAAGACACCCGCGAAGTTGACAGCAGGAACGAGGGGTCTGGAGGGGTCCCTCGGCGGGACTCCCTCCGATCGCTTTCCCACTGAAACAAATTCAACCGGGCATAAAGAGCTCTTTGCGTTTAATTCGTCGGAGCGCCGTAGCCGAATGGAAGAAAGATTCGATTGTCGAGCATTACAGAGGCCTCTTTTATTTGCTCCTCACTTTACCTTATCTTGACTTATTTCACACTGGAATTGTATTTATTAATTAAACTGTGTGATGAACATGTTTTGCTGCCTTAACTGCCGTGCTGGATTTCTCTGTAGTGAAGCGGAAGTGTAATTAAGAAAATAATTAAAAGAAAAGAACACACTCAAATGCAGCTGCAATCCAGCAAAAATAGAGAGACATTTTTGCTGCAGTTTCTGAGTGACTGTGGTAAATTTCCTAATCTGTATATATACCAATTTCTCCTAATTTGACAGGAAACAGATTCAGTTTAGATAAGTGATAGAGTCCAATATATTTTTAGTTAGCAGTACTAAGGAGCACATACTGACAAATGGGTTCCATTTTTTTTTATCCCCACATGGAAGAGGTCTTAATTTCTTATTTTCTGATAACAATCTTCCAGGCTTTACCTGGAACCTTAATGTAAAGAAATTATTAATAGGAAGAGGTTGTCAAATTGCTAAGCATACCTGTGAGTCTTGATGGGTAGTGAAAATGTTGATATTTGGGATGTCTCCACATATGGAAAATGGAAAGATAATATTCTAATCTATTTCTTTACCAAAGTTTGACTGATTTGATTCTGTTATCCTAAAAGTTGTTGCTTAATACTGATGACCTCACCTTTTACACAATTAAAAATTACTGTTGCTTGTATCATTGCCTTGTTTCAGGATACCCCCACCCACCCACACCATATTTGGTGCTTCTGTTGAGACACTAAGAGAAAGAAAACAAAATCTTATGGGCAGAAGTCTCTCTCTGTTCTCCCAGTGAACTAATGTTTCAGGTAGACCCACAATAGGGCTCTTTGGAAGATGGGTTGCAAACGTTTCGATTGCTTGGGCTCAACCAAGCTCCGGATCTTTGCACTTTATGATTCTTGGAGGAGGAGAATCTTTCCTCTGTAGGTTCTTGGGAATGGGTGGAGTGGTCAGTCACTTTCCCCTCGGGTGCCAAATGCAATAACTGCTGGTGAGGATGGAATGCTTTTTAGCTGAGCAAGATTGTTCCGTTACTCGGCCAGGAGGGGGGCAATTTTAACCATTAAATAATTGGAACGGTGAGCTGGCTCAGTCGCTTGACCATGCCGTCCTTTTTTTGTGGCCTGCGGTTTAATCTCTATAAACAGCCATTTTTGTTAACCCCTAATGAATACATAATGGCTCTCTGTGACAAATTGTCCTCAAAGATCTGAAAAGCTTCCACAGTCTGAGGGGAAAGTTGTAAAATATCGTGTGCACGCATGTGTGTAATCCTAGACAGTGATCTGAGCAGTCCTCATAATATTACAAGATGTGCCCACATTTCTCTCTCTTGCTTGTCAGCCTGACACCTCCACTTCAGCAGCTGTGGAAGGGATATTTATAAAGCTGATGACCGCTCAGCTTGGCCTCTGACTCTTCCCCATGATTCCGGACTAGAGGCTGCTTGGGGAGGAGCAGGTGGCCCCGGCAGTTGCCTAAGAGCACTCAGAGCCTATTTTTCTGTTTGTTTATTGCTCCCATGGGGAAGAGGAGCAAGGAGGCATTCCAAGTAGAGTCAGCCTGGAAGCCAAGCTGCCTTCAGCCCAGCTTTCCATGGGCCTTCCTGGGAGGCTGCTAGAGCAGGAGCATTGACCTGGGACCATTCTTCAGTGGATCGGCAGATTAACCCAGGCATTCATTAGCTGCAGATCAAGGAGGACAGCATTTAATTGGCCTGTCCCTGTGATTGCTGGTTAGCAATGAGGACTTGATAAGCATCCCACGCTTTCTCTGGCTGATTTTTTCTTGCAGAAATAATGTTTTCAAACCTTTCATTTTCCACAAGAGCCTTTGAACATCACTTTTTAAATTGAGCATTAGTTGGGTAATGCATTTTAATTGCCTAACACACGTTACTTTAATAATATCCTCAAAAACCATACGGTATTGGTTGAAATGCAAAACTGAACGATCAGTTCAAAGTAGAGTCAGTTTGCTTCATTTTTTTCAGAAGCTTATTCAAACAAATTATTATTATTATTATTATTATTATTATTATTATTATTATTATTATACGTATTAGTCATTTTTAAAATTCAGTTGGCCATTTATTTTTATGCAGCACCATCATTTGGATATGTGGTTTTGAAACAACAAAAATAGTGGTGCAGTCATAACGTCCTTTAAAGCTATCAAGTTCCCTAGTATACTCTCACATTTTAGGAAATATGCCAATGTCCTCGCTTCCCTTAGGTTCATATAAACTGCTCTTCACTTTATTCATATATTAAGATGTTTTTTTCCCCTTTCTTATGTTTTCCCCCTTTCTCAAGTTTAATTTATTTTGTATTTCAATTTTCTGCCTGCAGGCGTTGTGGGCATGTAAGAATGTTATGTCTTTGAAAAGGTATCTGAGATGCCATGGCTTTTATTTGTTGCATTTAGCACAATTGTTTATTGGCAGAGTTTTAAAAAGTCCATGCCCACATTCTCCCAGATTTGCTTGAAATAAACTTTGCAGCAGATTTAGAACTTTTGGAGTTGGGGAACAAGCAGGGAAGTGATGCAAGTGGAAGAGTGCTTCTCTGACGTTGGATGTAGCCCCATAGATCCAAAAAGAGCATGGCACAGAAGGGAAAATGATCAGAGTGTGACAGATATGAATATCTTTCCTTCTTTGGAGCGATCACAAAACACAATTAATGCCTGAAGGAGGTGTAAGTATACCAGGCTCTCTTGCTCATGGCAGATCACTTAATGCATTTTTTTCCTCAATTATTACAACAAACATTTTCAACTTGTCCTAACAAAGAAGAGTTAACCATCGCTATAGGACACTGCAGGCTACATCCTATGTTGTATAAGTGAACATCTGCTTGCACTGTCAAAATTCTGTAACTTTTCTCCTCCCTGCAGCCTCCCAGACCCCCTGGATCTTCTTTGGAGATTGTCCCAACTCTCCAGGCCATATTTCATGGGGTATGTCATGGGCTGCGGAGGGAAGTCATGCCGTGCTGGCAGAGGCTCTTCCCTGGATAGAAATCATTGGACAGAAAGCTGACCTGGATCAAATCAGACTAGTTCATCTGCCTGCTGACAGCATTAGCTCTCCAAGGTGTCAGAGACAAGTTTTTTGCAACCTAAATGGGAGATTTCCAGGAACAAACTTGAGACCTTTTGAATCTTTACCCACCAACAAGAGCTGCAGTGGAAAATAGCCGCCTCATGCCAATTCATGTTCGGGAGAAAATATTTTTGAAATGGATGGCAAATAACTCCTGGTGTGTAGATTGCATGGATTGCTGATATACAGAAATTTAAAGTGTTTATTTAATATTGAAAGCCAGTTTGGGCTACGGGCTAAGAAGTTGGCTTAGTAGTAAGGAGGCCCAGGTTCAAATCTACCTTCCTCCCTGGAAAGGTGACGTTGAGCTATTCGCTATCTTTCAGCTCAACAAACCTCAGAGTGTTGCTGTTGTGGAGAAAAATTGGACAAGGAACGCATTGTACGCCTCCTTAAGCTCTTGAAGGAAACATGAGAGTAGGAATCTAAGAAATAAAGAGAATAATTAATTAACTCAAAACATGGTTTGGACTCAAGGAGCTGAAATATTTGTAGAGCCCTTGATGAGGCACGGTATTTAATAAAAGGGGGATAACTCAGCGACCACATATATTAGATTATAGCACAGTTTCACCGCTATCTGAGATGTATTGTACAGTAGGAACTTGAGCTTCTATTCTATCAAAGTGGTATCTTGTTTTAAACACTGTTAAAAAGCTTTCATCTTCTTTAGGAAATTGGTACAAACAACAATTAAAAGTCTAGCTTCATTCAAGGGAATGGCGTGAAATTAGTTTTAAACAAGGAGGGAAACCAATTTTTTACCAAATCTTAATAATTTTTTCCCCCCAGAATTCTCCCTCCCCTGAAAAGGAAAAAGGTCAGCTGAAATGATCAAGGAATAACAAAATGAAAGGGGTAGAAAGGGTAGAAAAAAGTATTATTGGAAAATACATTATTTAATGTGACTCACTTATGTTCCATTGCTATCAGTGGGTCTGTTCTAAGTATAAGTAAGTCAGAATTCAACTTATAATATACGAATAGTGCTTGTAGCATTTAGAAATATACTCAGGACATAATCAGTTTATTTCCCACTAGAATACTCTGAAATATATCTACATTTGGTTCATTCACATTCTAAATATTAGTATTCATAAATTATGTGTGCCCTTTCCTTTGCCCACACCTCAAAAACCAGGCTAAAGGCACAGACTTTTTTTTCCATTTTAATTTTCCCAGGAGCCCATTGGTATCATATATTGGAAGAATCCTCATATAAACTAGTCTAGCCACCAGCTATAAACTCTAGAATTGGTTGTTTTGCAAATTTTAAAAAATGCCTCCATCCAAAAAGTGGTTCAAGATTGCATTTTTATATTACCTGATTTGTTCAGATCTTTAACTGGAACATGAGGGGATGAGGCAGCCTGCAGTGTAAATTAACCATCACAGCTTGCTTTTAATGCATCTTTTTGAATCCATTTTAGTTTTCAGTGCAGGCATAATTAAAAAGGCTTTGACAGCATTCTGCATTAAATATAGATGTTGACTTTTAAGTAACTTCAAGCATATTTTTCTCGCTCTGTCATCCTTTGCTCTTCTGCTAATACTGCATTTAACCACGCCAGTAAAGTTCTACTAATGTCAGCAAGACTTTGGGGAGTTGCCATAGCTTAAGAAAATGGAAGGCTCCATCTGGAGCCAGAAATGGGAGTTTTACTTTGATACATCTGTAATGCAGAAGTGGCCCATTTGCAACTATTTTGTTTTAGTTAATGTTTTCTTTTGAGGCCTTTTCTAAAGAAGTAAGTCATAAGTATACCATGACTTGGTGTAAAAATGGAATTTGATGGTGAATACCTATATTTTATTTTTGAAAAAGCTCAATTAAGAGTTGGGGAAGGATTTCAGCTACATTTCTAGATTGCTTTCCAGAGAAGACTGCTAGATAAGGGAATTCCTGCTAAGCAATTTAAGCATGCAATTTAATTTACCTTTCATTTTATTGTTGATATTTGAAACAAACCCACTTAGTACCTGATTTTAAATGAAATGAATGAAATGAAAAATTGATCCTGAGCAACAGGTGAAAAACAAGGATGCTTAAGTAGGAAAGTACAAAATATGAAGTGTCCACCTTTCATTGCCATCATTTTTGGAATTTATCTCCTTCCATAAGAATAAATCTGTCCATAAGATGAAAACAAACAAACAAACAAACAAACACAGAACAATATGAGATGTGGTGCAGCTTTCTTGTAAAATGGGGCATAAACTTTGTTTTGGCCTTGTAGTTCCTTTGTTTGCCCTGCTGAGGGCCACAGGGGGCATTGCCAGGGATGATGTGACATTACCAAGGAGGCTAGGGGTGAAATCCTTAGATTTATTTTTGTTTGGAAGGACTTTGGAGGAAGTAAAGAGATGAAATTGGTGCCTTAAGTCTCCAGAAGCTTAACATGCCCATTCGTTCCTTAACCTCTCCAAAATGGGGAAAACTAGCCCAAGTTCTTTGGTGTTGAGATTATATTGGGGTCACAGGGTGTAATTGTTTGCCTTAAGTTTTGCAAAGCTTGCTCTTTTTAACTCTTAAAACTATCTAGAATCTTCAGAATGAAGCTTAGCTCTACTCACTCTGGGTAGGTAAGGGGCTGTAAATAAAGTACTGGGGACTATGTAGCCCACAGACCACAAGTTGCCATCTGATCCAGTCTGCAAAAATCTGTCTATTGCAGCTGGGATTAGCATTTTGCTTAGATCAGGAAATGAGACCAGGTTGTGGATGTAAAGCTGGTTGAGAGAATCAGCTTTGAATTGGAGTCACTTCTGCAAGGTGTCTGTGTGTATTTATTTACTCTTCAAGGGCATGCCCAAATACTCTGTGCAGCTCAAGTGGGCCTAATGATGAAGAGAAGCACCCTAGAGACAACGCAAGCCACGTTTTTAAGGTCTATTTGCCACAGCCCGGGGCACCCCCAATATAGTACTCCGACTTGTGTCTAGGATTCCCAAAAGTGAACACAGGGCATGGGGACTATCATACTGGCATACTGCTTAAAGATCAGATTTTTTTTCCCCCTGCAAGGTTGCTACTGCTACTTTTAGTGGCAATTATCTTTCACTATGGACAAAAGTTGTAGAGCAGAAATTAAGAACATTCAGAGTGCCTATAGATTAGGATTTAGGACTATGTTCAGGCCAAAAAGCTGGTGTTACAAAGATTGGATGACAGTGAATATTAACCTGAAGTCAGATCACTCTCTCTCTCAGAACTCCAGAAGTACGCCGGACACAAATTCTTGGGAACCTGCAAGGTATCTGTCCACCCTTACTTCCCCTAGCTTGAGGAAAGGATTTTTCAGGGCCAGCACAACATCTTTCTGTCTGCACTGTTATTTGGCAGGGTTGCCAATAGTCTCCTATCTCAGTGTACTTGTGCTTGTGACTTTGGGAAAATTGATTCAATTCAACATGTCCTTTTATATTGTAACTTTTATAAATATCTTTGAAAGGACATAAGAACCCCTTTTTTACTAAGTGCATCTTTCTTTGTACTTTCCTATTGTTTGTTTTAAACAAATAAAAAGGAAGGGCTGGCTGGGGAGGAAAGAAACCTGCAGATCAGAACTGGGAGCAATTTGCTATGTCATCTGTTGCTGCACATCCCTTTCTTATGGTCAGTGCTAATCATGTCTAGCATGTGATGCAAACGATCCTGCATGGACTTCTTCATTTGGAGGGATTTGTGGTGTCCCTTTTTTTTTTTTTTTAAATAGTGTTGTAACTTTTACAATATAGATTTCTTAAGGCCTTCATTTCAAGGACAATCTGCAGTGGAGATAAAAAGGCAAGATCTGACTATAACTGTGCAATTGGTGCCACATTTTTTTTTAATGTGCACCACACATGTGATGCTCATAAAAAGGAGAGGGGTTTGGATCTCATGCTCGTGGCTGCCATCTTGATTTTTTTTGACACTCCCTCCCTTTGCTGACACCCTGCTGTTCTTCCTCTTGTCCTACATGGAAATCTTGCTTAGTAATGAAAATGTTGAGAACAAGCCTTTCTCTACCTCTAAATATTCTATGGGTAGAGGTTGTTTCTAAGAAAAAGCGCATCACCATTTTATTGTACTTCTTGGGGAGAACATCTGTGTAATTTAAACAACTTTGTAATACTGGAGCTACTGTCACAAAAAGGTATTGTAAAGGTCTTTGTGTGATTTATGATATATACTGTAAGAATGCATTGTTTGAATGATACTTCTTCAGGAATAATTGTACGGAAGACAAAGAAATAAACTTATGGCATATTGTTGTGAATTTGTCCCACCAATTCATGATAACATTGTGAGACAACACTGCATTGAGGGTGAAAGAACTGAGGGCAAAGAAAAATATTTGGGGGCTTTCTGACCTTATCTTGAAAAAGATATACACTGGTTCAAGTAAGATGAGCTCAACTGCAGATAATGGCAACTTTCTAGCACTTTGCAAGAAGATTCACACAGTCCAGTAGGAATTGGTTCCTCCAAAGATATTTGAAGGTATAGCAACTTAATCATAGATGTAGCCAAAGGAAAGAAGATGCATGCCCAACTACTGGGAAGGGCTTTCATTCATGTGGCATTAAGAAATCATTATGTCAGCCTATGTATGTAAGACAAAGGGATTACCTTCCAAGCACAAACAAGAAGGATGCTAAATTCACCCGCCTGACCTTTGAGAATTAGGTCCTACAAGCCAAAGTGCTGTCTATGCCGAGGTAATCTTACTTGCAAGGTTACTTGTTCCTGTAAAATGCAAATGGCATCCTAAAAACCTGCCCAGTTGCCAGTCAACCAAATATTAATTATGGTGAAATAACCTTAGCAGCATAGAGTAGAACTCAAATATGATTTCTTGAAACTACTCGTTGCATGTCTAAAACAGAGCAGCCAGACAAATATTTTATAGAACCGATATTATGTTTTGTTTTGTTTTTCTAGCACTGGTAAGTTAAAAGGCACTTTGTATCTGGTGAAAAAATTGGGGGGGGGGTTGGAGTGAAAGGACCTATAGACTCAGTCTGCATCTAATTATTGCAAAAAAGAAAAATTGGAAGTTGTAATATGCCTGGGCCATTGTGATCTAAATAAGGCAGTATGTAGGCATCACCATTCGATCTATAAGAAAAGAAGTCTTGAGACATGAAGCAGGCATGAAACTCTTAACAGTTTAAGATGAAAGGAAGGGGTGCTGGCAAGTGAAACTGCATTATCTGTCATCACGTTTCTGTGCGTGGAATGTATCCTCTGGAAGGTGGTGCGTTCCCCATCTATGATTTGGGCTTACATATTGAAGGAAAATGATGAGAAGGCATTTGGTTCCATGAAAGAGATGCAGATGCTAGCCAATAATGTGATCTTTGCAGCAGAGGTTCCAAAACAAGGCAACTAGACCCTCCATCAAGGGACGAAGACAGCCTGTTCTTAACATGTTAAATTTATAACAAAGGCTAAATTCAAAGTGGCCTTAGGTAAATACATGGGTCACATAGCGATAGCTCAGCAGGTTCATCCTGATAAGGAGAGAATCAGGGTCATACAGGATATTCAAGAGCAGCTCAAGTTTTTAGGATTTATATAATATTTGGCAGAATATATTCTGCAAGAAGCCAAACTGGCAGCCCCTTGGAGAAATCCTTGGAAGAAAAATATGTTTTTTCACTGATGGGTAGCCACAGCATTAGAAAGTTTTGGATGTAAAAAAACAGTAGTTATATCAAGTAACTATACTGTATTATTTTATTTATTTGTTAGATTTATATCCCACCTTTCTTTCGGGAATTCAAAGTAGTGAACATAGCACTCCATCCTCCATTTGGCTTCACAACAACCCTTTGAGGTAGCTTGGGCTGAGAGAGGGAGAGTAACTGGCCCAGAGTTACTCAGTGAGCTTCTGTGGCTGAAGGTGGACTTGGACCTGGGTCTGTTCGGGGCCAGAGCCCTAACCACTACACCACACTGATTCACTGGCAAATTTTGATGAAATCAAGTCAGTCACTGGTCAGGCTGATAAATCAAAGCATGATGTGGAATATGTTTACCTGGGGAGGGGGGAGGAGATCAATGTCTTGTGCTTTCAAATTGCTTAATTTGTCAGAGCAGAATTAGACACAACTAGAGAAATATAATACCCACCATACAGTTAAAAGAATAAAACCATAGGGTAATCACATAGCCACATTATTATATCATAGACTGTTACATGCCTTATGCACTCAAAACTAATTTTGGGTTCTATTCTGTGAGGTTTAGCTCCAACTCCTGCTCACGTCTTGGATTCTATATTTCTCACATCCTTTTATTAATTGAGTGTGCTGCATTTAAAGGATTTGGATAAATAATAGAGACACAAGAGTAACTTCCTGGAGGGTGTACCTCTCTGCAACCGCTTTAAATTTAGTTGTAAGAGTGTAGACAAAGATCTTGATGGCAGAATTCATAATCAACCACTATAGCAAGATAAGAAATTCTTGGGTGATGCATAGTGACCAGAGAGCCCTAAAATATCACACCTGATACCACTACCTTCTAATAGTGAACTTAATCTGGTGAATGTTGAGAAGATAGGAGCCAAAAAGTGGCTTTGAAGGAGAGGGAGGTATCAGGAGACTTTAGGGTTATCTTCATTAAACTGGTATTGTTCAGATATGTGGAACCAACCTTGTAGAATTCCCAGTGAAATGTGAATAAGGGAAATTAAAGCCCAGAAGGCATCAAGCCTGAGGAGGATGCTCTAGGAAATCTGCAGAAGTACAAAAAAACTTTTCAGAAAATCTTAGGGAGCATTTCTTTGATACTCTATTGGATACTAAGGTATACTCAGTAGCCATGGAATGTTGAATTTAACTTTTTTTTTTTTAATTTGAATGGAATGGAATGGAATGGGATTGGGTTGGGTTGGGTTGAATGAATTGTCTTGCATTTACAATGGCCTTCTCCTACCTTAGATACATTGGACTATGACAGTTACAGTTTTTAGCCAGCACATTTAGGTAGAAGGTTACTCGTGGATTGGAAGGTGGCAGGCTAGGCTGTACTCCAAAAGTAAGCATGGCAGGTTAGGCCAAAAATCAAAGAAATCTGGGCCAAAAATTAAATCTGATTTTATTTAATATCATCATCATATAAAGTGGTATTAAACAGATATAGCTAATATGATCAAAGACAAGTGAAGTAATCATTTCCCCCTTTTGGCATTTTATTTTGACAATTCAACTTTCACAGCAGCTGGAGGAGCTGTACCTAAGGATTGCATGGGCTACAGTTCAGGTTACGCACCCCTAATCTAGATTGAGGACCTAATAATTTACTTGATATTTTTATTATTTTTCCTGTTTTGTTTTCTCGCTCCCTTTCGATATTTATAATTTGATGTATTTAAATTAAGAACAATTATACCATTATTTTGTGATACTCAGTCCAAGATGTGAGAGAAAGTCATCCCCATCCTGCCCTAGCCCTACCCCATGGGTGACAGGTGGTAAACTTCAGTTCTTCCTCCATATACGCTTGGCTTCCCATAAGACGATGGATATTTCTTGAGTTTTATATAGAAAATCAAGAATCCAGCTATGCCTGTGTCCCTGCCCTTTATGAACGGATGTCTGACTATTCTTGCTGGAATTATTGTTATCACAAGGGTACGTTAGAGAAGCTGCTTGGCACAGCTGTGGGCTGAAGAAAAGTTAAAATAGCCATCTTCATTTTCTTGGTTCTTGTTTCATGAGTCTTTGATTAGGCCATTTCTGATCTATTCAATTACCTCGGTTCCTGAGTCCTCTATTTGTTTAATTTGTAACAGAGTGTTATCTAGTAGTCCGCCTGTTTAAATATCTTTTCTTCTTGTCCGGTTGCTGCGGGCCCTCTGTGTTGCTTTCCCCACAAGAGAGTGCCATAGAGAACTCTATGACCAGGCAGTCTGACTGCTTAGCGTAACTTCCCTGGTAAAATGTAACAACTAAAAGAAAGATATAAAGTTACAAGGTGAGAAATCAGATCTTTTCTTGCCTTTAGATTCTCCTTGTCTTAATCTTGGAAGGACAATCTTTCCCTGTCCATAATGTTTCTAAAATGATGATTACTTTTGTTAAGAAGTTAAGAAATGTCTTATATCAGTGGATTGCATCATTTTAGTGAGTTGTAAAGTTTTCATATTTGATTTGGACATTAGTTATTAGGTTAATAACTTCTCCTCCCCTTGTGCATACACTGAAAAGGCTAAGAAAAAGGAAATGGAGCAGCTTTACATTCAGAGGGTATAAATTCATTTGGTCTGAAATGATCCAAATAAGTACATATATATGCACAATCATATTAATTAACATAAAATGTGTGTTCATATGTATATCTTATACAGGAAAACATGACTGAAGTGTTAGAGAATGCACCAAGCTAGGTTCTGGCTGTTCTCTACTAGCTAAGACAAATTTCTCTTTTAAAAAATGGCTATTATTGTTGGCAGTGGCCAAAGGACAAAAGAGTAATGGATATTAGATATTTTTTACTCAGTGATGCTTTGCAACTTTCTCTGAATTGGGTGAATGAGATAATAAATGTATTTGAATTGCTAAGGCCATTTCCCCCTTGGTGATAAATTTTCACAGAAATGACCAAGTGATGCTGTTATGACCGTTAAAAGGCTTCCATTACTTCAGGAGCGAGTTCAGCCAGAAAGGGCCAAGTTATGCCCCCCACCGACCCACCCACAAAGCATACGGAGCCTGGGAATATCTTAATAAAGGGTGTCTGCAGCTAGAACATAATTTATACAGGAAGTCAAGAGTACAACCTGCTTTTAAAAAAAAAAATCCCTAATTGGTTCATTTAAAAATGTGCATCCCTAGCACTTGAGAACTCTGAAATTTTTGACTGATTCTTTCAGGCAAAACAGTCTGAGGGGTGAAGTAGGAGATTTGCAAGAGAAAAGCTAAAGGAATTAACAGCTTCTTTACCTTTCGTTGGTCCATCGCCAGCTGCTTCTTTCCTTTGAATTTGAACTTGGAAAGAAGACAAGAACCATGGAGTAGAGTTTGATAGATGGTGTTCAAAGCGTTGGGTAGAGGGAACTTCAAGAGTATTTATCTGCTGGGTGCTGAGGATCAGGATGAATGTAGCCTTTATTGAGTTGCTGTACATAAGAACTGTACTTGTGATTTCAACCATTTGCATTGTTAGATGCTTCATAGAAAACAGCCCCTTTATTTCTATCTGTCTTTATTTATTTACAATATTTGTAGACTGCCCCAATCATGAGACTTTATAAAGAAAACTGGATGATAGGGATAAGGTTTTTAGCACTGCTTTTCCTGAGATCCTATATGTGCACAAAAGTTAAAAAAAATGCAGAAACATTTAATCATGTGAACTTCTTCAGAGATACAATCCAGTTTTAAAACCTAGACCACTGACATGGAGGCAGTAGCGATAACTGGGAGAAGCTGTACAGTACAGTCAAGTTGAGAAAAATCTTGCCTTCTAGACTTATCCATTATGAAAGGGCAGTACACACCTTGTTGATGTGCATGTACTGTCTGACCACCTTTTAAGAAGTCTGAGAAGACTTTGCATGGTTAAGGTTTCACCTGCTGCTTTTGTAGGTGAGATCTTTCCTACCTAGGAAAAAGCTGCTTCTAGCAATGGTCTGGCATTTTTGCTTCACCCGTGTTGCTGATCGGGCTGGAACACAGCTAGTCCTCTTGTTAGGCATAAGACAGCCTTGTCTCAGGCAGCAGATGTAAGGCGCTATTAAGGAGAAATCAATGATCCTTTTATTATATTTTTATATCAACAGGGAGCATCATTTACTCAGGTATCAGTGTTTGTTTTGCTTGGGGGCTGCAGCAGGAACTTGGAACTCTTAGAATATGTAGCTAAAGGGGCAGGTATTTTGTTCCATCTACAAAGATTTGTCCTGCACTCCTTTTATGTTCCAGGCATGGTCTTAGATGAGCCCTGTTTTCCCATATTAAACTATCTGGCTTCTAGCTGAAATAGTTCTTTATCTAGTCAAAATTATACTGTGCATATTATTACAGAATTAATATGCATTGAGGTAACGTACCCAAAGGATTGAGGAAAACGCTGAAGTTATTTTGTAAATTCTGCCATGAAAAGAACATAATCATGTAATACACCAAACTGGGTGCATTTGGAGTACATTTTGTTTATGTTTCCTTTAATGGATATTAGATCATTGTCTTATTGCATAAGACCATGCTTCCAGAGTTGGACAAGAAATCTTATTTTGGTGGGGCAAGGCATTCATTCATTCAGATTGGCTCAAATGGAAAGGCTAAAAAATTCTGGGACTAGATATGCATTGTTATTCAAAAAATTCTCAAAGTGAACATTAAAAAAAACCCAAACCCAGAATTGTTCCTACTGGGTTTGATGGAGAAAGGACTGGAGAAACAATATGGATCTTTGCTTCTATATATGATCACTGCTGCAAGACTGTTATATGTGCAAAGATGGAAAGACTCACAAATACCTACAGTGGAAGAGTGGACTATTAAACTAATGGATTCGGCTCAAATGGCGAAACTAACAGCCTTAATAAGAGATAATACTGTTTCTAAATTTGTCTCCTCGTGGCAACCCTTCCTAGATTACGTGCTTGGGTTGGGAAAAAAATGAACCTTTGATTGTGGGATTTAATGATTAGATGGTTTGTGTTGATAGAAATAATGTGAATTAGGATTAAATAGTGGTAAGCGATTAACTTTTTAAAATTTGTACTTATATCTGTATTGGAGATAGTCGGAAGTCACTTTTTGTTTCATCTTTCTATTTGATCTCACTCTTTTAGTTTTTGTCTTTTTCTTTTAGTTCTATCTTCTCTCTTTTCTGATTTGTATTTTAATTGTACTTTTTATATACCTTAATAAAAGTTTTGACCAGCAAGATTGGCTCAAATGGCTGTAAGCTGTTTATAAGTGTGTATGTATGTGTGTGTACATTCACATGTATGCACACATATGTTTACTATTGGCCTGAATGGAATCACAATTTCCTCTTTCAAACTCACATGGAAGTTGACATTTATGGATTTTTTTCCTCTTTTCCTCCCCCTGCTGTGCTGTCTCCTAGCTTGGTACTTTGAAGTGTCTTTTAAGTTTATCCACTGTGTATTGCATATTATGAATTATCCTTGTTATTGCTCCTTTTTTTTTTAAAGTAACAAGCTGAAATCAGTGTTTTGAATTTGTAGTAGAAAATATTATTAGATGATATTTCCCTGCATATTTCAGACAACTGCTCTTGCACCTGCTCTTCCAGACTGGCTAAAAAGCCCCTGAATTTTACAATCCCAGCACTAGGATGGATCAGTCTATGAAATTTGATTAAAGATTGTATTTTCAAGGAAAAATCGTTCTGTGGCATAAGGAATTTTATATTTTCTGCCCAACGACTACTGCATTCACCACGTTAGCTTTTTCAGGGATTACAATTTGCAAGCTTTGTGGGCAACTTTTTAGCAGTGCTAATGACATCTCCGGTCCATTAAAAATTAGGATACTGTATATGAAGAGTTCCCAAGTTGGCAATATATGGATATATTCTATCACAGATATTAGGTTATTAATGAAGATTGTACTCACGTCAATATTGCTTTGTCACAGGTCAGCACATTATTTGACATACTGTGTGTGTATGTATGTACGTATGTATATATATATGAGCACATTATTGTTTGTTTCCCTCTCTAATACATATTCATAACATATCAAAATTATCTCATTATATGAGATAATATTGCATGCCTCTGAAGAGGTGATCTTTGATCCACTAAACTCATGTACTAATAAAGGTGTATCTTCCTTAATCTTTTAAAAGGCCTCAGAATGGTTTTTGCAGCTGCGAAGTACTACAGCTTTCCTGCTGGGCGTAGGAATATCTCTGAGGCTAGTGAAAGAAATCTCCATTGTGGCATTTTTTAAATTCCTTCTTAGTTTTAAACTTTTCAGAGCTTTAAACCCACATTTCCCCCAAACAAAAAACGCTTAACCTGCTTTTAAAGGAGAGATCTTAATACTCTACGCTAGACATTAAATCAACATTTTGTAGCAAAGCAATCCTCCATAGTAATCACTGATTTCTGCAACCCTTATGTAGGAATGCTCCAGGAATTCGGTCTTTGCAAGTTCTGCAATATGAACTGATCTCAGTCACACTGCTGAGTCTAAAGTGAGATATTTTGTACTGATGGATGGAACAATAGTCACAGATAAATGTGGAAACTGGATAGAATCAATAAATGGACACCGACTCAGACTTAAAGATAAAAAAATGCCATTGTGCTTTTGCACTCACTAGCCATTTACAATCATGCCACTAGTCCCTCCCGAATTTTGTGCTTCTTTCCCGGGTAGGACAAGACAAAGTTAATTCTTCTGCCTGCAGTTCTACTAATTCCTGCCATTCAATTATCAATCTCTGTTCTGAGATTGACAGCCTCTTAACTGAAACACCTAATGTTTGCATTTTCTTGTTTTTCTGCATTTCTTGTGGGGCAGACATTCCAAAAATATATGTAACAGGGAGCTATGTCAGAGATCCATACTAGTGATGGGTTTTATTGAGTACACACTCAATAAAGAACCTAGTTTTGTTATTGCAGGATATGTGAATGTCTTTATTATTCCAGCATATTCCTCTAAAAGGATGTTCCACTGAGCCCATTGTGCCAGGCTTCAGATTGATTAGGATTATAACCTCATAGTAATCCTGAAAATATTTATTTAGAAATTTCAAGATATCCAAGGGGCTTACTCCCTACTGAGCCTAGAACTGCATTCTAAATATTTATTTTCCCTATTATCTCTTCAAACAGTAAGGATTGCAGGCTAAAAAAGTATCTTTTTCAGGGTGTATATTAATGGCATAATTACGTTGGGGATCTTTTAAATGTGTCTCTCTTTGAATAAAGATATGGGTCTTGTTCTACAAATACTTGTACTTGAATGAATTGGATTAGGCACATAAGAAGAACCCTGCTGGATCAGACCAATGCTTTACCTCCTCCAGCATCTGTTTCCCATTGTGGCCAACCAAATGCATCCAGGAAGCTCTCAAGCAGGACACGAGGGCGATAGCTGTCTTCCGCTAATGTTCCCCAGTGGCAGGTATTCAGAGCCGTGCTGCCTCTGTTTCTGGGAACAGCACCGAGCCATTGTGACCAGTAACCACTGAGTGACCCTGATTAGGTCAATCAGATCTTTTGGATTCTGAGGGATGTTCAACATTCCCAGTGGTTTGCATGAGCTTCTTAATGATCATTCTTCAACTCTTAATTTTGAAAGATAGCCTCTAAATGAGAAGTGGACAGAAGATAAATTGGGATCACCTGGCTGAGCTCTTGGTGATTTGCAGTAGATCAGCAAATGCTTCCAGCTCCAGCTTCCAATTTAACAAAAGGGGAAGCAAGCAAACAAAAAATCTCCTTTCCTTAAATCAAGAAAATTTGCCTGGTATATGTCCATGTGTGTGTGTACAGATAAAGAGGCAGGGAGTTGTCACATTAAAACACTTGCTATTTATAGATCTGGCAAGATTAACATTTGCCCAGACCTGGGTTAAATTATACACTTGAGGCTACATTGTAATGCTATTGCACAACTTTCATAAATTTCAATGCCTTGGACAGTATTCTTTCAAGAGTCACTTGGAACAATATCTAAATCTAAAATGTGGGTCTGGATGACTTGGTTGGATCAAAGCATAAAACGGGTATCAAAGGCTTGGATTGCCACACAGAACTGCTTTTGAACCACAATTATTGGAGGTCCATATTATTTTCTTCCCTTTTTGAGACTGGTGTTGGGCTTCCATTGTCTCTCTGGCTGGAAGACACCCTGCCTAGCAGAAGACAGATCTCTGTTGCAGAAAGGGAAGGCCTGCTGCTTGTGCTAAGTGCCATGTCCTCCAAGAACTCTGCTTTCCCGAGTTTGCCTAATATGAATGGGAATACTTTGGGGAAAGGGGTAGAGGCTTGGGGCCTCAAGTTTTTAAAATTGTTAGTAGCTGGAAAAATGCATGTTAAGAGTAGTACAAACTTGTTTACAATCTTCAGGACTAAAAAGGTCTTCAAAGAGGAAATCACGTCTGATCACCAGAGTCTGATGCTGTAATTTAATAGGGAAATTCTGCGTCTCCTAGTGGGATGGTGTTACTTCCCTGTGTATTGATTTTTCCACCCCCTGCAAGTCCATTGCAAAAATGCACTAGGATATTGAAAGCAGAAACGTCTGGTGTATGGTTTGGATGAAAGAGAAAAGGGGTGGGGTGGGGGAAATGTGGGGAGCTTGCCCACGTCAATTTTTGCTGGAAAAGTCACGTCAAGCCTATAAACACTGCAAGATGCGAACCAGCCAAATGCAAAATCAGAAGAATACCCTGCTGTGTTTTCCCTGGTCTATCCATCTGGGGTTGCAGGAGGAGGAGGAGGAGGAGAGAGGGGGCAGAACAAGCAAGAGCAGCAGAATCCACCTAAGGAGGATGTGGAGACCCTCCAAGCAGTCAAACGCCTCTGCGTAAAAACAAACAGTCTCATGGCTGTGAAAAATAACATTACATTAAAAGCAAAACTTCCCTTCTTCTCACATTGTCTTTCAATGATTTAGGAGACTTCACTAATTCCATAGATGTTTTTGCTTGTCATCTTGCAGGTTCAGATTTTCCACTCCTAAACATATGAAGCTGCCTTAATTAACTGCCTACTCAGAAATACAAGTGAATGTTCAAGGGCAAATTCCCCTGAGAGCCAGGTGCCAAGAACAAAACAAAAGAGAAAGTTGTTGCCTTTCTCCTGTCCAACTTGAGTGGTTCCCAGATGTGGGTCATTGTTGGAAACCGGATGCTTGATCTGGTCCCCACATTCAGTTGATCAGGTAATCAAGCAGCGGGTGGGGACCAGATTGTCTGGTTTCCTTTCTTTAATGGCAGCAGGAAAGTAGTGATCAGTTTCCTGCCTGGCAGAATGATTGTGCTGATAATTGGCAGTGGGAAAAGAGGGTGGAGCTTTCCCTGACAGTGGGGAAAGAAGTGGTTGCTTCTTTTGGATAGAGGATTGCAAGTAAGGTCAAGGCCACAAATTGCCCACCCATGGTCTAATTAAACTGGCAGTGATTTCCCCCAACTGGGTTGTACCCTTTTGGGTACAACCAAAGATGTTGAATCTAAATTCTGGGACATTCTGCATGTAAATATTCTCCATTTTCCCTGTGAAGTCTATTACTTTTCTCTGGATATTCATGGGATTATTCTAGATATTTATTTCCATGACTGGAAACTGTACAGATAAACAATCATTTTCACCTTCTAGATAGCTGATACCAAGTGATGAATGGGGAGAAATGGACCTAGTTTGTTTTCCTGGACCTCTCCTTGGTTTTTGATACCATCTCACATGATATCCTTTTGGACTGCTTATCTGTATGTGACTGGGTTTAGAAGCAGGGTGGTTCTAGCCTTTCCTTGTGGGACAGCCTCACTAGTGTGATGCAATGTATTCTGTATCGTGTTCATTGATCTGTGAAGTGTCTCTTAGTGCCATTTTGGTTCCCATGCTGTTCTTCAACATCTACAAAAAACCCTGGGGGAATTATTCAGAGGCTCTTGTTGAATGGTATTTCTACTTCTTGTTTTCATTTACTAATCCCAGCAAGGCTGAACCAATATTTGGAGATAATCTTTAGGATAGATTTTTGGTAAACAACAGAAATTTAATTTAGACAAGACATAGTTCCTCTAGTTCAAAAACATGTAAATGAAGATCTTGACCTCATGAAGGATCTTGAAGGAGCTTAGAACTTCTTTTGGATTTGGAAGAAGAGGTACCTGGATATGCAAACCAGTCCACTGGTGCAAAAGAAGAGCTCATAAACTTACTAAATCAAAACTGTTTACATTGGGAGCTACGTAAGTGTTTGAGAATGTGTGTGCGCATACACATGTAAGTATAATATGTGCTGTGTGGGAATTAAATATAGAAAGCCTTTTCTGCAGTGAGGGACATCTGTAGACATTGGAGAAGGTTTGTTATCAAAGCTCTCTTTGTTGCATTAGGAGAAACTTAAGCGATCACTGCTACCCATAGCTGGTTGCAATAGTGGGTGAAATGGGCATGGTGGAAACCAGTTAAAGGAAACTTTGGATCCTCAGGATCCCAAACCCTTCCATTCACCCCACATGCTCCCAGAATGATCCAAACAAAACAAAACAAAATCTACCCATAATCTAGGCAGACAAATTCTCCTGAATGTTTTTCCTACCAGTTATGGTTCCATTGGATGGAAGAGAATATGCCTTAGAAAT
This sequence comes from Python bivittatus, assembly GCF_059951505.1. Classification (NCBI taxonomy): domain Eukaryota; kingdom Metazoa; phylum Chordata; class Lepidosauria; order Squamata; family Pythonidae; genus Python; species Python bivittatus. Next base: position 2,733,145 of record NW_028277050.1, read on the forward strand.
TCTTCCAACGGAGAAGAGAATTTTGAAGAAATTCTCAGAGGCAGCCCAGAACATTCCAGTGCTTATTAGTTACAAAGTGGCCAAGTTGTGTGTAAGAATGATATCTCTTCTATTGAACAAACATCTTCAGTGGGCTGGACTTTCCTTCGCTTCCCATTTTTCGATGAAGTCCCAAGGAAAGACATCATCATGGAACTCCTCCTGTGGGGCTTTTTCCATACTGGTTTTACTACCACTGCTAAGGGAGTGTCCTGCTGTTGAAAAAAATCATTGGAAAATTCCTCTTTTACCTTGGACATTCAGAGAAATTATCCACCCAATTACTCGGCCTACAGATTTGGTACAGAATTTCACCATTCCAATTATACCGAGCGGCACATCCGCCTTTGTTAGCTTCCCTTTTATAGCAGCCAATGGGAAGGAAATCATAAAACAGAAGAAAAGAAAAATAAGAAGCTACTTCATCACTGCCATCTTCTGTACTGGCCATATGTACCTCCAAGGCCTTAGGAACTGCCAATTATTCCCACAATTTTTTTCTTAATATCATCTCAGGGCGTGGGTGGGAGATGAAGGTAGTATGCAAATTACTTTCTATGAAGATTGAAACAGACCGGTAGGGCTAGATTTTGCAATGTTTGAGGCAGTTCCAACCATTGTAAGGGGAAAGGAAAAGATCTTGTTATGGCTATGATTTTCCAGTCATCTCAAGACTTCAGGGGCTTTATTGGGATAAGGTGAAGCCTCCGTTTGGACAGTAGGCCCACATAATCTATTAAACAACATGTTTGGGAGAGTTTGCATGTTGTCTTGACATTGATAGGTATTCTCTGGAGTGGTTCCTTTACTTGTCAAGCAATAATTGTTTTTTTTAACGGAAGCCACATCGAATATTTAGTCATGGCCTGCTGGAGGACCAAACAGGAGAAAGACAAGGGGACAGGGTGGAAGGAAGATTGCTGGCCAACTGACAGTGGAGTTCTGAAACCTTTTCTAATACTTTTATCATTGGGCAGAGGAACATTTCAGATAGAGGTGGGTTTGGCAATTAGCTGCTTTCTATAAAGGGCCATCCATCTTTACTTACTTACCTATACACCACCTGAGACTAAATAGTTTGGCTGGATAGCCAAGTCAATTCCTTGAATAATCTTCACACATACACAGACACATATACATACATTCCATCACTGAAAATAACCCAAAAATATTACAGCTGATTTAAGTCCACGTTTGGCACCTGCCTTTCGTTGCCATTCTGTGTGCACACCACATGCAGTCATAGCAGCTATACAGATCATACAGTGTAGCCAAATGGAAAATTCTGTATGGAATGGCTCATTTAACTGAGAATCCAAAATGATTTCTAATAATGCACACTGCAATTTTATCTATAATACATGTTACTGAATTTTTTTTTATGAATAGTATCTAATGGAACTATTTCAGTTGAAAAAAGTTATTTTGTGTGTGTTATGTTAACCCCCTCCTTTTTTTTTTTTTTTAACCACACTTGGTTTGAAGAATATTCTCCCATGGGATTTGATTGATATAGTTTTGGCAGCTGTAAATTGCTCACAGCATGTTGCAAAATCTCTCCTATGAGATATTTTCAGTTCCATTCAAATCTTATAGTTTAAAAAATGAAGCTGCATAGGCCAGGGAACTGAGCAGATGTGTCTTTCAGCTGGCTTGTGCCTGCATTTTTTGTAGCAGAAGTTACAAAGAATGACTGACAAACATGTAGAAAACTGAGCCCTGAAGATTGTACTAGGAATGAACTTGGGGAGGGAGGTATTTGGAATCAAGAGTATTAACAAGTAAAAATAAGAGCAGATTAAATGTTAGAAAAAATTATGACAGCAGTCGATGCTCCCCTAGTGACATGTTTTTAAAGATAAAGCATTGCGTGAAGTGTCAAAATAATACTAGTGCTTATTGCATTTTTTTACAGACACTACGTCTATTTCAGTACAATTGTTTTGCAGAGGACTGTGCCATGGCATTGTTAAAACATTTTTTTGTGAAGCGTGAGAGAAACAGTGAGATTTTAAACATTTCAGAGGAATGTCAGACATTTCCCACAGTATGAGATAGAGTAATGGTATTCGTACGTTGCTCAGCCATGAACACAGATTGTGCATTTGTTTACTTACGTTTACTCTCAGGGAGTTTACAGAATATGAGATCGATATTTGATCTGTAAAGTAAGTTTTCATAGTAAGCAGAGAACAGAGGGAGGAGCATCAATTTTTTACTACAGGAAGACCAGTTTTCCCCACAAATAACTACTTGTGAGTTGGGATACATCTTACAGTCTATAATGAGCTGATAAGAATAGAAGGAGCTGCTGAAAATAAAGGCATCAACAAGACATACAAATGGATACAAATATTGGTTACTATAAAGCAGTGTTTTCCAAACTTGGCAACTTTAAGATGTGTGGACCTCAACTCCCAGAATTCCCCAGCTAGCATGCTTTTTGTAATGCCCTAAACAAACCTTTTTCCCCCTCTCATCTCCTGTCCCCTTCCCTCATCTCCGTCTAGTTTTGTTTCTCCACTTCCCTTCCCTTCCCTTCCCTTCCCTTCCCTTCCCTTCCCTTCCCTTCCCTTCCCTTCCCTTCCCTTCCCTTCCCTTCCCTTCCCTTCCCTTCCCTTCCCTTCCCTTCCCCATACAGCTGTCATTTCTTCTTAACTCATCTCTGTAGTATTTTTTCTTTCTTTCTCTGGACGAAGGAGATTGTGGTTATTTGTCTATGTGTGAGAGAATGGCTAGTTATGCAGATGGGGATTAATTTTGTAAACAGGAGCTTATTTAAAAGGTGCTTAATCTTAATTAATAGTTATCTATTCAATTATTATGGTTGGTCACACAGTCAGCCAGATGTTTAGACTGGATTTGACATTTTTATCCACCTATCAAGTCCTTCCCAAGGACCTGGGATAGGCAGGTGTTGTGGTTTGATGGTGTTCAAGGTATCGTCGCAGGTTATAAGCTGTTCCAAGTAAAGCTGCCTTTTGCAGTTGACTGATGGTGACTTTGTCAATGCTGATGGTCTTCAAGTGGTGCTTCCTATGTTTTGGGATTGCACTGAAGGTGCCTATAACTGTTGGTACTATCTTTGCTTTCTTTTGCCATAGTCGTTCTACTTTTATTTTCACATCTTTATATTTTGTGATTTTCTCCAGTTCTTTCTCTTCTGTTCTGCTGTCTCCAGGTATTCCAATGTCTGCTATCCAGACTTTCTTATCAACAATTGTTAGGTCTGGGGTGTTACGTGGCAGGTGCTTGTCTGTTTGAATTTGAAAGTCCCAGAGCACTTTAGCTTCTTCATTTTCTATTGCTTTGTCTGTTTTGTGGTCCCACCAGTTTTTGCTTGCAGGCAAATGCACCATCGTTGCTACTTCGTCATGCCGTTGTTTGTAGTCAGTCTGTGCGATCTTCTTGCAGCAACTAACTAGGTGGTCTACTGTTTCTTCAGCCGCTTTGCAGAGGGAACATTTGCTGTCTGTTGTTGTCTTCTTGATTCTGGCTTTATATGCATTTGTTCTTAAGGCTTGGTCTTGTGCAGCCAGAATTAGTCCCTCTGTCTCTTTCTTCCACTTTCCTGCTGTTAGCCATTGCCAGGTCTTGTTGTTATCTGCTTTGCCTACTAGTTTGTGTGTGTGTGTGTGTGTGTGTGTACTGGCCATTGCCTTGCCATGTCTCTTTTCTTCATTTTGTCTTTCTTATAGGCCAGTTTGGTTTCTTTGGTATTCAGTAAGCCTTCGTGGTGTACTAGCTTCAGTGCATCTTCTTCACTGTCCTTCAGATGTTCTTCTAATGCCCTTTTTTCTTCTTCAATTGTCTGGTGTACTTGCAACATTCCACACCCACCTATGCTCCTTGGTATGTAGAGTCTGTCAGTGTCACTGCATGGATGAAGGGCATGATTCATTGTTATTATTTTTCTGCTCTTCCTATCCAGGGCTTCTAGTTCTGCTTGAGTTTACTCCACTATTCCAGCTATGCATCTAATAACTAGAATTGCCCAGGTGTTAGCTGTCTTGATGGTATTTCCACCGCTGAGTTTGGACTTTAAGATCTTCTTCACTCTTCTGATATATTCACTACTAACCTTTTTCTTGACTTCAGTGTGCTCGATGTTGTCAGCCTAAAGGATGCCCAGGTATTTGTAGTGATCTTCATCCAGACCCTTGATGTTATTTCCATTGGCCATCTTGATTCCTTCAGTTTTCACTATTTTTCCATTATTGATGGTAAGGATGGCACATTTGTCCAGTCCAAACTCCATTGCAATATCTTGGCTGTGTGTTTGGACATTGTTGAGCAGTGATTCCATTTCAGATGGCTTTTTCCATACAGCTTCACATCGTCCTTGTAAAGGAGGTGGGATAACCTGGCAGATGTTTTTGATGTTTGATAGCCATGGCCCAACTTGTTCAGTATTGTTGACAGAGGAATCAATGTAATGACAAACAGTAGTGGTGATAGTGAGTCTCCTTGAAATATTTCTCTCTTGATGTTAACCTCTCCCAGTCTAACCTCTCCTAGCAACTGTGTCTTCCATTGTGCCATTGATCTATGCACAAAGCTTCTGATGTTCCTACTGACTCCTGTTATTTCTAGGCACTTGATTATCTAGTCATGTGGCAGGGAGTCAAATGCATTCTTGTAATCAATCCAAGCTACATTCAAGTTGGTCTTCCTTCTCTTACAGTTTTCCAAAATCATCTTGTCAGTTAGGAGCTGATCTTTTGTCCCTCTGCTATTTGGGCAGTTTCCTTTCTGCTCAGATGGAAAGAGCTTGTTTTCAATTAGGTGCTGTTGGATTGCATCAGCTACCACACCAGTTAGCAATTTGGAAGTTGTTGGCAAGCAGGTAATTGGCCTGTAGTTGCCTGGTGCTGCCCCTTTTACTGGATCTTTCATTATCATGTAGGTTTTGCCAGATGTTAACCAATCTTCAATTTCACCTCCTTGCAGTATCTTGTTAAACTGCTTGGCAATGAGTGGGTGCAGAGCAGTCAGATGTTTCAACCAAAAATCATGCAGTTCATCTTCACCTGGTGCTGACCAATTCTTGGTCTTCCTTGCCCTTTTCTCCACCATTTCTGCTATTACAAGAAGTTCTTTCATTTCAGCTTCTTTTTTATTCTTATTTACCTCCTTTGTCAGAGTTGCATTCTTGTTGTATTTCTTTGGGTTGTCCCATATCTGTGCCCAAACTACACTGTTTCTTCTTTGTCAGGTGTTGACTGGTTCATTGCAGTCTCTCCATTGATGGATTGATAGAAACGTTTTTGATTCGACTGAAATTGGAGATTCTGCCTGCAGTGTGCAATTTGAGCTTTGTATCTGCTGATCTTCTTGGCTATGGCTGTTATTTGCTGCTTTATTATTTCCAGTGCTTCCTTGATCGTCCTTGTTTCTAGGTGATATTTCTTGGTCAGGTATTCTTTGGTCTTTTTGTTTTTCAGCTTTTCTTTCATCTGTTCTAGCTTGCTTGCATCTGGTCTTAGCATGCTGATCTTATTTTCCAGCCTGATCTTTCATTTTGGTGGTGCACTGTTTGGCTTTTTTTCTTGTTTGTTAATTTTGCATCCAAGGTATTCAGTTATAACTGCAGCTGTGGTGTACATTAGTTGGTTTGTTTCTTGTCGTGAGCTGGTGCTTATATTTGATATTATAGTATTAGTATCATTTAATACTTGTGCTAGCTGTTTCTTTGTAACAAGCTTTAATACAGGCAACCTAATTCTGTTGTTTTTGTGCTGTTCTAGATGTTCAGTTATTCTTTGTTTCAATTCCTCTTTTTTTTTAGTTGGAGGGCTTTGTTCTTTCTGAGGAGAAGGCTTTACTATCTAAATCAACGTTGATCTGCTAGGCTCTGTGATTTCTGATTCTGGATGTTGTTCTTTCCAGAACTAGTTAATTCTTTTCAGATATCCTCTTCTCATTGGGCTTGATTTGTAATAGCATATCATTATTTCTTTGTTTTCAGTCTTTGTATATTTGCAACGGGTAAACAACTTTTCTTCCAATAGTTCTGCAGCTGCTGGCCCTGGTTGCTCAGCCAACAGTCCTGAGTCCTGTAGCCCACTTGTCACCAGATGTCCAGGAACTAGAACACCTAGCATGGTCCTTGTTGACCCAGGCAGTGACCAATTTGGTATGGGTTTCTGTAAATTACATCTCATCATATTGTTTATGGGAGAGACACGCTTTGTCTGGCTCCTCTGATGAGACTGTCCAGTATGGTTGAACCTCTGACATAGCTCTCATCCTCCCCGGAGCACGCAAGCCCCACAACCATGTCAAGGTAGTGCCTCACTGGGGGGAGCAAGGCTTCTGCATTTAAGTACACATACATGCAATTGTGTTGCTTGGAAACATTTCTTCAGTGTGTTGGGAAATGGGGAATCTCCCAAAAAAGTTTCATCTGAAGATGACAACCTTAGGTTCATGAGATGGGAACATTGGCCTTTTTAGAGGATTTTATCTGTTTTTATACTTTTTTCCTCCTGTGTATTCTTCTGGGGAGGAGGGTGCATGTTAAATTCAAGGTGTATGTATATATATGGTAGAAAAACATGTTCATTGTTTAAAAGTGCTCTCAAAACCTAACTTCAAAGTTTAGTATTCAGATGAAGTCTTTGATGTCATTCGATATAAAAATGTATTACAGATCTAAATAGTAGTTTTCTTTGATATTCAGAAACATAGTTGTTGCTAATCTGTTAAGAAAATAGCCCACCCCCATCAAAATCCCAAGAGTAAAATCAGAAAATAGATTGTGGGGGTGGTGAAGCTCCCCACACTTTGAGACCAGATCCATAACACATATTCCTAAATTAACTGGAACACACAGCATAGATTTTTGTTTCTGCCTCTCAGTCAATCTTCAAGGTCAAGGTGATTGACCTTGCCCCCCCCCCCGTCATCTTGAATGTTTTTAGTTTTTATGTACAGGGTTTGTTGTTTAGATTTGATTTTTAATGGATTATTTATTTTAACTATTTATGGGGGATTTTTAATTGTTGATGGGATTTCTGATTTTCACTGTGAGCCGCCCAGAGTCACCCGTTGGGGGGAGATGGGCGGCATACAAATTTAATAATAAATAAATAAATAAATAAAATGAAGGGCTGGCACCTTAACATGAGCTTGGAAACAAGTGGCTAACAAGCGGAGCTTCTGCAATATGCTTCTTGTACCTGGATTTTCAAACTTTGTTTCTGCACTTAAATTCATGTTTATTGTCTACTACAGAAGTAATAAATAATAAAATGAATGTGATTTAACTCTTGAAAAAAGGCTCTTTCTCTCTGTTTCTAGAGGTTTGGAATTGGACTGGAGCTCCACCCACCATAATGGGTAGTGATACAAAAACTATTCTTCAAGGGTCATATCTGTAGCACTTAGCTTCATCCAGACAAACACAGCGTGAGGGGGTTGTTTGTTTCTCAGAAAGAGCCTTACTTCTAAAAGGCACACCCTATGTAGAATTGTGTTGTAAGGAGATGCAGCTATACAGGAGGAGTGCCCAATTCAAAATCCCATTCCCCCAGCTTGTTAGGTGGTAGGCAGATCCACACTTTTTGCTTGCCCCACCCACCATTTCTGGAGGGCAAAAACAGGATGTCCTCAACCCACTCCCAGCTTGCAGGGAATGCTTGTGTTTTCCTGGACTGCCTCAGAATGGGTGTTTTCCACTTATGGATGGGAAAAAGGGTGATGGCTGGTTTATCTGCTGCATTCACTGTGTTGTAGGTAAATCCCTCTGAAGGGGATGAGTTCACATAATCTTTTAACTATGAATGTGGTGTGAATACAGCCTCTTATTCATATTGGTAGTTACTCATCATCAAAACAGGCTTTTGATTTTTTAAATTTATGTATCAATTTGGAAAAAAAATAATGTACTGTAGTTTATAAAGTTAAAGCATCACACTGCACACATATGCATCCACCAGCAGCAGCTTTAAATGAAAAGTCCCTTTCTTGTGCTTTCCCAGAGTGGGCTTCTTAAACTCTGCTGCAGTTGCTGCCGTAATAGTGCTCCGGTGGTGTATCATGTTTGCCTCACATGAAATGGGTTGAAACCAGCCCCCTGCATTTTTTAAACTTTCTATCCACTTTTTTGGTTTGCTACTGGTAATCAGTTTACCAGTAGACCATTAAAATGCTGGAACAATCCTCCCTCCCTCCCTCCCTCCCTTTCTTCCACCCAACCTCTCTCAGCCCCAGGTAAATGCAGTGATGTTCTTTAAAGCTCTTGTCTATTTGGGCTATTTGGGAGCTGGGGCAAGACTGACAAGTGTGAAAATATTCACTTGTGAACTAGTAAAGAACAACAACAGCAATCAAGTGGAGAGCTCAGGGCAGGAAAAATAGTAATGAATGAAAATGCTTTCTAGCTAGTTTCAAACCAGGGACCCTTCACATGTAAGGCAAATATAATAATTGCTGTGGTATAGGGTGAAGTGCTAATGCTGGCTATTTTTGGAAGGAGTTTTTGAATGTGCTGTTCATTGTCCTGCTGGAAGCACATGACCTGCAAGTCCCTCCCCTGGCAAGGAAAGCAATTGGTGCTTGCTCTCCTGGCAAGGGTGGGAGGGGTAAAGAAACAGGAGAATTCACCAATTAGGAGCTATGTTCACCACAATTCAGACAGAACACCTGGCTATCACCATGTCCAAAGTAGAGGAAGGGATTGACATCTGGAAAGGAATTGCTTAAGCTGGCTTCATTTCCAGCTGGTTTATTTATGGGAGACAAACAGCTGAAGGGTGCCATGTGGAAGAGCCTTAGACTCCATCTACAGTAATGCCGCCTTATCTTTCTGAACTACAACTAGGTAACAGATGTGAAACATTTTGAGCACACTGAATAAAGTCCAAGCATTATTGTTTGGAAATAAGGCTTGCTGAAATCCTTCCATTAGATATTTTTAAGAGGAGGGTGGTGGACAGTTTACATTTCCTGTACATGTGACTCTGACACAACTCATATGAGAGCCATGAATAGCAATTCATTATCTTCTCCATGCCAGTTATATTGTTGCCAGCAACGCTTGCTAAGTTGATTGCTTCAATATTCTACCTTTTTCAACATTTGTTACTAAAACTCAAGCTACAATGTTGGACATTCTGTATTAGCGTATTTGATAATTAGATTCTCAGAGAATTATCTTGCGTTACATCAATTCATGTCACTAGATGAAGTAGGAGGACTTGAATACTGCCCAAACATTTTCTCTTATATCTCTGCAATTGAAGGGACTGAAGGCTTAGTGTTTTCCCAAAATTAAAATAAAATACATATATGGAAAGGGCCCCAGAATATCCTTGAGTGGAATAGAGGGTGTTTTATTAATTGATTGATGGCAATAAATAAACAAACAAACAACATCTAATCTGTAAGAATTAACCCTCATGGAAAAGATAATTCCAACAGAACCATACAGCAGTGTGGAGAACAAGATAATATAATGGAGTAATAGGGGCTCCAACACAGAAATGCACTGCTGGTTTTCTGGAGAATCATAATAGAGGATTCAGTTGGGCCCCTTGTGGGAGGATTTCCATGACTGAAAGTGTGGTGACAGGGACCCCTGTGACCTGCATCCCAACCAGCTGAACCTCCAATGGCAAGACCTACAAGGCAAGCTTTCCCTTGGGTCCTCACAACCAACGAGCGCAGAGCTCTTTATAAAAAGGTTTGAGACTGAGAAATGTCTTTAATTCAGTTCTAGCTTTCTGGCTTTCTCTCATTTTGGTCCAGATGTTTATATCTGAAGACCCTGTAAAAGTCAAGGTGTTCTTTGAAATAACAATTACTTTGTCAGTAATTTTTTCCATATGTTTGCCTTCTTCAACTCTGCAGGGATTCTACATCCATAACCCAACATGGTTATTTTCTCAGGGAAAATAATTGCTCAAAAATTATAATATAGGAACAAATAACATATATCTGCCTAAAATCAAAACGAAAAGACAGCTTTTATTATTATTGAGGACAAAGAAATTAGGAATCTGGGGGAAAAAACTTACTCTAAAAATATCTGCATAAGCAGCACATGTGGTAAAACATACAATTAAATGCAATGTTATTTCTCCAGTGTTGAATGATCCCCCCCCCCCCCATTTCTCTCAGCCTACAGTTGCAGGCTGCATTTCCCTGTATTCTGATTAATTTGTTACTATTTATATTTTAAACTGTGGGCAGTTTTATTCAGCAGCTTTAAAACTTAATTAAAGTGCCAGATGTCATGTTGGAAACAGAAAACCAGAAGCCAGATTGTAACTCACAACACAACAACAACAACACTCATGTAACGAAAAGAATGCCGTTCCTCTAATTCCCCAGTTCCCTTCAACTGGCTTCATTTTATCTCTTCCTTCTTTGAGGAACTTTAGACATTGCAGGTTTGTTTGACTCTGCTCTCTGCTTCTGCTTCTTGTAGATTCAGAGCAGAGCACAGGATCCGAGACCGAAGTGCTGGCAGAGAGGACATCCTGCTCGTTTGGTTCCCCGTCAGACCTCACATCAAGCAGCTCGCTCTCCCAGCCACTGCCTGCCTCATCCATGGAGGAGATCCAAGTGGAATTGCAGTGCGCTGATCTCTGGAAGCGATTCCATGATATTGGCACAGAAATGATCATCACCAAAGCAGGCAGGTAAGGCATCCTATCTGCTTTTGATGGAGAGCTGCCTTAATGAAACCAAAATCTGCAGCTCTTGCCTTGTCTTGCATTACCATGATCTCAGTTCCTAAGAACTAGAACACTCCACTTTATTACTATGTGGTGCCCTATCTTTCCATGCTCGTGGTGTAGAGACAGTACTGCCCAGCAGTTTCAAGGCAGATAAAGAGAGGAAGGTTGACTTCTCTGTGTGCAGCAAACGTTCTATATTTCATTTCTTAATTCTAGCTGCGATAATATGAAAATAACTATCAGTTTCAGTCCATGCCCACTATGATTGTGAGATAGCTAGATAGCTAGATAATAGATGGACACACACATACACAATGCACGCGCACACACAATTGTGGTCATTATTTCCAAAAATAGTAGTAATATTTTATCAGTCTCAGGGCTTTTAAAATCACTTGGAAAGAATTTCTAATGAATATTTGTGAGAATGCCAATAACCAGTTGAACATCTGGAACCTTCCAAATCTGTAGTTCTTGCTAAAGATGGAAGAAGAAAGAAGAAATAAATGACAATTAATTAGGCAGTGGATCTCCTGAATGCAAGAGTGGTAATGGATAATAATAATAACAACAACAACAACAACAGCAACAACAACATGCCACCCAACTCCGGGCATCCATACTCACTCTCAATGATTAAGAGTTATTGAATACTGTAAGTTTTCATGTTTGGATGAGCAATATACAAGTGCATCAAACTTCCATAATAGAGTTATTTGACTCCAGAGTTATTTGACTCCAGAACTGACTATTGAAAAAGTGGGACTATGGCTTTTGCAGATAAGCCAACAGTTCATAGTGCTGATTCATTGTCTACTGCAATCCCTTTTCTATTCCCAAGCAGTCTTTCAAGTATTTACAAATAAATTGCATTTTTAATTGAAAAGGGAAATTGCAAAACAAATAGAAAAAGGAATCAATATGTATTTAGCTGTTTAAAAAATGAAATCTATTGATAAAATAGGAAGCTCTGCTGTTGCCAACTCCTTGACACAGCTGGCTGTTTTAAATCCAAGGCCTAACATTAGTAATGGTAAACTGTTCACTAAAGGTGTCGACATACCGTGCATCCACTGTAAAAAAGGCCAACAGCTTGTTAGGGATAATATGAAACAGTATTGAGAATCAAGATGTCAATATCATAATGCCCTTGTATACATCAATGGTGTGACTTCATCTGGAATATTGGGTGCAATTCTGGTCACTGCAGCTCAGAAAGGATATAGTAGAGGTAGAGAAGGTTCATAGGAGGGCAACAAGGTGATCAGGGGTCTGGAGCAGCTTCCCTATGAAGAAAGATTGCAACATTTGGGGCTTTGTGGTCCAGAAAGGAGGTGAATGAGAGGGGACATGATTGAAGTGTACAAAATTATGCATAGTGTGAGTAAAGTGGACAAGGAGAAGCTATTTTCCCCCTCCCAAAATACTACAACCATCCAATGAAATTGAATCCTGGAAGAACCGGGACAGACAAAAGGATTTTTTTTTACACAATACTTAATTCAACATTGGAATTTGTTACCACACAGTGTAGTGCTGGCTACCAGCTTGACTGCCTTCAAAAAAGGGCTAGACAAATTCATGGAAGTCATGGGGGTCAGTGGCTGTTAGCCTTGATAGCAGTGTGGCTACCTCTGAAGGCCATCTGCTGGGAAACTAGTAGGCTTCCTTGTGCAGTTGTTGGCCACTGTGAGAAGAGACTGCTGGATGAGATGGGCCAGGGATCTGATCAAGCAGGGCACTGCTTGAGTTTTTATGTTCTTACCTAACTTGCATCATTCTATCATAACTCTTGGCATGAATTTCCATGCCTTCCCTGCCGAGAACACAACTTTTTGACACAATAAATCAGTGTTTCTCAACCTTGGCAGCTTGAAGATGTGTGGACTTCAACTCCCAGAATTCCCCAGCCAGCATGGCTGGCTGGGGAATTCTGGGAGTTGAAGTCCACACATCTTCAAGCTGCCAAGGTTGAGAAACACTGCAATAAATGATATAGCTGTATTATCAATTATAAAGTTGGCTCAGCTTTAAATGGATACTAATTTATTTTGTGCATGACAGTAAATGATACTTTATACTTGGTTGAGAGGGGCAAAGATTTGGAATTCCTAGGGCCAGCTGTAGATTCCATTTAAGATATAGTCCTATATTTTCTTCTATATGGAGAAAAAGAAAGTGCCACAGAGCAGAGTGAGGGGAAGACCTGCAATGCACGGCTGGCTAGCCTCTGTTCACACTTATTCAGGCACCATACAATGTGTCTCAGTCTGAGGACAGAAAGAGTTTCATTGCAGCCTGTCCAGGTTCCATGAAACAAGACCTTTTCACCTCTTTTGTCACTTTGTGTGAATAAGTTACCAAGGGCCCGATTGTGATAGTATTGATGAGTAGAAGCCTTCTACAATTTTATTTATTTATTTATTAGATGTTTATCCCGCCTTTATTTATTTATTTATTTTATAAATAACTCAAGGGGGTAAACATACTTAATATTCCTTCCTCCTTCTATTTTTCCCTCAACAACAACCCTGTGAGGTGGGTTGGGCTGAGAGAGTGTGACTGGCTCAAAGTCACTCAGCTGGCTTTCATGCCTAAGGCAGGACTAGAACTCGCAAAATTCTACATCCCACTCCTGATACGTCTTTTTAAGAATTGGAATATCCTGTGATAAACAAGATTATAATAAACTAATCACTTAGGTCAGAGAAAAATCTTTGGTTCCTTCAAGAATAGTCTCTGATCTTCTCAAAGTTGTGTGTTCCAGCCAGTTCCCATTATAATTGCAATTAATGTTTATTTTTGAAGCAATCAGCACCTTGGACAGAGAAAGAATCAGGAAGAATGCCGTTCTGCTTGAGCAACAACAGTGCCCAGGGATAGAAATCCTCCACAATATTTTATTTCTCTTCCCCTTTTGGTTAACTCCATGAATTTGACTAGTGAGACCAACTGTAGATTGTCTCTGTGGCTTGTGAGATGATCTTTGTGGTAGTGAGTAGGAATCTCAAGTTCCAAATAAATTAGATGCGCTTGGAAAAGTTTTGACAGTCAATACTTCAGAAAATTATTAAATCCAGTCTTCTCTTTTGAAGATGTCTTTAAATGGGGTACAAGCAACTGTCAGTAATCTTGTTTTTGTCATATGCTTAAAAACTGCACAAAATATCCCCGAATGACATATGCTACTGAAAACAAATAAGGGAAGGGGCTAGCCACATTTTCCACATTTAAGGGATCAACCCCTTTAATTTTATAAATAATGTTTAACTGTTCAGTTAAAAGCATTAAAAGACCTTTAAAATGGCACTCAGCATCAACTGAAATCAGCAAACATATGACAAAACCCTCTATTTAAACTGCACTACAAAGAAATATTGAACTAGGAATTTGAAAAAACAAAAAACAAAAACATCACACAATATCCTGAAATGGCAAACCACCGCTCTGATGTGGTTGCCTGGAACCAGTCAATGCTGCATCACCTGGAATCACGCTCAGCTCGACAGCTTCTTTACCTTTGCCTCTTTACACTGAAATTTAACAAACGTATCTCAACAAAATTTGTTCCCCTCAAGTAAAATTGGTCAAAACATGATTAAAAACAACAACATGTCATTAATTTATTGATGCAACTTATCTATCAGTCATGCACTCTAGGCATATGCCTCCAGGAAGCCTTCCTCAGCAATGTGTCTGCCCTCCCTCAACCCCCCGCCCCGGATGTAGGGTAGACAGAGAGGCTCTTCAAAAACAGCTACAAGATCCATGAGCTGAATTACATAGCTTGAGATCCTGTATAGCAAGTTTTTCAGAACTGAATTATGAAGCAAAATGGGTTAATTGCAGATAACCCTATAGTGAATTGCAACCAATATTATTGTCCTTGTTCTAATGTTCTTTTTATTTGTGTGTGTGTGTGTATGTTTGTATAGAGAGAGAGAGTTATGATCCCACCTCTTTGACAGATTTTTTTAAAAAAATCGTTCATAACTTTTGAACCTAAATTGTGTTTATTTCAACAGCCTTCGTGAACCTTCAACATGTCATAATACGGCCAGGGATATAGGATGGCCTTGCACTTCTATTTAACCTAACTGCCAGGATTGTTGTGGGTATCGGTCAGGGAGGATGATACACTATTCTTTGCTCCTTGAAAAAATGGTAGGGTTAAAAATATAATCAAATACCTTAGAGTTAGGCAGCTGTTTTAGTATCTTGGTTAGAATGGATCATTGCAACTGATAGGAAAGCCGGTATGCAATTTAATGTGCATCACACAAATGAAATTTACTTCTCATTTACTGAATTTTATATTTGCTGTTGGTGCAAGGGCATTCCCATATGGGACTGCTAGCTGTTGCACTAGATTACTATTGCACAACTGGGACTGGATGAGGCCAAATAATTTTACATGTTTGTTCTGGGGATTCCGATGTGGGGCATGCAGCTACTTGGGGATGTGACGTCTTAAGTTCTCTGTGTATTCCATGGGTATGGCACTTGCATTTTTTACTAAACTTACACAGCTGTGCAGTACATAGTACTGTAGTTGTATATAGTTACCATGCGACATATTGGCTGACTGAAGATCATCTTGCCATAGCTTAAAAACCTTAACCAATTGACTTCTACAGCAAATCTCCCATGACTTCACTTAGGTCAGGATGTTCCACTACTTTCCCAGCCTTTAGGCTGATGGCAGCTGGCTCCATGTGTCCCTCCCCTCTGTACCGAGAGGAGATCCTCTTGAGATTCTGGACAGTGGTGATCCCAGGCTTCAGGGCCAGCTGGCTCCTTGCACCTGGCGCTTTCAGCATCCACAGCGCTCCTTGGCATTTGATCAGTGATAAAGCAGAGCACGTTTGATAGATTCACAGGACTTGTTGCTCTGTCAACATAATTAGAATCATAACCAATGTTGCTTTGTGGGCAAATTTGGGAGGTCTTTCAGCAGCGAGAGAGGAGCAGAGTGAAAGCTGTATTAAATCCCATTATATTCACATTTAGCCTCTCTTCCACAATTTCATGCAAACTGAATTGATATAGTCCTGCAAGTGTTCATCGCAATACACTTTTCTGAAGAATGGAAATGGGCAGGGAGGGAGGTTTAGCTTGTTTTAGATGGGGTTACTCTTCCTTTGAAGAACCAACTTGGCAGTTTAGACTTGTTTATAAATACATTTTTCACAGTGGTTGTACAGGAATCCCATGCTAGGACAATCTTTAGTTTAGATTCATTCAATGAATTTTACATGGGAATGTCCTTGAAGATAGTTCTGGAACTGCAATCAATTCAAAATACTGTCATTATGTTGAGTTGCTCATGTTGTGTGATGGTTACTAGTTATGTTCCATTTCCCAGGTTATTTCAAAATGCTTTAAGGCTCTACATGGCTTGACTCCTGTCACTTGAGGACTGTTCTTCAAATATACCTTCTGTTTTATTTCATATCTGAGGTTGTCATATTTGGCACTAAGAAAAATACAAACAGAAATTAAGTTAGACTTTTGCTTGCACAGCAAAAAGAGTTGAGGGCAGGTTTGTTGCATCACCACGCTGGCAAAGCCTACTTTATATAACAGAAAAGCCAAGGACAAAAAATAAATTTGACTCGATTTCTGGGCACTGTGCATGATTAGGTCTGTCCTCAGATCACTGCTGCTACTATTCCTCTTAAGATCCTAATGGAATATTAGCTCTTAGTTTGCAGCTTTTAAATACGATCGCCAGCTCACTGTCTTCTAGGGAGCAGCTTTGGTGACAACTTACTGATCGCAACATACAGTTTTAGAATAAGAAAAGCACGTATCAGCTTACCCTACATTTCTTCAGGATGGTTTGATATTTTGGAGCCTGGGGTGGAAAATCCAACTTGCTTTTCTCCAATTTATTTGCATGGAGCACAACTACTATTTTGGCACAGTTTCTACTCATCCTGTATGTTTATAAAAAACAATTTCCTGAAGGATCTCGTCCCATGAATCAAATATAATGATTCCTGCTTTGTGACTTGCATTTCACTGGAGGAGTCTTGGTTGTGTCTGAATTCTCATCTGAATCTGAAGCTTGAGATTTCTTTTAGGCTGCTCTTCAGCTTGCTTTCTGCAGTTAGGAAGACCTGAGTTGTAAAGTGCAACTTCCTCTACTCATGTGACTGGGCAAGTTTAAAAAGCCATTGGGATGGAAATTATTCCTGGTAGTCTGAATTCAGACCCGGGTATGGGACAGAAACCTCTTGGGTCACTCTCATGGATGACTCCTAATGGGACTTGGATTTGGGCAGCATGAGGCCTTTCCTGGAATGGGAAGTGCCAAATACTGTCACTCATGCCCTTTTAACCTCCCAGTTGGATTACTGTAATTTGCTTCACATGGGATTGTCCTTGAAGACCACCTGGAACATTCAGTTGGTGCAGAATGCATCTTCTGATTTCATAACAAGCTAGACCCATTATTGCTGATATAACATCAACATTTCAGGAGCTGCACTTGCTACCAGGCACAATTCAAGGTGCTGGTTATTACCTCTAAAGCTCTGTATGGCTTGGGTATTTTCAGCACTGACAGCTCTGGATAGGACCTGCCCACCCAATACATGCAAACAGAGATTGTCAGTTGAAGATCCACTCCTATCAAGAGATTTAGTGGGAGGCAGTGTGGAAGTGGGAATTCTCTGAAGGACCTTTCTTCCTTTGGGAGAGCTTGTCCATGGAGGCAAGAGTAGCCCCTTACCTCATGATCTGGAAGTTTATTAAAGGTTAGATGTTCTAAAAGCCTTTGGGTAATGGAATGCAGTGCAATGCAATGGAATGCCTGCCTGCCTGCCTGAGTAAGATGTGGTACCATTTATTATATTTATTGCTTTATATTATATTTTTGTATAAGTGTTATAAATATTGTAAATTGCTTAGAGTCTACTGTGACTGAAGCAGTGTAGAAGTTCCATAAATAAATGTTCCCAAGTCAATCAGGAATGATTTCTTTACCCTGAAAGGTTGCATTCAGGCTTTCAGTTCTGAAATCAGTCTCAAGCATATAAACCCTTTTTCTCAAAATGAAATTTTAGAAGTCCCTTCCTGCCAATCTTCCTGGAAACAGGCAGGTTTTCTAATGTTTTTCTGAGTGATCCTTAAAAATAAAGAAAGAGGCAATTACCAGCCAAAACCTGATACTCACAAAACCCCAGCTAGAAAGGAGTGAAATGGAAGAAGCAACAGCTAGGTGGAGCAAGAGATCATAAATTTCTTACATGCCATTCTAAAGTGGTCAGAAAAGAACCTTTCTACACTATATATTTCTAAACCACTTTCAGTTTATCTAAGCCCAGTAAAACAATGATTGTGATCAGCTATATTAGAATATGAACAGACTATTATTACAAGCAGGTTCAAAGTCACAAAGTTGCACACTTCCAAACTTCTGTTCCTTCTGTGCCCACCGTTCCAAACTTCTCCTTTAGACAAGGTTGTAAAAAAGGAAAAGAAGGCCTGATGAAGTGCTTTAGAGAGCTTGAAAACTTAAACTCTATTTGTGAGGCAATAAAGGTGATGTTCTAATATACAATAAGCTTATTTTCCCTGTGGCCAACCTTATAGCGCATTTGTTTAAAAATAACCCTGTGCCAAATTCTCCTTGGTACTCCTCTGGGAAAGAAGAAATTTTAGGATAGCCATTTTTCCCCTCTGGAAACTCTCCCCCCAGTATGAACAAATCATCAATTAGATTTGTTTAGGTTAGATGTTCTCAACAGGTGGCTCGGGAGCTACTGGAGGTCTTCTGGGTAGCGGTTTGTCGTTCACTGGAGATGTTTATATGGGAAGATTAACCTGTTAAATCTTTCCTAAATAACATAGTGAAGCTTTGGTCCTTTATACAGAGCTGGATACAGCTTTTAATGGTAAATATTGTTCCTTGCAAGGGGATAATTTTAGCCTGATTCCAGAGCACAAAAGGAAGAAGGATGATGACATCACCAGCTTTTAAGAAGACCTGTTGGGCCACTGGTTTATTAAGACTTTCTTTTAATAGCTCAAAATTATTTGTCCCCAGTTTGTCATACATAAAGATCCTTGTTGATGTTGGTTCGTTCAGAACAGGGTTTTCATCCTGTGAAGTCTATAACTGTTGTAACCCCTCATTACTTTTTTATCTAGCGGACCCCAAGGTGCTCTGAGACTTCTAATTCAATGGAGGATAAGTGTTCCATTCCAGATAACTGAATCTCAGTATCAGAAGTTGTGAGAGTGAGGGGAGATCATGTTTGGGGCTTCTAAAAATAAAAATACTTAATTTTAATCCTGTTCAATGTGCTGATAAACTTGCACAACTCTGTTGAGTATGAAAAATAATCTATTCTTGTTGACATAATGAAGGTTGGAGGGGGAAAATGCAAAAGACATCGGATTACACAACACTGATAGATCCTATGTAGTGTCAAGTTGAGCACTGAAATAAAGGTAAACTCAGCATGACACTGTTTACTTACTATTTCACATATCACATATCACAGTGGTATTTTTGTTTCAAGTCAAATGAAACTATTAAGGGCACTTGTACATAATCTTTCTTTACCCACAGGGTTGTTAGTAATGAATCAAATCAACTGACTAAATGATGACCTCATAGTTTCTAGGATGAAGGCATTTAAATAAAATAATTTAAAAAGGCACTGGAAGCAACTGACTAAGGTTGCAAATGGGCTAAGATAGAGGGGAGGTATGTAGGGGAGCAGGCAGACCCTGGGAGTAAAACTAAAATTGAATGGAGCTTGTCAAACCACAGTGCTTGAAAATACATTCAGTTTCTTTCTCACATCCTGCAGGAGAAATAGTCACAAAACCAAAAAGGGTGGTGGAAATTAACACCGTTTATATGTTTATTAGTTTTGTTAGTGAATGTTTATTAGGTTGTGAGTACAGTCACATCATTTTTGTACAATTTGTCTTATCCTTCATATAGCTATCACTGTGGTATTGCTTGGGGAAGGGGAATTGCTTATGTCATGTAAAATGGCACTGACCAAACTGAGAGAATATAAGAATATCACAGACTTGCTGAGCAAGCATAATGCTTCAGGCTATAGTTGGCCTTTGGAAGATACAGACAAGTATGACATAAAGGCAACATCTTCTTTATGTTCATTCCCCTGTTATTCAGTAGCAAAATGCAGAAGAGCAGTTCCATCTAGCTGTCAAGATTAATAGCCACTGATTATTCTCTTTGTGAAAAATGCAGACTAAGATGATAAAAGACAAAAAGTCTGTAGCTAATTTCTCACTTCAGCTCTAAATTCATGAGGTAACATTAACCGTGCCACAGTTTACTCATCAGTTCTCCCCCTTCCATTTTCCCCCATGAAGATATTAATTGATAACTTACTTTGCTGTAAGAATTCCTGAGTTTAGACCAGTAAAACCTTGTCTTAATGGAACATTTGGGGACAAGGGATTTGCTGTTAAATGGAAATGTCTGTTAAATCTGAATTGACATAGTTTGTTATTTGTATCATTATGCAATGGATGTGTTTAATGATGTAAACACATCCATTGCATAATAATACAAATATAAAACTATGTTATTCTACTTTACAGAAATGATGTAAAGTCTCATCATTGCAAATGATTATTTAATGCAAATGATGTAAACATGTAATTACAAAAATGATACAAATGATGTACATCAGAGCAATTGTCAGCACTGCTTCAGAAACATTTTCTGTTGTTTAGAGGTGAACTCTGAAGTAAATTTTTCTGTGTTGCGTCTGAAATCCACTGGACGGAGGTCTGGAAGACTGAGGTTTGAACAAGGAGAATTGTTATGCTGAGTGGAAAGTATTGCATCTCTCTTTTTTCCCCCTTCCGTTCACTGTAAGACAGTGTTGTCCAAACTTGGCCACTTTAAGATGAGTGGACTTCAACTCCCAGAATTCCCCAGCCCAGAATTCTGGGAGTTGAAGCCCACTCATCTTAAAGTGGCCAAGTTTGGACAACACTGCTGTAAGAAAACAACACATGAAGCTGACAAGGGATTTAAGATCATTGTAGAAACCCAGTAATTAAGACAATAGTGGCATTCTGTTTGATGGATACTGATCTCAGAGACCAATGTTTTTTAGCTAGAAAACACATCAAGGGAAAACTGCATCAAGGGAAGAGCAGAATAAAGAAAAAAATCCAGTGTGTCAATTAATATGTAATACATTAAATATACTGTATGAATAAATAAAATGAATTGTTCTGCGGCAATGGCTAGCCAGGTTCTTCTAAGATGTTCAGAAAAAACACATGAAAATCTTAGCAGAGAGGACAATACAGTATATTTGTATGTATACAATACCTCTGTTCCTATCCCAGTGCCTTGATCTTGGTACCTCTACAACTGTAGTACAAAAGAATGGAGTAGATGCAGCAATGAACTAAATATATGATGGCTTCATACATTCCATGACTTCTTAATTCTGTGACATTTCTATCTCAGCAAAGAGAGCTCTTATTGAATCATATTTTTTTCCTCATTCCTTCCTCTATTTTGTAGGAGAATGTTTCCTGCAATGAGAGTGAAGATTACAGGATTGGACCCTCACCAGCAGTATTACATAGCCATGGACATTGTACCTGTGGATAACAAGAGATACAGGTAAAGGTCAGCTTAGCTGAGAAATGCTTAGAAATTAGAATAAGCATGAGACTTTCCAAAATTCGTAGTTGGACAGTATCTTATTTCAAATCTTTTTTCATAGATATGAAATGCCTGAGAAATCCCATCTCAGGAGAAAGAAAACACCATAGTGTTGGACCAAAATGGACATTGATGCTGAATATAAACATAGCTTCCTAGGCGTGAGGGTATGCCTTGTAATATTTGCCAAAATATTTTGTTATTTACCACAAAAATAAGTATTAATATTTTCTCTAACAAGTCTTAGAAAACAAAACAATACAAGCATTTGGAGAAAAGGAGTGAGATGGGAGAAAAAAGCAGATTGAAAAAAAAATTATATTGAATAGCCTTCTTCCAAACAGGAGTAGGAATCCAAGTACGGCAATGGTAAGCCCATATGCTGTATAGAACTCGGAGAAAGCATGGGGGAACAGCTCAGAGAGACATGCCAAATCATGGCATACTTCTTACCCATGACTAGGAAGGGCCCTGAGGATGAAACTGAGCAAACTCAGGGAGGCAGTGAAGGACAGGAAGGCCTGGCGCAATATGGTTCATGGGGTCACGAAGAGTCGGACATGACTTAACGACTAAACAACAACAAGGAAGGGCCCAGATTTTTATCAATCTACAAACCGAATTGGTTTGGGCTCTCAGGCTGTATCCTACCTGCCCATCTTCCTTGTTTGGTGCAAAAAGCACCACAGAAGGTATCATCTGAAGAATGAAATGAAAATAGAAGCTCAGATTAAAAGCTGGTTGAGAAGAAGAGATGAAGCAAAATATAAGTCTACCACATTTCCTAGCGACGACAAAATGAATGTTATGTCAGTAGCACTGGGAAGTAATTTTCACTGGACTGGCTTCTAAAAATAAGTAAACGTTTGGTGTCCATGTATCTGGCCACCATTGGCAAAAGTTTTTTTTTGTTTGTTTTTTGTGATTAGGGATTCATGTACTCCCCCCAAATCTCCTAGAATAAACAAGGGTTGGTTCCTTCCTAGTTGTGGCTCTGGAACCCTTAATGGATCTTTAGGAACATCTAAATAGTCCCGACTCAGATTGTTAGAGTCTGTTCCTTTGTCCCAGTCCATCTGTGTTTCATTCAGCTTCCTCACATGTCTCCCTTGCCAGACTCATAGCTTATGTTTACAGCTTTGCTAACTTGGTAGTTTGGGCATGAAGCGATATGGATGTTGTGCTTGTGGTTCTTACTGAATTCAGTGAGCATAAGAAATACAGCAGCAAAGGTTATTATACCAAGGTCTAGAGGATGTTTAGAAAAGAAATCATGGCTCTCCACAATCTAAACTGAGAAACCCAAGGCACCTGGATTGCAGAGGACAGTAGAAGAATTGTCTGACATAATGAAATATTCCCTAGTGTGTCTAAAGACTTTCATCTGGTATTAGTAGGGCTAACCAATTAGTCTTCCCCCTTGTGCAAAGTTTTCTAGGGGACAGTAATTGGAAAAGAGGATTAATAGAGATGCAGAAGTGAGGAAGTATTCCCAGGTATCATCTGGATTCCATTACAGACAGACAGAGGATATCATTTCCTTCCTGTGCAAATAATCTGAGATCCTGAATGCTGTTTGATGGGTGACAGAGAAAAGGAGAAAAGAAAAAGAAAGGGGGATTTGCTCTTTAAGTAATGCAGCTTCCTCCCTCCCATCTTTTCTTCTCCCAGGTATGTGTATCACAGCTCCAAGTGGATGGTAGCCGGAAATGCTGACTCCCCTGTGCCTCCGAGGGTCTATATTCACCCTGACTCACTGGCATCTGGAGACACCTGGATGCGGCAAGTTGTCAGTTTTGATAAGCTCAAGCTGACCAACAATGAGCTAGACGATCAAGGCCATGTAAGTCAAAAGAACGTGTGTTCGGTTTTCAGTAGATGTTCTCTTGGCTTTGCCCTTTCTAGCTCTCCATATTGCCTACTTCGCCTTTCTACATTCTCCAAACAGCATCTGTCCACAACAGTAGTGCAGCTTTCTTACCTCTCCTGAGCTTTGCCAATTCCCCTTTGCTGGTCTCTGTTATACAATAATGTATGTATGTATGTATGTATGTATGTATGTAGAGAGTCAATGCAGTGTAGTGGTTAAGGCACCAGGCTAGAAACCAGGAGACTGGGAGTTCTGGCCCTGCCTTAGACACAAAGCCAGCTGGTTGACTATGGGGCCAGTCACTCTTTCTCAGCCCTAGGAAGAAGGAAGCAGGGGCAAACCACTTCCGAAAAACCTTGCCAAGAAAACCGCAGGGACTTGTCCAGGCAGTCGCCAGGAGTCAACACTGACTCAAAGGCACACACACAGACACAAAAAGTATTTATTTATTTATCAAATTTATATAGCCAGCCATCTCACAAATGTGACTCTAGTGGCATACGATAAAAACAAAACAATGAAAAACAACCTTAAAAACCATTAAAATTAAGAACATAAACAAAACCATGGGAGAGTACCTTCAAGGTCTTACATGCAATATAGCCATTTCATAGCTTCCTATTTCCATGGGATCTCCAAGCCTGCTGACAAAACCAAGTTTTAAGGGATTTCCAGAAAATCAGGAAGGATTAGTGGGGATGATGTTCCACAGGGCAGATGCCACAAAAGAGAAGGCTCTCCTCCTGGGTACCATTGGATGGAACTCCTTAGCAGGCAGGACCCGTAACGTGCCTCTCATGCCAGACCTGATGGGACAAGTAGATGTAACTGGAGATGATGGTCCCTCAAATAAATCTCCTCTATAGAGATTCTCCTCATCAAAACAGTGTCTGTATCGTGAAGGTGCTGATATTGTCAGCCTGAATTAGGTAGCAGCCTGATGCTAAGAGTCAGGTCATCCCATCCCTTCCTGCAATAAACTCTTTAAAAAGTGGGGCTCCAGCTTTTGCTCTCCCTCTTAAGGAAGATGCTTCATAGGTGATACCCTATGAGTATCAGGATGGATCAATAATCTATCATTTGAGGCGTCATTCTTAGTTATCCAACTTGAAATCCCAGTAACCACTCTTATTGTGAAAATAATGCATTCAAATGATTCTCTTTTTTCTTGCTTGTTTTTTTTTTAAAGATAATCTTGCATTCAATGCATAAGTATCAACCGCGCATCCATGTTATTTGCAAAGACTTCAGCACTGACCTGTCTCCCACAAAGCCAGTCCCCACAGGTGATGGGGTGAAAACCTTCCATTTCCCAGAGACAGTCTTCACCACAGTCACCGCTTACCAAAATCAGCAGGTAATGAAAGAGGACCTCTGCAAGCCTTCTCCTGTCTCAGCATTAGTTTTGGTCCTTACTGCAAAAAGGTGTGCCTCTTGTCACCCCTTTTATTTAAGCTGTTTAACAATGAGCTAGAAAATGCATAGTATTCACAAACAGGCATCTTTCTCAAAAATATGCTCATCCTTTTGCCAAAAAAAAAAAAAAAAAAGATCTGTATTAACTCTGATCCAAGTTCTGACCTGGCTCCCTCTCTTTTGTATCCAGTTGACAGATCACATTCCTACAGGGAACAGAGATATTTGTGGGACAGACAAGACCATCCTAGCCAGGGTTGGACAAAGGGATTTCCTCACTTATCCTAGTGTTACAAGCTGGGTGGTTGAGTAGCTTCATGGGAGCACGCTACTTCATTCTGAGTTTACCACTTCATGAGTTTAAGACAGAATGTAAAGGTTTATTTAGGATTAGATTATAAAGAAACAAAAGGGAATGGGGACTAAACTAACTGTAGATTCTTCACATTTGTAGAATCTACAGTTGGCAAGCGCCATCTTTAAAAAATTTCAAAACCTATATTAAAGTAATTCTAGGTCGCAAAATAGTGTGCAAACTTCTAAAAACTCATAATCAGGCAAAATGAAAAAGAGAGAAAGGTAAGAAGAAGATAAGTGACTAATCTTCAAGCCATGTCTGTGTTACATCTACTCAGCTGGAATGTGAAAACAGATTGCAGACATGCAAATTGGCATATTCCTATCAGCTCTAAAAGTTCTTGGGAAGGGGAACTCAGAGCCTTCTTGTGGACTACCCAAATGAAGAAGGGCACATAATTGATTTCCCAATTTATGGGTTGGGAAACATACAGTGCAGTGGTGCACTTTAACCTATTTCTCTTTTTTTGTGTAAAACCTAAGTAGAATTGGCATTTTTGATGATGCACAATGTAAAGAAAGTTAATAGAAGCCAAATCAGGCAGTATTACCTGTAGTTCAACAGGATATAGTTTCAGAGGACAAAACTGTGACTTTAGATGGTGTAAATCTCCTATCTGTAATTCAGATCTCACTGTTGAATAGCTGAAACGTGTACAGATTATGATATTTTAAGACCTCCAGATTACTAGCACGGGGATATTTTTTCCACACATGAAACAAAGCATTAGTAAGGAAGAGGTTGCTGACTTTCTGGAAGGTTAAGTTTACAGAATAAGTTTCCCTGCTGAAATATTACATATTGTAATTTAACCTAAGTGGTTGTTCTGGTAGGGCATGATGTAAGACACTTCAGCAGGGAGAGCTCTTTTAACCCTAGAATCCGGCTGTGCTGGGTGTGTTTAGGGTGTCTCTTGCTTAATTAAATTGCTTTAATTAATGAGATGATATTAAACAATATCAATTAAATCTGAGCATTTGACTCTTGATGGCATCTTCCATGAACCTACAAATGAAATTGGCAACTGGATCTATATACCTATTGATTCATGGATGAACAAATATGTAAACAAATTTATCTTAACTGGAGGAAGAAAAATAGTAAGTATAGTTCCATTACAATACATCTGTAGACTGGTCATCTTAGTTATAATTTAGTAGAGCAAGGGGGAATAGCAGCTTGAAAGAAAAAGGCAGATGGGAAAAATACACTGTAATCAGCAGTAGACTGCATTCCTCAGAGGAACAAAATTTGTTACAAATCATGAACAGGAGAACTGCAACATGGATGACAAGATTACCTGTAAATATGGAAAATATTCAGAAGAACTCCAGCAGAAACCATCTAAATGTCGATATCTATCTATCTATCTATCTATCTAGCTATCTATCTATCTATCTATCTAATCATCATCTATCATAAATACTGAATCGATTTTGCAGAATATAAAGAAGAATATTTTTACAACGTTATGACTTTAATGGATATTGAAGCCTCTGTGTTGGATAAGAGATTGTAGAATTGAGAACTACAAAGGATTCCTATGATCTGATCTGATTGCCCTGACACACTGAATGAATCTCTTGTATTGAGGACATAGCTTTGAAAACCCATTGGTTATGTTCTGAAGCATTAGTTGTCAGCAGAGACAATGTGTTTTTAATCTACTTTCACAACCTTAGAAAACATGTTTAACTTTGTTTTGTGAAGCCAAGAAAGCAGTTTGAATACACTCTTGCATGTTTGGATAACAATAAAAATGTCTCAGAATGGAATGAATATATTTTAATACCATTCAGAATGGAATGATATAATTCATATCATTTTAGTAACATTCTGGGTTGATAATCTCCTCCCGCCACCCCACCCCACCCCACCCCACCCGAGTTCCTCGCATTAAAGGAATATAAGAGAGGTTATGGGGCCATCTGGGTTAGCCCTGCTGTCTGTCACACCCAGATGTAATGACCTTTGCCTCCTGCACTTTTGATTCACTTGGAAAACATCTGTGTATATGTATTAACAAATCATCTGCACTAGAGAGCTTATACCTTTCTTCACGATGTGACTGAGCTCCAGTTGTTGCATTGGCTTGGATGACATGTAATTGGCATGGATGACTTGTAAATTTTTCAGCTGTCAACAAATGCAAAATCACAAATGCTCATTTGGGAGGTGGAATTTATTTTAACATTCCATCTGGAACTACATTTGTTATTCAAATAGCAGTGTCATTACTGTATACATAACACTGTTCAAAGCCCCTGCTCCAGGAGCTGGTGCTAGATTTCATCAATAAGGCAATAATAAAAGGAGAATGTTAGGAGCAAGTGACTTCCATAAAATCAGATTAACTGTCTCATAGCCAATGCAACAAGGAAGAAAAAGGATGATAAAAATTTATAATGTTGAATAAGATATTCACAATGGAATCTAAATCAGTTTGCATTCTGTTCCCCAGATTACCAGATTGAAAATTGACCGAAATCCATTTGCAAAAGGGTTCAGGGATTCTGGAAGAAACAGGTAAGAAAGCTCCTTCAGTCTTCCCTTCTCAGCTTGCCAACTTTCTTGTGGGTCCGATGATGGAATAGATCGCCATGCACAATGTGTAGGGAGTAAAAAGGCTTGGCAACCAACATTTATGACAGCATGTTTATTTTGTACTTCATACCTGTTTCAATAAAAATTTCTCAAGGAATCTTAGAAGTAGTAACCCAGAATCCTAAATGGACAGACACAGCCCAGCAACCTTAGCCTTATACTGTATGGTTAACGAGGTGATTGTGGTTACTTTAATTAGTACTATTCACCCGTGTGCTCTCACCTCCTCCAAACTTAACTAGACTTGTCATCTGTTGCACCAGTTTCTCACTGATCCTTGTGTGTAAGCAATATCATGGACTCATTCATTAATTTTCTGGAAACTTTGGGAGAGAGAATGCAAATAGGCAGTTGTGCATGAGTTACAGATTTTTTCAGTTATAAGGATAGCAGTGCTATTAAAATACCCAGGTGCCTTTGGAAAAATCAGATGAAAATCAGACAAAAGTATGCAGCTTCAGAGTTCTGCTTCTATGCAATATTTGGTCAAGCAAGATGTACTTAACATTTGCTGATCTGTAATACATTGTATTTAATGTCGATAGTAACTTTAGCATAATACCTAAAATGGTATACCACTTTTTGCAATGCCGTTTTCTCAGTGTTCAGTGTAGTTATCATCTGCGACTTGGACTATTAATCTTTGGTGCAATCCATCAGTAGTGAATATTAATGTAAGTTCTTGCTCTCTAGCCAAATGTAAAGCCAGGTAGATTTGTGTGGGTTGGCTGCACTCCTAACCAATTCCCAGTCACACTTCTAAAACAAATACAGCAAATACCATGATGTTTTTTTTAAAAAAGAAATCAGCATGAATGTTTTCATATTTTGAAATATATTGCCTTGCAGAATAGACTTGTTCATTTAACTCATCTGTACCTACATTGGGAATCAATGAACTGAATTTAAACCTTGTTCATGATCAAGGTATCTCCCCTGCCAGGTAAGTATGGCCCTCCTAAAACAAAAGAAAAGATTGGTAATGAAAGAGACCTGGCAGAAATTAATTCAATTAGTCAAAAAGAGGGATTCTTCCCTCTTCTGGCAAACTACCAGAGGACTAGGAAAATTGCTAGCCCCCCCCCCACACACACCTTCAATCAAGTACCAATATAAGCCTGGGAAGAGTATTTTAGAGGGTTGTAGATGGACCCTGCTAGGAACATAAATGAGAGTAAAGTCAACCTGGGCCAAGTTCAGAATTGGCCCCCTGTCTCTGTGCAAGAGGGAACCCGATTGATTGAATCCCTTAAGGTGAAGAAGGCTCCAGGTGTTGATTATGTTTTTCCTGAAATAATTAAAAAGAATCTCAGCTGGTGGGTGCCTTTGCTACCATCCCTATTTACATTCATAGATCAGACTGGTCATATTCCAAAAGATTGGGGGCTGGCAATAATAGTCCCAATTTATAAAAAGGGCAATAAGAATGATCCATGCAATTACAGGCCTATCAGCCTTTTGAGTGTTGTTAGCAAATTATATGCTAAACATCTAAATCACAACCTCCAAGACTGGATAGAGACAGAGGGCATAATCCAAGATGAGCAGGCAAGTTTCAGAGAAGGGAGGTCAACAGCGGACTGCATTCTGCTGCTCCACCATCTCATACAAAAATACACTCATAAAAATAAGTCCTCCCTCTTTGTGGCCTTTCTAGATTTTAAATGTGCCTTTGACTCAATTTCCAGGAATGCCCTTTGGGAAAAATTAAAAAATGCATTATTGACAGGTGCCTCCTCTTTCTGATACAGAAATTATACTCCAACACCATCTTAAGAGTGAGGTGCAATCCTCAAGGGTCCTGCTCTGGCACAGTAAATGTTCAGAAAGGAGTGAGACAGGGATGAATTCTTGCACCTTCTCTTTTCAACTTGTATGTCAATTCAGTGGTGGACCTTCTTCATAATCTGGATTTCCATGCACCTAAACTAGCAGGGCACAAAATCCCTATACTCATCTATGCTGATGATGCCACCATAATTTCACAAACTATAGGCTGAAAACAGCAATAGCAGCAATATTTTGGTGCCGCAGACAAAATCACCTGGTTACCATCTGCACTGCTGCAAGGCAGAAACTTAAAATCCCATTAACTTGAACGTACCTGCCCATGTGGTGATAAAGAGATCGAAACCATTACACACATATTACTGCATTGTAAATGCTACAGGGATATCATCTCTGCTTATATCCTGCCCCTAATATGTAAATTTCCAGGAAGATCAGACAATTTCTATGTGAATCATCTTCTAGAAGATTTAAAACTGTTTATCACTTGGGTAGTAGCCAAACTATTTTATTTATCACTTTAGATTTAACACATACTAGCTATCTTGTTTTTAGATGATATAAATTTTACTTCATAGTCTGTAATATTTTAGATTTACACTCACACAAGTAATTAATGTAAGTGTAAATCTAAAATATTACATTTTATGTGTTATTTTATCTTTGTTATGCTAATATTTTATCTTATCTATTTGATTTTACTTGTTGTTGTTTTTTAATTTTTGCTGGTCATTGACCAAATGAACTATTATTATTTCCCCCCCCATCATTAGAATATGGTCTCGTCCACTATTAAAAATAAGGCTGTAGAATATTTAATGAACCACTTATGTGGGTAAATTTACATTTCTTATCTTATGAAAGCAACCGGTTGGTGGGAAATTTGAAATTTAGGGGAAGTGTTGATAGAAAAGGCCACATTCATTACCTGAAAATCAAACAAACTTTCAGCATCCTTGTTTTGCTATGTGATAACATCATTAATTGAACACCAAAGTGTGTAAGCTGACTCCAATATGGAGTCTGGATTAATTTTCCAGGTAGCTGAAATATTAATTCAGGTATTCTTTAATTAAGGTCTGTCTCCTCTCTAATGAAAATTGGCTACTTGCCACTATTCTGAACTGAGGGTGTAAAAACAAGAAATTGGGAAGGGCTAATTTAATTATTTGTGCAAATTACTAGTGATTTGGAGGTTACTGGCTGAACTCAGGCCTGGCCGGATGAGACCTCCAGAAGGTCTTAATATTTGGCCATTTTCATTTTGGCCATTTGGACATTTTCCTAGAAATTTTAGGAATCATGGTAACTTATGGTTCATAAGGTCAGGAAACTGAAACTGAAGCTTTGCTGATATGAAACTGAGCGAACATATTTAAGGTTTTACATTATCAAAGAGAGCCAGATGGAGCCTTCAGACAAGGAGCATTAAATGGCTTGGCTCTGTGAAAGAAAACTACCAAGATGGCACTGGAGGACTGGCTTATCCAAAGCCTGTAACTCTCAGGGGGTTTCCAAAGAAATCAGATGCCGCACGCTGCAATGTCCAGGCACTCAGAGGCTGACAGTTAGGCAGCTCCAGGGAGAGCATCTTCAGCCTGCTACAGATGGTAAGCAGGAAATTCTCAGGAGCCAAACTACAATTCCCAGAATTCTTTCAAGGGCAAAGGGAGCCATGATTGCCAAGCAGCAGATCGAAGCATATAGTATAGCTTTGTCAGGATATGTCAGTGCACTTGTTCCCTTTTCTTTCAGTTGCCACCTTTTATGGCTGGCCATTTGCAGAATCGCTGAAAGTCTAGGTTATTATTCTCTATTCCCCTCCTAATTGCAAATTTCCCACCAACACGGAAGTATTCACATATGCTCAGACTCACGCTTGGAAGCGGCCATAAGAAAGATCACCATTTAATTATTATTTTCTTTCATTAAAAGTAAGATTCTGTGACCATGAACCAACAATCAGGAGAGGCATTAAAGCAGCTGCTCCTAACTTAAAACGGCCCATAAAAATGCTTTTGACAATGTAGAGGGAACCCAGGATTGTGGGGATGAAAAACAATAGTGATCTCTTACTAAGCTCTTACTAAGTTTTCTTCCTTTTAAATCTCTCTCTCTCTCTGTTTCGCTGCGTCTCTCTCCCCGCTCCTTCTGAGAATGAAATATGAGTAGCACATACCAAGTAGCATTTTCCATTTCTTCTTTCATCAAGCTTTTCTATTTAGAAAATTTGTTTTTCTGCTTTGTGCTGAGAGGGAATTGAGGCCTATTTGCTCTCAGTATGTGGTTTTATTTTTTTATTTTTTAATTAGCTAGCGTAGCATTTGTAAGTTATGTAATTGCCATTAATTATAATATTATTCATTACGGCTTTAATTTGTTTAGTCTACTTAGCCCTGTTCAAATTGAACTCTTTCCCCAAGGATTAAGCTGGTTCTTTCCCCAAGGACTGGAATAGGCCGAGGCCGGGCCTCAGTGACTGGGATTGCTTATGTATTGGGGAGAGTTCTTCTAGGGCACTGGGAGGTGTTTTTTGACATTGGTTTTTATTGCTTTTTAAAATGTTTTTACTGTTTTCATTGTGAGTTACGGCATATAAGATGAGTGGCCAAATAAGTTTCTTAAATAAATACAGCTTGTTAAGATAAAGTATTTAAATACATAAATCAATTTCAAAAGAAACAAGAAGTGGGTGATTCTGCACCAGACCCATGAAGAGACCTGATGTAATATAGTGCTGGATTTGGTGGTTGGGCTTCACATTTCTTCTCTGGCGATTCAGTCCAGTCCAGTTGCAATATTACGTCCTGTGCTTTCTACCCAGTTCAGTGTTTAAAAAATAACGTGTTGCTAAGTAGCCTACAGATGAATAACCGGCTAACGTTCAAGAATGCTAGACGCAGAATTTTATTCATTTAGTTATTTCTGAATTTCTACCCTGTTTAGCTCAATGTTCCAGGAGGTCTACAACATTAAAAAAAAAAAAATGAAGAAATAAAGCATATACAGCAGAATGATAAAATTGATGCAATTAAACCAAAATCAAAATCAAAACCAAAATCTTTTCTCACATACCAATAGCCAAGCTTCCGGCAACAGAAGTTGCTTCTAAGGGGCCTCTCCTGCTGAGTTAGGTAATTGGGCAGGTTCAGGTAATCAGACCGTAAGCCATTTAGGGCTTTAAAATTCAAAACCAGAACCTTCCTTTGTACCCCGTGGGCAACCAATAACCGATTCCAGCAGTTAAGAGCGAGCTGAGATCTTTCAGTGCAGGCACCATATCATTCCTGACCTTGGCTGCCATATTTTGCTCCAGTGCAATTTCTGGACACTTTTCAAGAGAAGCCCCAGATAAAATGCACTGCTGTATTTGAGCTGTAACCAGCTGGCTCAGGAAGGGCTGCAGTTGTTACACTAGCTGGCGTTGTGCAAATATTCTCCTTGCCATCTGCAAATCAAATGACATCTATGGGTCAAGGAGCCCAGATTTTGAATATGCTTTCTTGGGGAATGCAACTCCATCCGGATCAGGCTTCAATTCAGTCCTAGAGTTCAGTTTTCTTCTTACTAGCAGCACCTCTGTCTTGCTTGGATTTAATTTCAGCTTAATTTCCTACACAATCTCCTGTGGCCCTTGAAGGTTTGGCATTCTTTCTCATTTGTTTGTACAACCTCTGTTCATATGTGAGCAATGGCTTTTTGCTGTTTTTACTGTTCGTTTACTGAGATTATTGAATTAAACATATGCAGAGAAATGAATCCAAAGTCCCTAATAAGTAAGGCAAATAATAATGAAAAATATGCAGTTGGTTAAAGTGGCCTTCAAATGCAATGTAAAGGTAGCTTTTCCAGTTTCTTTCCCATTAGAGTTGATGCTAAAAATTCTTCCTGACCTTAGTTCCCCATCCTGTTAAGCTCATCCAGAAGAATGCTTTGGTGATATAAAATCTGTCTGTATTAATGCCAATCATTTCAGTAACTAACTGCTGGATGATGCTATAGTGGAGATAACATCATTTATCCACATCAGCTCTTTCTCATTCATCTCCACTTTATCTATTTCCCCCGGTCTATCTCTCATTCATCTTAATAATGTTGAACATATATTGCTATACTTTGTAAAGGAAGTGTAAAATCTCTTTGCTTTTCTGCTATAAACATCTGGAAAAGTATTTATTAAAAATGAAATACAAGAGCATACTTCACACCGAATTTGCATTTGCTAACATGTTGCAAGGTCAAACTGAAACTTTACAAACTACTGACAAATAGTTTTTGCACAAGTAGAAAAACATCCCTGGCCCAGATCTGGTTATTAAGCTTTCTGCAAAGATTTGGCTTTGCTTCATTTTGGAGCATCCAAAACTATTTCAAAGCATAGCAAACAGTCCATAGTAATAGATTTTTAAGTATAAGTCAAACACTGGTTATTATTATTAAATCTCAAGTACTGAACCAGAACTGATAGGGTTTGCATGAGTGTGGGCATTGCTCTCCATGATTACAGTATTAGCATTCTTTACAAAATAACACTTCTCAGCTTTTCGTTTTGTTTCTAAAAATCGTTGTGTGAGACCGAGGTAGGCAAGGATCTGTGCCCAAATTTACATGGAATATAAAAAGGCAAAAATAAGTGTGGGGGCTGGCATAAAAAAAAATTGGGTTTCACTGTGGCCTTATTTTCTAAAACTTGCTCACAAAGAGTTAGTTTTAGCTCCATGTACAATAGTATAGATAGTCCCCAATTTAAGGACGCGTTCCATTCCCAATTACAACATATCAGCCCTTCCCAGATTAAAAAGGAGCTCAGATGAAGGAAAGTTCATGCACAGATAGACTGAAAGGAGCTCTAAGATTTGGGATTTGGACATTCCCAAGGTCTGTCCTTAAGTCAAATCATATGTAAGCCAGAACAGTATTATTGTATTATTGTATTGCATAAATAGTATTGTGTAATGAACTCGAACCATTGTGTATTTAACTTGAATTTTGCTACAATAGGCTCCATTCTTAACTATGGGTTGTCCTTAAACTGGGTGTTCTTAACCTGGGGACCTGTACTAATGAAACAAATTCTTCATCTTGGAGAAAGACCAACCTTCACTGGCAATTCTTCTGTGGCAATTTTTCCCCCAAATCTTAGAGCTCCTTTCAGTCTATCTGTGCGTGAACTTTCCTTCATCTGAGCTCCTTTTTAATCTGGGAAGGGCTGATATGTTGTAACTGCAATTTCCCATACGTGCAGTCACATGAATGAAAGGCTCACGTGCCCATGTATTCAGTCTGTACATGAGCTTTTTTGGGGGGGGATAGTTGATTTTGGAAATAACATTTTTGGCTCCAATCCGTTCTACCTGTACCTTGGGGACTGTACAGTGGGACAGTCCCACTGAATGCATTTGGGGCACGGCATTTATTGCTGATCAGGCATGTTTGGAGGTGTCGATCTGGCGCTTAGAAGAAGGTTTCAGAGAACAATGCCTGTAGGCAAGAGATAGGGGAGGGGACCATATGGAAGGCATTACTGAAACAAACAAATATATCCAATCTCATTCACCATTTTTGTACAATGGGATCCTTTTTTATTCCCTATTATTAAAACGTAGTGGTTTCCCCCTTCTCCAAGAAAATCAAATGATAGACCCCAAATTCTAGAGATATAATAGAGCTTGTGTATATTTTTCTCTTTTTTTCTTCCAGGCCATCATTAATAAAAGCATGAAAAAATAGAGTTTGTCATAGAATAGGCATCAGAACTGATGTGTGGGTTGCATCTGAATCAACAGATTCATAGTGTACGTGAGCCAAGTTATACAAACGAGGTTTGTCCTTGGGTTAGTAACTCAAGTATTCAATAATTTCCCTGGAGATTTTGAACATCTCTTGTTGATTTACTAGTGACATGAGGTAATTGGGTTTTGTGAACATCTGAATCCTTTGGGTTAAATTTAAATTTTGCTGCACTTTTCAGTCAAAAAGTGAAACATTGTCTGCAAAGTTAAACAATATACACCAGCAGGCCCTGATGAAATGAATGGATACTTGGCTGCTGTGGTTCCCCAATCTGGAAAAAAAAAAGGAAAAAGTTTTGCTGGCAAAACTCTACATTATCATATGAATATGCTTATACTGATATCACATAGATCATATGTGGAGAGGAATGGATGAAAGTCTGTTGTATTTGCAGTACGTCTTGCTTTCCAAATGAACTTTGAATGCAATGTTCATTATAGTGTGAATTTTGGATATAAATGGCTTCTGTTATCCTTAGCAATCTAAACATTTTTTGTATTAACTTCTTCTCATTGAGTTCTGGGTGGTCATTTTACTGAGAGAATATCTGTGGTGAAGTATTCTGTACCACTGTGAAACTTGGGAAACCCTATTTTTACTTGCGGATGTTTAGCAACTAATAAACACTCTGGCAATTTCTCCTCTCCCAAATTAGCTGTTAAAATCCCAAGTTTTGCCAAGTATATCCTTGCTTCCAAGGTGACTTTGGAATGTTAGCTCCACTCCTTTTTAGCTGCAAAAACCTGTCTTTTCACCAGCAAAGAGGCTTTAGGGACCTTGAACTCCAGAAATGGAAGGTGAGCACATTCTCAAAGTTAATGAACCAAAAGAAAGAAGACAGAGGAGAGGAAGGAAAGCAAACACCAGATGATTGAGTAATAGCAGAAGGTGAACTGCTCTCTACTTTCCTTAATACTTCTTTCTCCCAACTGTTACTGAGCATGTTAGTTAAAGATCCATCCTGAGCCCTGGGCCCATTCCCAGTTCATCACGGCCCTTGATTTTGCTCTGTGGTATGTCACCATCTCCCTCTCCTTTTGTAAGCTGCATTTGAATTCTTTGTCCTGCCTCAGGTGGACATCTAGTTCAGACCAAATCTTCTGGGGCCATTTCACTTCTGGAAATTGGGAGACAGACATTCATTCTCTCTCTCTCTCTCTCTCTCTCTCTCTCTCTCTCTCAGACATGGCGTCATTAGAAATATCGGATGGTAAAATTAATGGTTGTCAAGCTGGTAGAGAAAGTCATGATTTTTTATTTTTTTTACTTGTTTAAAGGGGAGATACACCTTCACTGATGTTTTTAACCTTCTTTCCCTCTCATCTTCTTTTTTCATTTTGTAGAACTGGCCTGGAGGCCATTATGGAAACATATGCATTTTGGAGGCCCCCGGTGCGCACGCTCACCTTTGAAGATTTCACCACCATGCAAAAACAGCAAGGTGAGCCCCTTTTATAACAGGCAGCAGACGGGTGGCCATGGAATAGCTGCAGTGTCATAAGAGACATATGGCATCCAGCTGAATTCATGAAACTCCGAGGTCTCTTGACAGTCGGGCAAAGATATAAAACAGAAAAGTCCAGCTACTAGTTTCAGAAATAGGGAAAAATTTGTAACATAGAGCTTTTATAGCCATTCAAAAGGGTTATTCTTATCTGGGCTACCTCCCCTGTGGTAGAGGGGAGGCCTGTTGTTTAGTAGCAATGCACGTGCTTTCTATTCAGATGGTTCCAAGCTGAATCCCCCGTTAGGCACAAGTTTTTGTGTCTGGCCTAGCGAGGAGAGCCTCCCTCTGCCTAAGATTTAAGAGTTGGTTGGAGTCAGTAACGCTAACTGCATGAACCTGTATGACCTGGATTATGAAGAGATCCGCGGCTTCTTAAAAATCTGTTCAGTGAATCAACTGATGGAGCTGCGTAGTGCTTTTTTCAGCTGGTCAATGGATGCTCTTCCAAGTGGTTGGGCTGTTGCTGCCCCCATCCCGTGCCATCTATGGTTCTTTGATGATGTTGCTTGTTTGCGTGTTTACAGTTTCTGCCTTGCCTCCCTGCTGGGCCTGGCTACTTCTTGTCACTGCCAAGGAACATGGAGCACTGTTAGATGATCCCTGACTTTAGCAAAGGCCACTTCTGAAATAAACCTTTGCTGATATATTTCCTGGGAAAACTGGCAATATTTCCAGTCTGTTTGTCACAATATCCCCTGAGGATTTACATTCTTGCATAGTATGATATTCAGGGATGGCATTTTAAATGGTCACCAGAAAATCCTAACACTGATTAAGGATTGTCTGTCTCCTCCTGGAGTGATAAGATGGCAGGGAGAAACGAAGCCTTTTGCTAAATTTCCCTTGCTTTTAAGAATGTTCGTTCTAGTAATTAGTTAAGATTGTTATGATTTATTCCTGAGTATCCAGGAATTGTACTCTGTTGCAGGGATTGTACTCTGCTGAATTTTCTGCAAAAGAAGCTTCAGTTTCTTCACAGAGCTTGCTTATTAATTTAAAACTATATATACTGACTTTCTGGCTCCAAAATGGATCATCTAGGTCAGTATACATTTGCAATTAAATAATTAAAAATACAAAACTGGACAAAGCAAGAGAGTAGCAGTTAGACACACTGCTGCAGAAAGTCCTACATGATTAAAAGAAATCACTAGGAAATTAAAATGATGTTAAGATAATTGAAATCTGTAGCACAGATAAACTATTTAGGCTCTGAGAGGGTGTGTGAACCTTGGAAGCAGTCTAGTACACTCAGGAATATGATCCCACCTGGCAGAATACTGTGTTCTGCTTTTCTCCCCAAAATCTGCAAGAAGGCATTAATAATATTAGAATGGTCCTTCCACAGCTCCAGGATTAAATGGAGTATTTTTTCTTCCATCTCTCCTCTCTACTAATTTTAGGTTCTTTACACAAAAGCAGACCATGGCAGAAGTGGGGAGGTCACAGGTTCATTACACATGAGGTTGATCTGGGACAGTTCTGCATACTTGGCTGGTTATCTGAAAGGACCTTGCTGTTTCAGCCTAGTTTTTAAATATTTTGGGTGGGGAAGAGGGGAAGACCTACCATATTGTCCCAGAGTACATATGGTTGTGCGGTGGGTTCAAAGGCCAAAAGGTATTTTGGACCAATTGTGCCTTTTTCTAGGATAGTGTGTTGTGGAGCCATGCAGGAAAAGGCACGGTTGACCTAAGAAATGCAGTCAGGTGCTGCATTTGTACCTCTGTGGTCCAAAGCATCTTTTGGCTTTTGAATACAAAGTGCTAAGAGCACTACAAAATGGGTCTTTTTCTGTGGTGCCAGTAGGAGTATAGAATACCATCTACTGTGGCATTGACTTACTGGCACGCAATGCTTAGCCAAACACTTCTGTTCCATCAGGAATATTAGTGGTCATATATATGTTGGTCACTTTAGTAGACCTGTCATTTATCTTTTCCTTTGTTGTTCATTTTATTAATGTTATTGAATTTATTCTGTGCATACTTTTAATAATCCTTAACATATTTATTTTATATTGTTACCAACAGAAATAAATTCTCAAAAACATAAGGGACATTGTTGCACGTGTGCAGAATTTGAAAGATATATCCATTTTTATTTAACAGCGATGTAAGCGCAGAGGTGGAAATTCACGGGTGGTATAAATGGCTAAAGCACGTCTAAAGTAGGAATCAGAAAAACATCTGTATTATGCACTTGCGCCCTATAGACATACATTTCTGACTGCAACTGAGATCTTCAATTTACAGTGTTTATCTTTTACAGTGCTCTTCTTTTAGGTTTAATTAATTAGAAAAGTTTACATAGTCTCACCTTTGTCCACCCACCCCATGACAAAGCATTTGTGGCATGACGTGACACAGTGCAGAACCAAAGACATCATAGTACAACAGAATTGGCACTTCGCTGCACTTTGTACTGTCATCTTCTGGTTAGCAAGGTGCCTTATAAAGTGCCAGAAACTATAGCAGTCTCTCTCATGTTCCCCACTGCCCTCTCAAACTTGGTATTGCATCTTCCCACTATTATGGATCAGATGGAACTTAACAACTGGGAGAAAGATCAGGGTTTAGTTAAAATTTGGAAGAGTCAAAGCTGGATTTTCTAGATTCGTCCATCTGTTGTTTGAACACTATTTTTTCAATCCATAGTTTATTCAAATGTATGAAACGGTAAGTCCCTCATTGCTCAATTATGACACATGTGTGAGCTGTGCAATTGGAAACCCTCTTTCAATTATATGGAGCTATTTCAGGAATTTAACACCCAGCCCAATGGCTCTTTTGCCTCTGTTCCTAGTGATACCCTTCTGCTGTTACATGCCTTGTAAGACTAGAATCTCCCTTATATCCTGATTGATTTTTTAAAAAATTGCCCGCCTAGACAAAATGTAATAAATAAATAGTGTTCTCTGCTTAGCAGGAAAAAAACAACAACTGTTGATGAGAAGAAAAAATTGTCAATCAAAGCTATAAAATCCCAAATCCCCTCCCTGATTTGGCATATTAGAACACGTTATTCCTATAACAGTACTACCCAAGTCCATAATAGCATTCCCTCCAATACTTCGGTATGTTATTTTCAAGTTTTATATTATGATCCGTATGCTAGTGTGCCTTTATCAGAATCATGTTTGATCCTAAAGGACTATTACCTCTGCTGTTGACAGACAGATATCAGTGTTGTTGGTACTGAACTGTACGGAGGAGTTATGTAGTTGCACCCTTTCTCCTGAAGATATAGGCCAATTAACACTTATGGAGGCCAAAGCAATAGTAAAGCAATGAATCAGGGACATTGATCATCACAATGATCTCACCACTGTTCCTGGATTTTATCGCCAAATGTAAGATGTCTACTGCAGGGTATTTACACAATCTAACCCTGAGTAAATATAGATGGGCTTTTTCTAGAATTTGTTTTAATGCTCTTCCTTCTGCACTATTGGTGGGTAGATTACATGAAACTCCTTATTCTCAGAGACTTGTGGCATTAGAAAGGTAGAAATTGTGGCATTAGAGAGGTAGAAATTCTTGCCCACATCTACTTATGGTGTCCTTTATGTAGTGAGACGTGCTTTGCTCTTTCCAATTATTTCCAAAATTGAGGGTCATACAGACAAATGTTATGTACGCTATTTTTTAAGGGATGTTAACTCTTCACTCACATTCCAAGTTGCTGAATACCTTCATTGAGCCATACAACTGCACAAAATTTTGACTTAGATGTGTTGTTCTCTTGTTTTATGATAATTTTTTGGTAATGAGTTTGCTGAAGGAATTTCTTTTCTTTTCTTATTTGTAATACTGGTTGAAGACCATAATAAAGATGTTGTTGACAGTGTTTTCTATAGTGTAAATTGTTTTCTAGAGGTGCCTTAAAACTAATAGCAAATTTGAAGGGAAGAAATTTAGATTCAGTTAATAGCACAGATGAAAAAAGGGTAACTTTCTTTCTTAACCTTCCAAGAGCTATTTTAAAGCAAGAATTAACCAGAGAATACATCTTCTGCACCTTGGGTAGCTTGTTTCCTCCTTGTAGTAGGATTGTACATGAAATTCCAGTGCATTATGGCAGTGTTGTCCAAACTTGGCCACTTTAAGATGAGTGGACTTCAACTCCCAGAATTCCCCAGCCAGCATGGCTGGCTGGGGAATTCTGGGAGTTGAAGTCCACTCATCTTAAAGTGGCCAAGTTTGGACAACACTGCTTTATGGTGTAAAAATCAGAGCATGGAATAGTTTTCTTTGAGAATATCCTTGGGCCTGAAACTTGTGGCATTTACACACTTGATTAGATGTGCCTTGTATTAATATCTGCACTGATAACCTTCTGTCCTCCTCTTGGTTATCAAATAACACGCTCATAGCAGCTACAGCAACTGCTGATATAGTCAAGTAATATAAGGAAAGGAAAATATTTAATGTATTTTTAGCTGCTTTAAATGCAATTTGGCAGCTGAAAAACCAGGAAGGAAGCCAACACCATGTGACTAGTTAGCTCCCTGCAGGCTACTAGCAACTGTTCTTTTGGCTGCTCAAGCAAGGTGGCATTCCCAAAATGTGGTTTCCAGTTCAGAACTTGCTTGCCAAAACCTGGGATATAGCTCACTTTACACTTCCAGAATGGATAGCCTTTACTTTGCATGCAATTATCCTGAAGGCGGAGAAAATGCAAAAGAGGAAATGTAAAGACTCTCTGGTTGTTTTGCAATTTTCTACGGAGGTCTTATACAAAGTCAGTACATCCCAAAGCAGGGAATTGGTAGCCCTTAAATGAGTGACTTATTGCTGCCCAAACTGCCCATCGCAGAGCCAGATGCTTGCCTGAGACTGAGCTCCAAAACAATATTTGCACTCCACACTGAGGGAAAAGGGAAAGCCCTTTGTGACAATGCCCATCGTTGCAAGTGGATGATCTCTTATTCCCCGAAGAAATGTAATACAGTGCTTTCTACATTGTGATCAGGTTCTGGGCTGAGTTCTGAATTAAGTAGGATTTTACATAGACCCTGGACAGATGGAAATACTAACCAATCCTTTCAAATGACTTAGAAATAAGTACTGCTTCCAACTAATGCAGTATTCCTTAAAACATATGTTTTGTTAAACTCAAGTGGGGCTCAACAACTGGAACTGTCGTAATGATTTCCTTTCTTCTTCCCTATCTTACAATCATAGTTTCAAGAGGCCTTTTAGGTTATCCAGGCCCATCTTCTGCTCAATGCAAGAATCTAAATCAAAGCATCCCCGAGAGATGGCTGTGTAGCCCCCCCATATCAGCCGGCTCTTATTCTTGGGAAGTATTTTTTAAATATTCAATTGGAATCCATCTTCCTGTCGCTTGGCAGTATTAATACCATGGCTTGTGCTACACTGTGATAGACTTGGCCATCTTTTATGTGACATTCTTTCAAGGATTTCAAGAATGCTATCAAAATCTTCCTACCCTCTGTCTTCTTTTCTCCACCCTAAACATCCTCAGGTTCTAGTCTCTTGATCCGCCTCCTTGCTCTCCTCTGAACCTAGTCTAACTTCTTTGAACCTTTCTTAAAGTCTAGTGCTCAAAGCTGGACACAGTATTGCACTTATGCATGGATCCTAGCAATGCAAAATAAAGTGAAACGTCTGCCTGATATTTGGAAACTATTCAACTGTTCTTGTAACCTAAGATTGCGTGAATCTTTTTTGCAACTACATCACACTGTTGATTCACATTCAGTTTATGATAAACAACTATTGCAGTGTGAATTCCGTTCCAAGGTCTGTCCTTAAGTTGAATTTGTATTAAGCCAGAACAGTATGATTGTATAATACTGTATAAGTAGTATTGTGTAATTAACTCAAACCATTGTGCATTTAACTTGAATCATTGTGTATTTAACTCAAATTTTGCTACAATCGGCTCTGTTCTTAACTATGGGTCATCCGTAAACCGAGTGTTCTTACTCCGGGGACTACCTGTATCTTTTTTATGTACTGTTGTCAAACCCAGGGTCCCCTGGCCTATATCTGTACATCTGATTTCTACTTCCTATGCAAATAACTTGCCTTTGTTAAATTTCACTGTTATGTTCAACCCTTTTCTCTATCACATCTAGATTGTTTTTATTTTTATTTCTATCTTCTAGAGTATTAGCTATCCCACAGATCTGGTTAGCATTTGGTCTACCTCCTCATGCAAATCATTAATAAAAATGTTGAAGGGAATAGGACTCAGAACTGAACACCGTGACATCCTCTTCTCACAGTGCCTCTGATGCTTCTGTCTAGTCTGATGAGGAAGTGTTGAGCAATTTTTTTGAGCCAGCTTTGAATTTACTTAGTTGTTATACCCCACAGCCCATGCTTAACTAGCTTGCTAATTGGAATAACTTTTCAGTACAATTCTTGTAACTATTAGGTAAACAACTCTCTACAGTATATATAACTTTGTTTTTGCAGGTGACCAAACTTTTATTGGGAATCTAGTGACAGATTTGTTAGCTTCTTATTTTCTGCACCTTCAGTTTTGTCAAGGGGCCTTGCTCTGTTGAATGAAGCCAGACAGATAATCCGAATAGTAAATTACACAGATCTTTTTCATGGAGGTTCATATCACAAGGTGAACTCTTATACAAGTTCCTGGTTTAAAATTACACAAAATCCATGAGCACATATACGCAAACATGCTTCTATAAAAGTCCTCAGGTTGGCATATAATAAAGTAACACAAGAAATATATAGTAATGTCTAAACCAATACAAGAGAATATAGTACGACCAACCCTTATAAAAGAATAGCAGGACATTTAAAAGCTGTTAACACATTAAAAATGGCAGCAATAAAACTTTATTCATCTTTTACATCATGTTACAAGCCCTTTGAAATGAAAATATCTTCAATTCCTTGTGAAAGAGATACAGAGAGGAAGTCTGACACAAATTGCAATTAGCAGAGTCTTCCAAAGTCAGGCGACTACCGTAGAAAAGGGTCTCATTTTCGCTTTTCAAATAGCTAGGAGTGTGTCATGAGCAACATCTTTGACAAATGCAGAGGGTAACTTGCAGTTCATGTCAGTCAATATTTGTTTGCTTATGGTCTCGGAGATGTTTTAGATTATAATCAAATGAATATATACTGTATAACTGCCCGCGGGATCCTTAAAACTTCACTGAAAGATATTTAAGGCCTAACTGGATAGGATATAAATATTCCATGACCAACATCTTGGTCATGATCTTGTTTGTTTATTTGATTGGCACCACCACTGATTCTGAAATATGGCCTCAGGGAGGTAGTAATTCTTTTTCCCATGCCATTTTTTTCAGTTGAAGTTGCCACTTGAAAGTTGCTTTCCTGATGATGTAAGATATGCTAAGTCTTATATGGGTATGATTTAAATAAGGGACATGTATCTACTATGGAACTCCAGAGCACTATACAGGACCTGAACATTTTTTAAGAGTATATCATTAGTTCTTGCAAGTCCTTGGCTACGGTGGTTTTGCCTTATATTTGCACTTATGCAGTAATGGCCTACAACTCTCCAGATATTTCCCAGTGGCTGCATATTGGAAGGAAAGGTAGATGATGATTCTGTAAGAAAAAGATTCATTTATTTTTTAAAATATATTTTTATTTTTGGAAAGAAATAGGGGCTGTCAAGGGATCGTAATGACATGAATGGGTCTCAAGCAACATAATCCCATTAATGTGGAACTTTGCAAAAATATTTCTTATCTAAATGTAATCAGAATCTTGTTCCTAAATAATTCATATTATACGACTACTAGAATTATAATTATTGCTCTTTTCACCGAAGGTTCCATGAATAATAAGGTTTATTTATGTTATTTATTTGTCTAATTTATATAGCCGCCCATCTCACAAAACAAGCCACTCTTGTTTCCTGAGGAAATAGCACAGTGTGCCTCAAGGCATTAATATCATTGATTTTTATATTCCCATTGATTTTTATGGATTACTCCTTGACAGCACTGATTGGCCCTCAGTCATGATTTCCTTCTTCCCTTTCCAGTTGAAAGCTGTTATCTCTCTAGTT
Organism: Python bivittatus; assembly: GCF_059951505.1. Taxonomy (NCBI): domain Eukaryota; kingdom Metazoa; phylum Chordata; class Lepidosauria; order Squamata; family Pythonidae; genus Python; species Python bivittatus. The sequence continues at coordinate 2,777,935 of NW_028277050.1, forward strand.
TAGAATTCAAGCAAAAGAAAGTCACTGAAGGTTTGCAGGAAAAAAATATTTTACAAGAAGACAAACCAAGTGGGTTTAAACGAATAAATGTTTTTCAAGCACCTTCTATCAGAATTGGGGCCAGAAACCATACTGATGTTCCAGAACTTCAGCATTAGAGAACCAACACTTCAAGAATGATATCACCCCCAAGACTGGTTTGATATTGGGACAAAACAGATGTAAGATTAATTTCATGCAGATGGCAATGAGATATTATGGGGTTCATTTGGGTTAGAGAGAGCCAGAAAAAGAAAAAAAGATTAAACAATTTAAACTGACTTTTAGTTGAATCTGATCCATGTTCTCATTATTAAAAATATTTGGCTTTGGGGTTTTTTTTTTTTTCCAATTCAATGAAGAACATTTATTAACAAAAATAAACAAGAATTCCAGTAATTCTGTACTTTATCATTTTCCCACAGCAGATTTTCCAGATTTCTGTATGCAATTCTCTTGCTCACACAACACAAATAGGAAATGTTAAGTTTGGTTTTACAAGCAAAGGATTTGTCAATATGTATAACTACCTGACAGATGTTCTGTTTGTGGCTTTCTTACAATGTTTAAGCTGAAGCATAAAAAGTAGATAAGTGAATTCTTAGTCTGCTAATTCTCAGCTTTTGCCATTCCCACCAAGTAGCTCTATGACAATATGGATATGAAGTGGAAAAACTGATCCAGGTGTTTTAAAGTGGGTTGTGGGGAGTTTTACATGAAATATATAAAAGAAGCCTCAACAGTAAGCAGTTCTTATTAAGAAAACTGTGAAAAGAAAGACTTGAAGTGGTCAAGAACACATTCATTCTATATTAGGAGTAGGTGGACAACTGAACAGGTTTGGAAATAGATAATAAATGACTATACAGCAGCTTTAATTTCTGTGTATTCCATCTGAAACATGTAACCCTATGTTTAGAAACATGGTTTTAGGTAGAATTAACTTTAACATTTATTAAAGGAAGACTTGCAGTTAAGCTTTAGCTCAAAAAGTTGTGAAAGAAATAAAAATCAAAAAGAAGAAACAGCTTTACAATATTGCAAATAATAAATTACACAGAAAAAGAAATTAAACATTGATTCAAGAGTAAGAAAGACGGATTTGTTCAATACTGAAAGTGAAGTAATTCGTGAGGAATTTTCAAGCGCACAGACAAAAAGATAAAGCAACAAATACTGATAAAGCTAATAAAGAATGGACTGGAAATTTGAAAGTTACGTCGAAAAAAATCTTCAAAAGGCTGATGGACTGACATGAGCTGTTAGTCATATCACGTGATGAGACTGTCTTTAAATAATTTACACTATGTGACCAAGGGAAAAAAATCTTGCTAATGGAAAGAGTATTAAAGCTGAAGCAATTGGACAAGGTATTTTGAAATACAGTAATGAAAATGAAACACTAGAACTATATTGGTAAATCACGTTCTGCACGTTCCAGATTTAGAAGGACTTTCATTGGTGAGATATTTAACGGAAAAGGACCATGGCTAAGTTTAAAGGTGATGGATGACGATGGATTCAGAATGGATCAAAGGTCCAAAAGATATACAGATGAAGATACAGAAATCCTATAATAAGCAAAGTAGAGATCTGTGCTAATAAGCAGCATGGTTAACACATTCATATCGACACTGCTACTTAGACTCCAGAAGATATATTGGAATACAGAGACATCAAAGGGTTATAAGATAACCATATGCTCTGAAATGATGTGAAGTGAAAGTTGTATCAAAGTCAAAGTGGCATATACAGTACATCATTGTCGAAAACAAATGAGGTTAAGAAACCTTTTTCACTTACGCAAACTGAGAGACTTGACAGAATTTGAAAATCTTATAAGACACAACTTTGAACTTTTACTGGGTTTAGTTTATAAACCATTAGTGAAATATGACTCGAGTTAGAACAGGTCAAATACTGTTGAATTAAATAGATGCAGAATTTGAACACAGTAATAGAGATATAACAATGGGAATTTCAGTGGAAGAACATTAAATTCACTCTGAATATTACGCTTAGAGAAAATTAGCACAAGATGTTTTATCACTGGTACGTTACTTCAGTTCTGATGACCAAGATGAATAGTTCATTTTCTAAAAAGTGTTGGAAATGCAACAAGTGCGTTGAATCATGTTTTCACATTTGGTGATTGCTGTAAAGCTTAGGAATTTGGGGAAATTATTCACGAAACAAATTTTGAAAGTTAAATTTCCTTTCCAACCTGAGATACTTTTTGTTAATATTACTAAACCATACATACTTTTAAAGTGTACTGAACTAGCTCTGAATATGTTAACTGCAGCAAGGATATTATGTGCTTCTTATTGGAAAAAGTTGTTCAATTCCTTCCTTGGAAGAATAGCTAATCAAGTTATGTGACTATGCTTCAATGTCCAAAATATCGAATTGTAAATCGATAATTTTCATAAAATGAAAATTAAATCTGATTTATAACTCAATTCTAACTGGAAACCATTCTTGGATTATAATTTAGTACATGGATTTGTGCCACATTCCAAATGTGGCTTTTTTTAAAATTTAGAGTCTATATTTCAACTTGATAAGAAATTAGATTTCTAGGGTTGATCTAATTCATTATAGCCTATAATTTTAATTAGTGATCTATATTGTGTTAACCAGGTATCCTTAATTTAAAACTTATTGCGGCTTATTTTTTCCTGTAAAAAATGATATCACACATTTTAGATCTTATGTTTATTTACTTGTATTTTACTAACTGTATTTTACAATTTTACTCTTTCTATATGTCTTTTATCTTTGATGGTTTATATTCCTTTAAAATGGAAGGAAGGAAGGAAGGAAGGAAGGAAGGAAGGAAGGAAGGAAGGAAGGAAGGAAGGAAGGAAGGAAGGAAGGAAGGAAGGAGCATTTTGTCTTGATGAAACTTTTGATTCAAGCATTCTTTCAAAAAGCTTTGGTTATTTTTTATGCTTTATTGAGTTTATTGTAATTTCTTTATTTGATTGTTGTGAGCTGCCCAGTCATTGAGAGTCAGGTGACATATAAATTTAATATTATTATTAAGTAGCAGCCTGTTTCCAAATGCCTCAATGAAATGAAGTGCCTGGCACTGTTGAATAGTGCTGCCTTACACACCCCTATTAAATATGTTAAATAGGTATTGTTGTATGCCACTTTCCTCAGTTGTCTTCAGTGATTTCATTAAATGTATTTGACACATCATGTGTAGTTTTATGATGGGACTCCGATGATCAGGGCTAGAGGTCTCTTTAAATAATTGAATCAACTTTCAGCACAGAGGCATTGCCCAGGTTGCACAAGAGGATGACATAGGTGAAATCAATCAACATTGTCTGATATTCTTATTTTCTGAAAATGTTAGAGACCAGCTGCTGACTTCTGCTTCCTTTTATCACATTATGTTATAGCATCAGATAGCTTGATGTTGTAGTCTATGTAAGCAAAAATTGATGCCAAAGAAAGTTTCCCTCTCAAAATGAACATACCCAAAATACAGCGGGAGATTTGTAAGGATACGCAGGACAGAGAAAGCAGAATATTGTGTGGAAATAAAGACACAGGTTTCTTGTACCCTTGAACAACAAAAAACATAGATAAAAGTTCACATCTGTACTTCTAAACTGAGTTCTTAAATATACTTTTATTGAGTATTCATGCCTGGGATTCTCAAAACCAGAAAAAGGGGGTGGCATTATTTCCTATGAACTAAGTTATAAATTGTTATTTTTTAAAATAATTATAACAAGTGGGGCTTAAAACAAAATGGTTCACTGAGATTTAAGCTTCTGGAAGATTCTGCTGTTTAGGAATCCAGCTGATTTGAAGAGAAGCTCAAATCTCTCAAAGGAAAACAGGATTTCATGGGAGGAGAAGAACCTGGGCAAGAACCTCCTGCTATTGGTACCATTAGTGCAAATGGGAGGACATTCTTGGCCACTTCTTTGGGGGGATGTGTGAAGAAGCAAATAACAACATTTTGGGAGGATCATTCTAAGAACATGGCAGGGGGATATGGTATGATTTGGCGTATGCTCAGACTCCCTACTCTACTGATACCTCCCTTTTGGACAGAGGTCCAAACTTTTTGAGCTGGTAAGCACACTTCACATTTTGAAAGCATGTTCTGGGGACTCTCACCAAAAGGAGGCTATAGAAGAGTTACCTATCCAATAAATGTTTGCCGGGGAGGGCTACATCTGGTCAGAAAGTGCCGATTTACTGAAATGCAGTTTACTACCCTCCATCTTCCTCTTCTGTGGAATGTTCCCAGCTTACTTCTGTCCTTTTTCTGGACACGTAAAAATAAGTTCAAACAAAGCCCTGGGCTGTGGTTGGACATTATTTTAGAAAGTTTATGGAGCTCATTTGGGGTCCAGAGGCATTCTTGGAAATAAAAATTATGTCGGAGGCTTTTTCTTGGCTTTGCAGTATGCTGTCTTCCCTTCTCTCTGTGTGTCTCCCTCCCTCCCTCCCTCCCTCCCTTCCCAGACATATACATGTTTTTGGCTACCTGAGCACTTTTAGAATGAATTTGATATTAGGACAAAAGACGATTATGTCTTTTGTATTTTTGTTTGGGATAAAATAAGAGAGAAAATGATAGAAATTCAAGTAAGTGTTGTTCACCTTATATTTTAAATATGTTGCTTTCTTTTCTGTTGTCTTCCTAGGGGGCAGCACAGGCACTTCCCCAACCACTTCCAGCACAGGGACCCCCTCTCCCTCAGCATCTTCCCACCTTCTTTCTCCATCCTGTTCACCCCCAGCCTTTCATTTAACCCCCAACTCTTTCAATGTTGGCTGCCGAGAGAGCCAGATTTGCAACCTGAATCTCTCTGAATATCCACCGTGTGCAAGAAGCAACATGGCTGCCCTGCAGAGCTATCCAGGCTTGAGTGAGAGTGGATACAACCGGCTCCAGAGTGGCTCTTCTGCTGCTGCTGCTGCTCAGCCATCGGAAAGCTTCATACCTCAGCGGACTCCAACTCTGATCTCAGGAATGCCTGCTCCTTCTTCCCTGCCGACGAATGGCAAAATGGAAGCTTATGGTGGCCAGCTGGGATCATTCCCAACCTCTCAGTTCCAGTATGTCATGCAAGCTGGCAACCCCACCTCCGCTTCTTCTTCTTCCCATATGTTTAGCAGTGGCCATATGCAACAGAGTTCTTACAATGCCTTTTCCCTTCACAACCCGTATAATTTGTATGGATACAATTTCTCAGCTTCGCCAAGGCTGGCAGGAAGCCCTGAAAAACTGGCCACCACACAAAGCACTTTACTTTGCTCTCCTCCTTCCAGCGGGGCCTTTGGAGAGAGGCAATATCTTTCAACGGGGATGGATCATAGCATGCACGTGATCAGCCCCCCCAGCGGCAGCCAGCCCGCAGCCAGCACTTGTGATAATCGGCAGTATGGCTCTGTCACAGGGTCATCTTCACAAATGTCCGTGCATATGGTTTAAATGGTGTGTGGAGCCATCACTTGGCCGACTGTGAGCAAGAATCGCTTTTATCTACGGGTGGTTTCCTCCTGGTTGCTTTCCAAATTTAAACAGGACTTGTATTTGAATGCTCAGTGGAACCTAAGCCATCTATAGCTACATTTCAAAGAACTGAATAACTGCAGACCGGAATCAAAAGCCATGTGTAACTGAATAGCTTCCATTTTCAATGGATTCGTTTTAAAGATAGAGAAAACTGTTTACAAAAAATAGGGGCCGTGCTTTACCGTATATGCAATAATTCTCTGAGCTTGGCGTGAACTGTTCCCAACAGAAGCCCAGTGTTTCTGCTTTTTTTTTTTTTTGGAAGCTTCCCAGATGTGTGCACCAGTCCCTGAAGATGCTGTCTTGTATAACTGCACTGTCAGAAACAGACAACTGCCAAAATGCCTTCTTGTTATCTACATTTATTAATTCAAGTCCATAGCTGTCTCTCAGTCAGCTTGGTGAACATTTTATCTGAACTGGAATGTCTCTTCCTGAGAGAATTTTGCCTTCTCTATTTTGGGGATATGTGGTTCTTCCCAGAGAACAATATTTTTTTCTTTATAAAATTATGCCTGATGGAAAGGAGGGGAAATGCCCATTAACACTAAAAGATTTTCCTGATGTATGCAGGCAAGGAATTGCTTTTATAGCAGGCTTATCTGAAAAAGGCATGACTGTTGCCGGCAACATCTCATTTTGAAAAGGTATAAGGGGAAGCTGAGCTCAACTGTACAAGCAGGGCTTATATAAAGTGCAAACAATTGGCAAGCCGGTGCAAAACATTTATCTTCCCCAGGAGGTAGTTATAAAGGAAGAATTTCTCTTAGTCAGGGGTTGTGTTGAGTGGGTGTTACCGGAAGAGACAGAAGCCCCATTGCCAGGGGCTACAACAGAGGGCTAGCCATTAACAGCCAGCTGAACTGGCCAAGAAATAAGTGCCCTTCTCAAATATTGCTCTTTTAATATTATTTTTCCTTCATCTGTTTGGAAAGCAAGCAAGCAAATGACGCTCAATAAAAAGAGTAAAGTCGTCCTTTAAGTTAAAGTGTGAAAATGGAATTGCCAAATAACGTGAATACAGGAACTGCAGTAGAGAGGTGGTTTTGATGTGCTGTAGATAAATGTATTTAATATGTTTCTGGCGTTTGTGGGAGGGAGGGGAATACAATATTATGAATATTAAAGAGGGTGATAAAAGTGTATGTTAAATATATATTATGAAAGAAAGTGTATAAAGATTTGCCTTATGCAGAGAACTCTGCTTCTAGGTGCCAAGCACAGATCTTATACAAAATAAACTTTTGCCCCTTTTGTGTTTTGTCTGCCAGGAAATAAAATAGTTTTCAATTGCTAAGTTTACTTATGAAGAACAAAGACATACTATAAAACTAAAATGGCAATAACTGTTCACGGTGAGATGAGCCCAGCTTTCTCCATGCCTGCAAATTAATCAATGGTTTAGAGCTGGTTTCTAAATAAATTTTAGAGCAAAGTATTTACCCTATTCATCTGTACATTCATTGTACATCCTTTGTTTTTTTTTAAATAGCCTTAGTATAATTACAGAACCATCCTGAGAATTGGCCTCCAGATAGATCCTATCTTCCATATGTGCTTCCTCACATTAAAAGATGTGACACGTTCAGATATTTTAAAACGTTGGCATTTAATGGAAGTCATTCTTAAGTGAAAAACAGCAGAATTGACATGGTATATTTTTACCCATCAAAATTCAGACCAAACCACATAAAAAGTGATATAGACAGAGAACCCCATCCACACAGCCAGCAAGGGAAGCCCTCTCTGTGCTAGTCATCTCTATGGTGGATGAATAAATATTGTGAAAGAATGTCCAGATGTCGTTTTTGGTCTGATCTATCTTAGCAGTTAGTAGTTTGATAACTTGTTTCAAGGAAGGCCACTATGTAGTGGAAGTTTGCCCGATTTCCATGCATAAGTTTCCAAGTTCAATCCAGTTAAAAAAATACGAGGTAACGGAACTGGAAAGAAGCGGAGGATCTTGGCAAATTACATGACTGGAATTACTGGATGATTGGATGACTGGATTATTGGCCTGATCTAGTATTAAGGCAGTCTAAAGTAATCACGAGGCTGTTTTTTCCCCCCAAGTCCTTTAAGGGAGGTGGGTCCTTGATAATTTTTGAACGGGGCAGCAGCAAAAGCGAGGAACAACAGAAATTTACGAAGAGGAAAAGCTTCGTAACCCTGCGATGACTTCTTTCCCATTTCAGTAACCCTGCAAGCAAGCCCCACTTAGGTTCCTCCTTGTCACGGCTTCTCATCCAGATTTGGTCCCTGCATTTACCTAGGGCTGTTTCACAGCAGCCACTGAAATGTAAGCTACAGGAACATTATGCTATTTTACAGGGTGGTCATAAGTTACACTTATTCATTCCCACACCTTCCCAACATGCAGTATGGGAAAACACTCAACTGTGTTCATATTTGACAGCAGTACAATGGTTAAACTACTTTAAACATTCTAAAAACAGCTAAGCTAACATCCTGAATTAGTTCACTGACTGCTCTGTGTAGGACATTCAAAAAAGGGGCCTGACATATTTTGGAGTTCTTGTTCTAACTCTGATCCCCAGATCAGACATCTCTTTTCTTCTGGCTCAGGACTGTTCAAGGAATAGAAGAACCCCATGGCTAAGGTACCACAGCCATGGGGGCAATCGTTGTTGGCTTCTGAAACAAAAGGGCGTTTCAGTTAGTGTGGTTTTACTGCTGGACCTGTTGACCACAGTAGCTTTTTTGATCTCAGCTCTCAGTGTCTGAAAAATGCAGCCTTGATGTAAGCATAATTCAAGGGTAAACCCCTTAGCGGCAACGATTTTTAGTTTGCTGGATATTTAGCTTCCTAATTGCACTGGATAGTTCAAAATAGGATGTTCCAATTCCTGCAAAGTGAGCTCGGGGAGCAATTTGGTGTGTGTAGGGAAATGGCAAAGGGGCCCTCTTTACTTGCTCCATGACATGGCAAGATGAATAAAGACTCCATTGAGCCTCCTGGATATGTCACTGTATATCTTCAGTTGAAGTTGAGTATAACACCCAGAAATTCTTGCCACTCATGCAGCTGTAATATCTGTATTTTCCCCTCATCATTTGCTGCCACAATGGCACCACTGGGAGATCTTTAATTCAGTTTTCAGCTACCATTTTTCATTTTTGCCAACATTTTAACAGCTCAAATAGAACAAGGTTATTTATGATGTCTAAATACTTGCTCTAATGCTTCTCCCAGGCCCAGAAAGGAAACAGGAGCCATGAACATTTCAGTGAACCAAAGCTGTATATAACATTCCCATCGTAGAATCCACCCAGCCATTCAGTCTTCCGTTGGCTTCTCAACTCCATTATAGTGGAGCATGGTCAGAACCTGAACAAAAATAGACAACACCATTAACTCCTGAACATCTCTGTACTGGCAATAGAATGAGACATCTTTGCTCCCATTTGAATATTCCCCATTCCTTTTCTTAGCTCCTTTGACCCTGCTGAATATTAGCTTCAGCTGCTTCACATTCATTTCCTTATCCTGCCAAAATGACCTCCAACATCTCATCGGATGGCAAGATTAGAAAAAGGCAACCCATTTCCAGCACAAAACCAGTTATCTCGTTATGAAACTTTATTAACAGCCTGATGCATTTTCAAAATACAGAAACAATTTTTCATGCTCAGAATTTTGCCACACCTTTAACCTAAGTGGACTTAGACCACGTGTAAGCAATTTAGTACTGTGTGGACCACTTTAGTGGTAATAGACATGAAGAGTTTGATTCCATTATCCCTCTGAAATTTTTGCAACTTTTTTTGCTGCATGATATATTTAGAAGCAATTGCTCACAAAAAGTTAATATTTGAGGGCAGGTTGGAAAACATTGGTGTGTATATGCTGTTCCACAGGAAACGGTTTGTACTTGTATTTCTGGATTCCCTCAAAATGGGTGAATATATATAGGAATTTCATCTAATTCTTTTATTTTCTTTTTAATATGTTGCCCTATTTGTCTTTTGTGACGGGCTAACTGTAGTTTCATTCAATTCTGTGAATGAAACGCAGCAAGAAAAGGTGTAACTGTTAACTCCTAGTGAAAACCATCTAGAGCAGTGTTTCTCAACCTTGGCAACTTGAAGCTGGCTGGGGAATTCTGGGAGTTGAAGTCCACACATCTTCAAGCTGCCAAAGTTGAGAAACACTGATCTAGAGTTACAAAGCTTTGGTTTTTGGAATGACTGTTCAGATGTGCTCACTGCATTGCCTTCAGCTGAACCCTGTTTTTCAAACAGCCAAGTCAGAGTCTGAGTCAGAACTAAACCTTGTCGCTGCTGTATATCCCTAGTTTCTACACAGATCCGAGTCCCAGGCAAAGTTGAACTTCCAGTCTTCCAAATCCTGCAGTTGCATAGAGTCCCTTCCGGCCTTACAGAGCACAACTAAGCAGGAGAGAGAGATACCCAGTTGACCTGCCTAGCCAGGGGAAAGCAACTTGCCCCCGCCCCACTCCATAAAGCTGTTTACTACTTTGCTATACAGTGTTGATGCAACACTAGAACTCCTCACACTGTTGGCATCATGGCAACATTTCTGAGTCACCTGCTGCTCAAGTGTTTCCCGTTTGGGCTGCCAACTGTCTCACAGTGGGAAATAATCCTTTAATTTGTGCTGCTCTGGAAATATAGCAATTATGGAGTCACTATCGAAAGCAATGTTGAGAAATGCTTATCTGTTCAAGTATGTCTTTTGAAATCATAACAAAGACCCTATTTTATTTTCATCTTTTTCAAGAGCAAAAAGAGCAAGAAAGACATCTTACATATTAAACAAAACACATATAGACACAGAGAGAGTCACATCTGTCTCGCATCTGGCTCACATACAATGAAATTACTATTAAAGTGGGTGTATTTAGTAATATGAAAAAATTGTACGACTTCTGGGGACGAAGTGGTGAACTGAAGACTGCGGTGGAATGAAGAGCCAGTGAGTAGACCAGCTCTTCGTAATTCTTCTCTGGGCAAGGAAAGGATTTGAGATCACCCCCAAGTGCTTTCGACAATTGCTCTTTGCAAGGAGACTGTAAAACAGCAGTTTCTGGCAGGTTTAGAGCTCTGGAAGACGAGGGAATAGCCATCTTGCTCAGCACCTTTAAGGACACTGGGTTTGCAGACTTCCTTTTCTAATCACTTTCAGACATTGCTTCACTGCTTTTCAGCTATTAGGAACCTTTGGATCGACACGTTGACAGCGCTGGGTGAGTTTCCTTCAATCCTTAGCGAAAGAAGTTTTAAATAGAAGTTTAAGGACTTAATAGAAAATTAAGGACTTAATTTTTTTTTCTAGAATAAACAGCAAAATAGCAAAATTTTAGAAAATTACAAATGGACTAAGAGTCCAGATAAATTTTAAATAAGATTTTAGAATTAATTATAAGAAACCTTCCTGTGGAAAAATACTTTTGGTTTGAATTCTTAAAAAAAAAAGATAGAATGAGACTTTGAAGGTTGGACACTAGAGGGAACTAGAAGGAACTAAAGATTACAATTAAAGGAGAAGAACACTTAAATTTGACTTACTAATACAGAATGGAGCAAAATATTTTAACATTCAACACATTGAAGGATATTTTTGAACAATGGACACAGAAGTTAATTTTAAGAGTGTCTGTCTCTATAGATAGACTGTGTCTAAAAGATGTTATGGAAGAGGAACAAGTGTTATCAGACAAGACTGAGACTGATCTGAAAGTGGATTTAAAAATGACAGGGTACAAGAATGACATGGAAAAAGATGCTACACTGGACATACAGATGAAACCAGTTGATGTCTTAATAATTAAAAGGGATATACAAATAACAAACCAAGAGAATGACCTGGATAAACTTCTATACTGGATTTACAAAAGAGACTTGTTAAAGCTTTGAAGAATTTTGTGAGAAGGGCCAAAGAAAAAATGAAAAGAAATCAAGTTCTAGGACATTATTTAAAGGGACTAAAAATCAAGATTGTTAAAAGTAAAAGGAGGGAATATAAAGTTGGTTTATTGATCAAGGTTAAAATAGATATGTTGTTATCTTTGGTATCCCTTAATGGACTTTTGCTGATCAGGACTGAAATGAGATTTTTAAGGATTTGTTTATAGATAAGAGATGGGATATGGGAAGAAGAGATCATTTGTATTTTAAGAGAAGGTGATAAGTTACTTAAATTGTTTATACTTGTGATGAAGAGGGGAAGTCATTTCTTTATATATTTCTTTTCTTTTCCTTTACTATATTCTTATTTTTTATTTATTTTATTTATTTTCTATTTTCTTTTTCTTTTCTACACCTTCTAGTTTTATTTTTTAGTTTGTATTAGTTTTTTATCATTATAGTTGTAATTTTATACTATTAAAGAAAGAAAAAAGGAAAGAAATGTACATAATGCATGCACTCCAAACTTATCAATAGTCCTCCAAATAAGATCCCGGGTAGTAACATGGTGAGATCTGCAGGTCACTGTACACTTGTGAGAAAAATAATGGATTTTTTCCCCCATTTCTGTTGTTCTCTATTTATTTCCAAACTGTTGGTATTTAGCTTCAAAGAATTTACACATCTACAAAATCAATGAGTCTTTCAGAAAAAACAGTAAAATAATTTATTTCCCAAACTGAGCAACTATAGGGCATGACCCATCCATCATAGAAACTGCATGAGGAACACATCTCCAACAATGAGCTGAATTCACCAATTTCTTTTTTAAGCATGTTTCCAACAAATGCAAATCTTTATTGAATTAAACATAATTTTAAATTGATAGAAAAGTAGATGCCAAATGGTCTTTCCTTGAAATATTTGTCGGGATAATCACTCCAGTTCTTTATTCCATGCCATTCTATGCTCCCCAACATCTATCTTAGTGTATTCTACTAACTGTTTATATATTAGTATTGTGATTATTGTTTTATAAAGATCATATTAAATCCATTATTACTTGGGGGGTTCTGGAGCACTGAGGACTCCTGGCAAATATCTAGATGTCAAAAGATACTTTACTCGAAGATACTGCTACTCTGTACTTTTTGTGGTAAATTATCTGTATATTTGAACTCTTCCAATAAAAAAGTCTGACCATAAAGATCAGACTGGAGTTGGCATGCTATTGTATGCCATACCTACCTTGTAATTATAGAGTCACTATCGAAAGAGGTGAAAGAAAGAGAATCTTTGGTCATATAAATAACATTTCATCTGATTCGACACCTACCTTGTTGGTACCACAACAGAAGGGGAAATTACATATATGCCAAGGTAACTGGAACCTAATCTCATCCAACAATCAAGGCAAATATGCTAATTTCAACAGGGAAATGTCAAGATGGCTCATGAAGACAAGTAGGAAAAATGTGTCATTCGTTAATCCAAGAAAGAAGATCATCTTTACAGCGTAAACTTCACTTTAGAAAATTAAAGTCTTCTTTCCTAACTGAAGCTTCCTGTATGAAAATGGGGGGGAAAGTCTTCCAAATTACCCTCTGAAAAATAAATGTTAGGAATATACAGTAGAGTACCCTGTAGAATAGACATCATCAGTGCTTATTTTTAAAGCATTAACTTTACTCCAAGTATTCAATTCAAGTGAGACCCAACAGTTCAAAACAATTTATTTCTCGGAGAGACATCACTAAGTATTCTCAGTCCAAGGGAAATGATTGCCTCCCTACCTGAATGAAACTGCCTAGAGAAAGTTGATTTTGGCATCTTAATACTCTCTAAAGACCAGTTCAGTTTTAGAGCAATTTATACTTTGTACTCTTAGTTCATTTTGCTAATTTGGGGAGGGAAGATTCTGGCCCATCAGTAAAGACCAACGTGTCATCTGCAAAACAGAACTGTTGTATTCTGCTTCACTTAATGAATCCCATTGCAAATGCCACTACCTGCCTATTCCAACATGCTAAAGGTTCGAAATAGAAATTAAACAATAAAAGAGACAGGACAAACTTGATTTACACTTCTATGTATATGCTGTACTATACAGTAGGATTCTTAGTGTTATTTAAAGCCTCAGGGTTCACTAAAAAACCTGAAATTATCAGCTCCTTGCAACAAATAAATCCTGTTTGGTGAGGATGTATCAGGCTTGCGATCTTTTCCACAGTCAGTAAGAATGCTAAATAACTTCTACCATCTATAGTTTTTTATAAAATTATGTCTATAATATGCATGATTTTTTTTTTCAGATGCAGGAATTGGATTTATTTGTTTGCTTTACAGCTTTTATAGCTTGCCCAACTCAGAAGACACTGGACAGGTTTCTACAAGTTAAAATTATAATTATAGGCTTGGAAAACAATTCTTTTTATTGACTATCCAAACATAACAGATTCAACCTAGAGAGAGAAAAAAGGACTAATTGGTTTTCCATTAAATCCTTACCTTTTTGTAAAGTTTTGAATAAAATTCTTGAAATTTTACATTTAGGTCTTCACGTGTAACATACATGTTATAATCGTCTTGAATTGCTGGAGGAAAAAACCCACACAGAGATTACAGCTTTAATTGAGATGCCAATTTTTTTTTCCTGGTTATTCTCCAGGTACCCCCAACTTCTGCTGTGGTATGTTCATACAAGTTTGCCCTAGCAGAAAATAATTTATTCAGCTTACAGTTACTACTTTGCAATTCCTTACAAAGCAGGGGAATGACTAGCAAATTTTAGGCAATGTAAGTTTAATCTTGCTTAAGTTTTTTTTCTTATAATGTCCCCTTTTTTGCTGATGTGCAATGTGCAAAATCATTTGTTCTTTTATATATGCCTTCAGTGCTTCCCACTCAACAACACAAGATGAAGATGAGCCTTTAATCATTTTTAAAACTCTGCAGCCATTTGCTTTTTAAAAATGTTGTGATTTATATAGAAGTATCGAAATGCCATTTTTTAAAAATGTACAGGAATTTCTCAATTGCAAAGAAATCGTAACTGGACCACGATCAGATATTCTGCTTGTGGCATACAAGTTTAATAAATGATTGTTGTTATTGTTATTTCTGCAACACTGATGAAGAAACTAAAGAATAATCCAAACAAACACAATTTCACATACAGAAGGAAGATATTTTCTCTCTCAGTTCGATCTAAGAGACATCACATATTGATTAAGCTAATCTCACATATAGACTTCAATGTTAACTGAACAGACATTTTATTACATGCATTATTATAAACACTTATTACACACATATTTGTATATTGACACTACTGGACATTATTGTGCATTCGTAAGTATTAAGACATATGTGTCGACATAATTTGTTCTATCGACATTTTCTCCGTGTGCATAGAAAGGAAAAAACATGCATTGTTTGAACTTGTGAGGGGTTCAAGAAGAACCAAATCATAAACAAAGGATTTATAAAAATGTATACAATAGGACTATGGAACATTCTGAGATTATACTGGCTGCAATGTAGATTGCGTATGTCAAATGTTGCCCCTGATAATGCTTTATTTAATTTGGCCCTAGGAACATCTGACTCATTTGGAACATGACCATGTCTATGTCACAAGCTCCTTTTTCAATCCATTGAAAGTTTGGCACAGAATTCTGTTGCATCTGGGAAAAACATCGCAGGAGAAAGACAATACCACAACAATCCCTGAGCACATCCTGAAATGTTTCATTTGTTTCTCCGAGGAGAAATTCTCTTACTGTTACAGAATATTTTCTTCATATTAAATCAGAATTTGCTTTCCTGTAATGTAAACTCATTATTTGGGAACTTGGTCTCTGCCATACCAGAAAGCAGGCCTTGAGCTTTTTCTGTTCGACATCCTTCCAGATATTTGAAGAAAGCTATTGTATCCCTTTTCAATTCTCTCTTCTCAAAGTTAAACCTTCCAGAATACTTTCATTGTTTTTACTCTCCTGGTCATCTCCTCTGTTCTTCGTGAGGCTCTTCTACTTTATTTAAGTCCTTCTCAGTGTGGTGCTGAGAACTGGATAGAGTGTCAAGGTGGGTTTGATCAGCGGAAAATGTGACTATTACTTACCACAATCTGGAAACAATACTTCTGCTGGTACAGCCTAAAACTTCACTGAACATTTCTGCAGCATTATTTATTATTGAATATATACCCTGCCTTTCTGTCTGTACGAGTACTTAAAGCACGTATTCATACAAATTTAAAAAATACAAAACACAACAATAAAATAAAATTAAAAAAAAACCAAAATTAAATCACTTCATTTTGCTGACTCATATAATTTGATTTCTGTTTTCTAGGTCCCTATCAGGCGTCTGGGGGTGGGGGGGGTGAATAAAAAAGTCAACATGGTGGGCGCGCCTGCACAACTGAAGCCCTGGCCCTGTTTATATGTGTAAGATGTGAGTGACTTGTATTAAAAAGGGGTGGTTCAATTACAAGGTTGCACCCACCATCTTGATTTTTTCACCCCCCTCCCTGGTTACCTCTAAATTACTTAGATTGTTTTGAATGTTATTTCTCACTTCTCAGGTATTAACTAAACCACCCGATTTTGCGTCATAAGCATTCCTTCCACCATTTCATGAAAATCATTAATAAAAATGTTGAATAACCTTGTGGCATTCTATTCGGTACTTCAATCCAGTATGTTGAAGAACTACTGCTCTGCATTTTTTGAATAGGACTTAAGAGCATCCAGCCCAGAGTTGGCTAATTAAAATGTGCTTTGGCACTTTGGGAAATGCTTTGCTGATACCAAGCTATATTATGTCTGCAGCATCCCACAGCCTGTTAAAAGATCAGCGCTAGGGTATCCCTGCCTTATTGCCATCTCCTTAACATCTCCTTAATTCAGTCTTTTCCTGAGCCCACACAGATGCCCTTTATGTCCAGGAAAAGGGGAGAGCCCTTTACAGAAGTGTGTTGATGAAAAGAAGAAAAAGAAATAGTAATGCAAGAGGAAAAAAGAGAATGGAAAGAAAAAAGATAGAACAGCCCTGCCTCCTGGCCCCAAATATGGACTTTGTAATTCTAATAGTCTAAGGCAGTGTTTCTCAACCCGAACAACTTGAAGATGTGTGGACTTCAACTCCCAGAATTCACGCTAAAGTCTAAGGATTTGGGGGCAGTATATAATGCACTACAGTATTGTACAATAGGATACTAAGATTATGGCATGCTACTAGGAAAATAATCCTTTAATTATACATATCTCCTTTGTATAGGATGAGTCAATAAAAAATGTTCATGGCTTCCAGCCCTCCACACCATTCTTATGGTAAATGTAACAAGGAATCTTACATAAAATCCAGAGGTTCATCTGGACCTGATTATCCGTTAACTGGAAAAACACAGATACATGATACAGATACTCCTTGCTCACACAATCAAAGCATTGTCTCTAACATTATTGGGTAGGAGGACCTACCTAGTCTCCTCATTCTCAATTCGGTTAAACTTCTTTAAGCCTCCCTTCAAATGGGAGCTCATCCTCTCCCTAAAGTATTGCCCATTACCCCTTTCTTGCTTAGCTACCTGTCTAGGCCCCAATAGCAAAGGGTCAAGCAACATTAAAGTCCTATAGCTTGAATTATTTTAAAAAGCCTCCACTCCCACCCCTCATCAAGCAGCAGCAGCCAATCAGTGAGCAGTGAGATATGTGCCTCCAGGAGCTCAGCCAATCCCTTCATTTCCTTTCTGACTTAGGTTGGGTGCAGCCCCGTGCAGAGCAGCCCAGAATTCTCCCTGTTTTAGATTTCAGATCACATAGTCTTGGGAGAATCAGTTAGCGTGGGATAGCAAAGTGTCCATTCTGATGAATCCAAAAGACAACTGTTTTTGGAGGAATTTATCGCTTTTCTTTGTTTTTTTTTTTTCTCTCTTCTCTTCTCTTCTCTTCTCTTCTCTTCTCTTCTCTTCTCTTCTCTTCTCTTCTCTTCTCTTTTCTCTTCTTTGTGATAAGTTCAAAATATTGCACAAGCAGCAATGGATAATCATAGAGGGTTTGTGTGTGTGTGTGTGTGTGTGTGTGTGTGAAACAAAATGTCAGAAAGAGAAGCAAATACCTCTGTTTTCAATAAGACTCACATACTGGCTTTTCTGTCACTTCTTGCTCTCCAAAGTGTCAAGTGATGGTCATGTGGAGAAAGTTTTGCTAGGAGCAGAGACATTGTCTGGTTAAGGGACTCGGCTATCTTGAGGACTGGAAATGGTTGTCAACATGTCTTCAGCCACATAAAGTAGACATATCTGCCTCTCACCAAAACAGAATATTTGGTTTTATGAATAAGATAAATACACCTCAGTAAATATTTAGTCACGCTAATAATGCTGTTTGTCATCCTCAGTTCTTCCAAGGAATTAGTGCTAGAGCCATTTCAGCTCCATATGGTGGGGCAACTGGCATTTAAAGTAAAATTGCCCTACTGAAATGTGATATCAAAGCTGAGAGAAATGTAAAGTAGGGATTTTCTTGCTGAAATTTTATTTTCAAGTGCGTCAAGTCTTTAAATCAAAATTATAACAGCCTTTTAAAAAATCATTTTATTTACTTCTACATCTCATGTCCATTCAACATCACTGTAATCCAAGTCTATGCCCAACCACTGATACCGAAGAAGCTGAAGTTGACCGCTTCTACAAAGACCTACAACACCTTCTAGAACTAGCACCAAAAAAAGATGTCCTTTTCATCACAGGGAATTGGAATGCTAAAGTAGGAAATCAAGAAATAATTGGAATAACAGGCATGTTTGGCCTTCGAGTACAAAATGAAGTAGGGCAAAGGCTAATAGTTTTGTCAAGAGAACAAGCTGGTCATGGCAACCATGCTGGCTGGGGAATTCTGGGAGTTGAAGTCCACCCATCTTAAAGTTGCTGAGGTTGAGGAACCCTGCTGTACACCATCTTGGTGACATTATTGTCCATTAAGCTGGGCAGTGCTGATTTGTAGCTTTGTTTCCTAAGTATTACCCTGTGCCTGTTGACGCTTCTGAAAGCAGACACTCTATAAGCTATAGATGGATCTAAATGCAGCAGTGATTTACCATTTGAATGTTTTCGCTTCCTACCAAAGATTTCCCTTGGACGACTGCTAAGAACATGGGAAGGGGAGCTGAAGCCCAGCATCTGGTTCTGACACTGACAGATTCACATGCTGGTTCAAGTGAAAAAGCCCAAATGTTGCAAAGATAAACCATATGGAAATCTCCAACATTCGGAGCCATTAATGGGGATTTTTAGGCAACTGTGATTGATGGAGCAGCTCTTACAAGTCTAACATCAATGAAAATGAAACCTGATCTTTTGAACTTAGATTTTCTTTGTTTTTGCTTCTCCCTGCCCCAACCTCTGTTTTTAAAAAGTCCCATAAAAACCATTTTTGTTCAGACAAAAGCTGTCTGGAATGTATGGACTTGTCACAGAGATTGTAGTCAAAATCTTTCATTCTCTGTTTCCTTCCCAGGCAGACAAGTATGCTGCTCTTAGTTTCCAATTCCCATTTGAATGCTAATACCTGTACTTTCTTGTGGTATAGGTATATATTACCTATAGCCTCTGAACTGAAAACATTCAAAATGTGTGGACCTAGATACAGATGAACTTTCTCATGGGAAAACCATTGAGCAAAACTCCCTCCTTGGTTCCACACCAGTTGTACCTCATGGAGGAAGCCCATCCTTAGGGTATACCATGCCAGAAGAGGTTGCAACCTTCATCAGGGATAGTAGCATCACTTGGTTGCCACCTCAGAGCTTGGAAGAAGGTAAAAAATTGACATAGTGTTAACCTGGATCACATAACTAGCCATTATGATTACAGCCTCCTTACTGCACAGGATCCACCAAAAGGTATGATTCAAGAGTAGGACGGAAGATCAGATGTAAAAGCAGGATCTGCAGTGGTGGTGGTGGAAGTAATGATGAATTGTGGCATGGAGACCCAAAGCAGCAGCAGCAGGAGTAATAACCAAGGGTAAGAGAATTTTAATCTTCAGTGATTAGTTGGGTGAAAAGGGTACAGAGAGATGATCACTCAGTGATAGAGATAAAATTTCTAGGTTCATATGGCTATCTCAAGCAAAGGAATCCGAGAAAACAGCCACAGAAAAGCCACTGTTACTCAGCAAAGATAACATTGGATTGAAGAGCATAATCCTTGTGGTTGTGTGTGGCCCACAGAACCCCTTTCAGAGACCTTCCTAAATTGCTGTCATTTCCCAAATTGTTAATCCCAGTTTGCATTGTTCAAAATGCCAATTGTGATTTGCAACTGCGCAGATGTGTGTAAGCATTACTAATTTAATGGGAGTCCCTGTCCCTTATTACAACAGCTGGCACTAGACCCCCCTCTCTAAGAAGTCCTCTGTCAGCATCTTCAAGGGTTATGTTGTCCTTCTTCCATCTACCTTTCAGCCATGAAATAATTGAAAATGTTCTGTTTTTTCATTTTATTGTATCTAGAAGGAATAGCAATTTTGTTAATTTGATAGGTTTCTGGTCAGTTATTTTTCAGGTTTTTCTGAGATGGATAAGCTGCCTTATTTTCTTTTTCTTCTTTCTGACTATTTAGCAAGAACAAAAGAAAGTTTAAAAAGATACCCTGTTTTCAGGTGACCATATATTGTTTCAGGGAGTCAACAAAGTTAGGATGGCAGCTGCAAATCCATAGGTATATTCTTTCATTTATTTAATCAACTGTAAATGTTTCTGAACAACCAAAGAAGCTTTTGTCCTACTTTAAGAGAGCAAAAACAAACGAAAAGTGTTTCTGCAAATTTTAATTGAATTCTGTTCTGTAAAATTAGAAATTATGAATAAAATATTAATGTAATGTTTATCAAAATATGTGCAATTGCATTTATGCTTTATAATATTTCATTCCAATATTTTTAAACCAAATATAATTGAAATGGATGGCTTACACATTACATTCAGCAGCTGATAACTTACAATTACAATATTTGGTGTTTATGAGTTGAGACCAACTCAGCAGCTTACAAGATTTTGATGGCTTCTTAGATTATAGATTTAGCAGCTGATCTAATAAAAATAATACATATTGGTATGTACCTCATTAATATTACCACTGGATAATTTTAAATTATGTAAATGATTTTTGACACAAATGGATGGAATATTTTCTTGTGAACAAACGTAATTAGGTTTAGTATTGGGCTCTAGATTAAGATCTGAAACCAGAACTGCCAGCATTAGTAAATGTCTCATTGTAGTCCAACTAAAATTGGAATCATTAAATTAATGTGGTTTAAAAAAACCCACATTTTACTTAGTGTATGTCAAGCACATATCAGCTATTATTTCAGAAGGATATAAATTAGTTCTCCCCCACTGGTTAGAGTGCAGAAAATTATTTTTGAAAAAGGAGATCAGGAGGGGAAAAGCAATAGCCTTTGTTTAAAATAGCCTCCAACCTTGGCACTTTTAGAAATAAGAATTGCTCTGCTCCAGAGCAATCCTCAGCATATTTATCTGGGTGTAAGTCTCAGTGAAAATGCAGTGATTTACTTGTCACCCAATTTACCCCAGCACTGTACTGCAAATGCTATTATTGGATAGCTTACATGTAACAGGCCTTTAAGAACCTTGCACAGTTTGGTAATACAGTTAGATAAAAATTACTGTTACATACCAGTAGCCAATGCCTAAATATTTGGATATTACAGGTTGAATGAGACCCATTAAGTTCAGCTTTCTGTTTCAAGGCAGAGGCATGAAAGCTATAGCCTTTCTGAGCCACTTGTCTCCAGATCCAGTCTTCAGGTGTATATTGCCTCTGAACCTATCATGAAGGTTCAAATTTTCATCAATGGATTGTTAACACATTCCTTAGTCAAACATAAGCATGCTTTGATCAGGTGATAGATTTGCCTTCCAATATTTTGGAGGCCTCATCTAAGAACTGGTGGTCACTAGTGAAATATTCTCCACCAGTGGCAATCAAACCATTTTGAAGATCCCCCATGTTGCCAGCCCAACATTCTTGAATTTATTTTAATCCAGGAAAGTTTTCAGCTGGATATATGTTAGCCTATGTATCAAATGTTATGCATGTATAGGAGCAAAGAAAGAAAAGAGTTTATGCAAACAGCAAATGGAAATCATGGTGAGAGGGTGAAATTGGACAAAGAACTTTGACCAATTTGAGGTGGATCCAGGCAGTGTCCTCTCTGGGAACTGCCTTCTGGTGCCCCCCCCCCCCCAAGTGTTGCTGCTACTCATCCATTTCTTCCAGATGGACACAGGAGAAGAATTGGTGCCACCATGCACCCTCTCTGACCAGCTGCTTTCCCCAGCTGAGAAGCATGCATTCAATTAGAGGACTTTAATTAAAATTCTTTCTGTGGCGTTTCCTGTTTCCAGTCTCTGCTGTAAATTCAAGATGACATTCCTGGTTTTAACAGGTGGATGAGATTATTCCAAAAACCACCAGATGAGGGGAAATGGAAGCAGAGCCGGAGATGCAGCTACAGAAGACAGGCTGATGGGCAAATGGGATGGGGTGGGGAGGGGTTAGGATTCCTACTCTCAAAACACCAGAGCTCTGAATTTTTCATAGTTCTTCTTTCAGAACACCCAGAACTTTGAGAAAACTGAGAATTTCAATCTGTATTATGCCAAGAAAACTACACGGAGGTGTCCAAGAAGTCCACCAGGAGTCAAGCTTAACAGGAAGGAAACGTTACCTTTACTCAAGACTAGTTTGGGCAAAAAGCTTGGATGGCATTCAAGGGGCCAAAGTTTTAAAAAGACCTGTCTGTGGAATATGTTAGTTTAAAACATACGGATGGAAGTGGAACTCAAATGTTGGGAGTGCACTTCAAGTTCCTGTGAGAAGTGCATTCTGTTGTAGTGCAGTCTGACTGTAAATCTTGTGATGGAGTGCAAATTCAGTGAGCCTTTCTTTTTCTTTTCTTTTCTTTTCTTCTTGGTCTCTCTGACAGACAAACAGTAGCCAGGAGGTTCTCCTCTAGAGAAACTAGCAGGGCCAGTGAAGCTGGAACCTTGTGGGTTGCTCATTTCACATCAGTAATACTTGCCATTTGTTCTCAAGTCCAACATACTCTGTGTATGCTATTTAGTGGAAATCAATCATATTCTGCATATTAACTTTCTCATCAGCCAATTCCATATTATATCCTCAGCTGAAAAAACACTTGCTTTTATAGGATTCATGAAGATCACAAAACGAAGGTTGCCTGAGACTTCCTGTTTCAACCCTTCTCTCTTTAAAAGTAATCATATTTAAAATTAATACATTATTTCAAGTCTTTCCTTGAGAAACTAGAAAATCTTGTACTTTGTGTGCAGAGATTTGGCAGGCAATGGTAGCCAAAATGGGTTGGAAAAATAGTGGTTGCTGCCACAGTGAGACTGATAAAGCTACTACTACATTACTTTGGGTTTATTTAAATAGCGAACTAATATTTGAAAACAATCAAGATCACTAACCCATCAAAAAAAACCCTTTCTTTTTAAAAGCCACATGGAAAAGTGCTTTTAAAGCACTTTAAACTATGGAATCATTCTTCCACTGGAATGATTCCATAACTTCTTTCTCAAATGCTAACATGAATAGATGTGAATCCTCTGCAATTTACTTATTTCAGCTGGGGGTGGGTGAGGTAGGGTGGGGGATCTGAATTTTTATAGCTGAAAGACTGAATATTATTTTTTGAAACTGGAGGAAAAATACCCTTTTTGGCCATCCTGCCTTCCTTCAGAATTGCCTTTATGACATTGTCAGATCTGATTGGGTAAATGTGCTATGTGATATCATTGGACTGTCTGGTTGAGATCATGTAACCAGCAAGTAGTTTCTTTTTTCAAATGACATTGAAGCAGCTGCTGATCACACAGCAAACAGGCTATGAAATGGCACTATATATAGAAAGAGGGAGGTATTTTTGAGAGCTGGGATACTGAAAATCTATTACTGCAAATATTCAGCACAGTGTTAATCTCACAAGCATTCTAATTTAAAAGTTCTGAAATATTTAAAGAGGTGTTTTACTTTTTTCCTAGCCAGAATTAAAATTCATTCTTTTGCAACTCCTGCTTAGTTCAATGGGGCATGTACAAAATAGTGAGTTTTTTAAGGCTGCTTCAAAGCATCAGGTTCATTTTACCACAATATCCTTTAAAAAAAAAATTGCAGAAGACAGATGGCCCAGTGATCTTCTACCTCGGTCAATCCACTCATCATTATGTGTCAACTGATCCCATTTGCATTGACTCCCCCCCACAGGTTGGTTGGCTGATGGCCATTTTGCTATTCTTCCCAGTTGCCACAAAGACATCTGGGAGACTTTTAAATATTTAAGAATTAACATACCAAAGAATGTAAATATCTAAGTTATTCAATAATAATTACAGCCCTGCTTGGAAAAAAATAAGAAAGGATATGAAAAGATGACATAAGACTTACCTAAGGAATTGAGGCTGTATAGTAGCAATATGATGACACTGTTTCATTGGGATTAAAGTCTGCAGTACCTGACACCTAAACTGATTTATCGATTTCATACCCATGCTAGATATTCCTGATAAAATTTTGTTTTAAGTCAATATTCAATAGACTAAAAAGAAATATTCTATATTTGCTGCAAAATAAAGGAGGATGGAGCAGACCCTACTTAAAATATACTATCAAACAGCTCAATTGGCTGCTGGAAAATATTTAGTATGGGGGAAAGATTCTAAACTTTTCCTTCTCCCCAACAGATCTTATACCTAAGGGTATAATTTCAAACCCCTTCATGGATCACTGCCTTGTCGTGGCGAAGGGGCTTGCGTAACTCAGTGAAGCCATGAGCTATACCATGCAGGGCCACCCAAGACGGACAGGTCATGACAGAGAGTTCTGACAAAATGTGGTCCACTGGAGAAGGAAATGGCAACCCACTCCAGTATCCTTGCCAAGAAAACCCCATGGACAATGTTAAAAGGCTAAAAGATATGATGCCGGAAGATGAGCCCCTCAGGTCGGAAGGTGTCCAATATGCTACTGGGGAAGAGCGGAGGGCAATTCCAAGTAGCTCCAGAAAGAGTGAAGCGGCTGGGCCAAAGCCGAAAGGACGTTCAGCTGTGGATGTATCTGGAAGCGAAAAGAAGGTCCGATGCTGTAAAGAACAATATTGTCTAGGTACCTGGAATGTAAGATCTATGAACCAAGGCAAGCTGGATGTGGTCAAACATGAGATGACAAGATTGAACGTCGACATCTTGGGAATCAGCGAACTGAAATGGACGGGAATGGGTGAATTTAATTCGGGTGACCATTATATCTACTACTGTGGGCAAGAAACCCTTAGAAGAAATGGAGTTGCACTCATAGTGAATAAGAGAGTGGGAAAGGCAGTAATGGGGTACAACCTCAAAAACGACAGAATGATCTCAGTGCGTATCCAAGGCAAACCATTCAATATCACAGTCATCCAAGTCTATGCCCCAACCACTGATGCTGAAGAAGCTGAAGTTGACCGCTTCTATGAAGACCTACAACACCTTCTAGAACTAGCACCAAAAAGATGTCCTTTTCATCATAGGGGATTGGAATGCTAAAGTAGGAAGTCAAGGAGTAATCGGAATAACAGGCAAATTTGGCCTTGGAGTACAAAATGAAGCAGGGCAAAGGCTAATAGAGTTCTGTCAAGAGAACAAGCTAGTCATAGCAAACACTCTTTTCCAACAACACAAGAGACGACTCTACACATGGACATCACCAGATGGTCAATACCGAAACCAGATTGATTATATACTTTGCAGCCAAAGATGGAGAAGCTCTATACAGACAGCAAAAACAAGACCAGGAGCTGACTGTGGCTCAGATCATGAGCTTCTTACTGCAAAATTTAGGCTTAAATTGAAGAATGTAGGGAAAACCACTAGACCACTCAGGTATGACTTAGATCATATTCCTTGTGAGTACACAGTGAAGGTGATGAATAGATTTAGAGGATTAGATTTGGTAGACAGAGTGCCTGAAGAACTATGGACGGAGGTCCGTAACATTGTACAGGAGGCAGCAACTAAAACCATCCCAAAGGAAAAGAAATGCAAGAAAGCAAAATGGCTGTCTGATGAGGCTTTACAATAGCTGTGGAAAGAAGGAATGCGAAAAGCAAGGGTGAAAGGGAAAGATATAAGCAGCTGAATGCAGATTTCCAGAGAATAGCCAGGAGAGATAAGAAGGCCTTCTTAAATGAACAATGCAAAGAAATTGAGGAAAACAATAGAATGGGGAAGACTAGAGATCTCTTCAAGAAAATTGGAGATATGAAAGGAACGTTTAGTGCAAAGATGGGCATGATAAAGGACAAAAAAGGCAGGGACCTAACAGAAGCAGAAGAGATTAAGAAGAGGTGGCAAGAATACACAGAAGAACTATACAAGAAAGATCTTAATGTCCCTGATGTCCACGCTGGTGTGATCACTGACCTTGAGCCAGACATCCTAGAGAGTGAAGTCAAGTGGGCCTTAGGAAGCATTGCTAACAACAGAGCTAGTGGAGATGACAGGATTCCAGCTGAGTTATTTAAAATACTAAAAGATGATGGTGTTAAAGTGCTGCACTCAATATGCCAGCAAGTTTGGAAAACGCAACAGTGGCCACGGGATTGGAAAAGGTCAGTTTACGTTCCAATTCCAAAGAAGGGCAACGCCAAAGAATGCTCAAACTATCGCACAATTGCACTCATTTCACATGCTAGCAAGGTTATGCTCAAAAGCAATAGGCTTCAGCAATACATGAACCGAGAACTACCGGATGTACAAGCTGGGTTTCGAAGAGGCAGAGGAACTAGAGATCAAATCGCCAACATTCGCTGGATCATGGAGAAAGCACGAGAGTTCCAGAAAAATATCTACTTCTGCTTCATTGACTATGCAAAAGCCTTTGATTGTGTGGATCACAACAAACTGTGGCAAATTCTTAAAGAGATGGGAATACCAGACCACCTTACCTGTCTCCTGAGAAATCTGTATGCGGGCCAAGAAGCAACAGTTAGAACCGGTCACGGAACAACCGATTGGTTCAAAATAGGGAAAGGTGTACGACAAGGCTGTATACTGTCACCCTGCTTATTTAACCTGTATGCAGAGTACATCATGAGAAATGCCAGGCTGGAAGAATCACAAGCCGGAATTAAGATTGCAGGGAGAATCATCAACAACCTCAGATATGCGGACGATACCACCCTAATGGCAGAAAGTGAAGAAGAACTAAAGAGCCTCTTGATGAGGGTGAAAGAGGAGAGTGCAAAAGCTGGCTTGAAACTCAACATTAAAAAAACTAAGATCATGGCATCTGGACCCATCAATTCCTGGCAAATAGAAGGGGTAGAAATGGAAGCAGTAACAGACTTCATTTATTTGGGCTCCAAGATCACCGCAGACGGAGACTGCAGCCATGAAATTAAAAGACGCTTGCTCCTTGGGAGGAAAGCTATGGCAAGCCTAGATAGCATATTAAAAAGCAGAGACGTCACCTTGCCGACAAAGATCCGCATAGTCAAAGCTATGGTTTTTCCAGTAGTAATGTATGGCTGTGAGAGCTGGACCATAAAAAGGCCGAGCGCCGAAGAATTGATGCCTTTGAACTGTGGTGCTGGAGAAGACTCTTAAGAGTTCCCTGGACTGCTAGGAGGTCAAACCAGTCAATCTTAAAGGAAATCAACCCTGATTGCTCATTGGAAGGATCGATAATGAAGCTCAAGCTCAGATACTTTGGCCACCTAATGCGAAGAGAGATCTCTTTGGAGAAGACCCTGATGCTGGGAAAGATTGAAGGCAAAAGGAGAAGAGGACGGCAGAGGATGAGATGGTTAGATAGCATCACTGAAGCAATGAGCATGAAACTGAGCAAACTCAGGGAGGCAGTGAAGGACAGGAAGGCCTGGCGCAATATGGTTCATGGGGTCACGAAGAGTCGGACACGACTTAACGACTAAACAACAACAACATAATTTCAAAAATATATCAGACTTCATTTAAAATAGGTAAAGTTGAATCTATCACAAGACTGAAAGAAACTTGGGCTTACATTTAGAGAAACGATTTGATGTTAATTCTTGGCAGCTTCTATGGCAGCATGAGATTCCTATAAAAATCCATGCAGGAAATATATCTTAAACTTTTAGATCAGTGGCATCAAACTCTGGTAAAAATCTCATATATATCTTCTAAATATTCAGTGAGTTGCTGGGAAGGTTGTAAGTTGAAGGAACATTCTC
Source organism: Python bivittatus (assembly GCF_059951505.1). NCBI lineage: Eukaryota > Metazoa > Chordata > Lepidosauria > Squamata > Pythonidae > Python > Python bivittatus. Next base: position 2,805,724 of record NW_028277050.1, read on the forward strand.
TGGTAGGAATGTGACAGTATTTTAGATTTTTGGAAGAAGGTGTTTAATGAAATGTCATATATAACTAAAAAGAAGATTGAATTCTCTTCAAAGTTAGGGGTTGCTACACATTTTTGATGATCAGAACAAAAACTGCAGAGTAAATTTTATTAAGTTTCTCCTTCTAGCACCCAAATAAGTTATTGGTAAACAATGGAAACATCTAAATAGTATCTCAATGAATAGATGGCATGGTAAAATATATAACTTTTTTTTAAGAAAAAAGAAAAAAAAAGGTTCACAAGAGCTGAACCAGATCAGGTGGGGAAACCAATCTAATTGCTTCTGTGTTAATTGACAGCTAATTAGAATGACATGCTAACACTCTCTCTGTGACCCTATTAAGCACATTATAAGAGCGAGACCTAAACAGTCATTTTCTCAGATTTCAGGCAGGATGGTTTCCCATCCCAAAAATCCAACCTTGAGATGCCAGAGAGGATTTTTTTTTAAGGACAAATTGATCAGTTTTGACATTCTGGAATTTTGGTTTGTTTTTCTTTGAAGGTGCATGGTCAGATTTATGAAACAACTCTATGAGTGATTGGAAGAACCAGTGGATTTAGGAGAGTGGAGAAAGATGTGGAAGAGAGGTGTGATGAATATCACTCCAGAAGTTAAAGCCAAATTCCTTGAAAACCATATAAGAATGAAGCACTAAGGCAGATTGAGATCTTTGGATATTTCAGCTTCTGATTCAGATCTTTCTGTCTAAATGGATAACTACATGGACTTGTATCACACCAAAGTTTGGATTTCTGTTAACATAAGGGTTTAAAATATTAGAATGTGTTTTTCATAAAACTTATCTACTAAATTTGACAGAATTTTTTATACTTACTAGTTCTGTTAAAAATTGACTACTGTATTGACTCAGTTCCAATAATAATTGTTACTTTATATGTGGAATTGACTTCACATATTTTTGAAAATTTTTGTTCAGTTTTCCACCATATATAAAACTCTCTTTCTGGTTCTCCCCCCCCCTTTTTTTCTTCATGATTGTACTATAAAATATCTTTTTAAAAAAAAGATAATTACTATTTGGGAGTGGAAGAGAAAAGAAAAGAAGATAAAATGGGCTGATTGTTAAAGAGTGACAGTAATGTCTGGATGTCTTGTGAAATTACAGACATATACAACTAAGGAGATTGAATCACCTGTCTGGAAGCAGAGACTATACCCAGGATAAAGGGCTCTCTGTCTTTCTTCTTTCTGGGGATTGTTAATTCTGCTTCCTTGTACTTCCAGGTGAGGCATCAGTGAAACAACAATGCTAGACTCATATTAATAGATATAGAATCTATCAGGTAAATACTACTGAAGGCCTATCTACTACATTCATTTGTTTAACGCATATATATCCTACCTTTCAAGACAGGGTTGCAGATCCTTTGTTTTCTTCTTGAGACCCCAACTGGTTTTTGTTTTCTCATTTAGAAGCCATAAGAAAGCGTCCCCTTTGCTCAAGGACACCGTTGTTTCCTCTCTATTCTCCAGATGTTCTCAGCTAGAACAGACATTGCCCTCCATCATTGAACAAGAGGCCAGCTGGTAACAAATCAGTTGCTTGAATAAAGAAGAGTGGGTGGATCAACTAAGAAAATGTTCTTTCAGCTGGCATCTCAGTGTGGAAGATGATGGGAATGGAGAAATGCCAAAACCTATTGAAGGACAACTCCTGATCCATCCATGCCCACCTAAATTTTATCTGAAATATGTAATTTTGTACACAATTTGATTAATATAAACATTGCACTTCAGCTAACAATCCAGAGAAGTACACACTCTTGAAAGGCAACTGTATTTCAGTTTGCACATTAGCTCAAAGATGTGCAGCAAATGTGTACTGAACAAATTTCATTCTAGGCTTAAGCATTATTCTTGAAGTCCCAGTGTCTGGAGATGTTGATAAATTAGTAGCAGGGATATTGCATACCTGGTTCAGCATAGTTCTTACAAACTGGTTAAATTCTTCCTCTTCCTCTGAGGAAGAGACAAGCTCAGGTTGAGTGGGCAGCTTATGATCTCCAGCAGCACCCATGCTGCTTGGCTCCCCACTCTCCCTGCCTGCTGCCCTACCTACTTCCTCTACACTCATGGACACTCTCAGCACACTCACTCTTGCAGCTCAGGAATGAGGCTCGTCTTGTTCTCTGATAGACAAGATCCAGGAGAAGCCAGCATGCAGCCAAGATGAAGGAGGGCAAAACTGTTTGTAACCTAACCTTCTTTCAAAATATGTTGGTTTTTAAACCTAATACCTTTCAGGCTGAAGGTATACTTATATTGAAGGTAAGTTACAAGGCTGGGTTGAAGTCTGAAGAAGAAAAGACTTAAACCCTATTTGGTTTTTTAACCTTATATTTTGTGTAAATTAAATATTTTGTTTAGTGAAGGTTTTTGTTTTTGTTTTTGAGAAGAGGAGTTTGCAGTAAGCAATGCTGACTTTGTGTCAGCTCTTTGAGGTGGTCCAGGTCAGGAAACAGACACCCCAAGAACTACTAGAGCTCTACTTTTGTGATATGGGCTAAAATAAGAGAATCTTGAAAGCCTAACAGTATTTCCCTCCCTCTTATACCAAAAAGAGTCTAGGCAGGGCAATATTTAGTTTCTTTCTTACACTTTAGACATCATAAAGGAAGATTCTGGACTGGACTTCTCCCAGACAAACTACTTTGTTGTTCATGAGAATCCATCCCAGCATAAATTCTGAAATTCTAAGACACCAGCTTACCATCTCACTGAAATTTGATAGGAATTTGTGAACCACTTTAACAGAGTAACATCTGTGTGGTGGGGAGTGCGTAGGTCCCCAGTCGGCTTCTGGGACCAGTTCAAGGTGCTGGTTACCACCTAGGATAATCTCTATGGGTTGGGTTCTTGTTATCTTCAGGACCCTTTACTGCAGGTGGAATCTGCTTGCCCGGTACTTGTTAGTCAAGGATGTTGCAGATTCCCATGCTAGGAGGTTAGGAGGATGTAGGTCTGAAGGATTACCTTCTTTGTTCAAGGCCCTTTACTCTGGAACAGTTTGTCTCCTGAGGTCAGGATGGCCACCAACCTGAGAACATTTAGGAGTGCAGTTAAAACTGTGCCCTTCAGTAGGACCTTCAGGGAGGAAGATTCCATTTAGATAGATGGCACCATGAGTGACAGTGATGCATTTTTAAATGTTTGTTATTTTTAGGACTACATGCAATGCTTGCCTACATAAATAACTGGAACACTCTTTGCATAACAAAAAATTAATTAATAATAAAAAGCAGTTCCTGCATATCCTGGTTTCCTGTTTGAAGCACTAGGAAGATTTTTCGCACTCACTTCCATATCACCCATGCTCCTTACATTTTCAAAAGATAGGAAGTGATACTATCAAAGCCAGTTAATTTCTTTTAAAAAGGCAGCAGTTTGCAAAATAAAATCTTAAAACTTAGATCTTAGATCTTTCTGATGGGCTAGTAAACTGTAAGATGCAGCAGAAACCAGTTGATTCATAAATCTAAATATGAATGGAATTAACTGGATGATAAACCAAAGCTTAGCTTGCCTTCTCAAATTAAGGGCTCATCTTGTGTGTCCTTATTTTTCCAGAAGAAAAAGAGAATGCAGTGATTTAGGAAGAGTAAAGACCCTGGAACAGATGCACCAGCAAAAGATGTGACAAAATGTCAAGAGGAATGTGCTTGTGGGCTGGGAATTTGGCCATGAGCATAACAGATGAGTCCCCCGGATGGCATGTTCCAGAGACGCCAGGCATTCTTTGGTGACAGCTGTGATTTTTATGGGCTAGCTTTGATGACAGTTTGGGAGGGGTCAGCTCAGCTTTTTTCTGACAGGAATTAGGTTTGTCATCAGATGCTAAAATCCTTCTGATTTATGCATCAACTTGTTCTGCTTTATCATATACACTTCAAGGTCTTCTTCCCTTGGTTCCTCAAGGAAGAAAAGGTGTGAGGCTTAAGATGCTGACATTAGACCACCAGGGAAAGCAGGGATAGGCCATGGAGAGCATGAATGACAAGTGTGAACCCTAAATTATCTATCAAGCACACTTCACCTGGAGGTGGAGAAAAGCCATTCTAGCAGCCGGGTTTTGACAGTCAATTTCTTCATCTTTGCTCACTCCTAAACTATTCCTAGCCTTTCATTTCTGTGCAGGCCAGAATATGCGTAAAACTTTCAAAGTGCAAGAAATCCACAAAACCAAAAATCTATTACATCTGCCATGTAATATATGCAATTTTTCAAAGCCAGCTTTCATGAAAACCAAGTTGAATTATAAAAATATTTATATGCTCCAAAAGGTTAGGAAAGTAAATATAGCATTCCAGATTTTCTCTAAACTTGCAGTTATAACCACAGTGAGAGCAATAATGATGTTGATTTATTTTGTGGAAGCTGTTTTTGACCTTCTTCTCTCCTCCTCCTCCTCCTCTTCCTTCCCTGGACAAACACTGGAAAGAAAGAGGGACTGGTCTACAGGCAACCCAGAGCTGGATTAAGGCCAACTGATGCCCTAAACACAGCCCAACAATGGTGCCCCTCGGCCCCTCCATTGCTTAACTGACAAGATGTTAAGACTAAGTAAGTGCTGAAAACTAAAGTTGAGCATGGCAGTGAAAGAGTTAAGGACATGATAGCTATGGGGGAAAAACTTTGTGGTGCCCCCCTTCTCTAGGTGTCCTAAGCACCTGTTTATTTTGTTTAAGGGTTAATCCAGGGCTGACACAACCATAGAAAAAGAAAGACCAACTGAAATCAAATAACGAAACAAAAGAAGGGAGCAGAGGTGATGCTCTTATCGGTGGCTCGCTACCCTTTGGACACACCCTCAGCTTTATTTGTCATGCGTATGAATCGTGCCAGAAGCAATGCTGAGCATCTTTCAAAGAACAATTCCAGGTGACATCACCAGCACTAAGCATGCTTCGGTGGACTGGACTGGAAGTCTGCATTTAATAGCTGAACAGAACCCTAAGAAATGTTCCTTTGGAAAACCAAGACTAAAGGTTATGCAAACATTCTAGCCACTGTGATGGGTCAGTGGAAGAGCTTAAAATGTTACGTACTTGTGATGATTTGATTCTGTACACTAGTCAGCACGTATGAGTTGAGCAGGGTGCCTACTTTGCATCAACAGGAGCCCATAACTGATAAACAGATAAAGCAAGCCGCTTTTAAAATATTTGTGAGATCCCACTCTTGGGGGAGGCAGTTGAATGAGGTGGCCTTTGAGGTCCCTTCCAGATCGATGGTTCTGTAATGAGCCTGGCATCTATTTTATTTCCAATGCCCATTGCCACACAGGGCTACAATTTCACAATAGGACTCATGGCTGGGATGATACTGCCCCATGGGGGAGTCTCAGCAAGTGGTCCCACTGCTCCATTCACCACCAGTTTATGGAGCAGGCAGCGAGACCATGCTTCCTGCCTCACTTGTAATATAAAATTGGCCATTAGCCTTCTCCCAAACCCTGTACTGGTCTGTGAAGGGAAAATCATAGAAAATCTTTAAGGCTGTGCAATCAACCCCCTTCAAGGCAAAAGTTTGGACTGCCATGTTACCTTACTAATTTGCCTATTAAATCAGTTTCTATATTTAGTCCTAGAAAATGGGTGTGAAGAAAACTATAATTACAGACTTAGATACAGAAACAAACTGAAGGGGCTAAACCGCTCAAAATTCAAGGCAATGCTAAACCTTACCATCCCAACATTTAAAGAGCTGGAGGTTGCCCATCCATCATCTTGGGCGTTTTTATTTACCAATACCACATTTTTCTTTTCACGTCTCAATTTGGTAAGATCTATATAGATCTGTAAAGGTGCAATTAATGATCACACTGTCTGGCAGAGAAAATTGATTAGGTCAAAGAGAATAAATGATTGCTTGACAGATCAGACTGGATGAAGTCAAATTTTGTACTTGCATAGCTTAAATGTGAAAACAAATGTTAGAAATAATTTAATACCGGGAACCTAAAATGTTCAGAGAGAGCCTAACCACTCTGTTCTGCATGTCAAATTAACCACCCAATAATGAACTCTCTCTCTGTAATATGTTCACTGTTTGGCAAGTTGCCACACCACAAGGCTACCCATACAACCTTCTAAAAAAAATGAAAACTTGTTATTCTAGGGCAGCTCTGTGAATACAGATTCTGTCAGAATCAGAAAGAAATATGTGGAGCATGCAGGCTGAGAAAACAACACGGCAGCGGGTGTCAGTTTTGATTTAAATGGTCCGCAGCTCCATACACTCTGGCACTAAAACATGCCAACCCAAGGCAAAAGGCTTCAAATCATAAACTAAGACAAATCAGTAAAAGAGCATTACATAGGCCTTTTGACTTTGATGGAAACGTCATATTTATTTATTCATTTCTATCTTGCTTTTTCAGCCAAAGGAGAAGGAATCTCATAAGTCACACTGCAGACGATGTTTCTAGGTATCAGAAATGGTGGCAGAATCTGATAAAGATAGTAGGAAGCAACCCGCAGTGAGACTTATGACCTTCCACAGTTTCTGTATCCTGAACCTTCTCCAGCCTAGAACTTTCTGGGTATCCAGGGCTGTGCTGCCTGCAGATGATGGCAATGTTAGCTCAGTGCATCTGGAGGGCATCATGACAGCGTCCTTGACAGATAAGCATCCGATCCTTGCTTAAAGTCTTCCAGTAAACTCCACCATTTCTAATACAGCCTGCTGTGTTTTCATGTTTGTCTTACCAGCCAAGAGAAACTACTGTATATCTCAGGGGATTTTGTGTCTCTTATATCTCCAGGGCATAGTGATAGTAAAAGAATGGAGGAATCACTTTGTGTGAACAAACAGATCAGAGTTTGGTTTTCAGAACTGGGTTAATTAAGAGCAGTAAAAGAATGGATACTTTCAGTGATCGAATGCTGTATAACAAGAGTTCTTTTGGGGCCTCGTGAAACATGACTGTCAATCGCTGCTTTTGGAGTCATGATGGTGCCTCAGTCCTACTCTTTTTCAAAGTAACTTGAAGGCAACATAAAACTCCCTGAACTCCCTGCCATTAGTATTGTGCCCATCTGTCAAAGTCCAGTTCTCGCCCTTGGCAGATATTTTCTTAATATTTCAGTTACTAATTGTTGTTGTTAAGTCGTTAAGTCATGTCTGACTCTGGGCAGGCTCAAATTGGTCTGCTTCAGCAGTTCAAAACACAAATAACCAGATTACCACAATGAACATAAGGCCCACACTGGAGAATGGTTGTATTACAGAGATCTAAAGCCAGCCTTCTCTTAATCCAGTGCTCTTACAAGTGTGTTGCACTACAACTCCCAAATGTCTGAGTCACTGGATAAAATTATCGTGACAGAAAATTTTGGGAGTAGTTACCCAACCCAAATAGAGGGCAATGCCTTTGGAATAGCTGACCTAAAGACTGCAGTGAATGCTTGAACGAATGCACAGATGCAGTTTTGCTTGCAGGATATCAAACCTGCCAAGTTCTCTATTAGCATCACTGAATTATGGCATGATATGCCTGCTCTGCTTGAACCTCCTAAAGCAGAGGCAGCGATGCCATCATGGCAATTTTCTGGCAACCCCAGCCCTGCAGTATGACAGCCATGTCATCTGTAGCTGAGATCTTCAGCCACAAATAGGGCAAAATATTTTTCTTGTCCTGGTGCCTGCAATGTCATAAATGCTACCTATACTTCTCTGGGATCCTATCAAATTCCTCTTCCAGCTTTTGCTTTCTCTGTGTCTATCTCTCTTAGTGTCAGACTTATTTCAAGCTCAGCAGCAGCAGCAGTGCCTTCAGTCATTTAAAAAGAAAGCAAATTGCTGATCTGTGGATGTGACAAGTCTACTAAACTGTAGGGCCAGATATTTTTCACTATGGTTGAAAATATTCCTTATACACAAGAAGGGCTTCCTGGGCCAACATTTGTGTAGAGTTTCCACTGTGTCCTATGTTGAATGGAGAGAATTGATGAAGAGCAGATGGGAGGACAGCCAACTTTTGAGCAGTTGCTAAAAGATGACACTTTATGAGCTATGTTGATAACCACTTTGGGAGGGGCTGCAAAAATACAATGAGTATTGCTTTTTTTTTTTTTAGGTTTTCATACCTGAATTAAATTTACAGGAATAGTACAAACAAATGAGGCATATAACACACATGGTGTTTCTTCTACATGCTTTTAAATTTGGGGATCTCTCTGTGTGGTACATTTTAGGGGAATTGCAAATGATTTGATTTTTGAAAGAATTTCAAGTGAAGTTGACCTTTCTCTGGAATCAGACTTGTCAACTATCAGATTAATAGAGCCTGGCGGGTTTTTTTAATGCAATAGCTGCATTTCCATTCAGATTTAGACACACACACATATACACACAAAGCGTATCTTCCTAGTTTTTTGTGGGTATTTTAATTTTTATGAAACTAACATATAGCAGAGTGAATAGGTGGCCCTATTTATGTATCATATTTATACGGCCACCCATCTCACGAAACATGACTCTGGGCAGCGTACAATCAAACCATAAAAACAATTTTTAAAAACATTCAACAAATACAAAACTTAAAAGCATTATTAAAAGCTAGGAAAGAGCATCAGATATTACGAACAATAGAGCCACCTCTTCAGATGCACCGTTCCCTTGCAACCCCCAGGCCTGTTGACACAACCAGGTTTTGAGGGACTTCCAGAAGGTCAGCAGAGCAGTCTCACCTCTGGGGGGGATGACGTTCCACAGGGTGGGTGGCACGGCAGAAAAGGCCCATCTCCTTGGTCCCGCCAGATGTAATTCTTTAGTAGACGGGTCCCACAACATACCTCTTCTGCTGGACCTGAAGGGATGGGTAGATGTAACTGGGGAGGAATGGTCCCTCAGATATCCTGGCCCCATGCCATGAAGGGCTTTAAAGGTCAAAACCAACCCCTTGAACTGGACCCAGAAACAAACTGGCAGCCAATGCAGCTCGCGGAGCAGAGGCGTAACGTATGCCACTCTAGGGGCACACATAATTGCCCGCACTGCCGCATTTTGCACCAGTTGAAATTTCCGGATACTCTTCAAGGGCAGCCCCATGCAGAATGCATTACGGTAGTCCACCCAGGAGGTGACCAGGGCAAAACACAAAACTGTGTAAAAGCCCTCCTAGCTACAACTGCCACCTGCCCTAGCTGTGAAATCGGGAGAATTTCAGGATCCTCTTCTTGTGTAAGGGCATTCTTCAAACTGGGTGGAAGTGATTCGGTATGTTCAGGGATACTTCAATGTGTCAGGGATAGTTAGTGCATATGGTGCAAAGACTGGCAGAGGTAAAAGGACTTATATTGCTAAACAAGCCCCCAAAGCTGTTTCAGGTTCAGCAGATGCCAGTAATTATTTTAAACCTTGTAAGCGATAGGAGAGAAAATAAATAAAAACAGTGAATGCCAGAAGAATCCTGCAACAGCCTTACTCAAAACACTAACTGGAAATCCCTGATAAGTTCATAAATGTAAGTAGGAACTAGAATGGTCAAAGTTCCAAATTTTACAAATTTATACCACTACCACCCTACCCCTCCAGCATTTTTCTATTTGAAGAGCTTGGAGAAAAATGTATAAAGCTTTGGGAGGGTTCAGGTTTGGATGGAGTCCTCTTTGGAGGAACCTCATTTCAGTTGGAACAATCCCCAAAACTTTCCAAATTGACCTGATCAGCATAAGTCACATTACCTTAATTTTCTATGCGAGCAGGTGGCCATATCTTGCTGACCTTGTCTTGGGTTGGGAAATAAACAAGGTTTCTACTTAGGAGCACAGGGCTGTGGGCTAAACCGGGAGTCAGAAACATCCCAGAAGAAAGCAACGCAGGAGTGTCCACAGGGCATTCTACACTTTCTACTTGCAACCCCCATCGTTGTCCTCCTTCTGCAGGAGAGCCACTGGTAATACAATGGAGTAGCTGACAAGTGTCAGTGAACTCCAAACTTCTTCTGAACTCTGCAGATATTCACAGCAACTTGATCCATATAAATAGCAGATAATGCATCAGAAGCAACCCTGGATGTGCCCCAAAGTTCTGCCTTCAGCTTGACCTGGGCCTCCCTGCAGTTCAGCTTCTGCCCACTCCCCTCACATCCTCCTCCTGCTCCCAGGCTTCTGCCTCCTGGCTCCCACTCATATCATGCTAAGCTTCTTTTTCTGAGCAAGCCGTCTGCCACATACAAAACAGGCAGAGCGTTCATCTCACCACTGTGGCCACAATCCTGACTTTTGTGACCATCTCCTGAGACACCCCTGAAGCAACAGCAAACCATGTCTGTAGTTTTGCGAATGAAACTACATGGGCATGTTCACGAAATTACCAGAAATCGACTTGACTCAAAGCAGATTATACCTTTATACCAGACATTCACATTGCATAGTGTTTTCCTCAGTGGCCTGCCTTCTTCACATCTCTAGAATTTCTCGTGACAACACATACACACAAACACCAGGAAAACAGGATCTGAGCTGAACTTTTTATGCAAACAAATGTGCGGCCTGAGAATGGGGATGAGAAGAAGAAGGGGAACAAAATGTGATAAGCGTTTATATCTCCCAGCTGGAAAGTTCAGCTGTTGAAAGGAATCTGAAAGAAGGCTGACAGAGCAATAAAATCCAAAAATACTTTTTTTCCCCCCTTTGTGCTTTGCATCATAACAGCAGTCCCCCTGTCATTCCCGGTGTGGTTGATTTAGGGATCTGTCTCAGTAAAGAAAAGGAATAATTTTATTATACTACATAATGCTGCGCTGTAGGCTTATATGATCCAATATTCAGAGGAACCAGTGTTGTATTTCACTAGTCTTCTACAAAGAATTTTGCTAAATTTAGCTCATGCTTGCTTGCTCTTCATTTTTATTGTTTTGTTTCAGCTTCCTGTTTGAAAAGTATTGAGGAAATACACCATAGCAAATGGGAAGTTAATAATCTCACAGTTACATACTCCATATGTAGTCATAGCTACGTACACAAAGAAAAGCAAACTGATGAGGAACAGGGGAACATAGTCTAGAAACCGGTAGGATGGAATGAAGAGGTGAGGGATGCTCCCTAAGAAAGCTGAAATCAAATCATCACTTGCTTGGAATAAGAATGCATTGGAGCCATAGATTTAGAGAATATTATTCCTTTCCACTCCACCTTCCTTTAACTCTGTCTGCCTCTAGCACACACTGCTAATTTATTATATAATTCTTTCAGAAAAATTATTTATCCATAGAATGAAATTTGTATTTCTTTATAAGCATGGTTCCACCCAAGTGTCTTGTGCTGTTCTGCATGGACTCCAGTCTCTTTAATCTATCTTCTCATGCTTAGTATTGCCCTACTCATGTTAATGGCTGTGACCACTCACTTCACAGCCACTCAAACCCTTAAAATCCTCTGGCCATTAATCAAGCATGGGTACGACCTGATCCAAAGAGATCCTGGAGTTCCATGCAGGGATTACCTAACTAGGGGTCCTCCATGATAACAATGTGATTGCCAGACTCCAGCACCTATCTGCAGAAGGTAAGCTACAACTTCCTTTTATCTTCGCAAGAAATGATAAAATAAATGATAAAAATAATTATGTTACCATCTTGTCAGAATCCAGTAGCAGCTGTTATGGGTGGAGAGGCTCTGCATTTGGATCTGCACTGCATGTGAGTCAAAGCCCTTCCCATTTATCTTCACTGTAAATCAGTGAAGCTTACCTTGGAGATTAAGAAAACTGTGGAAGGATATGAGTTTAATGCTGTCTTATAAGTGAAATTTCAGATCCGTATCTCATGAGATCAGAATAAGCATGCCTTGCTAATAACAGAAACATTTGTGCAACTTGGAACTCCAGCTGCTTAGAAATGGGGAAGAGGAATTGCTCAATTGGAGGCAAGGATGGTGAGATGGGGCTTTCTCCCCAGCTTGGGTCCCCCATGTGGTGACCACAGGGGCCAATGTATTCTCAGGAACTACTTGGCCCTGGCCAAGCACTGGAGCTCGCCTGATTACCCCCCTCTCCTATTTGATGTATTCTTTTAATGAATGTTAAGGTGTGGGAACTTAGTGTGTCTTAGATGAAATACCACTCTGAAGTGGACTCTTTTTTTTTTTTACTTTTTCTTATCCTGCCTTTATTTTTTATAAATAACTCAAGGTGGCGAACATACTTAATACTCCTTCCTCCTCCTCTTTTCCCCATAACAACGATCCTGTGAGGTGAGTTGGGCTGAGAGGGAGTGACTGGCCCAAAGGCAGGACTAGAACTCACCGTCTCCTGCTTTCTAGCCTGGTGCCTTCACCACTAGACCAAACTGGCTCTCTTTCTTTCCAAGACTGGCAGTAAAAAGGCGACAGCCTCGAGTGCTTCCTTGGCAAGGGTGCCCATCTTCTAAGAAGAGAAAAGGAGGGAAGTGAGCACGGAAGCAGCATGGAAGACTACAAAGGCGAATGAGGGTGCAACCTCCTCACTTTGCATCTCATAATTAAGGTTTTCCAACGTGCAGCCAATTTGTGAGAACGGCCATAGCAGGTCCTCAAAATTCAAAAGGCCCCCACCAACCCCAAAAGGTTGGAGACCCCTTCCGCCGTGTATTGATGTGTTAGGAGAAGATACATTCCCCGACAGCTGAGGCCTGCTCAAGTTTCCACGGTTCATTCTTGCTTCTGACGACAAGCATCTAGGGGCTGTATTTTCTGAATGCTTTAGATTTTTTTCTAGTTTTTTTTAATGTATTATTAGATTCAATAACATAAAAATCAATGAGGACCACATAATAAAAGAAAATGTAAAAAACCACAGTGCAAAATAACAACATGGATGCACATAAACGCTGAAAGAAAGAAAAAAGAATTACTACCTGCGGTAGTAATTAAAGAGATGGTTGGCTTCTGAAAGCATAAAGCTGACTGATGATCAAGAAAGATAACCCTATGAAGATAAGTAAGGAGAGAGAAAGTGGCTATAAAAGCTAAATATGTTCAGGGATAAAAGAAAAAAATTAAAATCTGAAAGCTCCGTCAGGTAAAACTAAAATTAGTAGATACTTTAAAATAGATATTAAGCTTGTTGTAGTTGTGACCACATGAGCTCTACTGAGTGCCTAACGTGAGGAGGCTACTGTAAATTATTAATCTCTATTATTTGTCTAAAATTGTTGCTGACAACTACGTAGGGCAATGTAAGTCTCCAGGTGAATAGGAGGTTACAGTGCTTCCCAATTTCATTCGCATTCTTGTTCCACAATCTTCCTGGCTCATTCCTGGAATTTCATAGGATCTGGAGGCTTCTGCCATGGTCATCTTCCTTTCGTAATATCCTCTATTTATCTTCTTCTGTTTTTCTCATTCCCCCTCCCCAAAATTAAAATCAATATTCTTTGATTGATTGGTAGTACAAGGAAACATCCCAAAGTTTTGGGAAGGAAATACTGCTTAGTTACTATTTTAGTTTTTAAAAAGGATGAGTTAAAAATGACATGCTGACCTGAAATGCTGCCAGCTAGATATTTAATCCCAGTGCAGATTGTTTAGCTGACCATAACAGAAATGGTTTAGGTCACAAATACTTTTGTCAGTGCAAATCTATATTTCCCTACTACAGAAGACCATCCACCCTTAAATACAAAACATTTTGTTTCTAAAGTGGCCGATTAATTTGTTTTTATCCATCCACCCTGCCAAATTACTGTAGTATTCATATCAAAGGGGGGAATACATTTTTTTTAAATTTCTTTTGCTGATAGTTTGAATTTCCATGATTGCAGCAAGATGACCTGAGTTACTGCTTTGTGTGTGTGTTTCTTTGTCCTCCACAATCTCTCTGGCCCTCTGTGCTTTCTGAATTGAAAAATCCCACAGGTAGAGTACTATAGTACTGGGATGTGTTATCCTGGGCTTTAGCTGAAGCACAAGAAGCCAAGGAGGTTGCAAATCCACAAGAGAGAGAGATAGCAATACAGGGAAGATTAGGCACTCACATGCTCCACCCCAGAAATATCTTAGTAGAGAATTTGTCCCACACTTACCTTAGTTCTCTCATCACTGATACATGAAAACCCCAAAGAAGAAAAAAAAAATTCAAAAAACATCATGTGTGACACCATCTTGAGTTGTACAAATAACAAATCTAATAAATAAGTAAAAATAAATAAAATGTAGCTTCCATCCTATTGGATGAAAACTGCTCTAGAAACTCCTACTCAGTGGTATAATTTCCTCCTTCCCTCCCTTTTAAGCTTCCTGTACTTTCATTTCCTATTTCCTGCATTCTTGTCCCCTCTGTTTCCTGCATCCTCTCTTGTAAAGGCCAATATTAATAAAGTCAAATCTCCATGACTTTTTGCACAGTCATTTAAATTGTAGACATTCTACAGCTAACATAATTTCTTGCAGAATTAGAACAATTGTGAACCTTTCACGACAGCTTAATATTTCAGCTAATAAGACAGAGAGGCAAATCAACTATAATGTTTAAAGTTCAAAATGTATAATACTCATAAAAAGAGTAAAGTGACACAGGGAATTTAATAATTAAGCATGCAAACTGTTTGAACTAGTTTAAGATCTGACGATAGGAAGCAGAGCTAGCTTTCTTCAGAATTTTCTGGGAATTTCAGTTAAATATTTGTCACCCAAATTTAATACTTTCCACTCCGTTGTCAAGTTGTTCTCGTGCAATCCTCATGTCGACGTGGCTTAGAAATACCTTTGTCGTCCGTCATTGCTGAAAATCACTAGAGCAGGAGCCATCTGCCTTTGTTTTCCTAGCAACCAGAATCAAGTTGCTAATGTGAAGGTCACCCTCTACGAACCCATCAGTCATCGAAACTGCCATGTTCGTCTCACAATGGTGTCAAGATTTTATCCTGCAGAAAAGATTTAATTCTCTTCTGCATCCTTGTAGCTCTGCATATTTATGTTTCGTGACTGAGAATTCTGAAACTAAATTAACAGCAGAGGAGAAACCCCTCATCCATGCAAATGGACTCAAAAAGAGGGATGGAGTGCACATAAAAAAACCTGGAGATGATTTTGAAGTATCATTTCTCTGCTGTATTGTTTCTGAAATTAAGCTCTTTTCTGGTTTGAGTTGGGTTTTTTTGTTTTTGTTTTTTTTGATTCTTGGACACTCTGAACAAAATGGAAAGATTGAGAGGAATTGAACTGGGTGAGTTCAGGTAGCTGAAATCTGATGATAAAAAAGAAGGGG
Source organism: Python bivittatus (assembly GCF_059951505.1). Taxonomy (NCBI): domain Eukaryota; kingdom Metazoa; phylum Chordata; class Lepidosauria; order Squamata; family Pythonidae; genus Python; species Python bivittatus. The sequence goes on from NW_028277050.1 coordinate 2,820,979, forward strand.
TGTATTTGGGGGGAGGGAAATAAAATACCTTGTTCTGAAAAGATCTCTGAAATGCTGATATTGCTTCTCTCATCACTGACTCAGTGAAAACCCCCAAAACCCACTTTCACTTTGCCCAAAGAGCCAAGCTTTTTTCTGGAATAAGAAAGAGTTTAGAAGTATGGCTAGGTTTCCAATAAAAGTATAATGCGTGAGCGTTAGCCCTTGTAACATTTGGTCTTGATGAAGAACTCAAAATCAACTACTTCAGAGCCGAAATGGTTTTATTTACTAAACATTGTACAATGTGCCATCCTAAATAAAAAATCAATGCCATGCATCTAGAACAGACCAAAGTATTTAAATACTTGGGCATTTACTTCTATTTCTACCTAGGGTTACCAGATGTCTGACAAAAGGAGGACATGTCCTCCTCTTTGTCCTCATGTCCTCCATCCAGTAGGCATAGCCTTAAAATCAAATATTGTCTGGCTTTTTGAGTGTCTTGTGTGTGTGTCGGGGAGGGGGAGATCATTTCACAAAAGTAGTCATTCAAACTTTTGTGTACTGTGACCTTGTAAATTGTCTGCGGACTTGGCCGCCTAGATTTATGTTATTCATTTCCTAATTTCAGCAATCAGCTTTGATCCAGCCCCTTCAAATCTAGGATCACTGGAGTCTGTAGGTTGCATGACTCATCATATGTTTCTATGGTGAAATTTGTACAGCAAGCGTGTACAGTCGTCAATTCGATATTGTTGCTAGTGTACGTTCTTGAAAATAAAGATTTGTTGGAAAAATACAGTATTGCGATTGAAAAACCAGTCTTTCTGATGCTGGGAAAAGTGATTTCATATACACGTAGGCCTAAGTACATTTTTCTGCAGTTTTTTCACTGTAATTTTTGTCACGGATGCCAAAAAAGTTAAACAGTATGTCCTTCTCCCACACCCCATTTGTCCTTGTTTCCAATTGTCTGGGTCCTCCTTTGCCTGTTCAGATAACTGGTAACCCTAGAAATTTCCACCACATGGAGATATCAATCTCATGATCTCTCAGTTCTTGCCCAGAAGGCCTCAAATGCTATATACATTCACCAGTGTGGAATACAGTAGTAGTTAAGGGGCTGGATTAGGTGCAGGGAAGCCCAGCTTCTAGTCCATCAACCATGGGTTTCTTTGGGCCAGTCATTCTCTCTCATCCAGCCTACCTCGCAGGGTTGTTGTGATGGTGAAAACTAGGAGAGAGGACTGCATAACCAACCCTGGGATCCCAAATAAAATGGTGGAATGTCAGATTAGTGTGTGTACACTGTTATATAAGCAACAAATAACATCTCACAAATATACTGTGCTCTATAATGTTTAGTTTGTCAGTAGGTGGCAGTGTTTAAGGTTATTCTGTGTTTTTAAAGTTTTTTTTTTCCTGTGCTCTTTGGGAAAATCTCTGTGATATGATGTTACATCTTTTTTCTTCTCTGTGTTGTATGAAGAATAAAGTATGAGCCATGCTTGCAGTATCACCCTGATTGGAAAGTGTCCTGACTGAAGCAACATGCCCATATTATCAACACACTGACATGGAATATAAAGCTAATAATTAAATGTGTTTTGCGAGATGTAACAGCCATGATTTTGTTCCAACTCCTGCCAAGCTATTTAGAGCAAAGTTGTTGATGATTCTTTGTCTCTCTAGAGATCTGAGTGACCAGGGAGTGATTCAATCAAAATTGTTAAGAACTTTGCTTTATTTTTCATTACATGCCTAGCACACTTTTTCATTTGGAGCTTGGTTTCACTTCTGTTGAAGCTCACGTGACAGCCTGCCATTTAATATTGGATAAAAGCAGTCTTTTGGGATGGAGCCCTGGTCCAGTCCCTCTTTGCTGATAGAGTTTTCTTTTTTTATTCAATTTGTAGACTGCCTAATTCCCAATGACTCTTATGGAAAAAAGATATAGCCTACTGTGGCCTTTCAACCTCAACTCTAATTATGTTCGGCCCTGAAAAAGCCTTGATAAAAGAGCCCTTGGTTTGGACTTACAGAGGGACAGACTTACTGCAGCAGAAATCTCTCCTACAGGCCTTTCTCTACACCTAAATCTAAAATATTCTATATGTTTCTCATAAGAAAGAAAGACTTTAGTGAGCATCTTTCCTCATGCTGGAGGAAAGATGTAGTAGCGCCCCACTCTTACTCCATTACACAACAGCTGGCAGGAAAACCACCCACCAATGACTCTCCTTGACACGTGACTTGAGTCACTGTAAGTGGGTGCCTCTGATGGGGGTTTAGCCAGCTTTTGAACTGCCCAAAGGACAAGGCACAGGCATGGAGGAGGGCAGAGGATAAAGTGGGAGAGAACTTCCCTGGCGTGTTGGCCTTGTTCTCTCTGGCTTCTCTCTGCATTTCCTCTGCATCTGTGACCTGTCAGCAAATGAGAATTACTCATGTCACAGGCAAATTGGGACTTGCTTGCCTGAGGGAGCCCACTTTGGAGGAGCGATAGCTGCCATACTGCTAAAAGATATGTACAAGAAGTTAGTGTTCTTCCTCCCCCCAGCTTCCCTTCTGTGGGTAATTGGTTGGGTAAGACCACTGTCAATGAAGAAATGGCACAGGCAGAAAACAGCACATTTCATCCATTGCTGGCAGCATTTGCGTCCGTAAGAAAAGCGACCATCCAATTATAACTTACCCATGTAACATGTAGCTAGACACTTATTTAATGTAATGTAAACTCTGATACCAATTTTTGAGGAGACTGGAAATCTGAGAGCTCACTATAGTTCGTGCCACAGTTAGTTTATGCAGGAGAATGAATTTGCTGCCACGAAAAATCCACTCCCCAGCCCGTTTTTCCTTGTGGAAGTGGAGGCTTCCACTTGTTCATAGGATTGTCCACGCTTTTTTCAGCCCAAGCGGGTTTTAAAGCCACAAAGAAAGATTTATGTGTGGATGTTTATGAAAAAACATGCAAAATACTTTGCACTTTAACTATTTGGTATTGTAGGTCTAACCTAGCCCCATAGACAAACAGACAGACACACACACATACACACATACACACACACATACACACTACAAACAATTACTAATAATGTGACACCAGCACCTGACCTCAAAGAGTTTATAATCTAGGTGTCAGCTGCTTACTCTAACTTAAATTTATTTGCACAGTTGTTTGGGCCAGTTTGAAACTAGATGTTCTTGTTTATGTGGTTTGAACACTAGCCATTCTTTGATTTTAAGTCTTATGGAAGCGGTACATAAATCACATAAATAAATACATACATCTTTCGTTGTGGCTGGGAAGAAAGAACCGTACAATTAAAAAGTTGTCAGCCACAATGAAGGAATTGTCCTAAATAAGTCAGTATGAACACCAAGCTACAGCTTCTCACAGTAAACCCTCAGCAAAATTGGAGGAACCTGAAAGCATGAAGCTCTCACCTGTTTTGGTTTCCACCTCTTTCGTGATTCCTGTTGAGGGGCAGCAGTGTTGCTTGCCTGGATCACTGGAGATTGCCCCCTCCGAGTTTTCTGTGTGTGAGATCTAGGCAGCAGGGGCCTTAGGGTCAAGATACAGAGGCAGCTGGCAGCAGTGGAAACAAGTGGCGGCCTATGCTCCTAGTAAGCCCAAGAGCTTACTGTAGTCAGTTCCTCCCCAAATAACTGGAATGTCCCTCATCTATTTTCCTTTATCATGAAAGAGAGGAACAGCCGTAGTGAATGTTAAGATGGAGGGTAATTTAATTGCTATTGTATTTTTTCCCCTTTTATTCCCCCATATCCTGACATGTATTTTTGTGCAAAATGTTATTAGGGTGGTATTGTCAGAGTGGAGAGGAAGAAATTGGATTGCTCTAAGTGGATGTGTGATGAACAGAAGTGAAAAAACTATCAATAACTAGATATTCATGTTTCATGTTTTCACATCAGTTATCTTATAGCACCATCTTGACTTTAAGAACAGAATATTTTATTCTGTCAACCTCCTGCTTGAGTCACATAATTCTGAAGGAAAAGGACAAGGAAGTATCTGTGTATGAATGAAATTATTTATGAAATAAAAATTATAAAATGAACATTGGAAACTATGTACATATCTAACTGGCGAACTTAATTGCCTGGGTGGGATAATTTGGGGTTTGGATCTTGGTTGCAGAAGTCTAGTCCTAGTTGCACCAGAATGGGACACTAACGCAATTGGTCTTCCACCGCACCCAAAAGCACCCAGCCAATCTATCTGAAGTCTGGGAGTAAACCCCTATACAATCGTTCTTTAAAACATCTACTGATACACCACACTAGTTGAATTCTAGAAGCATGCCAGAGGGAATAGTTAAGGCGTTTTCAGCATTGATGTGTGATCAGGTTGAATTCCCTTACAAGCTGAAGGCCAAAAAGATAAAAGGCCTGTTGCTAGATGATTTACAACTAATTTAATTATTGGTTTTACATTAAACAGATGCAACGTTTATCTCGGTATACCACAGTCTTCTAATTTTGGATCATATTAGTATTTTTAAAAGACAGCTCTAATACTGTTAGCAGATGGATGCACGCTATTGCAGTAGAGGGAACTGGAAACTCTCAATATACCTAGCTATAAATATTTTTTGACATTTATTATCCTCACTTGAGTTCAGGTGCTAAAATACTTGGACTGAAAATGTGGTTGGAGTTGAAAAAAATAGATGTAGTTCCTAATAATTTCTCAGGCGATGATGGAGATCAAAAACAGCAGGGAGATGGAGTCTCTCCATTTGTGAGACCTATATTGAATTGACAAAATTTAGGTTATCTTCCTGGTGTCAAGCCACAAAGCTATTCAGATCTGCTTGGATAAAATAAAAGATTACCTTGAAAAGCCTTGCATTTGTAGTCCTGTAACCCAGTAAAGCCAGTTATATAGATTTTTAAATCCACTGTCATGTGCCTATGAGCTTTGCTTATCCTGAGGGAAGTAGAGGGATTGAGTTAACCAGAAGATCATAGCCCTTATAAAATCTGTCCAATAAATAAACTCAAGGTGTATGTATTACAGTGAATTACAAATCTTATCTTTTAAGTTAATACATATTAGTCTGGTTGATGTGGTTGGCTTGAGATTGAAAAATGTCACATCAGGGATCATCACCATAGATCACCTGTGGTGTAAACTACACTGAGAATGGATTGCAGATATTATTGGTTTTGGAAGTTAACCTACATAATACAGGTCTGGATTCTAAACGAGGCAAAAGCCCCAGGAGAGATATAAAGGGGAAACAAGATGCCACTCAATAGCTATTTGAGAATATACAGTATTCAAGAAAAATAGCAGTGATATGCAAATCTTCTAGATGCTTAAAACTGTAATCCCAGAACTCTTGGTGCTTCTGTCAAATAGCCATCACATCCTGCAGATTCTCACCAAAAGAGGGTGTGTTTTCTCTCACCCCCTCATGCGGTAAGCTCCATTCTCCTGAGTGGTCATGGATGACTCTACTTGGAATATTATCTTCTAGGCCAGACCCTGACCTTTTCTTGAACACAATCCATCTTGTTTAGCAGTTCCTAGAAGCTGTGCCTGTCTAATGGTTTCCTCTGCTGTGCCAAAATACTGTATTTCATTTCTGTCTACTATCTGCATATCACCGGTGAAAGGATTTTCAGGAGAATTAGCCAAGAATATACCTGGAAAATTATTTTTCACAACTCAGCAAGTGCAAATAAGATTTCATATGGTCAGTGAGACTGTGAGTAACATTACATATTAACATCTTTAAAGTAAAAGATGATCAAATCTGAGATGTTATGAAATAAAAAAATTGTTTAGTAATTGAGATACGCATTCCAAAATTTTTGCTGCTCAGGTAAGGCAAAGCTTATGACTGATTGCATTATTTTCACAGGTACTGTAGACTTCCTCTGAGTTACCTAGTTGGATAATGCAGATAGTAGATACTGAAATATTTTGTGAAGATATTATTCTAAAATATAAAACCTCTGTTGATTAACTGTGGGAAAATACATTTTGTGTCTGAGATGGCCTTGGAAAAAACTCATCTTAATAATACATACAATCCCATGTGTCACATTCAATGATGCACTTACATTTAGTACATGCTATGAACAACCTTATGCAGTTGTTTGAATGAACCCTTCCAGCTTAGTAGAAAGGGCTTAAATGAGGGAACACCAAATACAAAATACACTAGTAAATGAAAATCAAATACCCATAAGGGATAGTCTTCTTTCTGATGTGCTAACTTTGTAGCTAAGTACAGAGAGAAGGTGTGTGTGTTGTGTGTGTGTGTGTGAACCTCTGGCCACATGAATTTGCATGACATTTGGGAACTCTAGGACACGTCCAAATATAATGCACAAATATATGTTCTATTTAAATTGGCCTGATTTACTTCCATAAAAATATTTTTTTTGAGGTGAAAAGGTGAAACAGGAATATTTATTTTATTTAATTTATTTATTCAATTGATATAGCCACCCATCTCAGACCAGTGACTCTGGGTGGCTAACAACAATAAAAACAGTCAACATTTAAAACAGTACAAAAAATTAAATATAAATATAAATATAGCCAAGAGATCTTTAAAAAACGTTGGTATCAGCACAACCATGAAACAGGGCCCTTTGCACACTCAGGCCCCCCAGGCCTGGCCATAAAGCCAGGTCTTCAAGGCCTTCCAAAAAGCCAAAAGGGTCAGGGCCATCCTAATCTCAGGAGGGAGGATGTTCCAGAGGGCAGGCACCACAGCAGAAGGCATGGCTCCTGGTCCCTGCCAGTTGACATTCCTTGGCCGATGAGACCCAGAGCATGCCCATCCTGCTGGACCGGATTGGATGGGTAGAAACAACTGGGAAAAGGCAGTCGCTAAGGTAACCCAGTCCCAAGCCACAAAGGGCTTTAAAAGTGACAACCAGCACCTTGAATTGCACCCGGAAACACACAGCAACCAGTGCAGCTCCCAAAGCAGTGGTGTTACATGTGCCGAGGAGCTGACACTATTTCCAACCCAGCCAGTTCCATTCTATACCAGCTGAAGCTTCTGAATGCTCTTCAAGGGCAACCCCATCTACAGCATGTTGCAATAGTTCAACTGGAGGTCACAAGGGCATGAATGACAGTGAGTAGAGCCTCCCGGTCCAGGAATGGGCACAACTGCCGCACAACCCGAAGGTGTGCTAAGGCCCTCTTAGCCACAGCTGCGATCTGCTCTTCCAGCAGGAGTCATGAGTCCAACAGGACTTCCAGATTGCGGACCGGATCTATCTGGGGCAGTGCCACCCCTTCCAGGACCAAAGATGAAAAACCTTGGTACTGGGAGGCTCAAACACCCAAAGACATTCAGTCTTGCTTGGGTTGAGCCGGAAAACATCATGCTCCATCCAGACCCCTACAGCCTCCAGGCACTGAGATAGGACATCCACAGCATCACTCAGACAGCCTGAGGTACAGATATAAAGCATACTGATGATACCTCATCCTGAATTGTCAGATCACCTCAACCAGCGGCCTCATGTAGATATTAAAAAAGGGGTGAGAGAGCCAAGCCCTGTGACACCCCACACAGTAGGGGCCGTGGACTGGACTTCTCCCCTCCTACCAACACGTACTGGAACTGAGAAAGGAGGAGAACCAGCACAACAGTGGTGTCCACCCCCAACTCCCAAAGCCGGTCTAGAAGGATGCTATGATTGATGGTATCGAAGGCCACCAAGAGGTCAAGAAGAGCAAGAATGGAAGCACTGCCCCCATCCCACTTCCGCCTGAGGTCATCCAAGAGCATGATCAGTGCTGTCTCAGTCCCATATCCTGGCCTGAATCCTGACCTGAATCCCATATCCTGGCCTGCCCATTCCCCACAGACAGTCTTCCTTCCTTCCTTCCTTCCTTCCTTCCTTCCTTCCTTCCTTCCTTCCTTCCTTCCTTCCTTCCTTCCTTCCTTCCTTCCTTCCTTCCTTCCTTCCTTCCCACAAAACATTTTCTCTGAACAGTAATTTTTACTGTTTCAAACTGGTTTTCTCATTCATCCCTTTTAAATGTGTATATTGTGAATATTGTATTTTTAACATTTTCTGGGCAGGTATGTAAGTATTTGAATGTGTATGTCTTTTAAGTTATAATATGTGAGGTTTCCAGGTACTTCCAACAGGAAAAAATATATTCTTACTGATGGTATTGAAGACCACCAAGGACTGAAGCTGACACTGCATTTTTACAAGGAATACAATGATTTGGAAGAGGACAGAATAAGAAATAGGGTTAGAATAAGAGTTAACTAATACTTAAGAAGGGTTTAAGTTGGTGATTTTACAAAAAGGAACTGAGATCAAGAGTTCATTCCCCAAATGAGCTCCTAAGCAGGATGCTTTTCAGCCTTTACCAGGATAATTCGTTTCAAACGTATACTGTAAACCTCCCATCTCAAACGGGGAAACCTCCAGGTCTTTTATTTTTATTTCTTGTTATGCTTCTTTGGAAAGGAGAGGCAGACAGGCCAGAGCAGGCAAAGGACCAGATGCCGCAGCTTCGAGTCACGGAGAAGAGAAGACGAGAGCTTTTGTCATGGCAGCCCCGCTCCTGCCGTTGCTCTGCATCTCTGCTGAGCGACTGGTGGCCCTCTTGGGCTTCCTGCACGACCACCAACATCCAGGCTGACTGGCAGAGAGGGGAGCTGGCTTTCAATGACGGCGGAGAGGCCGCCCCACCCAAACTCTGTTGCTGCTCTTGTACCCCAGGCAAAAAGAAGGGAGAGTCTCCGCTGAGCAGACAGGACTTGGACCCGCTCAAAGGTGGGCAGGAGATCCCAGGCTGTGCTGGCCTGAAGGGGAAAGGAAGATCAAATTGCCCAAGAGGCCCAGGAGAGAAGCAAGTCAGCATCTCTGGCCCCTCTCTGTGTTTTGGGCCACGTGTGATTGTGCTTTTGCGTTGCTCACAAACAGACAGCTTCCCACATCAAAGGCAGCGGCCAAAGGCCACCAAGCATTGGCCACTCCTGGCCTTGTGAGAGGCACCATCCTTGTGTGGGTTCAAAAAGTGGCTGTTGGGGATGTTTCTCCAGTTGCCAAGGGAACGTCCCGAGCCTGCCTGTACAGCTGCCACCGAGGGGTAGGTTCAAAAAACGGCCATTGTGAATGTTTCCCCGGTTGCTAAGGGACCACGATTGTCTGCCCACCTATAAAGGCAGTGTGCCCAGGCTGCTCACTGTCTTTCTGGACTTGCCAGGACTTGCCAGGACTTGCCTGCTGGCTGGCAGATGCTACTTTGGGCGTCTCCTGCTGGTGGGCTGTCTTTGCGCTGTCTGGCATTTTCTGTGGGGCGATCCAGCCTCTGCCAGGATACCAACAATGTTCAGAGTAAGTGTGGCCCTCTCGGCCACCAAGGAACCGGTGAGGGGGGAGGAGAAAGTCGGTGACCCCGATTCCCTCTCCCTGACTCCCGTCTCTTTTTCTCCTCCCCTCTCCGGACAGAACATCTTGAAAAGGTGCCCATGTTCCTGCCTTGTGGGCACCACGGTGGAAGACCTTCCAGTGACACCTGCCAGGTACGAGGCATGGCGGAACACCCCCCCCCCCCCCGCTTGCTGTACAGAAGGGGCTTGCAAGGGAAAAAAGGCCGCCAAGCGAACTGGCTGACAGGCTCTTATAGCATCTGTGTGGCCACACTTGAAAGAGGGTCCGTGGCTAATCTTGATCTTTGGGCCCTTCAATCTCTCCCCAGTGATGAGGAACCGGAGCTGACGAGCCAGGGGCTCTTCATGTTACAGGAGATCTCCTTTGCACCGGTAAGGCATGACCAGCTGTTCGCCCTTGCGATGGCAGAAGCCCCATCTCTGTGGGTTTGAAGATACGCAGCAGGCAGAGGGCGCGGTGGTGGAGGCTGGAGTGACATTTACGGACACACTCTGGAAAGGACAGGCTATCTGTCGGAAGTGCGCTCCTGCTCTCTCTCTTTCTCCTTCATCCTCCCTCTGCTGCTTTCCATCGCCCAGTGCTGCCAGATGCCCAGTGGTGTCAGCTAGCCGAGATAGACGGGGGTCTCTGCAAGTCTGGCATTTAGCTCCTGGGTGGATTTGGGAAAGGGGTCAGCAAAGAAAGAGCAACGTGTCCTCGCAGCTCCTTTTCCCACTGAAAGCTCCACGTGGGTTAACCGAGGATGGTTGCATCTGCAATTGGTGCAATCCTCTTTGCAATCCGGTTACCAGATGCCACTGACCTTGTTTGGTTTGTACTTTTAGGATTCCTCAGAAGTAACGTTGGTGTCAGACAAGGCCAGATATCTGAGGGGCCCGATCCGTCAAGGTAGGAGGCACCTCGGAGAGTGAAGATGTTGTGGCAGCTGCCCAAGAGGAAGGGTTCAAAGGCTTTGGGGCCTGTACAGGCAGATGAATCTGGAATGAAGCGTGACTCACCGAGTGGCTTTTTTCCCTCCTGCGTGTCCAAAGATCTCTCTTTAAAATTACCATATCCAAATGTGCTGTGAAAGAGGTTTTGCTCGAACCCAGCGTCCTTAAAGGCTCTGCTCCATTGCGTGGCCTCTCCTTCCCCAGAGAGGCCTCTCTGGCCCAGACCCGTTGCCAGGCAACCGGTCTGCCCTGTAGCCCCATCTCTGCTCCCTCGGAGATGCCCCAGTTTGCCACAGTCCTCACATGGAGGCCAGAGGGGAGGTGGCTTTGAAAGACACTGGCAAGGCTGCCCCACCCCTCTTGTGCGTCCCCCCCCCCAACTCCTTTGCCACTTTTGGACCCATGGCCCCCAGGCTGGCAGAAAGAAGGGAAATTCTCCTCTGAGGGGACAGGATTTGGGCCTGCTAATTGGTGGGCAGGAGATACCAGGTGGAGGTGGTCCGAAGGGGAAAGGAGGGTCAAAGTGCCCAAGAGGCTGAGGAGAGAACCAAGTAGGGACCTCTGGCCCCTCTCTGTGCTTTATGCTCTTGTGTTGCTTTCTGCTCTTGCGTTGCTCAGAATCAGACAGTTTCCCACATGAAAGGCAGAGGCCAAAGGCTACCAAGGGTTGGCCACTGCTGGCCCTGGGAGAGCCACCATCCTCGTTTAGGTTCCGAAGGAGGTCGTTTGGGCCCTTTGCCCGGTTGCTGAGGGAAAGAGGTCGCAAGTCCGCCTACAGAGCGCCTCCCTCTGTCAGCCCCAGGCTGGGAGATCTTCCTGTGCCGCCTGCCAGACACCAAGGCCTCTCCCAAACCCTGGGCATGGCAGGGCGCCATTGACGGCCGCAAGGGTCTGCAGGAGACCCGCTTCCTGTCCACAAGGGGCTTGCAGGGGAAAAAAGGCTGACAGGAAGACTGGCTGCTCTTGGAAAGGGGAGGCTGAGCTAGCTGGATGTTCTTCCACATCTCACCTTCTTCCTCCGATCAGGGCCGAGGCGGCACAGGGACGACCTGAGGAGCAGGGCAGTTCTTACAATGCGGACGTCTCTTCTACCTCATGGGTAAGGAAGGTCTGGCAATGTGGCCAGTGGGAGTTCACGCTTCAGGTCCAGGGTGGAAGGGAGGAATTCTCCCCTGGGAGGCCCGGCCAGGCTGGCAAACTCTAGAACAGGAGCCCCTGGGATTCCTGGAGAGGCCTTTACGGCTTGGAGGGCAAGAAAGAACAGTTCATAGCAATCCTCCAGCTTCACTTGTGTAATTCTCCCTGGCACATTTAAGAGGCAGCTACTCTGAACCTCCTCCTGACACTTCCGCCTCTCCTGGATTGAGGAGCCTCTTCCTCAATGGTCCTGCTTCTTCCTCCTCCATTTTCCCTGGCTCCTTTAGATATCCCATCCCCCTGGCCCGCCCTCTGGAAAGGGCATCCGAGGGCAGGGACTGGCAGTGGACTCGTCTCCTTCTCCCCTGGCCTCCATGCCTGGCTTCTCCCCTGTCCCCAGTGCAAGATTCCAGATAGGCGGCTTGTTAACTAGCTGCCAGATGTCAGGTCACGGCTGGTGGAGGGACATCCAGTGACGAAAGGGTGATTGAGGAAGGGCTGAGTGCCTCACCATCCCTCTTTTCCTGTCTCCCTCCGAGGGAAAAGGAGAGAGGGATCCGTCTTCCAAATGGTGGAAGAGTCGTTGCGAAAAGAATGCCAAGCACCTGACTTTGAGCATAGCTTGTTTCGAGAACAGCCGCTCCTTATTCTGGAAGCAATATCCTCTTAACATTACAGCTTCTGAAGAGGCTCTTCCTAGGGGGCTGAAGCTTGTGCCCTAGGCTTTAGCCATCCTACTGGGGTGCAGAGAGCTTTGCATTTATGTCTTAATACGAATGAATGTCATTTGCAGGACTCGATGCAAGCCTGGCGCACTTCCAGGACCCACAGCCTGGAAGATGTGGAGACGGTTCCCGATTGGGCAAGGTACTGCTCTCAGCTGAGGGATTCTCACGCCCCCAAGAAGACGGCTGTAGTACTGTCTTGAATAAAAAAGGCTACAAGTAATGTCTGCAGAGGGGAGGGATAGATTTCTATGGGATGCACGCATGAAGGTCGAGGCCCGGGACCCGAGTCTCATTTCGGAGAGGTGCCCTATTTTTGGCTGTAGAATCATTGAGGAACTGCTTCCCTTCCCCTAGAGCTCACCGCGGAAAGACATTGGGGCTTTTCCACTCATTTCTTTAAAACAGCGTTTGGTGGAAGCCTTGCGAGGTGGTGGCTATTGTGGATAGAAACGCTTCTCTTGTCTCTTCTCACAGTAGAGTGAAGGACCTCCAGGGAAGCTGGTGTGCTGTGGGTGTGAGACAAAATGTCACCTGACCAGTTGATGGCAAAGAGACCTGTCCAGGGAACAGAGGGGCCCTTGGCTGGATCCTGCACAGTTCTATCTGAGCTTTGCTTCTCTCTCCTCCTCCAGAACATTAGTTAGAGATCACTCCCTTTCCACAAACTGACCCTTTATCTAGGTCTAATCATCCTGTATCTCTCTGCTCAACAGCAGGTCCCCAGAAAAAAGGTCTCCTAAAACCTGGGACCGGACCTGGGAGTGGACCGAGACAGCCTCCTTACAGATATGTTGGGTAAGGTGTGACACCCAGGGTTAAACTGAAGGCTTCCCCAGAGACGGACCTATTCCTGGAACCTCCAGTTCAGCCCTCACCTGGAGGAATTGGCCTCTCACCATCCCCTTCCACTTCCTCTTTCTTTCTCCCTTGCACATGCAGGAAGAGCTGAATAAAATCGTCCACCTGGCCTCTACCCCCTCCCTTGGAGAGAGCCAGGTCCTGCCCTCCCTAGATGCCGTGGCCGAGAAGAACCTGCAACTGGCCACGTACCGCCTCTTAGAGCTCCCGTGGAGGTAGGCAGGGGTGTCGGTTCTTCCTCCCTTGAGTTCCAGGCCGGCCCTTCCAACATCAGGCCGACCCTTCCGTATTTCTCCCTGTAGACCTGGGGTGGACAGAAGGGTCCAACGTGGTCTCCTCCTGATTTTCTTTCCAGCACCTGCAGCGAGCTTCTATGGGCCGTGGTCACCTCGCCGTACTGCAGCAGAGATGTGGTCCTGTCCCTGCTCCTGGCCAAGGTGAAGGAGATCCCTTGGCCACATCAAGGAGGAGAGGAACAGTCCAGCCATCCTCTTCCTGCAGCTACGGTAGGGGGTACCGCTCGGAAGGATGTGGTCCTCTTGTACCTCTTGTGCAGACTTCAACCTCTCCCTCATGGTGTCAGCTGTGTCTGTGGGCTCCCCGCAAGCCAATGTGAAGGCACTTCTTGAATCCAGTTGAGAAGGAGCTTGGGAAGGAAAGTTTGGGTGGTGAGGTTGGCAGAGAGAGCGATTCTACCGAGAGGCAGGGTTGGCTCCATTAGCCAACTTGCCTTAGGAGCTCTGTTGGTGAGGCAGACTCTCCTTCTCTCCTCAGGCCAGAGCAATAAGCCTCATAGGGAGGATCATCCGGTCCGGGGAGTGTCCTGTGGTGCTGGAGGCTTGGTTCCCCGACGCTCTGCTCTGCCTGGTGGATGTCATCATCAAAAGCGCCAGGCAGCAGAATGCAACGGTCCATGAAGGGGACCTTTGGCCTCTAGAGTAAGCAATGGCACTGGGAAGGAGAAACCTCCTTCTTCTTCTTGGGCTTCTGAGTTCCTCCTCCTTTTCCCTTCGCACGCCCAAGCAGCATTTCTGGTACGGCAGTGACTCTGTGGCCCCGCAAGTCCCCCCCTCAGATAGGCCATGGTATTGCATAGCCCCCCAGTCCAGGAATAAAAGCTCTCATGCACACAGTGCTCCTAGCTTAGGTGCCTGGCTTTTCTCATGAGGTCTGTCCCGAAGCTTTAAGGAAACGGAAGAAAATTCCAAATGCTGCTGGGGTGGGGTGGAGGGAGTGGTGGATGGCTGCAAGGAAGAAGAAAGGTTCCCCTAGAGCTACCTCCCCTATCTGCTGTTTTTGTGGCCTTCCAGGGAAAGGAGGGAGAGAACCTGGGGAGGGAAGCTTCCCCGTGGGCATAGCACAAAGCATTTCTTTTGCCCTTAGACTGTGGGATCGTGCCTTGGTGACTCTGGCCTTCTCTCCTCTCCAGGGAGACGGTTGACATCATCCAGGTGCTGCTGGCCAAGGTGGCACACCTGTTCCTGGATGAGACCAGCAGGGATATGTTGTGCCACCCCAGCCGCTGCCTCCATGGCGTGGCCATCTTGGTGACGTAAGTCAGAGGGCAAAGGGACGCTTTTCTCCCCAAAGAGAACCTTCCTTCTGCTCTTTGAGCCCAGCCTGGCCTGTCCATCTGATGGTTTTTTCTCAGAAGAGCCTTGGTGTGTTGCAGGACCCTCATCGAGACCTCCTCGTCTGCCACGTGCAGCCTCCAGAGACATCTGGCTTCTGTCTTGGAGAAGGAAGAGGCAAAGGAGCATTCAGCTGCAGCGGTGGCCTTCTTTGTTGAGGTAGGAAAATCCCCACCTTATTCCGTAGGATTCTGAGCCAGGGAGGCAATGGGAGTTGGCTGACAGGGGTGATGCGGAGGAGAAAGCCAGAGTCGACCCTGGCCACTTTTAGGTCCCACTTAGAAGGATGAAGCCCCAAAAGCGATCTCTCTTGCTTTCCCTGCAGCTAAAGGAGAGCCTAGAGGCATGTTCCTGCTTCTCCAAAGAGCAAGGGGGAAACATTTTTCCTGGCGTACTTTTGGGCACCTTCTCCCCAGTGAAGCTGACTCCTTCTCTTTCCTCGTCCAGCCACTGACGGGCCTTCTACTTCTCTGCTCTGTTTCAGCTGCTGACTAACAACAAGAGCCAAGTCCCCGTGGAGAAGACCTGGAAGCTGCTAATGGCCTGGCTGGAACACCCCAGCCTGACTGTTCGCCAGCTGAGCAGGAAGGGTCTTCTCTATCTCTGCGAGAACTACAAGGTGGTAAGTGGCCCTTGCGCACCGGGCATAGGCAAATGCGGCGCTTCTCTAGCCCAGGAGGAGATCTAACCCTTCTAGTCTAGGCAAGATTCAGTCCGAGACTTTTCTCCCGCCGTGTCATGCAGTTCTCAGGGAAATGAGTTGGTGAGATAGATGGAAAGACAGATCATAAGGAAAATAGCCCACAGTTCTGACATTTCTGGGACAGGGTGGGGACCGCCACGAGCAACTGTTGTGCTTCTCCTCCTTACACCACTCTCAATTGAGGAGGAGACACGTCCCCTGAGGTCCTGGTGCTGAAAGTGTCATCTTTCCCCCAGTCTTCTTCAGTTCATTGGATGCTGCCCGAGCAGGTGGGGAGGTGGCATATCTTCCTTTATGCAGTCTTGGGATGATGATGGCTTGCTGCTGTCACATTCCATCTTCAGTTTGGTCTTGCTCGGTTAAGAGGAGATTGCTAGCTAAGATAGCCAGTGGTGATCAGAAAAGGGCAGGTTGGTCATCTCTCTTTCAGTGGAGGAAAGTTTTTGAGATCTCTCACTTTCTCTGCAGATTATGAGCCCCGAGGAGCTGTGCCAGGCAGTCCTCAGTGGGCTCGGCAGTTCCAGCCCTGCCATCACCTTGGAGTTCCTGGGCTTGGCGGAGCAGCTCGGCCTCCAGACAGTGGAGGGTGTCTGGACACCCCTGAATGCCTCCTTGGCTGCCCAGTACCGCTCGCTCTTCCACCACGTGAGTCCTCAGCTTCTCCTTCCTTGGGAGGGGAGGAGAAAGTCAATGGAAACCTTAACTGCCAGGCTACAGGAGACCCTTTTCCTTTTCCTTTCCCTTTGTAGGAGGCGGCAATTATCCGATGGGCAGCCCTGAAACAGATCTGGCCTCTTCAGCAGCACTGGAAAGATCTCGAGGGGACAACCACCATCCACACCCTCGTGGCAGTGCTGATGCACGTGGAAGATGTTGAGGAGAAGGTGGCGGAGGTGAGGGCCCGGCTCGCTTGGGCAAAGAGGGTTACAGCTTGGCTACCTGACTGACTCAAGGAAAACAGGAGAAGAACAGAATCAGCTTTTTTCTCTTCTCTTCTTTTGAAGGCAGCAAAGGGGACCCTGCGGCACCTGGCCGAAGCTCTCCGGTGGCACCTCGGGGGCACCCTCCTGGCGAGGGGGACGTACAGCCTGCAGGAGCTGCTCCATCAGATCGCCAAGCGCCTGGTAGGAGCCCTTCTCTGGCTTCCATTCCCCTCTAGGGGTGAGAGGCAGGGGTGGCGTATGGAGCACTTGGTGATCTTCCACCTCTGTCTTTCTGCCTCTTCTCCTAGATCCGGTTCCCCATGTCAGAGGGGCAGCTGGAGCTGGAAGTGTTCACCTGCCTTTCGTACTTGAAGAGCAAGCAGGCTTCAGTGAGGAGAACGGCTGCTATGTTCATTGGTAACGGAGCTTCTTGTTTCCCCCGGGATCAAAGGGGGAGGGAATGCTGGGGTTACGGCTTCGTTCAGTTGGGAAGTCGGCTTTGAAAGGGTCAGTGGTGTGTTTTTCTCCCTCCTTTCCTCTACAGGTCACCTGCTTCATCAGCATGGCAGCCTCCTCACTGGAGGGACAGTTCCCAACTACCTTGCTCATAAGCAATGCCTGCACAAAGGGAAAAGAGGAACAGCTTTGGGTTAGCAGTGTAGGGAAGGAAGGAAGGAAGGAAGGAAGGAAGGAAGGAAGGAAGGAAGGAAGGAAGGAAGGAAGGAAGGAAGGAAGGAAGGAAGGGGGAGGGAGGGAAGGAAGGAAGGAAGGAAGGAAGGAAGGAAGGAAGGAAGGAAGGAAGGAAGGAAGGAAGGAAGGAAGGAAGGAAGGAAGGAAGGAGTTATGCAGGATGCGTTTTGAAGCTCTGGTCTAATGTTTATCTTTGCAGATATGGACAGGTTGCTTGGGGACCAGGACCCTGCAGTCAGGCGAGTCGCCTGTGTTACGAAAGGTTTGGTGGACAAAGCCTTCTCCCTCCACACTCCAGAGGGGCTGGTGGCTGCCCTCCGGCGCTTGGTGGCAGGCTGTAAGCGGCCACGGTACCCCCCTGAGTATGAAGGCCTTTCCGCCTGATGGACCGGTGAGGGAAGCTGGGCAACAAGTGCCTCAGGTGTAGGGTGGAGGCTAATGGAGGGGAACAGGGGAAGAGGGCCAGGAGTTTCCTCTGATGGGAGGGCACTCGCCATGGCCTGAGTCACTTTGTTCAGGTGCGGGCCAAAAGCAGAGGACCGTCCCAGGAAGGGAGGAATGTCCACTTGTGGGCTTCCTACCAGTTAAGGTTGAAGCCAGGCTTGTGAGCAGAGAAACCGATTGCGTGATCTCTCTTTTTCAGGAATTCCAGCTCTTCCTCCCGCGGCAGAGAACATCTTGCAGCACTGCAGAGAAAGACCGCTAGGGTGCCATACCATCCCCTTGCTATGGACAAAAGTCAGTCACTGGTTGACGGGGCTGGGAAGGAATTTTACCCATAATGTGCCATTACGCTCGGCCCGTGGGGTTTTTGCCTTCCCTGTAGCAACGTTCACCTGAAGTTGACTGTTGATGTGTTAAAGTTGTTCAATAAACAGTGAAATGCTACTTTTGACCATGTTGCTTAGGTTATTTCATGGGTTGACTCCATTCTGTTTCTTCATCGGTCTGCCTCTGATCAAAGGGTAAACATGTTGGAAAAATCAGCAAGAATATTGGGGTTGAACTACTAGTAAGAGTGGAGTGTTACAGGCGCTCCCTCCAGGTTCGGCTTATGGTCACTCTGTAACCCATCGCAGCCTGTTGAGGCGTGCGGATCTTGTAAGCCGCCCCTTGCTTTCTACCTGGGTTTTCCAGATAAGGGCAGCCAGAGTAGATAAGACGCACAGCCCTGGTCAACAGCCAGGAAATAATTAGGGACACGTACAAATCACTTCATTTGCTCTTTCTCACACATGCGCAGACACTCACCAACACTTACCCACATCCTTCTCAACCAGGCTGCGAGGCAGTAGCTAGAGGGAAGGAAGCCGCCAAGTCTGAATCCAAAGATGACTTAAAAAGTGGGCGGGATTCAGGACCCCTTTTATCCCCCAAAGTCCTTGCTGTGTGGATTCACAAGACTGGCAGCTACTTTTGCCTTGTAAATTTACAAGTGTGGTAGCTGTTGGTGGGATGGGGGGGGGGGAGCGGTTCCATGCCCTCAGGCCCAACTTCCTTTGTCTGGTTCCGGTGACATTTTTCCCTTTGTTTCCTTAACGACCTGTTTCCTTATCTCCCTCCCCAAAAGGATCTTTTAGACAAGATTCCTGGCTTTTTGTCCTCTCTGCTCAGGTCCCTGTTTCATCTTTAGCTATGGCAGCTTCAGCCAAGTCTCTCAGGAGAAGGAAGAGAGGTCAGGGCTGCTCTCTCTGGCAGTCCCTTGGGAGGCAGGTCTGGGGCTGGCACTTGGTCCTTGGCAGTTGGTTGCTGTGATAATTTACCTCACTCTTTGGCGGTTCGTGTGCCACCTGTGCTTATACAAGGTGACCTCCAGGATCCAGCCCAAAAGTACCAATGCCTGGAGGGCAACTTTTCTGCTTTCAACATCTTCATGTTTGTAAGGTTATAACCCAACGTTTAGCTAAGTATGGACAACTGAGAAAAAAGACCAAATTTCAAACATGGATTTCAATTCCTATGTTTAAAACTATACCCAGTAAAGTTTGTGCCTCATTAATGGATTAAAGTCAAATAGAAGACACTTAGCTTTTTTAGAAGAATAAGAATTAAATGTACAAAACCCTAAACAAGATTAGTTGTGAATCTTTAACAATCATTTAAGTGTAAGGATTTTAAAAAAGATTCCTTCTGGTAGGATGGAGACACCCTGACCTTCGGTGCAGAGCCTGTTCAGTCCGCCCCCCCGCACCCCCCGCCCCTATAGAAAAGAGTACTGTGCTCTGACTGATCTGCGGTGTCTTCCACTTGCTCTCTTTCCCTGCTCCCCTCCTCAGTCCTTCCTCTTCCTCTTTGGTGCAGTGTCTCCTGGGACATGTACTACGCTACAAGTGTGGCTGGGCAAATGCCGGTATGCTTATTGGGGAGAATGGAAGGGGGCTTTATAATCTCCAAAAACGTGGCGCTCCTAAGAGGAGGACTGGGTCCCTACCCTCTGTCTCAATCCTCTAGAAAAAATTACTCCAGAGGATTGCTCTAGGTTGCTTGGGAAAGCAAGTAGCAGCCAGGAATGCATGCCATGAAAACACCCTACAGAACCTGCTGCTTTGAAGTCCTTTAAAGGCTACGTGTGCAAAGAAGTTGAGGTGTGTTGTGCGTACATTCCCAAGGTATGGGGGACTGCTTCCTTACATGGACGAAGGTCTTCAAATTCAGCAAGGGAGCTATGGTTGTACGCTTCATTTTTTTGATTTAGAGTACCTAGCTTTCTGAGTACCATTTGATTTCTGAAGAGAAGTCATCCTTCCAAGGAGAAAGAGGACTTTTAGGTATGGGTTATTTAATATGATTATATTCCAAGGCTCAGAGCCATCTTAGAAAGAAACAGCCATACTAGCTATGTTTATGGACGCTCCAAGAAATGAGAGCAGCCATTCAAAATTTTATGATCAATATGGAATAACTCACATTGCTGAAAAAAGGAGGGGTTGGGCTGTGGGGCTGGGTCACAATGCAAGTACAAAAGATATTGACTCAAATTACAACAGCACAACACTGCTTTGGTCATCCTACTCCCCCTTCCCCCTCTCCCTTTGCAGGTGCCACTGCTCCCCTGCCCCACCTAATCTCCTGGTATCAAGATACTGCCGGAGGTATACTACCTGCTGATGAGCTTCTGGATCTAATTCAAAGTGCTGGCGTTGAGCCACTAAGCCCTTTATGCCATAGAGCCTGGTTACTTGAGGGACTGTCTTTCTCCCATTCTGTCTGCCCACCCTGTAAGATCTGGCAGAGTTGAAATGCTTTGGATCCCATCCTTGAAACAATGTAATCTAACAGGTCCCAGGAAGCATGGCTTCTCTATTGTGGCATCTGCCCTCTGGACTGGTATCGCGCCCCCCCCGCCCAGAAATTTGTGTCGCCCAACTTGTCATTCTTTAAGTGAGTCTTGAGGGAATGTCTCTTCCCCCAGGCCCTGGGATGAGGTGTTGTACCGTTGAATCTTGTCTTTTTGGTTCAGGTTATTTTTATTCTGGGTTGGCCATCTTATTGGGTTTTCTTTATTAGTTGTTTTTATTTTAAGCTGCCTAGAATGGTCAATGGGTGGCCCTATACATTGGATTAAAAAACAAACAAGCACTTATACAAAAACGATTTTCTACCTCTCCAGTAACAATAAAATGGTGTCCTATCATATCTAGGATTAGTCTGAGGACTGCAAGTGAATCAGAGTGTTTGGTCAACTATAGGTCTTTTTGCCCTGGTTGTTTTTGCCTCATTTTTATCTAAAGAGATGTGTATCTCCTTCATCATCTTAAGGGCTGTTGTAAGAATTATTCTTGGCATCTGATTGATAAAATCACTTGGATCCATTCTAAGTCAGACTGTGGTTGAGGCAAGGTCTTGCTCTGTTGCCAGGAAAGAGTTTGAGCCTGTGAGTCTTTAAGAAGCAGAAAAGAGTGTCAGGGCTGTCAATGTAGTCATTAATGTGTTAGATTCATGTTCCTCCTGGCTGAATAAGTCCATAAGTCTTATGGATTCCCAGAGGTGTTCCTATTCTGTCCCCACTCCTGTCCTTTGACGTCCATAGGACCGTGATTCTGTTGTGTTCTTCCAGCAGACCCTGGGCTAGTGCAACTTGTGAACCTCCATCCATCCATCCATCCATCCATCCATCCATCCATCCATCCATCCATCCATCCATCCATCCAATTTATATAGCCTCCCATCTCAGACTAGTGACTTTGGGCAGCTAACAATAATAAAAACAATCAAACCCTTAAAACAAAACAGAAAATTAAATATAAATATAGCCAAGAGATCTTTAAAAAGCGTCAGTATCAGCACAACCATGAAACTGGGCCCTTCGCACACTTTGGGCCCCAGGCCCGGGCTTAAAGCCAGGTCTTCAAGGCCTACCAAAAAGCCAAAAGGGTCAGGGCCATCCTAATCTCAGGAGGGAGGATGTTCCAGAGGGCAGGAACCACAGCAGAAGGCATGGCTCCTGGTCCCTGCCAGTTGACATTCCTTGGCCGATGAGACCCAGAGCATGCCCATCCTGCTGGACCGGATTGGATGGGTAGAAACAACTGGGAAAAGACAGTAGCTAAGGTAACCCAGTCCCAAGCCACGAAGGGCTTTAAAAGTGACAACCAGCACCTTGAATTGCACCCGGAAACACACCGGCAACCAGTGCAGCTCCTGAAGCAGTGGTGTTACACGTGCTGAGTAGCAGACACTATTTACAACCCGAGCAGCTGCATTCTGTACCAGCTTGCATATATTCACAAATTCTCCATAGTTTCAGATTTTTAATATGACATTTTACATTCAGTTCTAAATTGGGTTTAAATATTACTTTTCTACCATATTATCATATTCCATTAAATGCAAACTATTAAATAATTATTTAATCTTATTAATGAATATAATTTGAATATCAAATATTGTCTATTATTGTAGTGATTATTATTATATTGATAGATGGCCTGGAATGGTATTTTACTATTTGATAGCTAAAGTATTCAAGAGTTAGTAACACGAGAGATTTTGTACTTACTTATTTTCAGTATTTACTGAATACCTTACCTTTCTAGATAAATAATCAAAGCAACTGATAAAAACAACTAATCAATAAATATTCTAATAACAGTGCATTCAATAGCATTAAAATAATATTTTAAAACATGCAAAAGAAAATTGAGAGATTGCAGCAGTTTGCATTTAAACACAGGATCTACAAAAAAGCCAAGAGGCTTGAAAGATACAAAGCAATGGGGCCAGAAGACTGTCTGTTTGGGTGCTATTTCCATTTCTGCTTACCATTTGTAAATAGGCCCCTACTATACTTGAGGGGTGGGGAGGGAGACATTCAAAAAGTGTATTATGTTCAGGCAAGAAAACCTTGAGATTCTTTAAAGGACAAAATTAGCACCTTAAATTGAGCCCAAGACAAATTTGTAATGAATGCTTAATTCAGGGTTTCTCAACCTTGGCAACTTTAAAATGTGTGGACTTCAACTCAGAAATCCCCAGTGGGCATGCTGGCTGAGGAATTCTGGGAGTTGAACTCCACACATCTTAATATTGCCAATGTTGAGAAACCCTGGCATAATTTATACAGTCAGTATGAACCAATAAAGACCCTGAAAGCTACATGGGAATTTACACCTCTCACTGTATTAACAAGGCCTACCAGAATCCCCCCAAAATAGTATCCCTCATCTGTGTGCAGTTTTAGCCAATTGCAATTTATAATAGATTTTGGTTGAGACTATGATACAGTACCTTGACCATACTCCATAAAGTCCCCTGCCTCGTTGATATGAAATTCACTGATGGAAAATGTATATTACCATGTTTTATTCTGATAAATGTTGCTATATTTTGGTATTGTAGCTTTAAGAAGAAAAGCCTCTTCTCATTTTACCTTATTTTATTCATGGCCATGTTAGGTTTTAGAAAAGGACAAGCCCGTCTCCACATTTTCTTCCTTCTTTTTTTTTTTTCCTTTTTATTATGTTGTTATAAATCTTAGTACATTGTGTTGTTTCCATACATTGATGTTTGTGTACAGTAATATGTTTAAAAATTATTAACATTCGATTATTTAAATAGCTTAGAATATTAAAAATAGAAAAGAAAAAAATATTCTATCAATGTTAATTATAATTTAGGATGGCAGTATTACAAGCATAAAATTATTTAGCTTTTTCATCCAAAGTTGAGTTTAACATTGAAAAAGAACCACTAGAACTCACATCAAAATAATTGTTATATACTATTTGTAGACATTTAGGAACCCTTAGAAGCCAGACTGTAAGTGATTATACAGTGGTACCTCGGTTCACAAACTTAATTCGTTCCGCGACTCTGGTCGCCACCCGAATTGGTTGCCACCCGAATCAAATTTTCCCATAAGGTTCAATGTAAATACGGTTAATCCGTTCTGACCCCTCCAAATTTGGTCGCCAACCGATATTTGGTCGCGTCCTGAAGCAAATTTCCCCATAAGGTTCAATGTAATTACGGTTAATCCGTTCTGAACCATATGTATTTTTTTTTTTTAAACCACAAAAATATGACACAAAGTACAGTACAAAGAGAGAGAACGCTAACCTTGCTCAACGCGACTTCTGGTGTGGAGGACAGGAAGGCGGGTGGGGAGGCGGATATTGCTTGGAGGGAGAGTCCCGCTCCCTACAGGAAGTCGCGACCACGTGTCACGGGAGGGAAAATGGCCACGGATCCTGTTCATCACCCAATCTGGCGTTCGCGAACGGAGGCAAAATTTTGTGAACGGAGCTGTTCGTGACCCGAATTGTTCGTGAACAGAAGCGTTCATGAACTGAGGTACCACTGTATTTGCTATGCTGTGTGATGTGTTGTATGTATGGGAACCATTCTTGCTTAAATTTAGTTAAACTTCTATTGTGTGTGTGTGTGTGTGTACACACACACACACACACACACACATACATACACATACTGTTAGTTTTGCCATCACTATGTATTGTCCAAGTTTAAATTCCCAATCAGATATTGTTGGAGTTGTCTTTCTTCCAGTGTTTAGCAAAATTTGTCCTCACTGCTGTAAGCATATATCTCATTAAATTATAATGTTTCTTATTATTTTTTTCTGAAAATTAATTTCCATGAAAATTTCCATGACATGCAGCTTGTTTTACGGTACAGTTTAAAGTCTGGAAGGGCAAGACCACCTCTCTCTATGGAATCTTGTAGGATTGTTTGACTCTGGGTCTTTTCCAGTTCATCCCCATGAATTTCCTGACAGTTTCTTGCCATTCTTGTAAGATTCTCTTTGCAATTTGAATTGGTGCCATTTGAAATAAATACCGTATTTATCGGCGTATAACACAGACAGGCGTATAACACGTACCTGAATTTCAAGAAGGAAGTTTGAGTAAAAAATCTTAAATTTAAAATAAATGACTTGGAAGCAAAATAAAGGGAGCTCTGAACTTTTTGTTTATTAATATTTATACCACTTATAAGGTGAATATGTAATATGAAAGAAAAAGGACCTCTTTGAAAGAAGAGAGCTCAGGCAGCAGCACAAGCTACGGGGAGCAGCGGGAGAGTGAGTGAAAACCACCACTCACCTCCTGCTCTGCGGCCTGGTTCCTAACAGACCACAGACCAGGACCGGTCCGCAGCCCGCGGGTTGGGGACCCCTGTGCTAAACACTTTTGTCTTGATTCCATTAGGGATACTGATAGTTTTAAGAAACTGAAACAAGTAGTGCTTCACATCACCCATGCGGTCCGGCACTCGGTGTGTCAGAGCAAAGCACCAGCGCTTTGCTCTGATTCATTACTACACGTCAGAATGCTGCAAAGAGAGGAGGGAAGCTTGCGGTACTTTAGTGACATCACTCACATGCGCCGGCATGTAGTAATGAGTCAGAGCAAAGTGCCAGCGCTTTGCTCTGACACGCTGAGTGCCAGACCACGCGGGTGATGTTACTAAAGACTGCAGATGGAGGAGGCATGGTTTAGGTGCCATCAATCGGAGGTGGGAAGCACGTGGTTGCAGCCCCAGTTACAGCCCTGGCTCAAAAGAAGACTCCACTCTCCCAGCCCTGCTGCCTGAGTATCTGTTTTTGATTATTTTTACATTATTAGATTTTTAACATGACATTTTACATTCAGTTCTAAATTGGGTTTAAATATTACTTTTCTACCATATTATCAGATCCTATTAAATGCAAACAGTTGAATAATTATTTAATCTTATTTGTTGTTGTTGTTCAGTCGTTAAGTCGTGTCCGACTCTTCGTGACCCCATGAATCATATTGCGCCAGGCCTTCCTGTCCTTCACTGCCTCCCTGAGTTTGCTCAGTTTCATGCTCATTGCTTCAGTGATGCTATCTAACCATCTCATCCTCTGCCGTCCTCTTCTCCTTTTGCCTTCAATCTTTCCCAGCATCAGGGTCTTCTCCAAAGACTCCTCTCTTCGCATTAGGTGGCCAAAGTATCTGAGCTTGAGCTTCATTATCAATCCTTCCAATGAGCTTAATCTTATTAATGAATATAATTCATTGTTGTTGTTATTATTATCTTTATTATTATATATATATGTTAAGGCTTTCAGGTGGAGCTCAGTTAAGATAGACCTTTCCATGACTGTAAGTATACACTGCTTGAAAGTCTTCCTGTTTACATTTCTCAAGACTTTTATTAAGTGTCTATGATTCTATAACAATTAATGGACACAAGTTTGACATCAGGGCTCAAAACAAGGACAAAGTTGTATCAGAGCATTTCAATCTTCCACAAAAAGAAGCTTTAACGGCACAGTTAAGGGAAACATTGCCTGACTTACATATTCAAAAGGTTTCACACTATCTCTGAAGGTCTCAACAAACCCAACTGATTTTTAACACATTGCAATTGTTAATTAATAAGCTACTTGAAATCTGTCTCATTACAATCTGCATCCACATGATCACTGTGTCTTCCCCTCCTTCCTCCTCAATCCCAGCTTACATCTTACCTCAGTTTAGTCGCTCCATTGTATCTGATGAAGTCAGATTTAGCTCACAAAAGCTTATAATAAAATGTGTTAGTCTGAAAAGGTGCTATCTTTTGATTTATTACTCTATAAGTACTGTAAATCTTTACATCTAGCACTATTCTTAATTGCTATTAATAGCTCAACCCCTTCACTACTGACATTCATCAGGATGTTCCCTTTGCCACTCTCTCTATAATTTCTTTTGTATTGTCCTACTGATTTGAAACCTTACCTATGTACAAGTAATATATTAAAAGTTTGTATCAAAATGTTATAAAGGAGAAGGATGTAGCAAAAGAAAGAGAGAGATGCCTATGCTATGCTTTTCCCAATTCCAGAATTTCAAATAAAGTATCATTGGCTTTATTCTTGTCTGTAAGGACTGTCAATTTTCTTAATGTTACATGTTAAGGTACTTAAGGAAGGAAGCACTAATTTCCAAGCATTCAATGCATTTCTAAAATGTTTCCATCAGAAAGATTCAGGTTAACTCCAAAATATGTCTCCCAAGTTCATTTTACATAAGCAAGCAAGAAGAACTAAAAGCCACTGAGAAAGATCCAGGAGAATCAACAAGCATTTCCTCTATATCCATCCTTCATCTTAGATCATCCCCAAAGCCACCAGGCAATTTCAGTTCTAGAACTTGAAAAATTAAGTAAACTGAAACAAAACTGGAAGGATATAAATCATTATTTCACTCATTCCCCACCTCCACGCCCCAAAAATCTGGAGCTTTCAGTATTGTATTTTCACATAAGATGAAGTTGATGGTAGCCTATTCAGAAATAAGTCCCACTGACTATTTCCAATGGCAGATTTGTAGCTTTATTGAGCCCCTAACGAAGAAGAATAAAAGTCATGCAAAATAAGTCCCATGCTACAAGAATGTTATCTAAATCCTCAAGTGGGTGCAGTGGGGAGAATTCCAATAAAAATAAGAAGAGAATTCTTACTGAAAATTGTGACTGATTGTGACATAACTATCATGTATAACAAATATATCTGAAAAATTTTATCCACAAAAGGGTAGAGTGGGCATACAAGGGCCTAGAATATCATCTGGTTAGCCAGTTGTAAATGGCTTATTACGTTCTACACAAGCAAACGGGACAATGAAATCCATTTCTTTCACCATTACTACCCTTAGAATAGACCTCAATATGTACTTCTTGTTTGGGTGGGTTTGGCTGAATTTCCTGCCAGTTGTGCTCTGGCCATCATCTTGCTCCTTTCATCACTCCCAACTCTCCCTAAACTAAGAGATAATGATTTGGTTCTGCAAAACAAGACAGCACACCAAGGATTGACTGTGTTGACAGCCAGAACCACCTCTGAGGTCAGCAACAAAGGTGCTGACAGGAAAGTTACCCATATAACTAGGAAAACATCCAGGAGACATCTAGAAACCATTATGCATCTTCCTCATATAAGTAAAGGTCCTTATGCTGTTACAGCTAAGTGGGTTTATGACCAATAAATAAAAATAACAACAATCTGGGCCCCACATCTACGGATGAACATTTTCTTGCCCAGAACAAGATATTAAACTGAATGCATACATCATTTTGGTATATTCAGAAACATTCATAATCACTAGCATTGCAACCTAGATGTGTTTGTGGCTTGCACTATTGCACTTAGTGCTGGAGTGTTCAAAAACAGATATTAGTAATTCTCAAAATATTTCCACACATTCATGCATCTGATGAAATGGACTCTAGCTCATGTAAGGTTATGTCACTGTACAGAAGTTAGTTTTAGTATGTTACAAGATTCTTGGTTTATTTTGCAACCAACTAATTCTCTAGAAGCTGTTATTACTTGTTGGCTAACTTAGCCCAGTGAAATCTCCATGCAGGAGTAGAACCTCCTTGTCTAACAGATTTCTGACATCACGGTGGCTGAAAAGGGAATGCTGGACTCAAGAAATCCTAAGACAAACAAGAAGATGTGAGCAAAAATCCAGCCTTCTCTTCTGACAGTAGTTAGTTAATGAACTCAAATGCATATATTTTTCCTGAGTCTCCATGGCTCCATTCAGGAGCAGCTGATAGAAACAGGGAAGGTAATCATGCTGGATCCAAAACAGCCTTCTCCACTTAGATCTAATTACTGCACATTTTTAAAGGAAGCCAAGGCATGGAATAAATGCAAGAACATGTACAAGTGAAAAAAAAACTTTTGCTCATGTTCTTTAGAACTATATGCTCCTCCAATAATAGTTAATATATAGCCCCCATGACTAATAGGCATTGATTATCTTATTTAATCTGCCTTCCCTTTAGTGGCTATTACTACTACTTCTATTTCTGGTAGTGGATTCCTGTTCAAAGTTTGTGCTGTGCAAAGAATGTTTCCTGTTATCTGTTCTAAGTCTTCCACCATTCAGCTTCTTTAACTTTCTTCTATGTGAGTTCTTTTCACAGCCCCACATACTGAATTGGTGTTCTCACTGAATAATGCATTACATCTCCCAAACCCCTTTAAATGTTATTGATTGGTGACTGACAAGTACATTCTATTGGCTTCAAAAACTACTTTCTGAAATGGCTGACCACTTACATTTTTTGAGCGAAGTATATTTGAATGCAAACTCTGTCATAATCCAGCTGTGCACAATCAAATCTAGGAGGGTTGTCTTCCAGCAGAATTCTATAAATAAGTGATATAAAACACAGTTATGTCTTATCCCCAAATGCTATTATTTTGAAAAAAAATGTGCCAACTTCACCTAAAAGTGTAAATAAATAACATTCTGGTATAGATGAGTCCTGCTAAGCTTGAAATGGGAAGATTTGAGGGTTTGGGCCTTTTTAATGAATACAAGGCACAATGGGGGTATCTAACTTGACCTATTTGATATTCAAAATCCTTCACAGGCATCTGCCTCCAATAATGTAATTCAGGAGCTCAGTGTGCTGGCATCACTAAGGTTTTTTTTTTTTTTTTTTTTCAAAATATGTTGGTGAAGAGGCAAATGAGGGAGGTAGTATTCAATTCAGAGACCAACAGGCTTAACTTCAGATCAGAATGATACTTCTGTGGGCCTGGCCTTAAAACAACCTGCTTTCCAGCCAGATAATAGAACTGGATTCTCAAACTGGGAGTCAGGAGAAAAGAAAGAGAATCAAAGGTCATACCAGTAAGGGCACTGCTTCCACCCCTACAGCTGATGCTGAAAGGCTTATTGATTCTGTTGGTGAGAGAGCAAGAGAACAAGCCTTAAAATGTTGCTGCCAGACCAATTTACCACCTTGGTTAGGCATTTTATTTTGCACATTACTTTGAGTACTTAGTCTGGACTTCTTAGGCTCTAAAGACTCAGGTTTTGTTTTCAAACCCTGTCCCTAAATGCTCAAAATGTTAAATGCTTCAGCTGGTTCCCTACACTTTGGAAAGTTCATGGTTTGCTTTCAGTTACACGCTAGTCAGCTCCCCACTTCTCTGTCTGCAAGAGTCTTTGCCCCAGTCATTATGATGCTGAAATCTCACCGATTTCCTTTTTGTTCTATGGGATGATGCCCCCTTCAGAATTTCAGTTAGTTTGGTTACCCAATTTTCCATTTTCTCCCCCACCTGTTTTACAACATGTATTATTTCATAAACAGTTTTGGTTTTAATACAACAGTTTTTTAAATTATGCTAAAATCATACCAGTATTTACTTAGTCCACCTTTCTTGTTCACTTATTCCCTTGCAACTAATTCATTAATTAGCTTTATTTTTTACTCTCTGATATTATAAATAATACACATAGGTCTTCTTTTTGTCTTTGTCTTTGTAAGCAATGCCCCCATCCTATTTTGGCCTTAGCAAGAGGTGGGCAATTGTGGATGTTGGGTTTCTGGTACTCTGATTATTTTCTTGTAGGCATTTTTTTACCCAGCTAGGTAACATCACATTGTGAGGGAGAGTGGGTCTGCAGGCTGTTTATATATAGTGGCTTGCTCTATTAGACTTGTTGGAAGGTGTAACTATCTCCTTGATTATTCCTGGATTAGGGTATTTTTTCTTCCCTGAGGTGTTATTGTTTTATTCAGCTGGGAAAACGTTAACATTTTAGACCAAGCCAAATCCAAACATGTAAAGGAATTCCTGGAAGTTTGGCACTCAGACAAATCAGCCATCAATAGACACATAGACAAAATCCTGACTTACATACCATTCAAAAGATATAATCAAAAAGCTAGGAAGGAAACAAACAGCCTGGCACATATTCCCTCCAGCAGCCAATACCCAGACAAGCAGGAAACAGCACCAGAGAAACTATCAGGGGAGAACCCTGATCAGGCAGCCATTACGGAGGAAACCACAGGCAGGGCAAGCTATTATATATAAAGAGCCAGCAAACCCCACTCTCCCTCTTACTGATGATGTTACCTACTCTGGTAACTACAAGAAAACAACCAAGCTCAGGGAGCAACAAGAACCCAACTGTTCAATCCTGAGCTACATATATTCTCAACTATGGGATTGTGGATGTATTAGTAGATTAGACATTAGTGCTCTAACCAAGTGGCTGCTATGCTGAAAAAAATGGTAGCTTGAATATCCTTGCGCTGATTTCTATGACATTTGGCATATTTCAGATACTCATAATGATTTTGTATTACTATGAAGTTCATCACATTCGGATAAAGTTACGGCCATGTTAATTTTTCAGGCTACACTTGCATAGCCTTGAAGAATAATATACCCCAGTTCTCTGAATTAACTAAAGAGGAAGTGCAAGAGCAGCATCATGCCATCCTGCTGTGTGCCAAAACAATTTGTTTGCTAAACCACAGGTAACTGTACAATTCAGGAAGATATCCCCAAGCTTCTCTGTCCAGGAAGACCTCACATACAAAAAAGGCCCAGGCCTGTTCCACATCATCCTGGAGGGCAGGACACAGAATAATAGATCTAAGCTCCCCAAGGGCACATTGCATCTGAATGCTGGCAAGACTTTCCAAAGAGGAAGAATAAACTATTAGCCAGACACATCAGAGGTGCAAGAATGTGCCAAAGAAAAAAGGCTACGAGAAACATCTGCAGAGGGGAGGGATAGATTTCTGTGGGATGCATGCTCAGCCCCCTGGACAGGAAGCCTTTCTTTTCTCTCCTGAATCAATAGGATGGGGGCCCATTTGGGGCCAAAGGGGGACCAGATAATGAAGGCACCTGGGCATGGACCGCATGCTTAAAGCACAGGAAATTAAGCAAGCTTCTGATTTGCCGGAAGCATAATTTAAAATGACACAGCAGAAAAGGAAAAGGGAGTGGTGGGAAAAGGAAAACAAGAACCCTCCTGCCCAGCCGGTCATAAGGGCTAGTGCTTGGCTCAGTAGCCAAGGTCAGGTCAGGTCAGGTCAGGTCAGGTCAATCCCCTTGGCAAGCCAGCTGACAGGCTTTTTAAAGCATCTGTGTGGGCACGCTTGAAAGAGGGCCCACGGCTAGTTTTGATCTTTGGGCCCTTCAATCTCTCTCCAGTGACGAGGAACCAGAGCAGAAGAGGTAGGGGGCCTACGTGATAGAGAAGATCTCCATTGCATCGGTAAGGCATGATCAGCTGCTCACCCTTGCAATGGCAGAAGCCCCGTCTCTGTGGGTTTGAAGATACGCAGCAGGCAGATGGCACGGTGGTGGAGGCTGGGGTGATATTTACGGACACACTCTGGAAAGGACAGGCTATCTGTTGGAAGTGCGCTCCTGCTCTCTCTCTTTCTCCTTCATCCTCCCTCCGCTGCTTTCCATCGCCCAGCGCTGCCAGATGCCCAGTGGTTTCAGCTAGCCGAGATAGACGGGGGCCTCTGCAAGTCTGGCATTTAGCTCCCGGGTGGATTTGGGAAAGGGGTCAGCAAAGGAAGAGCAACGTGTCCTCGCAGCTCCTTTTCCCACTGAAAGCTCCACGTGGGTAAAATGAGGAGAGTTGCATCTGCCAGTTGGTGCAATTTTCTTTCCAACTTGGTTTCCTGATGCCCCTGACTTTGTGTTGCCTCCTTTAGTCAATATTGTCAGCCCTCATTCAACAATCTGAAACTGAGAACCTCAAATGCTCTCTTATTTTCCTAAGCGGGGACTAAGCTTCTTTAGCCCCGTATTCAGATGAGGAAAGTTTGGGTTGTAATTTTAGGATTCATCAGAAAAAACCCAGCCCTCGGACAAGACCAGCAGCCTGGGAGATGTGCAGTGGGAAATGAGCCCTGACCTGTCGAGGAAGGTGGCACCTTGAAGGGTGAAGATGTTGTAGCAGCTTCCCCAAGAGGAAGGGTTCAAAGGCTTTGGGTCCTACGCAGGTTGATGATTTGTTTTTGAGAGGCTGGGATACAAGATCCTTCCTTCCATTCTGCCTTCTTTTGGGACATTTCTCCGAGGACCCGGAAGGACAAGGAGAGGCTGCAGAGGAGGATTTGGAGGCCAACATCTCTTACAGCCCATGGATAAGAATGCCAAACTGTTTTCTGCTGGGGAGGGACAGGGCCCTCAGTTCAATTCTCCTACTCCAAACGTACCCTGCAGGAGAGCTGGGGGGTGCTGAGGTGAGAGAAAGCCTGACCCTTGGGGCAACTTACACAGGCTAGAAATATGTACCAAAGCTCTCGGACGATCAGCTTATTTGAAGCAGCAGGGAAGGGCCCTTTGCAGTTGAATGGTGGCCTAAATGGATGTGACCCCCTGCCCATGCTTTTCCTTTTCCTGCTTCATCCTCTCTGGTGCTGCACTGCTTCCCAGCAGGGCTTTAACAGGCAAAGCGTGGAAAGCCTACTGTTCGGGAGGACTGGTGGGGTGGTTGTGGGGGATTCCTCTAACTCAGGGGATGCATCAGGCAACAGAAGCAATGTTCTGGTCAGGCACCCTGCCTTTGATAGGCCTTCTTTTTATTTTAGAGTCCCCAAGTTCCATGGAAATAGCAATTCTGAGTCTCTTTTCCCTTTGTGGCCACAGAGGAGTCATTGTCATTCACAGGATTCCCCCAAAGATGGTGAAAACACCACAGAGGATGTCAGCAGCCTGAAGGAGGAGGCCTGGGACCCCAGTCCCATTTCGGAGAGGTGCCCTATTTTTGGCTGTACAACCATTGAGGAACTGCTGCTTCCCCAGAATACATGGCTGAAAGGCATTAGGCCTTTTCTGCTCATTTATTTAAAACAGCATTTGATAGAAGCCTTGCAAGATGGTGGCTATTGTGGATAGAAATGCTTCTCTTGTCTCTTCTCACAGTAGAGTGAAGGACCTCTGGGGAAGCTGGTGTGCTATGGGTGTGAGACAAAATGTCACCTGACCAACCGATGGCAAAGAGACCTGTCCAGGGAACAGAGGGGCCCTTGGTTGCATCCTGGACAGTTCTATCTTAGCTCTACTTTTCTGTCTTCCTCCAGAAGCTTAGGTTCAGATGACTCCTTTACCACAAACTGACCCCAGTCTAGGTCTATTCATCCCATATGTCTCCTCTCAACAGCAGATCCCCAGAAGAAGGCTACACTTCAACGCGGATCCAGACCCAGACTCAGTAAGCCTCCTTGCAGGAATGTAGGGTAAGGCTTGACACTCAGGGTTAAACTGAAGGCTTCCCCAGAGAAGGACCTATTTCTGCAACCTTGAATTGAACCCGCACCTGGAAGATCAGTCTTTCACCATCCCCTTCCATTTCCTCTTTCTTTCTCTCTTGCATATGCAGGAAGTGCTGGATAAGATCTGCTGCCTGGCCTCTACCCCCTCCCTTGGACTGAACCAGGTTGCGCCCCCCTACATCTCATGGCCCAGAAGAACATAGAGCTGGTCACGTGCTACCTCTTAGAGCTCCCATGGAGGGAGGCAGGGGTGCAGGTTTGTCCTCCCTTGAGTTCCAGGCCGACCCTTCCAACATCACGTTGACCCTTCATATTTCTCCCTGTGGACCTGTGATGGGCAGAAAGGTCCAACTTGGTCTCCTCCTGATTTTCTTTCCAGCACCTGTGGTGAGATGCTCTGGGCCATTGTCATCTCATCATACTGCAGCGGGGATGTGGTCCTGCTCCTGGCCAAGGTGAAGGAGGGCCCTAGGCTGCCTCAAGGAGGAGAGGAATAGTCCAGCCATCCTCTTCCTGCAGTTACGGTAGGGGTACAGCTCAGAAGGAGGTGGTCTGCTTGTATGTGCTGATTTCAACTTCTCCCTCTTGGGGATGCCATCCTGTCACCTGTGTCTGTGGGCTCTCCACAAGCAAATGAGAAGGCAGTTCTTGAATCCTATTGAGAAGGAGTTTGGGAAGAAAGGCCATTTGGGTGGTGAGGGTTGGCAGAAAGTGAGATTCTACCAAGAGGTAGGGTGGGCTCCGTTAGCCAACTTTCCTTAGGGGCTCTGTTGGTGAGGCAGACTCTCCTTTTCTCCTCAGATCAGAGCGATAAGGCTCATCGAGAGGATCATCTGGTCCACAGAGTGTCCTGTGGTGCTGGAGGCTTGGTTCCCAAAAGTTCTGCTCTGCCTGGTGGATACCATCGTCAAAGGCACCTGGAAGCAGAATAGATCAATGCAGGGAGGGGCCCATGTGCCTCTAGAGTAAGCAGTGGCAATGGGAAGAAGAAACCTGCTTCTCCTTCTTGGGATTCTGAGTTCCTCCTCCTTTTCCCTTCACATGTCCAAGCAGCATTTCTGGTATGGCAGGGCCTTTGTGGCCCCGCAAGACCTCTCCTCAGATAGGCCAGGGTACTGCATGGACCCCAGGAAGAAAAGATCTCAAGCACACAATGCTCCTAGCTTGGGCGCCTTGCTTTTCTTGTGAGGTCTGTCCTTAATCTTTAAGGAAAAGAAAGAAGGAATCTGTGACCTTCTTGATGTTTCCAAATGCTGTTGGGGTGAGGTGTAGGGACACACACAGATGCAGCAAATCCCATTTGGTGGTGAATGGCTGCAAGGAAGAAAAAGGTCCATCTAGAGCTCTCTCCCCATTTGCTCTTCTTTTGGCATTCCAGGGAAAGGAGGGAGAGAACCTTCAGGTGGAAGCTTCCCTGTGGGTGTAGCACAAAAGGATTTCTTTTGCCCCTTAGACAATGGGATTGTGCCTTGGTGGCTCTGGCCTTCTTTCCTATGCAGGGAGACAGTTGACATCATTCAGATGCTGCTGGACAGAGTGGCACACCTGCCCCTGGAGGAGACCTGCAGGGAGATGTTGTGTCACCGCAGCTGCTGCCTCCAGGGCATGGCCATGTTGGTGTCGTAAGCCAGAGGGCAAAGGGCCGCTTTTCTCCCCAAAGAGAACCTTCCTTCTGCTCTTCAAGCCCAGCCTGGCCTGGCCTGTCCATCTGATGGTTTTTTCTCAAAAGAGCCGTGGTGTGTTGCAGGACCCTCATCGAGACCTCCTCCTCTGCCACGTGCAGCCTCCAGAGACATCTGAGTTCTCTCTTGGAGAAGGAAGAGCCAAAGGAGCATTCAGCTGCAGTGGTGGCCTTCTTTGTTGAGGTAGGAAAATCCCCACCTTATTCTGTAGGATTCTGAGCCAAGGAGGCAATGGCAGTTGGCAGACAAGGATGATGCAGAGGAGAACAGAGGAGTCGACCCAGGCCACCTTTAGGTCCCATTGAGAAGGATTAAGCTCCAAAAGCGATCTCTCTTGCTTTCCCTGCAGCTAAAGGAGAGCCTAGAGGCATGTTCCTGCTTCCCCTAAGAGCAAGGGGGAAGCATCTTCCCTGGGTGCCTTTTCGGTACCTTCTCCCCAGTGAACCTCATTCCTTCTCTTTGCTCCTCCAGCCACTGATGGGCCTTCTACTGCTGTGCTCTCTTTCAGCTGCTGACTAACTACAAGAGCCAAGCCCCCGTGGAGAAGACCTGGAAGCTCCTAATAGCTTGGCTGGAACACTCCAGCCAGACCATTCACCAGCTGAGCAGGAAGGGCCTTCTCCACCTGTGTGAGAACTACAAAGTGGTAAGTGGCTAGCTAAGATACCTAACCGTAATCAGAAAAGGTTAGGTTTGTCTTCTCTGTCTTTCATTGGAGGAAGGTTTTCAGATCTCCCATTTTCTCTGCAGATTATGAGCCCCGAGGAGCTCTGCCAGGCAATCTTCAATGGGCTCTGCAGTTCCAGCCCTGCCATCACCTTGGAGTTCTTGGGCTTGGTGGAGCAGCTCGGCCTCCAGGAGGACCTTTGGACAGCCCTGAATGCCTCCTTGGCTGCCCAGTATTGCTTGCTCTTCCACCACGTAAGTCCTCAGCTTCTCCTTCCTTGGAAGTGGAGGAAAGAATGGAAAGCTTAACTGCAAGGCAACAGAGGGACCTGTTCTTTGCAGGGAAAAGAAAAAAAGCCTTTTCCTTGGTCTTTTATAGGAAGTGGCAACCATCCAAAGGGCAGCCTTCAAACCCATCTGGCCTCTTCTGTGGCACCGGAAAAATCTTGAGGGGACAGCAGCCATCCACACCCTTGTTGAGGTACTGATGCACATGGAAGATGTTGAGGAAGAGGTGGCAGAGGTGAGGGACTAGAAAAATAGGGTTGCAACTTGGCTACCTGACTCATTCAAGGAAAGTAGTACAACAATGGTGCCTGATTTTTTTCTCTGTTTTTTGAAGGCGGCAAAAGATACTCTGCAGCACCTGGCACAGGGCCTCCAGTGGCACCTTGGGGGTATCTTCCTGGCAAGGGGGACTTACAGCCTGCAGGAGCAATTAAGCAGTATGCATTTTGAAGCTCTGATCTAATGTTTGTGTTTGCAGATCTGGACAAGCTTCTTGGTGACGAGGACCCTGCAGTCAGGTGAGTCACCTACCAAATGAAAGGTCTGGTGCAAAAATGCCTCCCTCTACTCTCCAGATGGGCTGGTGGCTGCGCTCTGATGTTTGGTAGCAGGCTATAGGTGGCAACAATTTTCCCCTGAGTACAAAGGCCTTTCCACCTGATGGACTGGTGAGAGAAGCTGGACAACAGCTGCCCCAGGTGTAGGATGGAGGCTAATGGAGAGAAAGCAGGGGTAGAGGGCCAGGATTTTCCATTGATGGGAAGGGACTTCCTGTGGCCTGAGTTGGCTTTGTTATCGACAGCATTGAGGTGGGGGCCAAAACCAGAGGATCTTCTCATGAAGGGAAGAATGTCCACTGATGAACTTCCTCCCAGTTAAGTTTGAGGCAAGGCTTGCAAGCAGAGATACTGATTACCTGATATCTCTGTGTCTTTTCAGGAATTCCAGCTCTTCCTCCCGCACCAGAGGACATCTTGCGGCACCGCTGAGACCGACATCTAGGGTGCCATAGCATCCCCTTGCCAGGGTTAAAAGTCAGTCGCCGGTTGATGGGGTTGGGAAGGAATTTTACCCATAATCCGCCATTAAACTTGGCCCATGGGGTTTTTGCCTTTCCTGTAGCAATGTTCACCCTAAGTTAGCTGTTCACATGTTAATGTTAAATAAATAGTGAAATATATTATTTCATGATTTCACTCCATTCTGCTTTTGCCTCTGAACAAAGAATAAAAATGCTGTAAAAATCAGCAAGAACATTGGTGTTGAAATACTGCTAAGAGTGGAGAAGGAAGAGAAATCAGTACTACTTTCTGTGTCAGTCCATTGGGAAGCAGGTCTGGAGCCGAGGAGCAAATCCACCCACATCGGGACAGTAAATCATGTTCCTCCCTTCCCAGTGGACAGGATGGATCACACAGGTTCATATCAGAAGACCCTGGGATCATTTCCTCTAGCCCTGCACACATGGAGCCCTTTCTTCCTCTCTCAATTTCAAGTGCCTTTCCTTCATATCGGTTGTTGGGATGGTTTTGAAAGGAGAGGGAGACAGGCCAGAGCAGGCAAAGGACTTGAGACCAGATGCAGCAGGCTTTGAGTCATGGAGCTTTTGTCACCCCCCTGGAAGAAGCTGCACTCTTTTGAATTTTCCTCTCTTATACAGCAGCAGTGCTGCTTTCCCCAGCATCCAGAGAAGGAAAAATGGGTCCTACCTAATTAACATCTCCCACCAAAAGAACAGCAGCTCTCTGGGATTAAGCCTCCTTAATGCCAGAAAGCTGCTCACAAAGAAAAGCTGGAGCAACAGACTTTTGAGCATGGAGGGAGGGAGTTAAGATTTAATGCCTCTTAACAATCTTAGCTCTGTTGTAACACAGAAACCAGTTCTTGGTTTTACAGTACATCACTGCAAAGAATCTCAGAAGAAGGGTCATTTTCATGTCTTATAGAAGTTATTCTGATCAAGCCAACTTCCAAACTTCCAGGAACAGAGATGTTCTAAGTAGCAATTTTCCTCCCTTTGGGGCATCATATATATTTTTGGGGACATATATATTTTCCCTTTTTCTCCTGGTTTGGGTTTGTGCGAGAGTACTGTCTTTGAATCGATAAGTCCACAGTTTTTCTTATCTTTTCCCAAAATTGAGTCCCTCTCCCTCCACCTTTCTGGAGGTCTTCAATTCTTATTTCCTTGTGGGCTCCACAAATTAACTTCTTTTCCTATCAACCCCTACTACTCTGCATCAGATCTATTTATTTCCAAACTCTTCTGCCTTGTTCTGGGTTACATTCCCTGTCATAGGATCTACTCAACTATCTGGCATTAACATTGTGGAGTGGTTCAAGTTTCCAAACTCTCTTCTTGCATAGCTATTTTGGACATGCTCACCAAGTTGACTCACCTCTACACTTTTAATTATTATAGATGTTTTTAAGTATGATATAGGAAAACAAATTAGAAGTTCTTAAGTGAATAGACAGGGAAGAATTTCAATTAAGGAATCAATGCATTAATAATCTGCTGTTGGTTATTTTTTGGAAATGACTGCCTCACTGAGTACATATCTTGCATGTAGAAATTCCTGTGCGCAAATCTGGGCATCTCCATTTAAAAAAAAGGTTCTCTGGTGCAATGCTAGGCAAGTTCTTCCAGAGCTCTAAAACTTGGCTCATTTATTCCTTTTAATGCATACAATAGTGGGGAAGAAATTCTAAAAAACAAGAAATGGGAATGCTATTCTATAATTTGACAAGCACACAAGAATGAAATCAGTTCTGGAATTGGCAGTAATCCGCTAGTTGTAGCCAAACTGAGTTACCGCAGGCTGCAACTATTATAATTATTACTTCTTATACCAACTTGTTCTCTCAGAATGTTTCATCCGGGTCTGATTCCCCAGTGTAGCATCCATAGACAATAATATCCTGTCAGAAACTGTCTTTGGTCTGCATTTCAACTTCACCTGCCTCTTGATTTATAATTAAAAAAAAAAAAAAAGTGGCACGCAAAGCACTTTCCACCAGTACAGTATCATCATATCTTAGAAAGTTTTCAGGCCTATGTAAGGCTCACATGCATTTCAGAACACAAATTTGCAGCCTAACGGCAGCCCTTTGAGGTAGACCAGTCAGGGTTATTTCTGTGGCTTTTCACTCCTGGTGCTTTATCTGGCAGTAGGCAAAGGTAGGCCAGGAGGTGATAGGGAATCTCTTCAGGAGTCAGAAAGAAGGAAGCATCTTTACCAGGTTGTCTGGTGAGTCCCACTAGGGCAGCCATTTTGTGAATGAGAAACATCCTGCTGTGCCAGCCATGTTGCGAGCGTGCCTGTCACATGCTCTCAGAGCAATGGATTTCCTGTTTTATGTTAGCATGTTGTAATCTGTCTCCTACTGCAGACTGAGAGAATTGTTCTGAATAAGAGCTTAAGCAGATTTGCAGAAAGAAATAGATGTACTATCCAAGGAA
Organism: Python bivittatus; assembly: GCF_059951505.1. Classification (NCBI taxonomy): domain Eukaryota; kingdom Metazoa; phylum Chordata; class Lepidosauria; order Squamata; family Pythonidae; genus Python; species Python bivittatus. The sequence continues at coordinate 2,860,615 of NW_028277050.1, forward strand.
GTACAATAAATTCCTCTAAGCACTACATAAGTTAAGATAAGTTTCTGAACAAAGCCTGATCCAGCACTCTCTTTCCTTAGCCTCCAAACTGGATCGGGGTTACAGAAGGCTTTGTGACTTGTGTTTCTGATTCTCCTTCCCTCCACTGACACCTCCCTAATGGTGTCTCATTTAAAGTGGAATGTATAGAGTTCAGCCATATTCCATGAGATCAACTTTTTATTTAATTTATATTATATTGGGATCATAATCCTGTGAGTTTGATTTATAAAAGAAAATCTAATTCTTTTAGATAGAAACTGAACAAAATGTTGCTACAGAAAGAAGCAATAGCGAAGGGTGTAAATAGAAATTAAAAGAATTTTTTGAAAATAATGTAGATAAAGGCACTGATTTAAGAATGGTTTGAGATGCAAGTAAAGCTTTTATTAGAGGTTATCTGATATAACAGTGAACTTAAAAAGAAGAGTCAAGAGAAAACATAAACTATTTTGGGTGAGTTAAGAAGAAAATAAGAATTAAAGAAATTTCCAGAGAAGATAAGTATTTCTCAACAAATTAAGCTGATTTAAGATTGAGTTTGCAAATAAACCAGGGAAGTGGCTAGCATATAAAATACAAAAAGAAAAAGAAAAGAAAATGATATTGAAATTACAAGAGGGAAATACTGTATTAATGGATAATGCAGCCATACAAAAAGCATTCCATCGATATTATTCCAATTTATATAAAGGAAGAGACATCTTGGCAGAGAGAATAGATAAATATCTAAAGAAACAAAATTTACTGAGGATTACAGAGGGACAGAGACAGATTATGAATAAGGGAAGTTTCTGAAGCAATCCAAGAGATTAAATTAGGAAAGATGCCTGGAGCAGATGGATTACCAGGCTCTTATTACAAATGTTTTGAGGACGAACTTTTATAACCTTTACAAAACACAATGAATTCTATCCTACAGGTAGGAAAACTGCCAGAGAGTTGGAAAGAGGCCAATATAGTACTAATACCTAAAAGGAATAAGATTTGACTTCAACAAGAAATTATAGACTAATATCATTATTGAATAATGACTACAGGTTGTTCGCAACTGTTTTAGCTGATAAACTGAAAATAATTTTGCAAAAATTTATTCATGAGGATCAGTGTAGGTTTTTACCTAAAAGACAGTTAAGGGACAATGTTAGAAATGTCTTGGACATTTGGGAATATTTGGAGCAACGTAATGAAAAACAAGCCACATTGATTTTCTTAGATGCAGAGAAGGCCTTTGACAGTTTGGATTGGGCTTTCTTGTTCAAGGTTTTGGAAGATATAACTTTTGGAGAGAAGTAAGATTGATTTATACTTCACAGAAAGCACAAATAATTGTTAATGGAGATCTAACAAAAACCTGTGAGATACAAAAAGGAACAAGACAGGGTTGTCCACTGTGCCCTCTCTTGTTTAATATGGTTCTTGAAATATTGAATAGATATATAAGACAAATGAGAGAAGTGTGGGAGTAAAGACTAAAAAAGGAACATATAAGTTAAGAGTTTTTGCAGATGACTTGGTATTGGTTCTGGAAGATCCTTTCAAAGGGAACTGAAATATTAATGAGCAAATTAAAAGAGTTTGGCACATTAGCAGGTTTTAAGATTAATAAACAGAAGATGTTGTTAACAAAAAGTATGAAAATAGAAGATCAAACAGAATTGATGAATAAAACGGTTTTTAAGACTGAGAGGAAGGTACAATATCTGGGTATGACTATGACAAAATGAATTGTATGTTATTTCAAAATAATTATATTAAGACATGGAACGAAGTTAGAAAAGATATGTTAAGATGGGAGAAATTACAACTGTCATTGCTGGGGAGAATTTCTGTGATAAAAATGAATGTTTGCCTAGAATGATGTTTTTGTTTCAGCCAATACCTATTTTGACAACTGATGCATCATTTAAACAGTGGCAGAAGGATATATCTAAATCTGTGTGGCAGGGAAAAAGCCCTGGTTAAATATAAGGTATTACAAGATGCAAACGAAAGAGGAGGATTGAGTTTACCTGACCTGAAATTGTATTTTGCAGCTTGCTGTTTGGATGAAAGAGTGGGTGTTGCTGAGAAATAGAAGGCTTTTGGAATTAGAAGGACATGACCTGAGTTTTGGGTGGCATGGATATTTGTGGTACAATAAAGTCAAGGTTAATGTGGATTTTAAAAATCATTATGTTAGATGTGCCATACTGAGAATATGGAATAGATACAAACCCAAGTTGTGCCCAAGAAACACCTTTGTGGCCCTCAGCACAAGAAGCATTTTATATATGAGAAATAATAGGCAAACACAAATGGCTAACTTATCATGAGATACTAGAATTTAGTCAAGGGGAATGTAAAATAAAATCAAGAGAAGAACTGGTGTCAGAGGAACGTAGTTGTCAACGCTTCTCTTATTTACAATTATTAAAAAGAAAGTAGACAAAAGAATTTATGGTTTTGAACACTGTAAGACTGAGTTTGAAATAGAATTGTATAACAAATGATGAACATGTAATTACTAAAATGTATAAACTTTCATTGAAATTTGAAACAGAAGATGAACAAGTGAAAGAATGTATGATAAAGTGGACTAAAAATTGTGATAATATTCAAAAGGAACAATGGGAAATATGTGGCTGAAAGAATAGAAATTTACATTATGTTATGATCTTAAAGAGAAGTTTTATAACATGATATACCACTGATATATGTTACCGGAGAAATTGTCTCGAATGTATAAAGGCACTTCAAATTTATGTTGGAAATGTGAACAACAAAAAGAGACATTTTATCATGCTCAGTGGACGTGTAAAAAAGCTAGAAAATTCTGGATCCAAATACTTACACTGATTCAGAGGATTTTAAAGATGAATGTACAGTTGAGACCAGAGGTCTTTCTTTTGGGACTGATGGACAAACAGTTGAAAAAAAGTCATGGGACTTTGTTTTTATACATGATAACTGCAGCAAGTTTGTTGTATGCACAAAGATGGAAAGATATGGCACTACCCACAATGGAGGAATGGTTGGTGAAGATGATGGAACTTGTTGAAATGGCTAAATTGATTTTGTTTTATCAGAGAAAAGTCAATATCAGTGTTTACTGCTGACTGGAAATCCCTTATAGACTTTTTGTGTGAAACAAACAAAAAAAATGAACTTATGATTTATGGTTTTGATGATTAAACAGAATATATTATAGAAAGAAGAGAGCTGTGTTATACCCATAGAATAAGGTGTAAATTGATAATTGCATTTATAACTGCTGTAAAGAAGCTACTTCTTCGTATCTTTTTTTTCTTTTCTATTTTTCTTCTACTTTTTTCTTTTCTTGCACTTTTAGCGTTCTCTTTGATTTCTTTATATTAATTTATACTAGTTTTTATCTTTTTTTTAAGAAAATCTTTAATAAAATGAGAGAGAGAGAGAGAGAGGGAGGGAGAGAGAAGGACTACTTCTACTAGAACCCAGAGGGTGGGAGGGATAGAAAGGTCTTTCTATCCCTCCTGCCATCTATGGTAATCTATGGCCTCCAAAGAGCCCTTTTCCTGCATCCTGCAAACTAGCTTTTTAGCTGAGCAATTTTAAGCTGCCTTCTGCCAACCTCCTTGAAAACACTGGGCTGACCCTTCCTTCCTCCTTCTCTCCGTCCCTCCCTTCCTTCCTTCTTCTGTTTTACTCTCTTTTGGCTCACTATTATTGCAGAAATACAGTATTTCTTTAAAAAATAGCAGCAATGTTTTCGTTTTCTGCTTCTCTTTGCAGGATTCTTGTCAGATAGACTTGGTGGGCCTCCCAGATACATAGTTTCTAGCTTGTGGAAAATGTAATTAAGGCATTGTCTCACCTGATTCTGTGTGGATCTGACCTCACCACAAATATTAAATTAGCTAACCTGCAAAGGCTGCAGCAGAAAGGCAGGCAGCCCGGAACAGGGAACTAGAAGCACCTTATGCAGGCCTGTAGAAGCAGAGGTGGAAAGCTGCCTGTCAGAGGTTGCTCCCTCATTCATAGTGGTATACAAGGTTTGGAAAGAGGTTTGGTGCTCCTTCAGGTCCCTCCAGGTCACAGCTTTAATGTGGAAATGGCCTGCATTTTTCTGCCTCAAGAAACCCACATGCATCTTTCATGCTCGCAAATTGATAAAAAGGGTTGGGAGGAGTTTCAGCTCTGGTACAGTCACCTGAAGATTGGTGTAGGCAATCCTTGGGGCCGGGGACACATGTTCAGGATTGAAAGAACGTGCTGGGTACACTCCGAAAATGAAGGCCATGGGAAACTTGCCAATTCACACGGTGTAGCGTAGGAATCCCTCAAGCTTGCTTACCAATAGATGAATGGCCCCTCATAGTTCCCAGGATTGCTTTTATAGTCTCTGTGGGATCTTTGAAGAGCACACAGATGCTATGGGAAATTGATAGGCCACTACTGGTTGGTATTTGGATTGCTAGCAGGCCAGCTTCCTATGATTTGATTACAGGTATCTTTCTGAAAAGGAGGCAGGTGGGGCCTTGAATTGGGTTCGAAACAGCCTTGGATCCATCTGAGAGTTGCTCCTTCTATGGGCATATGGATCAAATGATTCCCTCACCCAGACTATTGCTGAAGGGCATTTCCCCATCTCACAGGTCTCACTTCCCATGTTTTGTCACCTCCTGTGCAGCCCCCACCAGCCACTGCTCTTCATCACTGACAAGCAACTGGTGGCCTTCTTGGGCTTCCTACATGACTACCAGCACCTCCAGGTTGGCTGGCACAGATGGGAGGTAGCTTAAATGACATTGGAGAGGCTGCCCCACCCCTTTTGTATGCCCCCCAAACTCTGTTGGATCCCAGGCCCCCATGCCAGCAAAAAAAGGGAGACTCTCCTCTCAATGGACAGGACTCACACCTGCTAAGCGGTGGGCAGTAGATACCAGGCAGTAGATACCACAGCTCATCTTTCCATATCCACGGAAAAAAAGTTTCTTCTAAAATTTTAAGATTACAACCCGGGAGCGTTATTATTACTATTATTTGACCAAGGAAGGTCAAATTGCCCAAGAGGCCCAGGAGAGAAGCAAGTCGGCATCTCTGGCCCCTCTCTGTTCTTTGTGCCACACGTGATTGTGTTGTTAGGCACACGCCTTTGTTTATTTGTTTACCCAAGTTCCAAGAGCCAGATAGAACTTGAGACGAGGCTTTTTAGCTAACAGAAGTTTTATTGGTCAAGAAACATTCTGGATGGCTCATTCAACACAGTGGCAAAGTGTTGAGGAGAACCACATCTGGCAAAGCAAACAACAGAGATTTTATAGACGTTTACAAATGTAATCAGATCGTACATCCCCTCATGTCCACACAAGGGATTTTTGGGATGGTCTAAGGAGGAGTAAAGGTGGGTCCTAAAGAAAAAGTTAGCTCAACTCTCTTCTCCTATACCAAAGAAATGCCAACTCCTTCTCTCTCTCTAGAATGCAGGGCCTCTTTCTTTGCAACTTTTACTAAGCTTGTACCAGGCTAATTGCTTATTCAAAGACAATCAGGCATTCAACAAAGAGATAAGGTGGGGGGGAAGAAACGCTGTGCTCTTTGCAAAGCAAGTTAACCCTTTATAAATAAGATAGAGTGCACTGTTACATGTATGTTTATACATTAAGTGAAATATATATATAGAATATAAAATCATATATTAAAATAATGCCCTTCAGTGTATTTGTGTTGCTCACGAACAGACAGCTTCCCACAAAAAAGGCAGAGGCCAAAAGCCGCCAAGAGAAACCGGGCCTGCCTGGCCACTCCTGGCCCCGAGAAAGTCGCCATCCTTGTGTGGGTTCAAAAAGTGGCAGTTGGGGATGTTTCTCCAGTTGCCAAGGAACAGGGTTCAAGCCTGCCTATAGAGCCACCATCCTTGTGTAGGTTCAAAAAAATGACTATTGGGAATGTTTCCCCGGTTGCCAAGGGAGCATGGTTCCGAGCACCCCTACAAAGCCGGGCCCAGGCTGCTCACTCACTTTCTGGACTCGCCTGCTGGCTGGCGGACGCCTCTCTCTGCTCCACCCACCTGTTCCCCTGCAGCGCCATCCAGCCTCTGCTATGGCGCTATGAAGGCTGTTCAGAGTAAGTGTGGCCCTCTCAGCCACCAAAAAAACAAGGGGAGGGGAGGAGGAGAAGGTCACAGGCCCCGATTATTCTCTCCCTAGCTCAGGTCTATTTCTTTGCTCCCATCTCCTCACAGGATGTCTTGAAAAGGTGCCCATGTTCCTGTTTTGTGAGCACCAAGGTGGAACACCTTCCTGTGCCGCCTGCCAGGTACCAAGGCCTCTCCCAAATCCTGGGCATGGCGGGGTGCCATTGACAGGCTGCAAGGCTCTGCAGGTGCCCCTGTCCCCCCCAGACCACTTCCTGTCCACAAGGGGCTTGCAGGGGAAAAAAGACGCCAGGCGGACTGGCTGGTGTTGGAAAGGGGAGGCTGAGCTAGCTGGATGTTCTTCCACATCTCACCTTCTTCCTCCGATCAGGGCCGAAGAGGCACAGGGACAACTTGAGGAGCAGGACAGCTCTTACGATATGGACGTCTCTTCTACCTCATGGGTAAGGAAGGTCTGGCAATGTGGCCAGTGGGAGTTCATGCTTCAGGTCCAGGGTGGAAGGGAGGAATTCTCCCCTGGGAGGCCCGGCCAGGCTGGCAAACTCTAGAACAGGAGCCCCTGGGATTCCTGGAGAGGCCTTTAAGGCTTGGAGGGCAAGAAACAATAGTTCATAGCAATCCTCCAGCTTCACCAGAATTGTGTAATTCTCCCTGGCACATTTAAGGGGCAGCTACTCTGAGCCTCCTCCTGACACTTCCGCCTCTCCTGGATTGAGGAGCCTCTTCCTCAATGGTCCTGCTTCTTCCTCCTCCATTTTCCCTGGCTCCTTTAGATATCCCATCCCCCTGGCCCACCATCTGGGAAGGGCATCTGAGGTCAAGGACTGGCAGCGGACCCATCTCCTCCGTGCCTGGTTTCTCTCCTGCCCCCAGTGGAAGATTCCAGATGGGTGGTTTATTAACTAGCCACCAGTCGTCAGGTCACAGCTGGTTGGAGGGACAAAATGGTGACCGAGGAAGAGGCTGAGTATAGAATCACCCTGTTTTCCTGACCCCCTCCGAGGCGAAATGAGAGACGGATGTGTCTTCCAAATGGTGGAAGAGTCTTATCAAGAAGGTTGCCAAGTGCCCAACCTTGAGCATAGCCTGTTTTGAGAACAGCCACTCCTTATTCTGGAAGCAATATCCTCTTAACCTTAAGGCTTCTGAAGGTGCTCTTCCTAGGGGGCTGAACCTTGTGCCGTAGGCTTTGGCATCCTATTGGGATGCAGAGAGCTTTGGATTTATGTCTTAATATGAATAAATGTCATTTGCAGGATTCAATGGAACTCCAGGGCACCTCCAGGACCCACAGCCTGGAAGATGTGGAGACCATTCCCGATTGGGCAAGGTACCTGCTCTCAGCTGAGGGATTCTGAAGACCCCAAGAAGACAGCTGCCTTGAAGAAAAAAGGCTACGAGTAACGTCTGCAGAGGGGAGGGATAGATTTCTATGGGATGCATGCCCAGCCCCCTGGACAGGAAGACTTTCTCTTCTCTCCTGAATCAATGGGAAGGGGGGGGCATTTGGGACCAAAGGGGGAACAGATGATGAAGGCATGTAGGCATTGACCACATGCTTAAAGCACAGGAAATTAAGCAAGCTTCTGATTTGCCTGAAACCTAATTTAAAATTTCACAGCAGAAAAGGAAAAGGGAGTGGTGGGAAAAGGAAAACAAGGACTCTCCCATCTCAGCCTCCTGCCCAACTGGTCGCAAGGGCTACTGCTTGGCTCAGTAGCCAAGGTCAGGTCAGGTCAATCCCCTTGGCAGGCCGTGTGGCCACTCTTGAAAGAGGGCCCACGGCTAGTTTTGATCTTTGGGCCCTTCAATCTCTCTCCAGTGATGAGGAACCAGAGCAGAAGAGGCAAGGGACCTACATGATAGAGGAGATCTCCACTGCATCGGTAAGGCATAACCAGCTGCTCACCCTTGCAAAGGCAGAAGCCCCATCTCTGTGGGTTTGAAGATATGCCAGCAGGCAGATGGCACGGTGGTGGAGGCTGGGGTGATATTTATGGACAGACTCTGGAAAGGACAGGCTATCTGTCGGAAGTGCGCTCCTGCTCTCTTTTTTTTCTTCATCCTCCCTCTGCTGCTTTCCATCGCCCAGTGGATGGAAACTGAGGAGACTTGCATCTGCCAGTTGGTGCAATCTTCTTTCCAACCTGGTTTCCCAATGCCCCTGACCTTGTGTTGCCTCCTCTAGTCAATATGGTCAGCCCTCATTCAACAATCTGAAACTGAGAACCTCAAATGCTCTCTTATTTTCCCAAATAGGGACTAACCCTCTTTATCCCTGTATTCAGATGAAGAAAGTTTGGGCTGTAATTTTACGATTCATCAGAAGAAACCCAGCCCTTGGACAAGACCAGCAGCCTGGGGGACATGCAGTCAAAATGAGTCCTACTGCAGACTGAGAGAATTGTTCTGAACAAGAGCTTAAGCAGATTTGCAGAAAGCAATAGATGAGCTTTCCATGAGATCAACTTGTTATTTAATTTATATTCTTTATTAAAACTGTTCTTCAGCCAAAAAAGTTCGAAGTAGACATTCTGCTTTACAGTAACAACTCTTTAACTTGATTGATACTGAAAAAATGATCCACAGGTTGAGGACTTCCAGGGAACCTATAACTAGTGGATGGCCTATCCTGAAACTTTTCGGATCGATGTTTGTTTCAGCCATATGGATTGATTTTCTAGCCACACAGATAGGTATCTGGAACAAAATATCAGCAGATGGTCTACTTGCTTCCATGAGTTTTTGGTTTGGGCTCCTTAGCTTAGCTTCCTATCTCTGAGCATTAAATGCTGTTTGAGGATACTTTTTTCCTTTGTCAGAAATTCCACTAAGTTGAGTAGAACTTACCCTCCAGGAAGTAATACTGAGAAGGGCTCCCTTATCTTTGTTTTACAGCTATGAGTTCATAGTTCCTTGATCAGGTTTAAGTGGCTTCTATTCTCCACAGATATTGTCCAGCTCTGCATGCTGCATTTCAATGGCTGATAGTTTAAACTCATCTGCTGCACCCAGATGAAAACATTTAGGTAATCTGAGTGCTTTTGAGAAGTCTGCCTTAAAAACAATCACCTCATCTTGATAACTGAACATGTGGTGCACAGCAAATCTGCCAGAAATGGAGCCCATTAAGCTTTGAAAGGTACTGAGGGAATATAAAAAGCTAAAAGCATCATGATGAATTCAAAAGAACTTTTTATGAGGATGTACTGTCCATTTGGATGTATCTCCTCTTCACAGAAGCTGCTTGGAAAACTTTAGGTCAGTCTAAGGAAAAGCATTACAATCAGTTTCGGTTTCTCATAAGAGAGTCTGCATTAATATTTTCCCAGTAATTTAGTTACACAATGTTTGTATTTCTGACAGATTTGGCTCTTTATAACCAGAATGGATGCTTATTCAGAAGTCCCAGGTTAGTGTCCAAAAGACAAGTGTCAGTGAAGAAATGCAGAAGCTTGTTCTGCATATCTCTTATCTGTGCCAAGTAGCCCTAGGCTTCCTTCACCCCACCCCAAACCAGGAAAAAATTCCAGTTTCCAGAAATCCACTGGGCTGGCCAAGCTTGTGTGGGAAACAGCTGCTCTTTTTGTCTGTGCCTACAGCTACCATATTTGGGCTGTAGAACTCCAGATGACAGTTAGATGGCAGCAAAGAGATACAGAAACCATTAATTTTTAGTAGACTTTTGCTGCACTTTTACACCATCATCTGCAAGGAAAATTTGTGTTGTATGGCACTTTTATTTCCCAAGTTTCAATAAAAAGCCAATAAGAAGACTTGAGATGAGACTTCTGATGAATAGCAGATGTATTTTGATCAAGACACAGCTGGGTGACCCCAATCAACACATTAACAAGAGATGTTGATGGAATCACACCTCACAAAACAAACATCAGAGGCTTTGTAGACATTTAAATCTGTAATCAGATAGTACATCCCCTCATACCCATACAAGGGATTTTTGGGACGGTCTGAGCAAGTGAAAGGTGGTTCTTAGGAAGGTAAACTTAAATGTAACTTTTTCTTCTGGTTACCAAGGGAATGGCATACCAGATTCTTCTTATCTTTTTCTGGAATGTAGGGCCTCACAACTGTTGCAAAAAGCTTGGTACAACAAACCCTGCCAGCACCAGCCTTGTATTGAGCTTGTACTCGGCTAATTGCTTATTCAAAGACAATCGGGCATTCAGCAAAAAGATAAGGGGGGGGGGGGAAGAAACCAGTGCTCTTTATAAAACAAAAGCAAGTTAACCCTTTAGAAATAAAATAGAGTGCACTGTTACAGGTATGGTTATACATTATGTGAAGCATATAGTGTGATAGTTCCATGTGGCACTTTGTATAGTATTCTTTCCTTCTTAAAATCCATAATGCTTGCCTAAATAGCCCCCGTCCCCCCCCCTTTTTTTTTTACTAGAGTGGTTTGGCTCCATTGCGCCTTTGGCATTTTTAAAGTTAAACAAAACAAAACAAATAAAAAAAAAGTTAAGAGAATATCCAGATCTATCAAGCAATGTGTAAGTAATTCATGGCACCATGCCATATAGCTCAGCCAGGCCCCTCTTCCTTCTCCCATTGTATGGATGTGTGCATATGTGTTCTCTCTGTGTGTCAGTTGAATCTTCCATTCTCCTTGCATGTCTGTTGTCCTCCCTACTTAACTCCTGCCTCCTATCAGTCTCAGCTCTCCATGAAAAGCAATGCAGAGTGGCATGTCCCCAGTTGATGCCCTCCCTGTCCTTCAAAACCTGTGGTTGGACAAGTTTCTAATTTTGTGTGGGTAGGAGCGTGATAGGATTTAAAAGTACATATGCCCAAGAAGACTCTCCCACAGGAAGGAAAATGATTGGCCATTGTTTTCCTGGAACAGAAAGGTGGGAGGGCACAGCAGGAAGGGTATTGTCCAATGGGAGGTTGTGGCAGCCTGCAGTTTGTACGGTACTGAAGATTTTACGTACTGAGACTGTTGTCAAAGAGTCTCAACAGCATTTTCTTAAACTGGCTTAGATTCAAGCTAGCATGTGCGCAGGGGAAGAGCACCTTGAAATGCAGATATGTCCTAAGTTGGGTCATCACAATGATAAGCTATCCAGAACTTTTGATCCCTTCTCCTTCCCACACCCTGCTTTTTGTGAATTCTTATTGACTGCAAAAAAGGATTAGAAATAAGGGGAATCTGCTCCTTTTTTTTCAGTCAGTAAAGTTATTTCATATATTGTGGGCCTATTTGGCTTGGGATTGTTGATTTTAACTGTCACTTTGTGGTGATTCTTTCTATTACAGGAATGCATTTAAAGTCAGATAACATAGTAAAGTTCTGTTAGACAGCAAAAATGGGTCTTGAAATCCAATGCATCTGAAAGGTATCATGCCAGAATGCCTGTGATACCGACCCTATTCCCAATTACATAAACATTAATTCAGTAGTTTTTTTTTTAATAGCCAAAAATCTCACATCTCATGAGATTTCAGAGATCATGCAACTTGGATATTGTGCAAGATTTCAATCATTTGAAATCTTACACAATATTTTTATTTTACTTCATTTTTATTTAGGAGTGAGTGAGAGATTTATTTTTATTTTACTTCATTTTTATTTAGGAGTGAGAGATTGATGGCACTTAAGTTTTTCAGTCAGTTGCACCTCTGATGCAATGCAAATGGAAAATATAGATATGGTTTAAAAATTCTCCTGCAACATATTGTCTATGACTTTTCTAATCAGCGCTGCATCAGCCACACTTCAGATGGGAGACAGACATAGAAAATATTGGATTGTGACTATTTGACAATGACTTCAAGGAATGTATACTCTTATACTTTTGTTAGGTCTTCCCAATAGGTTACTGAGTCTTCCCTGCCTCTGATTAAGGAAAACTCAGGAGAAGGTTTAAAGTAAAAAGAAAAACAGCTCTTTATTTGGCCAGACAAAGCAATCGGGTGGACCACTCCTCAGAGACAACAGGTCTCGAGAATGCCACAGCCAAAAAGGCGGCAACAGGCAGTATTTATACTAGTAGCAGACCATAGCAACAACCGTTATGCAAATTGGATGTCAATCATTTTTGCCCGCGAATCCCAGACATCCTATTATAGTGTATGTGTCTGTCATGCCTTAAGCTAATGGCGTCTCCAGCACAAGCGTGGTTCACAAAAGCAAAATGGTGATGATTAGGCTAAAATGATCGTCCCTTTTACTTCGCTATTCTGCAATTGTTAAAAATGGAATTAAAATGGATGTTCCCCAAAAGACTGGTAATGAACACTTTACAGATCTTTCTAGAACTGTTTACTGAAAGACACAGGAATCTTCAAAGCTTTAGTAGTGTTCCGCCTATTCATGTTTCATCCCTGCCCTCCCCAAGATGCCAAAAATCCAATCTGAAGAAACACGGGAGGATAGGTCAAACAGTGAACAAAAGTTAGTAATTGTGAAGATGAAAGTTTGTGTGGAAATGCCATAATCTGAACCCCCTGTAAAATTGTGTGGACAAAGTATCACACTGAAAGGAGCCTTCCAGATTCTCTCATTCATGACATTTACAAAGGACCCAGAAGATGTTGTTTTTCATTTGGAACCCTCCCATTTTTAATACTATGACAGAAAATTATTTAGGGAGGGAAAGATGGAATAGTTGCATGATTTCTTTCGACCGCTATGACTGCTGGGAACATTTTGCCTGAAAGTATGCAGAAATGCAGTTTGCATTCAAGTTTCGTAATGTAAGGTTTTGTCTATGAGTTTCAAGGCAACCAAATTTTCATTTAACACTAAGGGCAAGTTTATCATAATCACACTAAAAAAATTAAGTAAGGCAGCTCACAGAACACTGAAGTACTGCAGTAAACTTGGGCTTACCAAGGATCAAGTATCAAGTATCTTGAAATACTTACACTTGCAGGTATTTTTTACAAAATCTTAAGTATGCACAGAAAAATATACTGTGCAGAGAAGTCCTTATTTAGACTGCATGACATCTTGGCCAATATGCCATTTGTGGGTTTTGGAAAGAATTCAACAAGCAGTAGTAAATAATTAAAGGTTAGATCCAAAATAATAGCAGATTGTTTCTGTTCACCCAAGGGGCCAACTTTTAAGTTATTTTTAGGTCTCACAGGGGGGATAATGCCACCCACTAGCTCTGCCCACAGCAGTGCTTCCTGCTCTCACTCTGAATCGGCTTTGTAGAACGCAGCATAGTTAATCACACAGTGATGATGCAACTCATGTAAAATAAATATAGAAAACTTTGCTCTTGCAGAGCCTTTAACTCCAAATAAGTGCAAGGGAGAAGCCATATTGTAAATTCAATATTTACCCTTCCCCCAACAATTTACAAAGGACTCCATGCTAATAGTTCTCACTATTCTACAATCAAACTTGAAACTAAGTCATTAAGTTGGAAATGGCACACATTAAAAAGGAAAATGCATCAATTCTCTGTTGTTGGGGGGGTGTGTGTGTGCAGGGGTGCTGTCCTCACTATAAAAATGTGCTTTATTTTTCTTGGGACATGTACTTGTTTTTTTCCCCCCTTATTAACATTATTTTGTTAATGGTTGTAGTGCTGTATAATTTTGACACAATAAATAGAAAATAACATAAAATCATCACAATATTCATATACACACACACACACACACACACATATATATATATATTAGCATCAGCAATATCCTCTCAGACCCCAGGCTGCTATTTTATTTCCCACAAAGATTACTCCTTTAATCAGTTTGGAAGGCTTTTCAGAGATAATGTACTGGCAGCACATGGCATATATTGTAAAGTAACGCGCCCTTTCAGGCTTGAATTTCAAGGCATTACTCAAGATAGCCAGGTTTTTTTGCCCACGCTTGGTTCAGGGCTGAAAATGGAGGGAAGGCAGACAACTTGATGCTTTAGTCCAAAGTGCTGAGGCTCAGATTCCCCTGCTCCTCACCTCCAACTAATCCATCATTCTTGTCATGATGGCAAGAAAGCGATACAGTAATCTGTCTCTCTGGAAAAAGAAAAAGATGGTCCTGCTGCAGCCTTTTATATTTTCTTGAATTATAACACTTTCTTTTCCATCTGACTTTTCATGAGGAGAGTTAAATGATTTTTTTTTTTTTTTATAAGCACGAAAGCATGCAGGTTCTTCATTCATTATCTGTCCCGGGCCCAGCAAGCTGAATCCATCTGCAAGCTGTTTTTTCCCTCCCCCAAGACCCTTTTAGGAAAGGTTTTTTTCTAATTTGGAACAGATTCACTTCCAGCAGATTCTCTTTCAGTTGCTTTTGCCATCATCTTGCAACAAGCTGCAGCAAATGGATCCATACGTGCCATTTCAGAAACATGAGGAGTCAAGAAAGGAACACCGACACCTAGGCACGTAACCACAACATTCGAGCAACAATAGGGTAGACAAATGGTGTAAAATTTAACAGAAGATTGGGGTTGCTTCATTTTTTTGCTTTTTGACCATTTCCAAACTTCATTTTTTTTTCTTTCCAATTCTATAGCAAGTTGGGAAAGAATTATGGGAAAGGTCTTAGGTCCCTGTCTGTCAGCAGGATTGCTCTGAAAACAGACCAGAAAAATACCAAATCTGATGCGGTGGGGGTGGGGGGGCAGCAAAAGAAAAACATGAGTTCAAAAGTGAGCTGGATCTGGGCAGGGGCTGTGGAGAAAAGCATTCCCTAATCCAGTGTTTCTCAATCTTGGCCACTTGAAGATGTGTGATTAGGGCAGAGTTTCTCAGCCTTGGCCACTTGAAGATGTGCGGATTTCAACTCCCAGAATTCCCCAACCAGCCATGCTGGCTAGGGAATTCTGGGAGTTGAAGTCCACACATCTTCAAGTGGCCGAGGCTGAGAAACACCGCCCTCATCATTTCCCACAGTGCAGCCCTACAGGAGAGGCAGCTGCAGGGTAGGAGTCAGAAGGCAATTGACTGATCCATTCTAAGCCCACCTCCCTCCTGATCACATGACCCAGAGCAGGCTGTACGCAGCTCATCCTGTGCTTCCCAGATACAACATGCGGAAAAAGTAGAAGTACACCATACACATCGCACCTGCTGGTAAAGGGGTTGAAAAGAATTCTGAAAGACACGATTTGCATAATTTCCCTCCCTTATTTTAATCATGCATGTGTGAGCCTGGCCTACTAATTTGCAAAGGAGAAGGCCACGCTAAAACTATTTTCCAGGACGTGGAAAGCGCTTTCAGACCAATTTGGAAAAATACAGATACGTCCTAATCAAAATGGCACTTTTCCAGTGGACCAAAGCTGAATTTGAACTTTCCCTAAATTTCTTCTGTAATTCACAGGGACACAAAGATGGGGATTGTATGTCTGCAAAAGTAACTCTGTTTGACTGATTGATTGATTGATTGATTGACGTTTCTCCCAAGGGGCTCCATCTAAGGGAAACTCCAAGATAAGGAGTGCAGCAAGTGAAAGATAGGGTGTAGTTTGGAAAGTGACAGCCCTAGATGATTATGGCATGGCTTTCCAATCACAGGATGTTTGGGGTTGTGGAAATTTCAGGAGGTTCTAGAGTTAAGTGCTTTCTACAAGAATTCATTCCCAGGAGCAAAAGCATTAACAAAGTACTGTATTGTTGCGTTTGTGAAATCTGGAAGGGTATAGTACTGGATGTTTGCATGGAAAAAAAAGCCAAATCCTTCTGCCTTGGCCATTATTTTGGCCACGTCTATCATCAACACTTGTCTCACTGGATTTTCTATGACTTTTAGGCCAGCTGAGAAAAAAAAACTTTAAAAGCCCCAAACTATTTTGCATCCATCATTAACTCCCTAGCCTCTGCCTTTATTCTTCTCTGGGTTTTCCCCCTCAGATTTCTCACATAAGAGCATGTCTATAAAGAATGCCATTTCAAACAAATTGTTCATCCCCAAATATAAGGAAACAAAGGACCTCCCCCCAGTTTGAAGACCACCCTCTTACACAGGAACCACTTGCTGTTTTCTTGCAAAGGTCACCTCTATACTGTAGATAATTTTCATAACAGTCCCCCCCCGAAAAAAATCTGTTTTAGAAACTCCACCCTCCTCATGTAAATAGCGCTCATGCACAAAACATCAGGCCCCTTTTAATCTGAAAACGGCAGGCCAGTAAGATTCACCCCAAAGGGTCAACTTTACCTGCAAATTTCTTCCAATTTGGCCAAGAATTAAAATATGTATATATTTAAAAATAAATCACAGGACTAAGACTCTGCATTTACTCCTCTAAGATTTGACAGACTTTATCACCTAATAATTTGATATTATTCCTGAAACTTTCATCTGACTATGTCAAATACAAAAGCAATGTAGCCGTTTGCTAATTTCTAATAATAGTCAATGGGAGAATCAGATTTCGGAACTGTGATTTGGATTTACACTCTGAGCCAAATAAGAGTGCCTCTGGCCCAGTCTAGGCAAAATGGACTGTTTCTGAATCTCTATCCCAGGTTCCAGACTAAATCTTGCCATTATACTTATCTGCTATTTTCTAGATTAGAGGTGAGTAAACTTTTTTCAGGCAGCAAACACACTTCGTATTGATTGATTGATTCAAATTATTCCGTGGGTGGTTGCAGTGAATGGATGATGTAATAACATTACTAGGACTGAAGCTGGTTTTCATGCCTTTCATGTATTCTTGGAGGTGGGGGGAGTGTTACAATATGAGAAACTTTCATTAATCCTTGCAAAAATGGAATGTACATACCTTCTACCTTCTTTTAATAAACAGAGCCAGCAACCACAACACTAAAAGTAGATGGGTTTGCTGTGAAGTTTTAGCAACTTGGGGAATTACAGAATCTGCAAAACTAGGAATGGGGACAATATGTGGGGCATGAGTTTTGTGCCCTGTCCAATGTGAAGGCCATTTGTTCAATTTGAGAGGGTACATTTAGTTATATGAACCCCAGCTGGAATTTGAAGTGGTATCACTCTAGACATGACTTATCACCTTCATGAAAACAGCTTGGTTTCTTCTGGAACATAATGGCTCCATCTACTCCAGTACTTGTGCAGTTGTTTATAAGAAAGGTAGTGTTTGACTTCAGATGAAGAATTAAGGCTCATCTGGATGTTATCAAGTCAGGGGAGAGAATCAACACACAACTGCTTCTTATCAGCTGAGAATCAAATATATAGAGACCCATAAATTCAGGAGATGAGATCAGGAGACAAAACAAAAACAAAATCAAGGGTTCAAATGGAAGTCAAAGAAGCAGGAGTCCAGATAATAAGAGGTAGCAATGCTGAGTTGAAGGTCAAAGCATAGTCAGAAGAGCTGTCCAAAATCCCAGAACCCAAAATGTCAAGATAATACAATTTGAATCTGCGTTATTACTTTTGTTTCAAAAATTCTCAACTAGAAGTTTTTATAAGGAGCTCTTTTCTAGCCATGTTTCTGCTCCAGCTTTTTCCTAAATAACATTCCAGTGGTTTCAAGTTGTTTGTTTACATTTGAGTCTCTACTTTTCAACAGTGAGGGCTCCCACACTCTTATAGGCTCAGGGGAGGGCCTGGTCCTTCTTTTGATCA
This sequence comes from Python bivittatus, assembly GCF_059951505.1. Classification (NCBI taxonomy): domain Eukaryota; kingdom Metazoa; phylum Chordata; class Lepidosauria; order Squamata; family Pythonidae; genus Python; species Python bivittatus. Next base: position 2,878,319 of record NW_028277050.1, read on the forward strand.
GATGTAAACTGCACCGAACAATACTTTCCTTCTCCTCATCGGCCATTTTCAGAATGTATGGCAATGCCTACTGAGACTTCTTCCTTTGAACAATGTCCATGAGACTGATCCATGACAATTCCTTCAGACGGATGTAATGTTTTCTTTAGAGTAGAAAAGAAACAACCCACATATTCCTGTGGCTTTCGATACTGTATGTGTTACAGAATGTTCCAATATTGATGTTCTTTCCTCTCCTCGCACTTTTAAGCAGGATGATATAGGAAGTCATAGAGAACGATTTTATATAATAGTTCTATTAAACATGCCTGAGAATCAAATAAAATGGAATACTAATACATCTGAAATGCAATCTTGAATTCAAACCTGAGTATGAAATTCTACCTCAAATCTGAAATCTAAATGCCCCCTGATTGCATTGTCAGAGTCACATATAAAATCTTGTAGAATCTTATAACTTATTGCATATTAAGAGATATCAGTAGCTCTGAAATGCTCAGTCCAATTGGTGTTTGTGCATTGCCACTGCTGTTTCCACAGACTTTCATCCTGTACATGGTGAATTTCTATTATCTATAGTCCTACTTTGTCACAGAGTTACCGCTGAGTGGATTCATCTGTGGATTCATCAATCATCATGTGTGTTCTGCTGTTTGGAATTGCAGTCTGCAAAGTTGTTGTTGGGTTTTGTTGTTGTTATTGTCTTTAATTCATCAGATAGACTGGCTATTCTGGTTCTACCAAATTATATAAAGTTTGGGGGCTTAGAAGAAAAATTATTTCAGCCACTTTGCTGTTGATTCTTCAAGCAACTGCCTGCTAAGAGCAAAAGTAGGTAACATGGTGCCATCAACCAGGCTTCCTGGCTCTTCTCTTCTCTTCTCTTCTCTTCTCTTCTCTTCTCTTCTCTTCTCTTCTCTTCTCTTCTCTTCTCTTCTCTTCTCTTCTCTTCTCTTCTCTTCTCTTCTCTTCTCATCAGAAAAAAGATCTGGCATGCTGGAAAGCAAAGCACTAACCTCTTAGATCGCCTTTATATATAACTATGGGTACATATAGGATTCTTAGAAAATACTAATTGCAACTTACTAATTGGCTGGAAAGCAGGAGGAGAGGGGGGAAAAAAACCTGGAATGATAGAAAGATGGTAGGAGCGCTTGAGGGGATGGTGGGAAGGATTTACTTCCTGGTAAATCAATGGGTGTTTTGTGAATAGACTAATTTTCCCATTGGACTGTTTAGTAAGTGCCCCCATTGCATGCTTTCCAAAAATTAAACATGCCCACTGGCCAAAAATATCAGGCACTGTTTAGGGCTTAGGTTTTGAAACATGAGTGGCAAACTAATCACAATGGATGTTCATTAGCTTCTGATCACAGGCGGCATACCTGAAACTCCAGCTGCTGGGGAGCCACAGTGGAAGAGGACTATTGACCCTCTTTCCAGACTTTTGAGCTTCCTTGATCTAGCAAGGCTCTTCTTGTGCTCTTACGTTTAAAAACCTTCTGTTATTGGTCACACATCATAAGAAGGCTAATTTATCAAAGTTTTTGGTTATTTTAACAAGCTTTTTCTGAAATAGTTACCACCGTTTATCTCTGGATGCTTATATTTTCTCTAGTATGTGCACATGTGAGTGAGGGCAGTGCTCTTACAGTTCCAAAAGTTTATAAAAATAACGGTAGGTTTTTGTTTTTTTTACTTTTGCCAAGAATAGGCAACTTGGTGCTCCCCATCTGGGATCATTTTTAGTTTTGCTGCCCGTTGACTCAACCTGACTCCTGGTCACTACCCTGCAGACTTTTTGGCAACCCTGTTGGAAGTGGTTTGCCATTACATTCTTCCTAGGGCTGAGAGAGAGTGATTGGCCCACAGTCACCCAGATGGCATTGTGCCTAAGACGGGACTAGAACTCACAGCCAACAGTGAAAATTAAAACATACGAAAATGTTGAGGGTCAGCTTATCTGCAGGTGGTGCATTTTTCATATTATTCTGATTAAAAATTCAAGGGTTGGCTTATCCACATATGGGCTTATCCACAAATATATACAGTAATCTTTTCAGATCTGGCATATCTCTTGCCAAGGAGGAGGCAGTTTATTACTGATTTACAAGCCTTAGTTCTGTAGTTATTGCTCAAAGACGTAGAACCTCCCTAAAGACTAAATTTAATCCTCAAATACCATTCTTTTATGTATCTATAGAATCTAAGAGGAAAAAAATAAAAAAGTGATTATGTGCATAAAAATTAAAAAAACAGACAAAAAATAAAAAAAAATTAAAAGGAATCTTGAAGAAAAAAGAAAAAATATATATATATATAAGGAAAGGGAAAAAAAGTCACAGAAACTAATGACTTCCCAAAGGGGATGGCATGGTGATTTCATCTCTTTTCTTACACTGAAAATTTCAGAACAGTTTCAAACATTAACTGAAAAAAAGAAAACAATACTGTGTGTTGAAAAATAAGAGAGTTGGCAGTACGCTCAGACTATCTATAGGAATAAGAAAAACAAACACAAATTTTCATTTTGTGTGAGATGGGCGGCTATAGAAATACAATAAGTAAATAAATAATTAAATAAAAACTGAAGTGCAGAAAAAAAATATCACCATGTAGACTTTTAATCTGAGGCTTTTTTTTTTTTTTTTTTTCAAACTCTGATTTCACCCATGGCAGATTCCATAGAATGAAACACCATCAAGCGTATCCATCTGCAGATTTTAAGGATGAGATGAAGGCCTCTGCATTCAGGGGATTATCGAATTTGTGGATCTGATTAATGCAGAATATAGCTGGAAAATGCATAAAATATTGGAGTTGTATTGATCTGGCAAGACGTCGCGATTTTGTAAACTTCTTTCTTTGTTCTGTAACCTCTTTAGTGAAATCAAGATAAATTGATATCTTGCTTTGACTAGAGCCCCACTTCAAAGGAGACTTTATTGATTCCTGGTGAAATATGCGTAAAATCTCATCTCTTGTGGTAACATGGAGGAATTGCACAATAATAATATTGGAACTAGTTCCAATCTTCCTTCTCATTATAGGAATTTTAATCACATGATCAATCTCGACTGGAAAGTCTGTTCCCAAAGCTTTTTGAAAAAATCTTCCATAAATTCAGACAGGTTTGATTGGTTTGGAGGGTTTTCAATACTAATCACATGTAGGTTTTTCCTATGCAGTTGTGACTCCAGATAAATAATTTGTTTATCCAAAATATTATGACTGGCTTGAGTTATAGTCTCATGAGTATTTAAACGATCCATTTAAATACTCATCCATAGTGAGCCATTTTTTCTTGCATCGCTTTTAAATCACATTTAAGCTTTGCCAGATCTTGTTGGATCAGCTTCAAAAGCTGTACCTGAGCCAGGATCTCTTGAGTAAAGTAGCAGAAGAATCCTCCTTTGCCATCTTGCCTGGCTTGGCAGATAGTGGCGTGGTTGAAACTGAGGCAGCTGTTGAACGCTTAGGTCTAGTTGCCATTCCAATAGCTTGTTAAAAACAAAATAATATGTAATGAAAAGTTTTATTTACCGAATGATGAAAGTCCTTATCCACCCAGTTTGATAATACAGAAGTTTGAAAGCCTTTTAATCAGGAGAGAGAGAGAGACGTGCACTCACTGCAACATCCCAAACAGGGAGTCCTAGAGCCAGGTGAAAGTTGATTCCTTCCTTGAGTTGGGTAGAGTGAGGAATGCTACCGAGATGGAAAATGTGGTCATACTTAACTTTATGATTCAGCAATTAATGGGAAACCTATCTGAAACCCAAGGTTACCCTCCAAGATAAATCTAAAATATCTCTAACAGATCCAGCCAAAAATCACTCGCTCCCTTCATTTCCTTCCCATCCCATCTCCCAACTCCGTTGAAATTTTTCTAGATTCAGATGATTAATTGTAATGTAATACTTCATTGCTGAAAATATTTATGTTGGCTAAATCACTCTGCTGTCATCCAAACTGGTGACTAGTCATTTGCATTAGAAGATGAGCCTGGCAATTTGCCGTCTCGCAATTATGCTTGAGATCTCTTTTTAACAGGCAGTCTCATGATGAAGTACTATGATAGCCTCATGATTCATGTGAACTACTATATTCTGCATCCTACCTTTGCAATTTGTATGATGCACTGTAAGCAAAGCTCTTGCTTATGTAAAATCTGACACAGTAGTTCTGTCTTCTTCTGCAAGCTCCAGGTTACATGATTGCAATGTCCTGTCAAGTCCACGATGTCCAACTCTCAGTTCTGAAGCATTTTCACACAACCAGGCTTGGGTCAGATAAATACTTCTTTATTAAGAGGTACATGTAGCTTGTAAACAGAACATTGCTAAACTAACGCCTTGGGTAAACCTCCCTCTATTTATCCCCCCTCCCCTTATTGCCTGGTGTGTGACTCCTCTTCACTTGTTGTTGACCTCTCTCCTTCCTCCCCGAGCTTCTTCCTGGTTCTTTGGGCCCCAGCTGCCTGGCCGGCAATCAAGCCCGTCTAAATTGCCCATATATGGTTAAGCTGCTTCCCAACTCCCCTTACAACTATTAACAGCCACCCCCCCTCCTTAGTTAGGAGTGGCAGAAACAAATCAATCCAACTCCCAACGAATGCAATACAATGGAAAACAACAACAGTTGGGTGATGCAGGTTCTGACATGCCCTGAGGCCAAGGTAGCCTTTGAAGAATCTTTGTAAATATTGAATCATTGAGAATATGGTAATGAGACTATGGGATGCACTGGTCTGAACCAATTTCATCAGTTTTAAAGAAATACATTAAGCTGGTCTTGAATTGTTGGACTATGAAGTTCTAAGTGGCTTGGGACCAGGATGCTTAAAGGAGTGCCATTTTGATCCACCTAATTATTAAAATCTGCCCTTTTTTAACTGTACTAATTATTGAAAGTTAGTGATGACTAGTTGCTGTGGAGACAAACTTTTCAACAGTGGTGCTCTAATTATAGAATGCTCTTCCCAAAGAGAGCATCATCATCATCATCATCATCATCATCATCATCATCATCTAAACACTGTTAGAGTTGGTTTTATTCAATAGTTATTTTAATTGTTTGAATCAGTTGTCTTCTGTTTCAATCGCTGACTGTATTTGGGTTGAATTGTATGCATTCATTTTTTATATTGTTTCATTTTTCATATTGCATATTTTTATATTTCATATTTTATATTGTTTCATAGCTTTAATTAGACTTCTAAAATTGGTATCTCTGCCTTGAAGATGCACAGTCTGATTCTGTGGACAAGTCAGTGGCAAGGATTGCAGTTTTAATTGGGGGGGGGAGGTGGTGAAATCAGAATATGTGGAATGAATGAATGAATGAATGAATGTGTAATTGCTGAACTGAAAGATTGATTGCTTTTCTATTTTACCTTCACCTGCTTTGCTTTCATATTTTCATATGCCAGGAAGCTGAGGATGAAAAGCAGAGCTATGAGCTTGGCTACATATTTAATCTAAGGATGTAAACATTGCAGAAGAATATTTGCTATTAACTAATAGTTTCTCTGCAGATGAAGATCTTTACTGTCTGGCTACACTCAGCCACCACCACACGGGGCAGTACTATGTAGTGCAGAAATTGAAGATGATAAATGGTGCGAACTTTTGATGAGAAAGTTGCCTTCAATCTATGTCACTTTGCAAGCAACCTTTCTTCCCCCCCCCCTTTTTTTTAACAAGCTGGACTTCAGAGTTAAGTAAGCAAATTGTGATGAGCCTCTTAGGCTACTCTATGTGAGTTTGTGGACCTTTTATTTGAATAGTTTTATTTACTGTATATTGGTCGTGATGTATCTTGTATACCGCCAAGAGTCTGTAGGGATTTGGTGGCCTATGAGTGTAAAAGATAATTATGTTGATACTGGAAATTTGGACACCAGTCAAACTGATTCAGATCCCAAAGCTATTATCAATCCTGTTACTAGTGAATGCATGCCATGTACAACCCTTTGGGTAAATAGGGTTCACTCTTACAATTTGAGATTCTGGTATTATACGTAATACTGGACAACCTTAAATTCAGGCTGAGTAGTAAGCATATGTAAAAATAATCTACTGCACAAGACTGGACCTAGCTTCAAAAAGAAATTCAAATTAAATAAAACGATCTCCCAAGCCAAATAGCTTTCATCAGATTGTTCTAAAAACAAGCATGTTCCAAGTGTAAATAGTCTTGAGGCCACTAAAGGAAAAGAAAGCAATTTTAGAAGTACAGGATCAGCAGAAAAAAAAATTAGTGATGCTGAATTATGTTATTTATGTCATTTAAATGAACAGGCAATTCCAATTCCCCCCAAAATATTTTCAGGATATCAGAGCATGACCTTGACAAAAGAAAGGCATCTCAGTGGGGGACTTGTGGGACGAGCAGAAAAACTCAGTTGCTGTAAATCACGGGACCAGGTGGAAATTCAGAAGGATTTAGGAAGAGTGAAAGTACATGAGATGGGGCAGGGAGGCAGGGAATAACAGAGACCTTGACTGTGCTACATTTTGGGCCCAGGCAATGACCTGTTCTGACAAAGGCAGAAATTCAGGTTCTCTTAATAGAAGTTTATTGAAACTAGTATGACTGGTTTTCCAAATGCCATAATATTAAGATTTATTTTAAAGCATTCAAATGATTACTTCAATCATTTCTACTAGGGAAAAAGAAAAGAAAAGAAAATCAAGAGCACAAATATATTAAATTGGGTCCAGATCAGTCCAGATTATGCAAACCAGTTGTTAAAAAAAATTAGCTTGATCAAATTTAACAAACCGAGCAGGAGAGGCGTTTTGGAAAAGATAGGTCCAAGGGTGCAGCAACTCCAGGAAGGGTAAGCAAAGTTTTTGGTTCCTCTTTAAATGCAACCCCTTGATGAGTGCTTGACCCTTCCCTTCCCTTCCCTTCCCTTCCCTTCCCTTCCCTTCCCTTCCCTTCCCTTCCCTTCCCTTCCCTTCCCTTCCCTTCCCTTCCCTTCCCTTCCCTTCCCTTCCCTTCCCTTCCCTTCCCACTCACAGATGGTTCCAGCTGGCATTTAAATGGAACCTGGAAGGGTAAGTTGTTAGCTGTCCCCTTGCCCTGATTTTGTGTTCCTTAGAGCAAGAGCTGGTCCTCTACTGAGCTTCTAGGAGTTCATCCACACAGTTGCTTTTGCTATGCTTTTCTCCTGTCCCAGAGCCTGGAAGAGGGGCTTCTGTTGCCGTAAATGATGCCACCCTCACAGCACGCCTTAACTGCACCTCTGGAATGCCGCCGTGCGGTGTTCTGTCTGCATAGCTGTACCAAACAACTCTGTGAGAGCAGTGGTTGGTGGTTTCTCCTGGCTGAAACGGTCACCAACCGCAGGAAAAGCTGCTGCCAGCTGCCATACAGAATGTGTTATGGTGGTGCTTGTACAGTCCAAGTATTCCATCCAATCATTCCCCCCCCCTTTTTTTTAATCCCAAAGAAGTGTTGCCTATTGAACTAACAATTTGTCCAAGGGAGGAGGAAGTGTGCACCCTCTGCCCTTGAGAATGGAGGAAGAGCCACCTTTTGCCTGCATCCTACTTATGCTTTCCTAGGAGAAAATCCCATGGGGCCTTTCTCCTAAGGAGACCTGTGCAGGTTGGAATTATTGTTGGAATTGCTTGTTGCCTGATTCAAATAGTGTTCTCAAACTGGGTGAGCCAAAACAGGAATCCACATTTCAGGAATCCATGAAATCCTATATTCTAACCATCAATATTTTGGAGTCACATGAACATGGAACAGTTTTTGGTGACAAAAATGAATTGTATAGAAAAAAACCCCACAATTTTTCAAATTTAAAAAATCAGGCATTGTGTGCCTATCGAAAGCAAGTAAAACACTTCTATTTCTCCTGAAGAGGGAGGGGGGATATCTAATGAAACAAAATGTTTTCAAGGTGTTTGCAAATAGATGACTTTATGATATGGTTTAGAACTTTCCCAGGTAACAAGGCTAGACTGACTGGTCTATAATTTCCTAGCCCTTCCTTTTTCTCCTTTCTGGAGATAGATTTACCCTCTTCCAATCATCTAGTACTTCACCCATTATCCAGGATTTCTCAATGATAATGGGTAGAGGTTTGGTTAGAAAGACTGCTAGTTCCTTCACTATCCAGTGGTGCATTCATCTGAACTTTGAGGATCTCAACTCATTTTAGTCAGTTGGTATTCTCTGACTATGTGTCTATCAAGACTGAGCTGAAACCCTGCCCTTAACAATCAACTGTTCAGTATTACTTGGCGGAACACCCAAAAAACAAAGCCAAAATTGGAACTGAGTAGTTCTTTTTTGTTTGTTTCTTTCTTTCTTTCTTTCAGCATTTTACTGTCTTTACTGAGCAGCTGGTATATTGCCCCCCCCCCCGCCCTTTTACTTTGTGCATATTTGAAGCCCTTATTGCTGCCCAACTCATTCTAAGTCTTATCAGTATGTATGGAACTGATAACGTTGGTAACCTGTCTCTCTGTCCGTCTGTCCGTACGACTCCTTTTCCATTTTCAGATCAATACGCAATGGTACTTTTAGATTTTTCTTCTTGAGGTACTCTCACCAGTCTTGAGTTCCTCCTGCCACGAAATCCTACTTTCTACTACTTTGAAAGGATATAATACAAACTAATATTTAGTATATGTATTTGTATTCAAATGTATGTGTGTGTGTGTGTGTGTGTGTGTGTGTGTATATATATATATATATATATATATATATATATATTAAAGTCCTTAAACTTGCATGAAATTTCTTTCATTGAAGATAAAAGGAAACTCACCCAGTGTAATGAAACTTGCCCTTCTGAAGGTTCTTAACATCCAAAAAGCCATTAACAAGCAATTTCCTAAAGTGGTTAAGAAAGGAAGTGTGCGAACTCAGTGTCCTTTTGAAGGAGCCGAACTGTGGCTTAGGCGAGATGACTTTCCTCTGGCTCCCAGAGTACTAAAACCTGCCAGAGGTCACTGTCTTATGGTCTCCTCACAGGGAGCCACTGTACGGAGTGCTGGTGGGCAATCTTGGTCCTCTTCTTGCTCTGGAGAGGAATTCCAAGGAGTCAATCCATTCACCAGCTTCTCTTTCCACCGTGGTCATCTTTGGTCCAACATTGCTTCCCCGGAAGTCAGCTCTAACTTCTCTTAATATCAAGAACTCTAGCATTATGTGTTCATTTTCCCCCATATTCCCACTGCTGCTGCTGCTTCAACTAAATTCATCCTGCTTGCTAGTATCAAGTCAAAGATCTTTTTGCACCTTCCTCCCTCCCTTGAATGAGAAAGTTGCCAATAAGATAGCTCAAGAATTTTCTGGAAGGATGGTGCTTGGCAAAGTTCATCTCACATTACTTATTACTGCTTCCTCAGCTACAGGTTCTTGGTTGAGTGGACAGTAGCAGACATCAACATCAGTACTGCTTTTATGTGTTCTTTCATTTGTTTTAACCCAGACGCTCTCCCCAGAACTACGTTCACTTGGGATCCTGAGCAAGAGTTGATGTTTTTAACTGTGCAATGCCCCTCTCTTTCTAACACTTCTGTTCCTTTTGAATAAATTATATCTTCAATTGTATGTTCCAAGCATAGTAGTCATCTCTCCAAGACTCCATTAAAAATATTTGTCTTTCTGTACTAAGGATTCAAAATTATCTAATTTTTCCTCATAGTCTGAGCATTCTTGTATAGACAGTGAACATGATATTTATGAGCTGGTCACATGTCATATTTGCAGAGTCTTGTCCATCCTCACTTCTATTTCTTAAGGCACCACTGTAGAAAAGCTTCCATTTCTTCTTGCTGTCTTATATGTCTCTCTTATTACTTGAGTACTTACTACCATCTTAGCAGAGAAATTGGTTAAGGGCTCTCAGACCTTCTCATCCTTCACTACATAAAGACTGACACTGACATTTAATAAATACTCCTAGCTTAGTGACCACAATTTGGACTGGTAACTCCGTCACTTAGCCCTGCGGTTGCTAAGCAGAAAATCACATGACTGCGACGGGCTTATAACCTTACTTCCCCTTTGGTTGTTGAGTTGTTGCAGTTGTTAAGCAAAACATCATGTGACCACAACATGCAAGTTTACTTCTGCCTTCTCTATTAAGTCTGCTTGTCACAAGCCAGTTGCAAAGTGCACAAATTGTGATCATGTGACTGCAGGATGCTGAAATGGTCATAAATGCATGGATTGTTTGCAAAGTTATTCTTTTACACCATCGTAACTTCAAATGGTCACTAAATGAGACAGTCAGTATGCAAGGACTACCTTAGTAGAAATTACTGTTTTTCTGTTATTTCATTTCTTTAATCGACTGGTCTAGAAAAGCCTAATTTTTTCTGACATTGCACTAGAGCAAAATCTTATCTGAGAGTAGTTCAGGGATCAGCAGTCCTTTCAGCTGCTAGGTACTATTGTGCAATCTTAGGTAATGCCCAAATATATAAAAATGCTGAAATTTTATAAGAAATCATACAAGATTAATTTAATTTTGGCATTCATTGATACCATCTTGGGATGTGACAGGTGCTGGTTGCAGGCCTCTGAAAGAGATAATAAATTGCAATAAAAGGAAATAATAACAATTCTGCAATAAAAAAGTAGTAATTGGCAATATTTCTGCAACTGCATTTCTACGCTAACCCTTAACAAAATAAAACAAAGCAAAACTCAAGCAAAACCTTGGAATTGTTTGAAAAAATACGTAGTGTCGCAACTGAAGTCAAGACCCGTCTGTTTGTAAAATATTGATAACTTTAGATGGACATCAAAAAGAAAACACAAATGTTTACAAGTTCTTATTGAATGAAGTGAGTAGGATTTAAAGTCTGCTTAACACAAGCTTTCAGAAAAGCATGTGTTTCATTGACAATTTGCAAGAGTAAAGCATTTTTTGTCCTATCTACTTTTTGTACCCAGAGGTTTTTGTCCTGTCTATTATTTTGAGATACTTTCAGGAAACTCCAGTATAGATGAGGGATCTTTGCTGTAAGTAAGATAAAAGTTAAAGATTTCCTCAGGTTGAGACTGATTGTTGGGAACCCGAAGGACATACCCAGTTTTCTTGGCATCAACATGGAAGTAGTTTGTTATTGCTTTCAGATGTGCTTTGTTTTGTTTTAATTTCCTAGGATTTTTTTTTAAAATCTGTGGATCTCTCATCTAAGTACTAACTTAGTACTTAGTTCTGCTAAGTTGAACTGAGATCAGCTAAGGACAGCTAGATGTTCTCACCCATTCTCAGTTGTTCTAAGTAACCAGGGGTGATTTTCAGAGGTCCATGCAATATGATTGCTCTCTGGTTTATGTCAAGAGTTTTGACATCCAACCATTAATAATTCCTTCCACCAGTGGAAAGTAGCGTTTAAGGTATTGGACTAGGACTGGTGAAGTTCAAGTCCATGAAGAGACCTGAAAATTTACTGGATGATCTTGGACTAATCTCTCAATCTCAGTCCACCCTATCTCACAGAGCTGTTGTGGAGATAAAAGAGGGATTCCCAATGTAAGTTGCCTTGTGTTTATAAATAAATAAAATGAAACATAGATTTTGGTTAGCAGCATTGGTTTCTAATAGCAGATTTCATCTGTCCAGTCACTGCAGGTGAATAGATCTCTTTAGCAATGAGGTACCTTGAATGCTGAATAAGCTATGGTAATCTTTAGATAATTACAATTTCATGACTTGATATTATATAAGCAGGTTTGCAACCATTTTTAACCGCATATGACAATCAGCAGTGCTATTCTTCATGCTTTGTTTGCTGAAAAAAAAATGATTCAGAAAATGGATCTATCTCTAGACTTCTTTGCAACTTAATAGGACTCTGATCACCTATGTAAAATAAGTCATGTTTTATTGCTCTTTTCCATATCCTTGACCTTTATGTCTTAACTGCACAGCACAGAAAGTGTGGGAGAAGCAAATTTCAAGGGCAAAAGGTAGGTAATAATGTTAAATAGTCACAATGGGATGAGAGCAATGGCTTAAGCAGACTGGTGTTTCCCAGTGCACCTGAATGCACATTTAGCCATCATCCTCTTACAGACTCTGCTTTGGGTCCCTCTGCACTATATTTCATGGTCAAACTAAGGTGCTGACATGGACAATTTAGTGTCTGAGCTCTTTTTAACACAGGATATGGTGTTGTAATTACATGCTCCAGCATAGGGTCTGCATTCCAAGAAAGAAAAAATACCGCGCAAAGACAAATTTAATAGAGTTCAGGGCCTTTTTCCTTAGGCTAACAAAGGTACTGAAGGAAGCAGTATGTACCAAATAGTCATTATGAGGAGACAATCAGAAATCAGTGCTTTCTATAAATATCATCCATTTTGGAACATAGATTTGTTTAGCCTTTGCTTGTCTCTGTTGTTGCCCATGTATTCAATAAATCACATCATAGCCTTTTCTGTGTATAATGTATATGCAAATAGAACTTAAAAATTTTAACCCGTACATAAATTGCCTGAACAATTAATTTAATGCAGCAACAGAACATTGGTACTATATTAATAACCATCCACCTCCATTAGAGAAATTGGGTGCATCATAGAATCAAATATGTCATCTCTCTGGTGAAGGAATGGGAAATAGAGGTTGCTGTGAAAATTGAAATGAAGTTATCTGCTGATTTTTCAAATTCTGTCTTAATGCAGTTACCAAGATCACAGGTGTATATTAGCTCATCACAAAACAAACTTTTCATGAAAATGTATGTGACCCCAAGGAAGACAGTTAATGCAGAATTGTATGTTTACATACATGCACTTTGAAAAGTTGTGTGTGAATTCCACCATCTGTCATCAGGAACCATGAATATATCTCGTGTACATGCAATAATCTGGGATGGAGCTGTATTCCAGAATTACAAATCAGTCAAACAGTAGATGATCAGAAAAAAACACACATTCTTGAGGGATCAATGCAAAAATAATTATCCTATCCATTAGGGTTAGGGTGAGTTTAATGGCTACTTCCAAAAGTCATTCGTTTCTAAGATTAAGTTGCTGAACTTGAATTGGCTGAACATACAAAGTGGTAGGTGGATTTAGATCAAAAGACCCATCTAATTCCACCTTTTATTTCCACAAGTAAACATTCAGAGACAATGAGATCCAGCAAACAGGATACCCTCAAGAGGACTGATCACTCATGTTCTTCAGCAACAACTGTAAGGCCTACTGATTGGTATTTATAATGTATGGATTAATGTTATGTTATTAAAATTGTAGTTTTTATAGTTTATATTTATTGAGAGAGTTAGTATAGTGTAGTGGTTAAGGTGCTGGACTAGGAGCATGGAAACCCAGGTTTCTGTCCTCCCTTGGCCATAGAAGCTGGCTGGGGAATCTTGGGCCAGGCCTTCCCTCTCGGCCCTCAGGAGCCTCAGGTTCTGCAACAAGCTGGTTGAACAAGAACACTCCTCTTGCACTGACAGAACTGCAGCCAGCACAGCCCAGAACAAGAGGACCCTACACATGCTAGGAAGAACAGCAACTTACGTGCTGACTGGATTTTATCCTGGAAGGTGTCTTGAAATGTTTCATCAAGGACAGTAAAAAATGAGAAGATGAGTCAGTGAAGGAATCTGGGAGCTCCTTTCACCCTAGATGTGAACAAAATTTAAGGCAAACTGAGAGCCTTTATTTAGTTAAATGGGATTAGCTGAACTGGGATAGAAGCTTGGAAATGGAGAAAGAAGTTGCTTTTAGGGAGTGTTTTACCAAAATGATGAATGTGCATACCCTTTGAAAAGGCTGATTGGGTGATTTTAGCTAAACAGGGTGACAACGCGTTACTGTCACCCATCTCTTTCTCGCTCTCTGTTTCTCTCTCTCACACACACTCTCTCTCACTTTTGCAGGGCTCTCAAATCCCTCCCATTCCCTTATTCAAGGCACATTCTGACTCATGAGAAAAGTTTTTATTTGCATGAAAGCCTTACTCAAGGCCTAGGAAGCATTTCAAGATACCTTGGTAGGAATGACACCAACTGTTGAGTGGAATACTTGGCTAGATCGAGAATAAATCCAGAGAGTAGGCAAATATATTAAACAGCAGTGAATAGAAAGGCTGACATAGAAGGGCTAGTGGTACATTGCCAGGGAAGCAGGCAAGGCTGGGAATCAGAGGAGTAGCAGGCAGGCTGAGAAACACTTATCTTGAAGGTAACAGTAGGGTAGGAAGGAATCCGAGTTTAATGGAGTTGAATTCTTTGCTGTTGAGCTATCTATGCGTGTGTGTATTACACTTTCCCTAGTGTCATAAATTTTTGTAAGAATATCATTTGTACTAAACTGAAGAACATAAAAAGTAGGTTCTAGCTGAACATATCAAAACAGCCTCTATCAACCAGCAAGACGTTAATATTCTCATACTACTGGAAATCTACTGGAAAAGTACTTATGAAAAAGACTGCATTCTTTCCTGATTATCATTGACAGCATTTCATTTATTTTCCTAAAGCAAAGATACTCAGAGGCAATATGAATCTGTAGTTTTGGCATATCTTATACTGGTGCTTTATAAGACTAAATAAGCAGAAGGTTTAAAGTTTGCTGTGTTAAAATTTACAATTTTGACATTTTCAACGAATATACAACGATTTTGATTCAATCCAAAGGCAGCGTAAAAGACCTGAGTGTCCCAACATGCTCAGAATCAAGCAAAACAGAATTTTTAACTGGATTAGAGCTAAACTGGACTTTCTGTGACTTCCACTTGAAATGACTAGAAATCATTTAAGTACACAAGAACAGTGCAAAAGAGTATTAAATTCTTTCTTTAATTTTCTATCTTTTAAATTATCCTTATTGCCCGTATCTCATGCGTCTTTCTTATGAGAACAGTTTCTAAAGTTCCCAGTTTAAAGATGGGGAACTGAGAATGAGAGCAGGGGTTGAATACTTTAGGGCTCTCCAATGTGCTACAAGGTGTAGTGGTTAAGGCTCCAGGCTAGAAACTGGGACACCATGAGTTCTAGTCCTGCCATAGACATGAAGCCAGCTGAGTGACCTTGGGCCAGCCCCTCTCTCTCAGCCTTGGGAAATAAAAGGCCATGGCAAGCCACTGCTGAAATCTTGCCAAGAAAACTGCAGGGACTTGTCCAGGCAGTCGCCAGGGGACAACACGGACTGGAAGGCACCAAAATAAATAAATAAAAATAAAAAATCTGTTCCCTTGGAACATACTAGCTGGGATTTTTTTTGATCCAATGAGGTCTGCATTCTCTAATGCTGCTGCTTCAGACCAGCATTAAAGTGTCCAGTACCCTAAATCAGGCCTAGCAGCCAAGACAGCAACTGAAGGAGAGGAGTAATGCTATGAAATCTATTCTTCCTTGCTAGTTGAGCTGCTGTGTTTTGCGCCAAGTGCTGTTTTTGAGTTGTTTTCAAGGACAAGTAGAATAAGCACAAGGCGATGAAGGCATGAGTCACAGCTGTAGATACTGTACTTGATGCATACACCCAATTGTGCATTAGAATTCAGCCCATATGCAATTACACCAGTGAAAATCTTTGAATATTAGCATAATGTAAATGGAATGAGAGAGGAAATTATCCCCAGATCTGCTTAGATTGTACAAATAAAATGACAGCATTATTTTTATGTTTTAAATTGTAAAGCATGTAAAACAGATGGTTTATGTTGATTTCAGATGATTTATGCTTTAGGAGCTGCCGTGCTGAGTCATCATGGAACGAGAGCCTGTTTCGCAGAGATAAAAATGTTTCTGTCCTATAGACCTTTCTTCTTCCAGCTCTCAATACTCATTTTACCCCTCTGTGAAGTGGGCACAAATCATTATTAGTATCATACTGCCACCTGGTGGACTGTGTGTAAATATAATACTGTAGAAACAAAGTTAAAAGTAGAAAGTGTCGTCATTATCATGGGGAGCTGAGAAGAATACAAAGCATCACTTGGTTTTAGTACTATGCTATTGATGTCGTTCATGAAGCTGACTGAGAACCAATGAAATCTTAACAATATCTGTCTTTTGCTTACCATCATACAGTGATTTTGCATTGGCAACAGTGTTCCAGTTCTTTTTGTGTATGCCCAGAAATCCCAGCAGATTCACAAATATTTCTCTCCTTTAACTCTCACTGGCTTGTTTGATTTTTACCTGCTCCCTCCTAGCTCCTTTCCCCAATGCCAATGGGGAAAGGCATCTGAGAGGACCCCTTTCCTGCCCTACCAAGATGCTAGCATCCTGTTGTTCCAAACCAAGCAGAAAATTACATTATCTTTTTTCAGTGCCCTGTAACAATATTCACCAATGCCAGAGCTGTCTTAAAGAGTCACAGAGCCATCAAGAGGCCTGTCCCCTAAGGTTGGTGTGACAACTATTATTTTGGCAGCAATTCATGGGACCAGGAGAAGCAGCCCAATGTCAAGGAGATATACGCTTCTGAGGATTCCCAGGCATTGACTCCCCCCACCCCCCATCCCTGGAGCAAGATCCATTCCTTAAAACTCCACAAAGCAGCCACAAAGATAGCATCCAAGATGCATTCACCGCAGAAGACGAGGAAGAAGCAGGCTTGCACACTCCCACCAAAAGGAGCTGACAGTTCAGGCCTACTGGGTAGGCATTCTAGAGCCCTCCTTGGCCACACATCATGGTCTGTCACAAGTCACCTTGAATGATAACAACTAGCTAATGCTGAAATTCACAGATTCTGAGGAGGAAGATAAGGAATATGGAAACTACAAGGAAACTACAACTTCACCACTCTGGTGAAGAGGCAAGAAACTAGCCATCAGTTGGAGCACACATTTGCATAATAGTAGCTTCACAGATTTCTCTGGACAGGCAACATCCTGGCAGAAGTTCAGGAAGGCTTAAGTGAATGAAAGAGTGATGGAGATGAGGAGCAGGGCATCCTGCTGCAGGAGATATTGGAAGGGAGGGCTGGCTGGCTCCCAACAAGAGCCATGAGGCACGAGTTAATGTAGGCAGATGACGTGATGCATCCTGTCCATAATCTAGTGCTGAAGAGGATGGTGAAGATGGAAGAGGGAAGTATCTTTCCTACCCCTTCCTAATGGCTCCCTTTAATAATCTACTGGAGGCTCTTGTCTTGGGAACAGAGGATAATGTGGCCAAGGGGACAGCGATTGAGGCTAGTCTGTGAAGGGAGGACTCACAGTGGATACCAGAGGATAGTGATGAAATTGCAGTGTGGATGGTAACAAGCTAGGCCAACTCAGGAATGCAGAGCAATCACCATATCTAAAGTTCATAAGGAAGGTGGATTAGCTGCTATTAACCAAGCACTGGAACTCCAGACACTAACCTAAGTGGATACAACCTACTGGATGGCAATGATGCCCAAAGACAGAGAGAGGAATGCCTGCCAGTGGTCTGAACCAAACACCACTCTTCCAGTGCCATTTGCCAAACAGGCAGTGTCATCACTGAGGCTGTGAAGTGGTCAAGCACATGCCTGGCCAAATTTTGTAGGAATGCTGACAACAGTAATTTTGCCCTTGGGAGCTATACGAAGGATTATACTGATGACATACAGTAGTCTGGTAAGCAGAGGCCTTGCAACCCATCGCTGAGGGAAAGAGATGGGCCATACTGCTCTGGCAGCCTTATCCTCCAGTGCCATATCTCCAGCTGACACTGGGTTCCTAAGGGCAACCACATGTCCCACAGGCTGGGGGGTCTGGGAAGGAGGAGAGAGGGAAGCTGTAGTAAATCTTTCCTTACAGTTATCAGCCTTATGATGGTTAGGCACTGTAACCTTCTCAGTTTGGCTCTCCTTGTGCCCCAATTAAGCCATTCCTTGGCTTTACTAAGTCCCAGCAACACCACAGACTCCAAGATTGATCCATAACAAGGCAATTTTTCCTCCCCTATTTTGCCCTAACTGGACCAATTGTTATCCTGAAACATCAAGGGTGCCAAAGCTTCTGAGGAAAACAGTAACATGAGAGAATGTAAAAATAGTAGCTTATGCCCTCATCTCAATTGCATATTATCCTGTTGCCAACTGTAAAGTTTCAGTAGGGGTACATTTTAATAGCGCTAAAGTGTTTCTTAAAAATTAAACAATGTCCTTTCTAATGGTTTTAAATTCTGATATGCATAATTTAGAACCATGAAGTGGTTGGACCTTAATTTTCACCTGCTATATTTTTAAAACCAAGAACACATAATGGGTCCCCACTGTATGAAAAAGTGTGGATGGACAGATGGCAGATTCAGAAACGTATCCCAAATGTCCCCTCCAGGAACTTGTGGTGGCAAAAATATCTGACTTTTTAAACCTATTCTATTAAATGCCCTTAACAGCACTGCCTTTGTTTTATGATAATTAATTTGTAGCTCTTCTTCATAACAGTATGTCTTTAAACTGTTCCTCAAACCCACTGGAATGGTAGAAAAATGCTATCGTTATCATAATGGTATCTAAAAGTGCAGTAGGTGCTCAGCCAATTTAGGTGGACAGAAGTCAGGAGAGGTGACACTATCACTAAATGTATATAGAGACTGAATTATAGGAGGACAGGAATATTTTAATGCTTTTTGGAATTGGAAAATACCCAATAAACTGCCCCAAGAGAGCATTTGCATGTTCAAACACACTGTACCCATAAACACTGATATCCTGGTGTGAGTTGGAGAAGGAAGGGACTGCTTATCACTCATCACATTTTGAGATCTCCGTACAACAGTACTGCTTGAGTGGGATAAAGTTTCAGATCAATTTGTAGGTCTATTTTCTAAGTATGAACTGGAATACATATTTCCCCACCCATCTTATGTCCCAATGTCTGGTAATTAGGCATATCACAACATCTTATTCTAGAGACTGAACACTCCAGAAAACTTTGGAATGTTCTATTTTTCTCCTGGACCACCCCAATCCATCCATTCTAGGGATGTTCCAAAAGCGTTCTGGAAATAAAATGTCCATGTTCAGAACACCACAAACTGCTTTCTGTTTTAGATTATTTACCTCTGGGAGGGATGGATGGATGGATGGATGGATGGATGGATGGATGGATGGATGGATGGATGGATGGATGGATCAGATGAATGGATGGTGGTCTGGGAGAAAAATGGGACATTCTGAAGTTTTTAGAAGGTTTCATCTATAAAAAGCCACCCAGAGTCATTGAGAGTCAGGTGACCTATAAGTTTAATTTGTTTTAAATTGTTCTTGTTGCTATTGAAAGCATTATTTTGAACACGTCTACTGGAAATAAGGTCATCTGCATCATACAGGGCAGCAACCACAACTATTTAATTAGTGTACTTATCACTAATTTTGAACTATCCAGATACTCTTATTGATGTAGCGAAGTGTTCAGTATGAATAATGACAAATTACAATGTCAGGAGTAACAGTCTAATTCCTTTATGAATTTTAACATACCACGTAATCTATCATATAAAAACAATTCTATTCAGAAAGTGTGATTTTGATTGATTATGTGTCATCAAATCAATGTTGACTCTTAGCAACCACATAGATAGACCTTCTCCAGGATGATCCATCCTCAACCTGGCCATTCAGATCTTCCAACGAGGCACCCATGGGTGTTCTAATTGAGTCTATCCACCTTGCTGCTTGTCATCCTTTGCTTCTTTTTCCTTCCACCTTTCCCAGTGTTATAGACTTCTCCAGTGAGCTAGACCTTTGCATCGTGTGTCCAAAGTATGATAATTTGAGCCTGGTCATTTGCGCCTTGAGTGAGAACTCTGGGTTGATTTGTTCAATGATCTGTTTGTTTTCTTGGCTATCCACAGTATTCTCAGGAATCTTCTCCAACTCCAAAGTTTAAAATAGTTAATACTCTTTATAGCATGCTTCTTCAACACCCAACTTTCACGACCATAAAGCATCACAGGGAAAACCACTCCCTGTACAATTCTGATCTTTGTAGGTACAGGCACATCACTGCATCTGAATATCTTTTCCAAGGCCTTCATTGCAAGTGCTAGTCTGTGCCGTATCTCTTGACTGTGGGTTCCTTTACTGTTGATAGTTGATTCTAAAAGGTAGAAACTATCCTCCACTACATCACAGTACACCATCCTTGGCTGCAGTTCAGAAGAAATGTGTCTTGTGAAGAACTGTTTGAAATGAACAATCACCTTCAGTAGTGACACCCTTCCTGAGGTGAATAATCTTCAAATTAACTCTGTTTTCCCCCAGCTGTGATACATCCCCTCAGCTCACAGTGATGTTCCCCCTCCTTTTTCCTTTCCTTTTTTCTTTTCTTGCCAATAGGGCCCATCTTCTGTACACAATCCTCGTACATATGCGCTTCATTGCTCTTAAGCTCAGGGAGAGACTGACCTTGATTTATGAGGGGTGGATCTCATCCGGTGATCCCTGCTGGTATGGGTTCCCTACTTCCTGTTCTGAATCCATAGCAGAAGGCAACTGGCAGCCCAGGGTTTGACTGCATATTTTTTTAAACACAGTTCTGAATAATTGTTATTTTTTTTATGAGGCATCTCACTTTTTTCAAAGTGAGATGCCTCCACAAATGTCCTTCATTGGAAATAATTTCACAAGGACACATTTCCAAGAAACGTTATTTCAGGGACATATACACAAGTCCATTAGCATCAGTTGTGGTTAAGGATATGTAATTGACTGTGGTGAGGAGAAGCAAACTGATGACCAGCTATTTCTTCCCACGCCCACAAGATGATTCATTTTATTTTATTTTTATTTTCCAGATGGCCAAACTGCACTCCCAAAGGGAAGACTGGGGATGATAGCGAGGTATGTGAGAGAGGTGTGGAAGGAAGAAGTGGTGCAATCAAACCAGGTGGGAAGAAGAAGGCTTGGCATGGAAATCTCCATGGAGAGCCATATGAGGGGTTAGAGAGGCCCCGAGGATGGCTGAATGATGGTGAAAAAGTGGAGACTCACTTTCCCTTCCTCTCTCTGTCTGTGTGGAAAGAAAAAAAAGAGAGAGAGAGAGTTTGGGAGGAACCGGAGCATCTGTGGGGGTGGCCAAAGAGTCAAGATGAGGGTTGTGACTGCATGACCAAGGCTTTGCCCCCTTTTTATGTGTACTACATGCCCCTGGCTGGAGGCAGCAGAATCCAAGGAGAAAATGCTTCAGACTTTGTACAAGCACAGCACCTGCATGAGCCTAGACAAAAAGTTGGCTGCTTGAATAAATAGCAGAGAGGCACCATGTTTGCCTGAAATCAAAACCTTCTTCAAAATCCTGTTTGTAACATGCACAGCTCTAGAAAATAGTGACTGGGCTGAGCGTGTGCCAGACGCAGAGGCAGAGTCTGAAGGAATAATCCTGCTCCTTTTCTACTTTACATTCAAGGTTTCTTTGCTTTTCAGCCTCATACTTCTTCCATACTAGGAAATGGATTTTATGAGTGGGCACAAGCACCAAACAGGTTTGTGTTTTTTTGAAATGCCAATTATGCTTTTCCCAAATTCCAAATGTACTCACCGTTCCCCCAAAGATTGGGCATTTCAAAACTATAGCCTGTTCATAGCCTATCGTTTTTAGATTAATTCCTAAGAAGGTATACACAAACCCCAAACTGTTTCCCTCAAATTGCAAATGAATTGAATAATAAATTGAATAACTGACATTGCAAGTTGCAAATAATATCAGTTTATTCTGAATCTAATTCCAAACACAGCTGAGATCAAGTGGTGCTCCGAGTGATATTATTTAGCATGTGAATGTTAGAAGAGATCATTTGCATGAACTTCACTCACACCTTTCTTTGTTACTTCCCTTTTATCTGATATGCCCTTGGTGGCAGCAATAGCTGTAGACTGTTGGTATGAGGAGTATGTGCAAGTTGGCTGTTACTTTCTCACTTCCCTACTACTTTTCTCCCAACTCCTTTGTAAACTCCAAACAGAACGGCCTCAGAACTAGCATGAATAAGCTAAACATGGCCTGGATCCTATGAGCCCAGAGTATTATTTTCCTCTCATTCTTTCCACTAATAAATAGTACCAACTAGCAACTCCAAACATCATTTACCATTTTGAGTAAACCATCAAACACTGCAGAAATGAACAACAACACCTAGTCCTGAAATTACAGTGAAGTTGTGAGGATTGTTGAGGATACTGCAGTTCACTTTCAACCCCAGTAGCAGGCAGTCCTGCCCTCGGTGTCCCACTTGGTGTAGCAGGACTTGGCTTTGGGTGCAACAGTGAGGGTTGTAGGGAGCCTGGATTTTGAGAAGGTACAACTTTCAGCACACTCACAGAAACATCTTCTGGTCTTTCCATAAATGGGACATCTTTAGGTTCCCTCAAGTTACTGATCTGAGCTATAGATCTGTCCTTTGGGGTCAGTGGAATGGTTTGAAAGGAGAAATTTCAAATAATTCAGTGGTTGTGTTATAATCACAGTGCCTTTGATGCTGATAATTTTAAAGGGACCAGTGCAGTGTGGGGTCAACTGATTCTGAGGCTGCACCTTCTATACTAGTATATCGCCTTCCATTTTGAGGAATAGCACTGTGAAGTGCCATTCCAGGTCTACACACTACATAGCATTTCATTTTGCTTTAAGCATTTGTATAAGGTTGCCTCAGTTGTGCATCAGCTTGAGCAGCGTGGTCAGGGCACCACCACAACCACCCCTTCAGCGTAAGGAAGTTTTATTTGCAAGAGCAACAGTGGCTGGGGCAGCATGCCCAGATGGTTAAGGTATAAGTCTGTAATTGCCCAGAAACGTGTCCTACTGATGTTGGAGGTTGGATCCTGAATCCTTGGCTGTCTGCAGAGCTTTCTTGAGTGTGAACCTGAATTGCTCAGCTTGAGGCCAGATAGTGATTCTCCAGTGCCTAAAATCCAGGTACCTGGCAGACTGGGCACACCGGGCACTTTGGAAAGGAGGGCCATTATTTGCTTTGGCAAATACAAGTATTCCACCATATGATAAAATCTTGTCACACTTAGAATGATAGGATTTGCAAAGGTGGTTGTAGCAAGCCAACTGCACTTCTAGAAGATGAGAATAGTCATCCATCCCCATAAGGAAGTGTTATCGATTGAGGAAGTCACCAAAATCTGTGCTGACATCTGACCAAGGGCGCTGTGGCAGAGGGGTGCTGTGTACTGGAAGTGCAACTCGACACAAATGACAGTGTTTGACAGGAAGCTCTGTGAGATGGTTCAGGGCCTGGGAACCAGCCCCTCTCTTCACAATGCCCTGTTGGTTTTCTAATTATTTTGTTTTATGCTTTAAAGAAAGAAAAAGAAGAAGAACATGAACAACCCCCTAAAACGAAAAGATCGTTGATGCATTGTATTCTAAATGCTTAAATTTGCCTTGCTGCATAATATGTAATATACATAGAAGCCATTCTTGCTTAAAATTGGTCAAACTTCTGTTATGAATACATGCTGTTAAGTTTGTTATTACAGCATATTCTACAAAGTTAAGTTCCCAGTATGATACTGTCTGTAACGTATCTCTTTTCCAGTGCTGTGCTAAGTTTATCCTCACGGCTGTGAACGTGTATCTTAGTAAATTGTGATATTTTTGGTTAAGATGCCTTGGAATTACGTCTAGTAAAAAAATGTTTCCCTGTGGAAGGAATGTGGCTGCCAAATAACAGATTCAGTGAAATACCTGAGTTTGTATTTAGGCAACAATCAAGAAATATATCAAAACAATTATGTCAAACTATGGAAAGAAATTAAAGGAAATCTTGAAAGGTTGAAAAATGTAAGGCTTTCTTGGTTAGGATCAAATGCGACTATCAAGGTGAATCTATTACCCAAGACAAACTACATGTTTCAAATGAAGCCTATTCCAATCCCAGAAAAAAACTTTACAAAAAAGACAAAAAACTGTTAACAAATTTATATGGAGTGGAAAAAAACTAGAGTAAAATTCAAAAAATTTACAAGACTCAACAGTTTAGAAGAGCAAGACCACTTCTAAGTTGCAAATATATTACAGAGCCAGCTGTCTGTCATGGCTAACAGAATGCATGAAATACCCAAACACTAGAAAGCCAATAATGGAAGGAGAAATTGAAATCAAATCTGAAATCATACCTATTGGTTTTCATGAGCCAAATCAATCATATCAAGGCTATAAATAAGAACAACTGCAGTGGACCAGTTTTCCAGAACATGGCTTGGAATGGTGTTCTTGTTGCTTATCAAATGGAATCTGGGCTGAGCAAAAAAAAAGTTCCATTGCACAATCATTATCAGCACCACTATGGGCAAATTCAGAAAGATATTAGCCATCACCCAACTGTTTCTGATCATTTTTCACATCCTCTACCATGTGAGTGAAAACTAAAAAAAATTAAAAAACAAACAACAACCATAGAGGCAGATCAGTTAGAGAAGCCCAATGTAGACCCTCTCTAAGGCTTCATCTTAACTTCGAGAGGGGTGAGGGTTAGTTAACCTTATGGTTAACAATTCCCATGGCATGGCTGAATAGAATTTGTTGACTTGTTGACTGGATGGAATTTGTTGAATTGTTCCTTTCTTGGTGATCCTATAATCTACTAACAGCCCTCTTCCCTCCCATCCCATCCCTGATTTAGATAACATGCCATGGGAATAGGATCATAGTGAAAAGATTTTATTAATTTACTTAGATATTTTTAAAACCTCAGAGTTCTGTTGAACAATGCCCAGGGCAAGTTCAACAACAAAATCAACAGCAATTAAAACAGAACGGAGAGTAACCAGACAACTATTAAGTGATTAAACTTGGCAAACAAATCTGCTGCAAGGAGAATATCAGAGAGAAAAAAGACAGAGTGTGGAAACTTCTATTGTCTAGATGTGGTTATAGAGAAGACTGTCTCCCCATCCTGTAGAGACCTAACTTAGATGTTAAGCCTCTGTAAAGGTAAAGTCTCCTGCGTGCCATGTCCGTATAGTTTTCTGGACCACAAAACAGGCAGCTTTGCCATTGCCTTCTTCTGGAAGGTGTTTGGATTTCACAGTCTGTCCTACAGATCAGGGGGTCTAGAGGTCTCCCATCAAAATACTAACCAAGCTGACTATGCTTGGCTTCTGATCCCCAGTTAGGTCAGCCAAGTTCTGCTGCTTCTGGAGATCTTAATAGCTAACAGATTCTCTGGAAGATAAGACAGTTTATGGTTCTGCTTATGAAAACCAAGGAATAAGGTTAGAGTTGCTCTTCTAACATGAGGTTGAATAGCCTTTCTGTGAAGAGAAAGTGCTTTCTGTCTGCAGAAGCACTCTGCCATATTCAGCATAGGAATAACCAGGTTTACTGTGACCCAAGCTTTTATTGCAGAAACCCCCACATCCCCTTCCTGCCATTAACTTCACAGTTGAAACCGTAAGTGCAAGTCCCAGAGCCTGTTCTCAGAAATTATCCTTGACCTATTTTTTCCCCCTCTTAATGGTTACAACAAGGTAAAGAGTCTCCTTGGACTATCGTCCTTCACAAAGCCTTTTCCCTCTTAGCCTAACCTCCTGCTGTCTCTGCTCATTCCAAGTGACAGCCCAGTCCAGGAAAGAATTTATTTTGCATTATTGGTTAGCTTTGTTTCTATCTCCTAAGTAAACCTACCGATATTTATAGCCCTGCCTCCTCACTTGTAGTACATATTCGTCTTTTATGCCTTCTCTGTCACCTGTTGAAATGAGAACTTGGAGCCTCGGCTGTCCTTCCCTTACACTGGCTTAAATCACACCAGATGTGAACCTTCACTGCAAGAGGAAGACTAATTGATTTCGCCAGCCACAGTACACCTATTGTTTTTTGACACAAACACTATGGCATGGGGGTTTATATGCTCCCCCCACTTTCTTGCCACAAAAGTCAAAGGTTATTCAATTAAAGAAGTCCAGAAACTGTGACTAATAATCCATGGACTATTTCTACTGTAAGATGGGGGGATTTCTGCTGCACTACCCTGAGAACAACGGCCTCACCGGGCTGGCTATAATGGTGATGAATAGCTGGTGTGTGCAAGCTGTTAGTATTTGTTATGTGTGTGGGGGTAGATGGCAGGCGCGTTGGGCAGTACACCTGCTGAGTTCCTCGAACCAGGAACAGCTGTTTGCATTGATTTAGAAGCTTGCTACTTGGGGCTGCAGGAACGAATCAAGCAACAGCCCATAAAAAAGAGAGAGTTTTACGATTTCCCCCCATCTTTCTACAAACAAACGGCCACATCATATGTTTTTCTAATGCTACCATAACTCAAAATTAAATCCCAGCCCAAGGTGTCACTCGGTGCCATGTCAGAATCGTAATGGCTTATTTTAAAGGTCATTATGCGTGTGCTGGTGAGAATGCTGATGGAAAAAGGGGGGGAATGGGGGCTTGGCACAAAGGTGCCATTTCATTTCACATCTACCCCACCCAGACACTTTGGAGCAATTAGCTTGGCTGTTAAAAAATGAGTTGAGAGTGTTTTCACTGGTGATTTTATGTTAACAACAACCTCTAATTCTAATGGTTCAACAAAAAAGTTCGAATGTAAAAAGTGCTATACGTTCCTGAGCCTTCCCACACCCTAAGGGTGCTTCATGTCAAATTCAGCATGAGACCATGTGGACTGTGTCAAACAACAAATGGGGATCACGAATGACACGGAGACCAATCATGATATCTCCAGGCTTTTGCAATGCTGACTGAGAGAAGTAGAGTTCCCCCTTTCAACTCTGTAATAAACAGCGAAAGATTAAAGTAATACAAAACTATAGTTATGCCACAGGAAAATCCCTTCATTGAAATTATGAAATTAAATTTGTTTATTTCATCAGGAGGGGGACTTTTCTTTTCTTTTTTTAGCTCAAGAGCCATAACACGGCATGACAGATGGGCCTGCATGCCAGCAGTCAGCTGGGCCACATGCCAGAGAGAGAAGGTCTATGCTCTTCTTCTTTTCCTTCCCCTCCTCCTGCTTCTTCCCCACATCTGGGTATGCACAGAGACATCACTGGAGCAAATCCCTTTTCCCCAGTGTTGGAAAGATGAAGGAAGGGCTCATTTTCAATGTCTTCAAGATCTTGGAAGCCATGTCTCCAGCTGATCTAACTTTACCGCTTCACATTTTCCAACAAAACAGGCAAGAGGTGGCTCTTGACACTGCTCAAGGTATCAAGAGCCCCATGAAACCATGGCTCCTGACCAAACTTGCTCTGATCAGTGATTATTTTTTCCATTGAAGAAAGGGACTGTTGTTTCAAGGTCCCCAAAGAGCCCTGAAATGAGACTTGACACCTTTTGGCTTGGTTTGCCCCTTAGCTTCCTCAACAAAAATGATAAGCAAAGTTTACAAAGCTTTTATCTCCTTCTTTTTCTCAGCTTCTATCTCTGTTCCCCTGAGGATGGGCTTCAGGAATTGGGTCTGGCAGAAGGCAGGCTTGTGAGCCAGACCGAGATGTTTAGCAAATTGAATTAGGTCTGGAGGCTGGATATTGGAGACAGTCCATCTCTGGACTGTGCCTTCTAATTAAGCATCTGTATTTCCTCACCATTAATATATAATTGAATATAAGGGTGCCAAAACATATAATATATAGAATGGTTCAAAATGTTAGATCTGTGTTTGTCAGTACTCAAACCTGAAATTGTACAGTGAATTTTGTAAGGACACAATAAGAGTACACAAATATACTATCTTGTGGTTTTGGTGGCAGTGAGGGCAGTAAAATCTTTTACTTCTCTTCCTCCATAGCACACAGTTAGTGGAGCTTTTTCATCAGATGAAAAAGTGTAAACCAGTCACATCAAGTAAGGAAATGTTGGAGCCCCTTTTAAGCCAATTGTGACAATCTGTTCGGCAGCCTCAGCATAAAAATGTACTCTGACCAACATACCAAGAGTTATGTACTTCTAGAAGAGATGTCCAGAATACCAACAAGACTGTTTGGGGAAGATCAGTTTTAGGGGTTTGCCAATGTCCCCTGCAATCCTAATTGCAAACAAACAAACAATGCATTTTTAAAAAATTTACCTTAGGCATCTGGCCTGCAGCTGTGTTAACCTTTTCTTCCCCACTTACATCTCCTGCACTGTGCCCTAGACTTTTCTGCCTCTCAGCATATCTCTGAGTCCCACCTAGGGCATTCTTCAAAGGAAAAGGAGAGGGGGCTGAAAATTGGAGCTGTGCTATTTGTCAGCAGTCAACACTGAAAGGAAGAAGAAGAGGGCTGACAGCTGCTTTGGTAACACTTTAGGAATGGAGAGAATAGCAGTATGGGGAGGAGAAAGAGATCTGGGGAAGATTAGAGGAGGGGTTAAAAAAAATCCAGAGAGAGAGGAGGAAAAAGCAGCCAGAGGGAATCATTATAAGAAGCAATCAGAAAAAAGCAAAAAATTTCCAGGGAGTTAGTGAGGGATGAAAAAACACACACATGCCAGTCTAACCCTATTTTAAGCACTGTGTCCAATTCTGGGCTATACACTTTAAAGCAGTGTTTCTCAACCTTAGCAGCTTTAAGATGTGTGGACTTCAACTCCAGAATTCCCCAGTGGGCATGCTGGCTGAGGAATTCTGGAGTTGAAGTCCACACATCTTAAAGTTGCCAAGGCTGAGAAACACTGCTTTAAAGGAATACCACCAATAAACACTTGCCCTGTTCCCCAATCCCTTTCATAGGAGTTTGAAGCAAAGCTGCCAATATTCTATATTTCTGCAACCTCAAAATGCAAACAGCGTGAAGAAAATGAGCTAGTTGATGACTGTCCTCCAGATGATCCTCAAGAGAACAGGCAGGGAAGTGCAAAAAGCAACATCTAATGAATGTCCCATCCCTGATCTACTACAGGATCTCAAGGAACAAACATCTTCTCACCCCCATTTTGCACAAAAGGGAAAGAAAATAAATTTCTAGTGTTCCCCATATCCACATTTTTCTGGACATGTTGTGTGCATCTGTTTGGGGAAAAAAGGAGCAGTTGCTATGAAGGGAAATGTCCTGGCTGCTAAAATGGCATTCCTACCTTACATTTTAAAACCACAGTGGATTTTGAAGTGGAATGATAATCTGTTTGCATTTTGTAAGCAGATTACATTTCCCAATACCTCTAACTATGATTATATGTTGCTATTGTAGCTGGAGTGGGGTAGAGATGGAGATAAGTCCTGAACAATGCATACAGACAAGCTCCAGAAACAGATTGTAGCTAAATGCTACAACGAGAAATTGGGGAACTGATTAACCTTGAGGAAAAAAACAACTGAAGGGGAAGTGATAGCACTTTTCAAGAACTTGTAAGAGGTGTTACATAGGAGAAGGTAAAGGCTTCCATCATCCCCATAATATAGGACATTATATCTACAGATGAAACAAAATTGGGCAGGGCAGCTAATACTTCAGAAGGCAGAGATAAAATTGGAGAGGATCTTCTCAGGCTAATGAAAATGACATTGGATAATGAAAGTTAGCAGAGGGCAATGCAAACTTACACTCTTAGAAAACAGAAAACGAATGTGCATGAATAGAATGTGGGATACATGGCTTGATAATGGTACTTGTGAAAAAGATCTTGGAATAGTAGTTGACTGCAAACTGAATATTAGACAGCAGTGTGATGCAGCTGCAAAAATGGCATAGTCCATTTTAGAAGTATAGATTCTAAATCGTGGCAAATAATTGTTGTACCTTACTTTGCCTTGGTTAGGCCCTACCTTGAGTATCATAACCACTTCCGAGGACTAACTTTAAGAAGGATCCAGACAAACTCCTACAAGTTCAGAGATGGGAAAACAAAGATGATCAGGGGCCTAGAAACTAAGTTTTATGAAGAAAGACTGAAGGAACTGAGAAACTTTAGCCTTGAGAGAAAAATTCTTACAGGCTGTCATATGGAAGATCAAACCCAGTTCTGTATTGTCCTAGAGTTCAGGACACTGAATGATGGATGTAAAGTTTAGGAACATTTTGATTAAATGTTAGAAAAAACTTCCTAAGAGTAAGAGCAGTGCAATATTGGAACAAATTAATTGGAGAAATGGTGGGCTTCCTTTAATAGATGTGTTATCCAATGTTTCTCAATCTTAGCAACTTTAAGATGCTGGCTGGGGAATTCTAGGAGTTGAAGTCCACCTATCTTAAAGTTGCCAAAGTTGAGAAACATTCATCTAGATATATAGTGGAATATGTCAGAAAATGGTGTGCAAAGGCACAGAACACAGGTGTTGATGCCTTTAAGACAAGTAAAGACACTTTCAAATCAAGCAGAGGCCCTCATGACTACTTCCATGAAGCTTTCTTGGCAGTGTTACAGAAATAGTTTGCCAATGCCCTCTTTCAGCGTGATTTTTGTTTGTTTTACTTCCAAATCTAGTCAATAGCCCTGGAATTCCCAGGTGGTTCTCCCATCCAAACACTACCCCAGGCTGACCCTACTCAGCTTTCATGATCAGCTTAGTCCCAAAAGAGGCTAACACTTGCTAAGTCCACCTTGTTTGAAGAGCTATATAATAATTTCCTGCCACAAACCAGTTATCTTTCCCATTTAGTTATGTCCCATCCTCCTCCTCCTCTTCAGGATATAACATAAAACTAGCTCAGAATGGTCTGAGTAAGATAGGGCTTTTTTTTTCTTCCTCCTTCTTCTGTTCACTGATTAGGATATTGTTCCACAGCATTTTCCCTCCTTTGAGTCTTAAACTATATGTAAGCTACGCAACTACACAATAAATCACATTAAAAATCTCAATGTCCTTTCTCTGAGGTGATGGGTAGACTTTTGGTCAACTTTAATAGCATCTGAGAATTATTCTAGCCCAAAGAATGGTTATTATTTCTACCTACATAAACTAGCCTTTATAACATGTGGTTTCTCGGATCTCTCTAGAAGGTCTCAGGTTCCTTGCCTGAAGATAAGAAATATGAATCTTATTAAGTTGATTAGATGTTGCCTTAGAGTTATGGACTGCTGGGAAGCTTATCTTCCTTGACCCTTGACCCTTAGTCAAGTTCTTGTGACTAAGAGCAGCGCTGCAGGGCCTTTGCCAGTTCTGGCAACATCAAATTGAGATGTCTGACACTGCTCCTGGAGACCGTCCTGATCATATTATGTAACTTTCAGTTGGAATCTCAGATTCAGTTCTGCCCAAGTATGAGCTCATGACTGGTTATTGAAATCAAGTGTTAGGATGCTCTTCTGAGCTATAGTTCATGACACGGATGGGAGTTGCTCTATAATTTAATAAAGCTAAGATTTCATCTTCTTGTGAGAGAGCTCATACCACAGTTTTAACTTGTTTCTGCTTTCTCTTTGGCTTTTGGAAAGCAGGTCTGGTTGTAATATGTACAAAGTTATCCTTCTCTGCAAACAAGGCAAACTCTTGCCCTGTGAATTGTCGGGCGTTTTCTGTTATGAGCTCCTCAGGATATCCCCAACCAGCTATTATGTTTTTAAAGCAATTAATGACAGTAGATCTTTGTAATCTGTAGATGCCTAGACAAATAAACTATCACAACGAAGCACTTATGACCTCCCCAGTTGCCAAATATCAGCTCTTCCCTAGTCTGTTAAGCATTGGTGTAATCATCAATAGTCCTTTTCACAGAGAATGTTTCCCCTGGCAAAATTCACAGTCTGAGACCATTTTTTTTATTCAACTATGGCCATCAAACAAATAGACTTATAGCCTTGCCTAAGTGGCCTTCATAACTTTTTTTTTTTTTAGTTTCTTTGTCACATCTCAGCTGGAATAACAATTATGTCACCTTGGAGCATTATTTCCTGTGTTACGATAAGTCTTGCTCTCTCTGGCAAGAATGCATTGAGTGTTGGAGGCATGCTGTGTGCATATGATGAACAACTATTTTGTATAAAATTAAATACTGCTTACAGCTTTGGATCAGAAGAATAATGAGGCATAAATGTTGAAGAAACTAATCAGATATAAGCTTTGAGGTATGCAATTCTGCTTCAGCCTCTACTTCTTCTAGAATTGAGCTGAATCCTTTGATCCAAAGATTTTATTGGGTGTTAGGACAAAGTATTTGCTTGGCCTGGATTATATCCAATATGAGGGTTATCTCTTAATAGCTGGAGAGGTCTCTGGCCTCTCACTGATACCTGGCTCATGTTTGCTGCTGTGATCCAATTTTTCCAAAAAACTACATCCTGCCCAAAAATCTTTGGCTACGCTACAAATTTTGAGGGCTTAATTTCTAAAATTGCTTCTACTTTTGGGGTATCAGGGTTCACTCCATGATCCTTTTTGTGATATCCCATGCTAGCTGGGTGAATTCTGAGAGTTGAAGTCCACATACCTTAAAGGTCCTGAGAAACACTGGTTAACACATCTATTAAAGGAAGTCTAGAGGCAGGCAAAAACTACCATACCTGACTTTTTTGCAGAATGTGAGAAGGCTCTGATACTTCTCTTCTTAACACAAATTACAGTATTCTTGTTAGGTACTAGGAATTGTAACCTTTCCCTTTCTGTTTCAAGTATTATACTTTTTCACTAAGGCATTTAAAAGGTTATAAGGAATCAACTCTCATTTTATCCTCCTCACAGCAACCTTATAAGGTGGGTTGGGCTGAGATATTGTGACTGACTTGGTGAGCTCCGAGGCTGAATGGGGATGTAAAGCTGGATCTGCCCAGTCCAGTTCTTCAAAGCCGTGTTTCTCAACCTTGGCAACTTTAAGCTGGGTGGACTTCATGCTGGCTGGGGGATTCTGGGAGTTGAAGTCCACCCAGCTTAAAGTTGCCAAGGTTGAGAAACACGGCTTTAAACATTGTCTCCTACTGGATTTCTCCATCAAAAGTTACAGAAGTCAAGGAAGCCAATTTGTTTATTAAGGTCTATGGAGTAATTCCTTTCCTCTGTGGAAAGAAAACCAGTGCAAGAGAGCAAACAGGGAAGCCCTGATGTCTCAGAAGCATCCTGAGTAGAGCTATGGGGATGGTGCTGGGACCATAAATGATACATGGTGTCAGGAATGGGATCACTCTAAATGCCCTCACTTCCGGCCCCTGCCATCCTGGGTTACAGTAACAAATGCTGCAGAGGAGTGAGTTAAATAGCTTCAGGCCTTTCCATTGCTGAAATCCACAGATGTTCTGGCTAAGTCAACAGTTGGTAAGTTTCCCTCAGAAGCGATAGGTGGTACCTTTATGTGGGAAAATTCACACCCCAAAAACTGGCCAGCATATGGCCCTGCGTGTTATTTTGCAAAAACCACTTTGCAAAAGTTTATGCAACAAAGCAAGTCTCAGTTAGTAGACCAAAAGAGATAAACATGTTATTTGCAGGAGGGTTATATTCTGAACATCAGGCACATCAAGCCAAAGGAAATAGTTTGTGGAAGGCTATTATAGCTGTGGCTGGAGAGCCAGTATTATTTAAGTTAGAACAGGGGAACTAGGGCTAATGTTCTTCCTCAGTAGGTAGTCAAATCACACCAGTCAGGGTTGATATAAAGAAGGTATCCCTTGGTGAAACTGGCAGATGTGGCGGGCCATGTATTAAACTGGAAAACAGGGTTACAGCATGCTCCAAGGTAGGCATGCGAAAAGCTGGCTTGGATTTGTGTGTCATTCGAACAGGAAGTTTACCTTTGTTAGGCAGCACAGCACGCACAGCCTGTTCAAAGAGTGCATGATGTGATTATGCCCTCTCAACTACTAAGGAGGATAAATGTTCCACCATGATTGACAAGTTAAAATCTTTATTTGCATGACATGGAATTCCAGTTGAGCTGGTTTGTGACCATGTCCCTTTCATAAGTCAAGCAATGCTGGGATTTACACACACGTGGGTGTAAAGGTCATCCATTCTAGCCCTACAGAGGGGATGGTTCAGAGGGTGAAACAGATGCTGGAAAAAGTTCCTTTGAGTGGCACCAATCCACACCTTGCATAATGTCACTCGAGGAATACACCAGGGAGAGGGTACCTAGATGGTGCTTTCTATCTGAAGCCAAAACTTTCTCTCCTCTTATAATAATATCATATCATATCATATCATATCATATCATATCATATCATATCATATCCATATAATATACATATAACTCCCCAGAAAGGAAGTAGGAATTTCCTTCTTTTAAACACTATTGGGATCATGGGAGTCAATTACCCTGATGGGCTGTTTTATTTCTTAGATATTTACAACCCTACAAGGCATTTCCAGGACTAAATCTTATCCAGAGAGATACATCATGCACAATACTTAATCTTTCCCAACCTGTTATCCTGCAGATGAGTTGAATGGCTACTCCTGTCATCCTCAGCCAGCATGGCCCCTCCCTCCCTCCCTCCCTCCATTTTGGCCAAGAGATAGAGAAAATTCCAGAATCATAGATACTCAAAATTATTATACAATTCTGGACAAAGCTGACTTCTGTATATAGGACTCTGTTGATTTATTCCTTCCTTTTTAACTCCACCTACATATTCAGAATGAACCATGTAAATGTATACTGAATATGCTTTTTTAATCATAATTTTGCAAGCATGTACTTCTTACATTTCAATTATTTGGCTTGTTTTAATGCGATAGTTGCCCCTTTTTCTAAAAGTCTATAACTGGCATTTTGGGAGTGTCTCCTTTATACCAGTTTTTCATTGCAGATGTGCAGTTGCTCAAGTTCTGATATTCTGTTGTTAGTGTTGCAGCTGATTTTCTATGGCCTGTGACCAGCTGCGTTCCTTTACTTCTCCACTCTAAAGTAAGTCACGCTGAATTCTAGCTAAGAGGATATAGAATTCCCTACCCACTCTCAGATAAGCCTTTTCCCTGTTGCATTGCCAGAAAACCAGCTTTCATGGGCTATATAAGTAAAGTAGTAGTTAACTGAAAACTGATAATATTCCCTACATTTCTGAAGTTTGGGAATAAGTGACCATTAAACAGCCAAAAAATACTGTCTATGCAGAAGAGGGTTATATCAGCAGTCTTGGGTGGAATATCAAATTTCCCAGAAATAATAATTTTAGAAAATGGAGAGAGAATAACTGCTAAGGAAAGGCCATTTATACCACCCCATAAATGTAATCCAGTCTAAATGTAGTCAGAAGTGATACTGAGACTTGTTTTGATTTCTAGACAATAATTCCCTGTCTCAGACTTCAATCTACTTAAATTACCTCTTCAGACCTTCATCAGCTCAAATCCAATATTCATTGACCTGAATGCAGACAGGTTGAATTTCTAATTGTACTCTGTACAATATAGCACCTGAACAATGTTGTCTGATCTCAGAAGCTAAGCAATGGTTAATATCCATTCATATATCCTCTTTACTGAAGCAAAACATTGACGCTAACTTTCAAATAAATATTCAGTGTATCTGTTTCCTGTGGCTTATGCATTGATTTTAGAAGGCTTGTCTTCCTTCCTTCCTTCCTTCCTTCCTTCCTTCCTTCCTTCCTTCCTTCCTTCCTTCCTTCCTTCCTTCCTTCCTTCCTTCCTTCCTTCCTTCCTTTTCCCCTGACTCCAAACTGACTCTGAGCAGTTCACAATATAATAAAACTCAGCCCAATACAAAACAAAACAAGATGGGATCTGGTTGCTGGATACAAATACATAGACAAAAACACTTCCAACAAAGGGCTCCATACATCTTCTCCTAAGGCCTGGGAGAACAACCAGGTCCTCAGGGCCTTATGGAACATCAACAGGGTGGGAGCCACTCAGATATCAAGGGAACCTATTCCAGAGGGCAGGCACCACAACAGAGAAGACACAATAACTCTGCCAGGATGTACCATCTGGGCAGAAGTCATGAGAGATGGGCAGTCCTTCAAATAAACTAGCCTGATGCCATGTTGGGCTTTCTAGGTAAAGACCAAAACCTTGAATTGCACCCAGAGGCATACTGGCAGCCAGTGGAACTCACAAAACAGAGATATCACATGGGCACACTGAGGCATGCCTATCACTGCCTGCATTGCTGCATTCTGGACTAGTAGAAGTTTCCAAGCAGTCCCATGTAGAGTATATTGCTGTAGTTGAGCCATGAGGTGACCAGGGTTTGAGTGACTGTCCGAAGAGTCTCCTGAGTGTAATTGGTAGACCAGATGGAGCTGTGCAAAGGCCCTCCTAGCTGCAGGTGCCACGTACTCTTTCAGCAGGAGCTGGGAATCAATCCTACCAAGACTGAGCGGCTGTAGATATTGGGGCTCCCTGGACCTCAGGATTTTCCATCCATGTGGTTGGGTGGAATAGCACTTCCCCATTCAGGAGTGGTGCGCAATCTGGGGGTCCTTTGGACCAACTTGGTTCTTCCTAATCCAGGCCTAC
Source organism: Python bivittatus (assembly GCF_059951505.1). Classification (NCBI taxonomy): domain Eukaryota; kingdom Metazoa; phylum Chordata; class Lepidosauria; order Squamata; family Pythonidae; genus Python; species Python bivittatus. The sequence continues at coordinate 2,914,540 of NW_028277050.1, forward strand.
CTCTAGGCACTGGGACAGGATCTTGACAGCCCATTTGGCTGGCCTGGGAATGAAAGATATAATTGGGTATCATTGCCATATTGATGATACCAAATCCCAAACCTATCAAGCAACGCAATGTGGAGAAATATTGACATTTCGCCACTGTTATCCCCACAAGGTGATTCTGAATATGGACCCTTATGCGTGTTTGATCAAACTTGCTTTGGGTCTTCCTCCAATGGCACTCCAGGCATCTTTTCTCTCTTTCTTACGGAAGCAAATTGCACTTTTAAAGATTGGACTACATAAATTCCTTCTGCATTCTGATTAAAAGTACTGGAGCCCTGAACTCCCTTTCATCTGATCACTCTGCAGACAACAGAGGAAGTAAATATGAATACTGTTTTTCAAAGGGTAAATAGAGGGCCCTTTGTACTTTGCAATGGAAAATGATGAAGAATAGGGTCTTATGGAATGCATCCATCCATGAATTGCATTTGGCTTCCCTCTCTTTCTGTATTTAGGAAATCTGCATCTCTTTTCTTTGGCTTGTAATTGTTAGATGGATGTGGCATTTATGTTTTGGTTAATTTTTAGCTGTACTTTTAACTGTTTATATTCTATTTTTGTTTTAAGTGTGGTTAGCTGCCTTGAGTGCTCACTAGAGCAGAAAAACAGAGTATTAATCAAACATAAGTACCAATTGCTAGAATGGGCCTGATGACTTTTATTAAGCAGTTCAAAAAGGGCCTAGTTTGCACCATTGGGTGTGCAACCCTCCAGACTGTTTCTTTTCCTGCAATCAAAAATCAGACCTGCAGCCAGAAATTTTATGACGAAAGAGCCTGAGAGTGCACTTGGGGCCATTATAAATCAGTAGGAAAAACCTAAAACCTAAATAGAAGTCTGGCATTTTTGAGTTTACCTTTTAGTGCTTTGAACTGAATTAGGCATAAGTGCCAGGTCTCCAATGTCCCCCAGAGGTCCTAAATTTAGGCTGTCCACTGCCTGCCTCAACTTGCAATGCTTCTGTCTAGTTCAGCTCTATACGACTAAGCTCTTTTTGTACCTACCAATAAAACCACACCATTATTTGAGTAATAATCCTTAATAAATGAGTGTGATACTGTAGGTAGAAAATGTAGACATGGCAACACATCTAAAAGGATTCTGTTCCAAGAGAGACAACGGGAAGGATGATAGAATGAAAGGAGGCCATCACTGATAAATATTCAGTCAGTCTCTCAAAGGCTGCAAATTTTCTCTGGAAACCAGGCCTTCTGCTCATATAGAAAAGCAGTGCTTTATAGTCCCGAAGCATGATCTGAAGTCACACACAAGCAAAACTTTGCAGGCTTTTGAAGATTATATATTTCTTCTGACAGCTTCCAAAACAAAATGAAGGGAGAGGATGAAATAATTTGGAAGAAGGGGAAGGAAGAGATTTAAATGTGGGAAGGAGAGAAGATTGGGCTTCTTATCCTTTCCCATCTTCACTCCCGCCCCCCTCCCCCCCCCCATTTTAAAACTTTGGCCACTTTTTAAATACTTCAAATCATTGGCTTGCTGGCAATAGAACCAACAACCCCCGGGTTCTCAGCAGTCCTGTTCTTGATATGCCAAGAAGCTTTTGCTTTGTCATAAACTGTGTTCAGCATGAACCTTTGTTTTGCCTTGATATCATTTTTAAAGAACATAAAGGACCTCTTCTTTATTGCCTTTCCTTTGTCATGTTATATTTTGCAATTAAGGTTGAGATAAAATGCTGAAGTAGATTGCTGGTAATTAGCCCAAACAGCATGCTTGCACAAGAGGAGAAATTGGAATAAGAGGACGAGGTCATCTCATATATGGAGAAGTGGGACAAAAAGCTATTTGTTTGTTTCATTACTGATAATATTTATATCCCACCTTTTATACAGGAGTTCAAGATGCTTCTTTCTCCTAATTTTTCCCCACAACTGAGAGGGATGAGCCAAGAAATGAGGAGATACATGTCACACCCTAGGTTTTAAAAAGAGGAAAAAGAGAAGATTCTGAACTGGTTGGTTCCATAGCAAACTCTTGTCCACTTCACTTTGCCACTGAGATATCAAGGAAGTACTAGGTGATTTTGCAATAAAAGGTGAGAACTTTACATCAACCTACAGCCTGAATACACCAAGAATAATTTGAAGGATTCCCCCCTTGCTCTATTCTTCTCTTTCCTTCCCCTACTTCTGAGGTTAGGATGTGTTTTGTAACCCTTTGCTGACCTTCAATAGAAGAGAGATTTCTATTTCAACATCTGGCGTTTTGCAATCATCGACCAAGTTTTAAATGAATAATCAGCAAAGAGGCAAATGGGGTGATACTTATTCCTTATGCTTACAGTTTCCTCAAAGGACACGATGGGGTCTAATCTGGACATAAATATGGCATGGTCTTGCCTGATGGGATGGAGTGGTTGTCTCTGAGTGGAATGTAATCCTAGAGGGCAGGAAACCGGGAATCCCCAGTCCATAGGCAGAAGTCCCCCAATGACGCTAATACATCCAAATGGTGTGCTACTGATGGACAATGAGAAGAAGACCATCAGTGTTTCTGTGATCAGAGGACATATAATTCTCCATGGACTGCGATGGTCTATACATATTAATAAACAAATAATGAGTAAAATAGATGAATAAATAAATATTAATGGTCCCCAGTAGAAAACAGAATACATTTCTTCAGGAAGTTGGGTTGGTGAAGGCAAAACTAAGTGAACAGATTCATTGAAGCCAACCCTAACCCCCACCCCATCCCAGAAAGGAATTTAACATGAGATGTACCCTGGAAGAAGGAAGGATGGTGCCTGGAGCTTTGCAAGGAGTGTGAGTTTTTTGTACGCAAAAGGGAAAACAGTATTAAAAAATGGAAAAGGTAACAACAACTCATCTCCTGCTAAAAATCTGTAACCTGGCATTCTATAAGTGATCAAAAAAGTTATTTGTTTGTGCATTTATATTACCCTTTCAAAATATATGCCAGGATGCAAATTTAAGCCTATTTCTGGGAGACAGAGGTTTACATAAAGTAGGCAAGTGTAATCAGGGAAGATATTCTGTATGTGTCCAAGAGAACTTTCTTCAACGATGAGAACAGGATTCAGCCTTGTCCCAAATTTTAAGTCCCTACAAAAACCCTCTATTCTACAGTAAGAGCTAATGGAGGGATTTGGTTACCTATATATTTTGCCCCTTCCAAACCTTTAGCTCTATACAAGGCTATATTTTTCTGATGTGATATAAGCTGGAATTCAACTTTGCCTTCCCTTTAGCATTCATCCCAAATGTTGGAAAAGGGATAAAGTCTTGACTGTTTTGTGGGCAATGGAATATAATTTGCATATGTTCTTAAGCACTTTCACATGTAGATGCTACAGCAAGTTGATTTGCAAGTCATTATTAAAAGCAAGTTGGAGATTGGACACATAAACGCTGCTTCTCCTAACCTCAGGCTGCTAAGTTCCATACTACTCTGATCCACATTTCTCTCTGCAAACAAAGGGAGTGAGCAATTCTAAACTCATATGTGACTGGAAATATTTTCACTTCTTCCTGCTAACATTTCGTGTATCTTGAGTGTCAAAATATTGCATATACATTCCACACGGGGGGGATGCAACCAACAGTATGCTGGCTTGCAAGATAGTTTTCCAATGGCTTGCACAGTATAGCATGAGCATCCTTGGGATAAAATTGGTCTTTGCTTGCATTTGTGGCCTACTGGCAAAACATGTGTGTGAAAAAACTTGATCAGTTCTGTCCCTGTCATTAGCAAGAAATGCTGCTTGTGGCACAGTTGTAACTAAGGCTGGCAACTAACCTGCGCCTTCTCTCTATTTTACTGAGCCAAAGATCTTAGAATGAATAAGGTGGTGATTGTTCAGTGAATATTTGTTTAGAAAAAGGTCAGCTTGTTTTGAATAAATGCATTCGTGAGTATGCACAGAACAGGAATGAATCCAAAAGAACGATTGGTTTGAGTATTTATGGTGAAAGATTGAGAGAATTCGCGAAGGTGGAGTTGAACCTGTTGTAGCTATAAAAACACAGGAATGACACCAAGAGCATAGTAGGATTTTTATTTTTGGTATTTCCTTCAGTGCCCACTCTGAACCTCCAAATTCTTCCCCTCAGCCCTGTAGGCTGCACGGCATCTTTGTCCTTGGGTTGGCCTGGCGACAGCAGCATCAGAAGGAATGAGATTTTTCTGTCAGCCTCTCTGCTTTTTGCCTGCTCGAGTTTTGCTCAAATCTATCCTGCTTCTTTTGTATCTGTTCTGAGTCACTACCAGATGATGACTTCATGCATTCTGCTTGTTTCAGCAAAACAATCCAGTTGGTGCTCTGACTTTGCTGCTCTTCCTCTTGAACATATCAACACCTTGTAGCAAAGACATTCGCCAATCAATTCTGGGCCCCCATAGATGGCATTGTTGAATCGAAGGAACATGGAGCATACCAATCCTGCAGGAATGAATTAGCTGGGCAGATGTTATGGGAGGCAGGTAGTCCCTCAACTAACCAGGCCCTATGTCATGTACAGTTTTATAGGTAACAACCAGCACCTCGAATTATACCTGAAAGTGAACTGGCAACCAGTGCAGCTCACAGAGCAGAGGTGTTACATGGGCTTACCGAGGTATGCCCATCACTGCCTGTGCTGCCATATTCTGGACCAGTTGAAACTTCCCGGTGGTCTTCAAGGGCAGCCCCATGTAGAGTATGTTGCAGTAGTCAAGCTGTGAGGTGACCAGGACGTGAGTGACTATCTGAAGAGCTTACCCAATCTAGTAAAGGGTGCAACTGGCGCACAGATGGAGTTGTGCAAAGGCCTACCTGGCCACAACTGATACCTGCTAAGAACAAAACCACTTTCCAAACTGAAAAATACCTGTCAATGAGTTTGATGCAATTCCTAGGAAGGGCCTATTGTAGAGCAAGATTTGAGTTGTTGGATTCCATGGCCAAATATGAGCACTTCCATCACTTGCCATATCATGAGAGGACATGTGTATGCAGTGCTCCAGCCATTGAAGATATTGCTCATGTTTTCTTTGACTATCAACTCTATGCCCCTTTTAGGCTTAGATATTTAACATCCCTACTTGAAAGAACAGCCCACTGGGACCTGAATCTCAGATTGTCCTATTTCCTCCTGGGCTCTAACATATACATTGTGAGCAGAACTGCCAAGCTGATAGACAAGGCAGTTCAGCTAAGAACCTGTTATCTTGAACAGATCAGGGTATCATATAAAGGCAATGTATATATCTGAACGTTGATTCTTTGTATTTAGCACATATATATTTTATTAGTGTATTTTCTTTTACCTATTTTATCCTCAAAAGGGACCTTGTATTTTACCATTATTTTATTTTCTTTGATATGGTTGCCAGATTAATCAATTAATAAACTACTACTACTACTACTACTACTACTACTACTACTACTACCCTGTTTAAGATCAAAGATGGAATATCCCTAGATCTGGGAGACCCAAACACCCTCAGCCACTCAGACTTGGTAGGATTGAATTGGAGATGGTTCCTCCCCATCCAACCTGCCCAGCCTCCTGGCACTGGGACAGAAACTTGACAGCCTCACTTGGCTGGCCTGGGGTCGAAAGTTATAATTGGGTATCATCAGCACTCTGATGACACCAAACCCCAAAGCAGCTGATGACCTCACCCGGCAATTTCATGTAGATGTTGAAAAGGCAGAGAGAGAGAGTAGAACCCTGCTGCACCCCATACAGGAAGGGCCTAGGGAGTGATCTCTCCCCCGCAATACTGACTGGAACTGGCCCTGGAGAAAGGAAGAAAACCATCGTAAAAAGTGCCCCCGATCCCCAACCCATGGAGCCAGCTCAGAAGGATACTCCATGATTCTAGCAAAATGCCAATGATTTTATAATGCTAATGCTATTGATCTGCTGTGACTTTTGAACTCTGAATATACTTCAGTATTATCTAAGACATTCTATGACAGCTACCTGGATGGATAGATGGTTATTTTCCTATCCTGATGGCCTTGATTAATGCTATGGTGGAATTTATGTGATTGTTTACTTGGAATTGTGTGGCTTTGCTGAGTTTGGTAATTTTAGAGATAACTCAATCTGCTAAGCATTTAGATTAACAAATTTATATTGAGAAGCCAGTAGTACTTCATAGATTCAGGCATCTGAACACACACTGAATAGCATCTATACATTTTCTCTAGCAGTGCAAAGTTCTTATAATACCCACACCAAAAACAGCCTTTTTGCATTCACATTCCCTCAAAATAGAAATGTACTTTAGCATCCTAATCTGTCCTTCCTTCCTTCCTTCCTTCCTTCCTTCCTTCCTTCCTTCCTTCCTTCCTTCCTTCCTTCCTTCCTTCCTTCCTTCCTTCCTTCCTTCCTTCCTTCCTTCCTTCCCTCTCTCTCTCTCTCTCTCTCTTTCTCTTTCTCTTTCTCTTTCTCTTTCTCTTTCTCTCTCCTGTGTGAGAGGAAAACCTATTACTCACGCTGCAGGATACAGCACTTAAATGCCAGGAGTTGCTGAAGGGGTCTGGTTAACATCAGCCCATTTTTCATTTCCTTTCAGTTGGGACAGTGTGGTACTCTGAAATCCCCAGAGTCTGGCAGCATGAATGCAAGTATTGAAGTTTCAAGGAAGAGACAATTAGCCCCAAGAACGTGACAGAGATATGCACTTGTTAAAGTCTGATTCTGTTTAAAATGGCTGATAGCAAAGTTCATTAACTCCATTAATTATTCCCTCTATAAGAAAATAATATCGTTTTTTATTTCTAGAAAAGATGATTAGGCAAAAGAAGTGGCATTACCTAGAACTGTTCACTTTCTTATACATCTGTTATAAGCATTACAAATTTCATTTTCTATACATAACCAGATTCTGAGATTTAACTTAACATGAGGTATGTCCTCAAATAGAACTGAAGATTTAGGTTATCAATTCATTCAAACTCCAGCTTGCATCTGGGGGAGTCACACTTGATCTAGCTAAACAAGCAGCAATGAGGAGAAGAAAAAAGAAAATAATTTAATTTGTTAACTTTAAGTACAGAGAATTTGGTGTAGTGATTAAGGTCCTGGACTGGAAATTAGGAGCCTGTGAGTTGCAGTCCCCCCTTAGACACTGAAACCAGGCGAGTGACTTTGGGCCAGCTACTGTCTCTTAGCCCAACATACCTTACAGGGTGGTTGTGGGGAAAATAGGAGGAGGGAGCATTATGTACACTGCCCTGCACTGAAAAAAAAAGGCAGGATATAAACCTAATTAACACATGAAGGAGAAGGAGAAGAATCACAGCTCCAATTCCATAAACCAACAAAATGGAAAGAAGTATAAAAAACTGTTCATAAGGGGAAAATGTAAATCAACATTGAAATATTTCCTTTATTAACCCAGTGTAGAATACTCCATTTCAGGATGTTGCCCTGATTGGACCAGCTTGGTAACCTGATTCAAAGGGGTGCCTTGATTTAAAAATGGGGTCACTATGCCTTAAGTAAAAAAAAACAAACCAAAAGTGGGTTGGACTTGAAGCAGCATTTGCTTTACTTTGCCAAAAATAGAAACCTTTGCGCATGTGCAGAAAGTCCTCTTAGTCTGTGCATGCGCCCTACTTAAGATCCAAATTGAAGAGTAGCAGTGTTTCAGTCTGGGGTGCCACTCTGAAACGGTATTTTATCCAAAGCTTAATGGAAATAACACACCCCTTCAGAGATCAGCATAGCCTTAACCTTTATTAATGTACTGAAGATTATAAAGCATCTTATAATCTTTTTTCCCTTTTTTTCTGGATTTTGAGGGGAACTTGGACGTTGTTTGATTAAAACTATATTAAGCTTTCCGAAAGATCTTGCATTACAGTATTCAAACATCTCCACAAAGCACCAATTTTCAAGAGTTCTGATTAAAGAAAGCTACAGGAACTGTTTATACTGTAACGTCCTTGTATCATAGCCGAAATGAAAATAAAGCTTAGTCAATGCAAATTGGAAGAATCCAATTGCTCAAAGACTGACCTCCAGCGATATCTTTGTTAAATTTGAAGAGGCAGTATGGTATTTTGGAAAACGGACAAAATTTATTGTCTTGAAAAGTATCCCAAGCAAATGTCCTCATGTTGCTTTTTTTCTTCTCTTCCATTCTACTTAATTTACCCCCCCCCACCCCCCGTCCAGAAAAGTGGCTGAAAAGTGTATCAGTTAAAAAAAATCCTTTTGTAGAATTTCAATAAGCAGTAGTAAATTTTTATGATAATAGAAGGATAGCTAAACTTCATACGAAACAGGCTTACTGGAGTTCCCCAAGGAAGACCCAATACTGAGTTAAGGCATGTATTCTGGAGTTTCTCTCTATTTTCAACCATCTTAGCACTATCCCCACAATTCCCATAAAACATCACAGGTTGCCTTGCCTAGAAAGATTTTCACCACAAAAAAATACCACTGGCCCTCAGTTTGAATGAAAGATAGAAAGAAAGATACCTCCGGTTATTTTCTTTACCTTGACCTCCACACACTTCAGGTGGGCTAACCAGATCAAATTCTCAGAAAAGCACTTACATATTGAAAAAACCATAGCTGTTCTAATGAATTATTTTGCAAGACATTGCAAGAATCCTTGGGGTCTTGATTTTGACATAATTAATTTTCAATTGCTCTGTTTTACAGGAGAGACTATCCAAATGATATTTCAAATCCTGTCTGCTTAATGAAAACAGAGCTTTAAAGTTAAAGGTCTTTTATCTTTGTTTAACCATTGCAATTCCAAGAGATTTTTTTTTTTTCCTTTTCAGCAGCTGTTTATGTTGGGATCTACATTGAACTAGTTTAATAATAGCTTCGTAAATTTTTCTTTCATGGAGTTCATAGCTTCTTACATTCAATGTAAAATCATTCACTGTTTACCTCAATTTCTTGAGTTTTAAGTAGAATTTTTTTTTAAATTGAAATTATTTGATGAACATAGTCAATTGATAAAGACCTCCTAGGCACTGTTAATCAACTAAATCATTACCGAAATCACCTATTAGAACAGAACTTTCTTAGATCCTCAGTTGATCTCCTTCAGCAATATTGTTTTTTGCAACAGCCAAATAGGCCACATATAAATTTGCAATTCGCTCTATGAAAGATGATTGATTTCAGTTTGATTTAAAAATAGCTATTGTTAATTATTAGTTATTCCTTACATTTTTAAAAATTTGTTACGGAGGGTGTTTGTTCTGGGGTTATTTATTGTGGATATTTTTAGTTTCTTTCATGTATGGTTTTTACTGTTGTACACTGCCAGGAGTTTGGAAGGTTTTGATGGCATCCAAATGGAATGATTATGACAGACAGACAGGTAAAACCAAGCACTGCTGAAATTCTTTTGCACTGTAAAGTAACATCTTCTTATTAACTGAAATAAAAGTTGGAAAATGCTCTTCTGTGTCTATGCTAATGGGTTCTGATCATTGAAAGAGATAAGTTGCAATAAATCCATGGATTATTGGAAGATCTCCCTTAGATGCCTAGTTATAAAATAATATATATTATATTTCTCTAGCTGTGCCATCTGTTTTGTGGGAGACCAACCACCTTATCAGATGTTGCTGAGTGCACAGATATGTTCATTAAAGGCCTGGAAAGATGTTATAAAAGGACTAATGTGCTTTGTGAATAAAAGTAATCTTATGATGCTGGGAGTGTGAGATTTGAGCTAAGAACAGCAGAGATAATCTGTGGCTTAGTACAGCTTTTTTAAAGGGCGAGGGGGTTTATCATCTAGAAAAAGAGCCTGGGACATCTGACACATTGGCAGGAAAGAAGACTAAGTATGGGAATAAAGAGAAATGTTGGCTTCCTCAGCTCAGAATGATTCTTGAAATCAAACTACTCTCAGGGGCCTCGTCATAATATTTTGAACAGGTGGTGAGATCATGGGACTGAACCTCTTGGGCAAGTACTGTGCAGCAGAAGGGCTAACTTCCGGTCGGGCAGGAAGGGGAAGTTATGGACCCCGTTGCCTGAAGAATTTCCACTGGTGGGGTCTAGGAGGAGAGCCTTTTCTGCTGTCGCCCCAGCCCTATGGAATATCTTGCCCCACGAGGTGAGGTTGGCCCCCACTCTTCTGGTCTTCCGGAAGAGCATCAAGACCTGGCTCTGCAAACTAGCTTGGGGATCCCATGGGGGTTCACAGCACTGGGGGTGGCTGGTGGCTTGAGGACGCTCTCTCCGTCTTTCAACTTTGTATATTTTCGTAAAGATTTTTATAGCTTTCTTTTTTACTTGTAAGCCACCTAGAGTCACTTATACAGTGAGATGGGCGGCGTATAAATTTGATTAATAAAATAAAAATAAAAATAACTGGAATGATCATGGATAGGCACAGCAAGAGTGGATCTCAGTCAAATTGGTTTAAAAAGTATTGTTTGGAGCTTTGTTCATGGAAATGGTATGAGCAAGTGGCTGCTTTGATCAAAAGGCAGAAAATAAAAATACAACATAAGATGCTTGTGGTAAGTTGTGCTAGATTCAGAGTATGGGTTGTGATCTGGATTGGAAGACACTGGGATCACTGCAGCCAAGAGGAATGGCATCAAAAGCATCAAGTTGGGCTTTCGGAGATGAAAGCCACCCCTATCTCCCTCCATATGCAAACATCCAGCCTGTTCTTTCTCTCTGTAGAGACATGGAAGCCTCCTTTGGATGGATGGCTAGTTGAGGAGGCTGGTGTCCTCTGGGGCTATGCCTCTGTATGGAGTTACTATATTCTGGAAAGTGGCCTGGTTCCACTACATCTAGATCAGCTAGAGAAACACAGCCCGAAAGGGACATTTTAAGCACACAAGTTGAATCATCCCAGAGAGAATGTGACTCTGTTTTCCCAAATCACACCAAATCCAGAAATGAGACATAACATGATGCCTACAGACCAACCAAAGATGGGATAGTTGACAATCAGGCTGTCTCTGTGCAGCCTTATTCTGCATTACCCCATGCTGGCTGGGGAATTCTGGGAGTTGAGGTTCACACATCTCCAAGTTGCCAAGGTTGAGAAACCCTGTTCTAGAGGCTTCAAAATTGTCAAACTGTCCTTGTGCTATTTCACAGATTCATAGAATCATAGAGTTGGAAGGGACCTTGGAAGGGGCCTTGGAGGTCCTAGTCCAACCCCTTGCCTAATGCAGGAATCCTCATACCATTCTGGACAAGTGGCTGCCTATTTCCAATTACCCAGATCTTGATATGTAACTTCTTAGCAGGAGTGTTCACAGGGTGTGATTAAAAAAAAAAAAAAATCAAGATGGCCACCACAACAGTGCGATGGAAGCTCCACTTATTTTTCTCTTTTGCGGCAAGCCTTCCAATGCACGACTGTGGCTGCCATCTTGATTTTTTTTTTTAACCACATCATGCCCTGCACACACTCTTGCTTCTTAGCAATAATTTAACTACTCATTTGAGTAATTCCATTATTTGTTTTCCCCCAGAAAAAGACTACATGTGTGTATCACATTGAAAAACATTAGGAATTTTATAGCAGCTTTCTTTTATCACTTGTGACTCTCAACAGCTTCAAAGAATAGTTTATTAGTCAGTCAAGTAGCACAATTAATTTTGTCCTAATACCTTTATATGTACCAATGGGATAACAGTCATTTTATTTTTCTCGGTAGATTAAAAAAAATATGCAAGGGTGTCTGTCTACTGACCTGCCCTTCCTGAAGGGCTGTACTAGAGGGATTACTATTTTCTGGATGATGATAAGGAAGAGAAGGAGCTGCAATCATTCATTAGAATGAAGTTCCTCTTTCCCACCAAGGGCATAAAATATATTGCTCCTTCATGGGACCCGCATAGAAAATATCACTGCTTTGCAAAACCACCAGTGACAACTTTACTACTTCTCAATCTTATCTGTTTGCATCTCTAGCAATCCACAAACTATATATTGAGAAAAGAATCAAGACTGTGAACTTTCCTTGTCTAGGAGTATGGGGTCAGATATGAATATGGGTATAAAAGCGGGCAACAGCCAGCTGTTCCCCACCATACCTCCCATCTTGTGGTGGACATTTTAGTAATAGTAAGAAGAAGAGGCAGGATAACAACAGCAGCCTCAATATTTATAGGAGAAAGATGCTGACGTTGCCTATCAACCAGAGTTGTTGAGAATCAAGTGGCATACAAGATGATGATGATGATGATGACGACGACCTTGGCATCACCAATGGCATCTGATCCTCAAGCCATGTACTATAGAAATTACAACAGCAGCAGCAGTAGCTATTAAATTTTGATAGTAATATTTGTGGATATCTGGGATGGGTGACTCTGTAGCTCCGTGGAGGACTCCTGGCTTCATTGTGGTTTTCTTTGACAGCTGCTAAAAGGGAAACTCCTGCAAATGTGCACAAAATTATGTTTGAAGTATTACACATAATTTAGCAGTGATTCTACCCATTCACCCATTTTCCAACCAGGCTATTATGGGATAAAAAGTTAGCATTGTATGATCTTGAGGGTCATTTCCTTCTTGCCCTATGATGAGACAAAATGTTCCGCCCCCTAAATCTTTAGGCTTTAAAAGCATTTTGACTTTGTGTGTCTCAGTGAATAGCCGAAGTAGAAAAGGAAAGTTCACTAAATGGTATGCTGGACCAAAGGTTAATCTGCAAAGTTGATAAGTGTCGGGCAATAGTGAATACCATTGTTGGCTTCTTGATTATTCCCTTGCAAGAATAAAACCAAGTTCAGAAAACACCAAGAAGCCAACACTCCAACCCTGCGCTACTTATATTCTGCACTATTGCAAGTAACGATACCACTTGGGAAATGTTTGTTTATAAACCAGCATCATCAGATGAATCTCCATGGTCAGCATTACTGTGAATGACTTTCATGTAAATATGACTCCATATTCCAATATCACTTCCAACTCTGCAACTAATGTCAGAACCACTATTGCTATTTAGATGAGATTAGATGGGAGAAACAGATTAGTGCATCCTGTGCATGATATGAATATTCCTATATCTGTTCATCACCTCTCAACACTGAGCTTAAGATGAACATGAAAAGCCCTCTGTAGGAATCCTCTCCAGAATTTACAGTAGGAGGTGAGGAATCAACTCTCTGAGGCCAGGAATACAGTTTCCTATCGATAATTCCAGTAGGTTTATTGCCAAAGGGGTCATGACTCACAAAAGCCATGGTTTCATTCTCTAGCTAGACTTCTCATGTGGTGACTTCTTAATTGCCTCTCCCTAGCTAGTGCATGCTAGTACACACATGCTGTACACATGTATAAATAATTGCAATCGGGACATGAACAAGGATAAGTAAAACACACACATGCACGCACGCACAATTGCACTCATTCAAAGAAGTCATTGTCACCAGCCTTTAGGGGGCAGACAAGGATTGCCTACCAGAGGACAAGCACAGCTTGACAATGCCACCAGGTCAGTAACCTTAGCTAGTGACTGGATGAATATGCTGATTTGCCAAGGCAGCCCAAATACTTTCATAGCAGTGACAACATCAGCAAAAGAGAAGATGTTGGCTTGTTGCCAGGTTGATTGAGGTCCAGATAGTAAAAAGAAAAAGTCAGTGATGCCATTACTCAAGTAGATAGGCTGTGTCCTTAGAGTCTTCTAGGGAGAAATTTGCTTGTAGGAAGAGGAAATAAAGCAGAATATGGTAAGCACATGGGAATGTAAGGGTAGGAAGACTCCCTGGGTGAAGGGAATCTCTCTCTCTTCAGGATTTCATAAACCATAGTCAAAGCTATGGTTTTTCCAGTAGTAATGTATGGCTGTGAGAGCTGGACCATAAAGAAGGCTGAGCGCCGAAGAATTGATGCCTTTGAACTGTGGTGCTGGAGAAGACTCTTAAGAGTCCCCTGGACTGCTAGGAGGTCAAACCAGTCAATCTTAAAGGAAATCAACCCTGATTGATCATTGGAAGGATTGATAATGAAGCTCACGCTCAGATACTTTGGTCACCTAATACAAAGAGAGGACTCTTTGGAAAAGACCCTGATGCTGGGAAAGATTGAAGGCAAAAGGAGAAGAGGATGGCAGAGGATGAGATGGTTAGATAGCATCACTGAAGCAATGAGCATGAAACTGAGCAAACTCAGGGAGGCAGTGAAGGACAGGAAGGCCTGGCGCAATATGGTTCATGGGGTCACGAAGAGTCGGACACGACTTAATGACTGAACAACAACAAAAGTGAAGAACAGAAGGCAGAGGAGAAGAACCCTACAAATGCTACGCTCTCCCTTCTCATCAGGATCCTCATGCTCTACTGAAGCCCCACCGTCATTGCTTGAAATAATATGTTGTGCTTGCCTACAAGTAAATTGGAGAGTAGGCAAGGCAGCACAACTAAAAGATTTGAACAATATATTTTGCAGATCAGTTTGTTCATCTTTGCCAACAAAAGGATGGAAAACCTAAAAATTCTGTAATGCAGGATTGACTCATCTGTAACAGTATATAGATGTTGAACTCTTCTGAAGATGCACCAGCAGTCTTAAAGTATATTTTTTAGGCTGGTTCGTACTCTTATAATTAAGACATAAGGGAAGGAGCCAATGATTCTACGGCTAATTAATTCTTAGCAGTTTATAGATTTAAACAGATGCATGCAGATAATGCTGAGTTTGTTTTCAATTCTTAGGTACCTATTGACTTTTTCTACCTGGATTCGTTCATGCCCTCTATTTATGTCCTGCTTTTCTACTTAGAGGATTCTCACTGTATTGGTTCAGTTGTCTGTATTAATGAAAGTAGGTAATTGTTTTTTCTTTCCACACATTCTACTGTATAAAAAAAGATTCAGGATATTATCGAGCAGTAAGGCTTACTTAGGTTCAGAATTGTCTCAGAAGATCCAAAGGTGTGGGGGGGGGGGGACTCAGTAGCACTGGCATAAATAGTCTTTCCAAGGACTTCTGCAATTCAGGTGGACCTTTCGTTTTGGCTGCAATTGCACACCTCTTGGATCTTTGAAAGATCATGGGTAGGCAACCTTTTCATGGAGACCTCTATATGTATAAGAGCGAGGAACATGTAAGCTAGTTTTGCTGTTCAGGATGTTGAAAGCTCTCTGGAGACAGGATGAGAAAGTTAGAGGGGAAACCTGGGCAGGGGGCACGGCTGGTAATGCCTGCTCAAGTATCTTGACTAGGTGAAACCAAGTCTGCTATCTTAACACTAGGAATTATTTCTTCAAACTGTTGAAAGGGGTTTTTGGTATCATTTTTTCAGCTGGAAATCGATTTTTGGGTTTTTGCTTTGTTACCCTTGGAAAGTATAATCACCTTTGCCAAACTGATGCTAGTTCCTCCATAGTCAGAATGTTTTGTGTCTGTCCTACATCCCACCATGTCAATTACTAATATTCTGCTTTTGCTTTTTAGGGAAGCAGTTGTTAGATTCCACTACAATCCAAATAGCACATTCCCATTACAGCCCCATTTGGCTCCATGGCAACATCTGTCTTGTGCTGAATCCTGTATCTCTTTGTGTTTTCAGAACTAGACTCATTTATCATTAAAGACAGAAGGTTGGAACATAGTAGCTTCTGCTGTTGTTTTAGGTCCCAGTTTAAGCAGGGAGAGTTCAAAACCTGATTGAGATCCAAAACTATCCAAGAAATGTGGTTAACATACCCAGATGAAGCAGTTCTGCACTGTGAACTCTGTGGTTATTGTAGGGTGTGAAGGCTGCCTAGAATAAAAGACACACCATAATTCTACTTCCAGCCACTAAATGAAGGCAGGATTTTCTCACAGTAAAGACCCATTTAGAAGTAACATTTATCCTAGGGATAATTTTTTAAAAAATTCTTCCTCCAGAAGAATATAAATAGAAAATATAAGTAGGAGCCAGCAAATATTAACATATTATTCACAAATCCCTCCTGGTAAATCAGTATGGATTTTCATTCTAATTTAATGTTTCCCAAATGCAATCTTTTGTACAGCAAAAAATGACTAAAAATCAGCTTAGCAGTCCAACCCCATGCATTTTTATAAAAAGGCAGATCCAATTCAATTTAAAGGGACTTAGTCCCATGAATATATGCCGAAGGACTTCATCTGTTGATCTGCTACTTGTTTCTATACCAAACATAGGGTGCAGAAATATTCCAGTCATAATTTCAATACTAAAATAGCCATTCACATAATACAAGTTGCATGTTGTTAAAAACAGTCATTAGTATTGTAGCTAATGTTTTACAGCAGTCCTGAAGGTCAAAGGACACAAGGACACCTTTTTCTCTTTCTGCATACAAAAAGTCACAGTCCAGGACTAACATACTAAGCTGGACTTACACAACCTGATGCACAAAACAGACCCACATACATTTGTACTCTGGGCTACAGAGACTGAATGAGTGTAAATCCTTGAAAAATATGTGGAAGCCCTGGGCAAAAGAAAGGTAATAAAATCACTCTGGTTGTATGAACAGTGTAAAATATAAGCCCACAATGATCAAAGTAATACAACAATTGTAATAATGACACAAACAGAATTCTCTCTCTGTGTGTGTATGCTCTAAACAGAACATAGTGAATTTCAAAATATAAATAAATAATTTTGTGTTAAAATGTTAAGAAGTTCATGTAATGATTTCCCCAGCATTACGCTTAAATCCTTTCAGAAAGATCATCCATTTCAGATTGTCCTTATTCGTGGGAAATACATGAAAAATAGCAAAACAACTTTTGTATTGTCTACATATGATGGATGACAATAGTCAATGTTTTCCATGTGTATTGGAAGCATTAAAAAGAATGCCAAGTTCTATTACTAAAAGTGGTGGGTATTAATTCTATAGCCCACTATGTTGCTATGATCGAAATTATTTTTGTATCAATGTCCATGCCATGCGATAATGCCCGTTAAGAGCTGTTGATAGCCATAACTGTTTCCGTGACTCATAAATGTGTGTATGATGAATTGAAGTAACTTATCTTTCTTTTCCACCACCCTCTATTAATCAAGAAGAGGGAGCAAATTTGGTCCGAGCACAGAGTAGGAAGGCAATCGGTGCTGGAGTTGAGATGAAAAAGAAGGCAGAAGGCTTTGTTTCTCTAGGAAATCCTGTGGCACTAGGGATTCCTCTAGAAATTGGATGGGAACAGGAATCTATTGGAATGCTAATGCTGTGAACTTCCTTCAGCATGTGTACACACGTAAATAAATCTTCTGTCCCAGAAATCTCATCAGTCTCCAGTGATCTTTCAATGGAAATTGTACCCTGGAGAAGCATTAGTACCTCAGAATTTCAGAAGGTGGGCATACACACACACGTGCGCACACACACACACACACAGTATGTTGAAGAAGAGATTTGCTTGAGTAGGACTCAAGTGGCAGAACATTCCTACAGTTGCTGCTGAGGGTTCAGTTTAATGATTTACTTAAATAACATCTATTCTGTGTCTTCTGCAACGTCACCATTCGTGTGAGTTGGTTCATTTCACTGTACAATGTAACTGCACAAATCCCTGTGTTTAGCCCTGGAGGGGCACTCTCATAATTCCAAAGAACCCTCAACAGGACAGAATAATTCTACTACCGGCACTGGATGACTAATAATTAGTATGGGTTCTTATTGTCTTATTGTATATATGATGGATATATGTACACAGATTAATTTCTAGGGGCTAGGAAATCCATTTTTGTACCTCTGATATTGTTTGCTGTTGAAGAACAGTGGTCCTTGAGTTGCAGTGAATAACTTGCCAGTTGCACCAGTGTATTGTTCCTGGAATCTGCGTGTGTCTAGCATCTTGATGAACCAGACGAACATTGGATAGATGGACTATAAAGCTGCTAGGCAGAATGCATATTCTCCCTCTTTATTCTTGTGAATTTAGGTCTATGTTTGCGGCTTATGTATTTTTTCAAACCTTCCAAACCTTCCATGTTTATTTATTTATTTGTCAGATTTATATAGTTGCCCGTCTGACTCTGGGTGGCATACAACAATTAATTAAAAAAAAAAATTGTATGTAAAATACTTTATGATTACCAGAACTGTAATGGCAAAATATAAGGAATTTCCTATGCTTTCCATACTCCCAAACTAAAGAAAAGTGCTTCGTTTAAATAATTGGCATACCAATGGCATATACTGTATATCTAAGAACATCATTTGCTGCTATGCTAATTTTATAGGGGAGTAAGTCTATGTATGCATTTTAAAGATGGGGAAGCTAAATGCATGGATGCCATATTCAGTAAAAATGGGAAATTCGGTGCAGAATCTGGTTTGTTCATTGGGAATTTAAGTATGCCCTCCTTTCTTTTCAGTCTGGCACTGAGAGTGTTGTTTATAGAGACCTTGTACAATCTCAGTATTACACAATCTCAAGTTTCTCTCTCTAAAGTTGGCTATTTGTGAACTCACTCCATTGGAAGGCACATAGCCATGTGTGCACTATAGTTCATGCTGTTTAGAGATCCTTCAACCCATTTTGCTTTGGAAATTGGCCACTTTGTTCTGGATTGGTCATATCTCCTCAATTCTGATTCAGGATCAAGAAAGGGAGTGACATACAAGTGCATTTTATATGTGCATGTATCTCTGTGTATACATACATCTGTATATTTGTATGTGTGTTTGTGTATGAATTACCCTTGCTGTGTTGCTAAAACAAAACAAAAAAATTCCCTTATAGAGCAAAAACACAGTCAAAATCTGGTCCCAATGATCCAGCAAGGCCTATTGTTGTCTTTTCCAACCTAGGCCACCAGCTGTCCAAAATATCTCCACATGTCAACCCCACTAGATAGACCAGACCAGGAAATCAACTCCACAGGATGGCTAAAATTACTTTTATTGAGATGGGCTATAATAAGAGAATCTTGCAAGTCTGATTGTGCTGTATCTCCTCCTTTTTCTTATAGTTCAGTGAATTAGGGAGGTGTCTGCCTGAGCTGCTTCTGAATGTTATCTCGTAGTTCTGGACTTAAAAAATGCCCTTTTGCCTGGTCAACAGAACCTGCATATCTCCATCAAGGCTGTCTTCCTGTCTCTCTACACTACAGGAACTCCAAGCCTCCGAAAGTTGTGACCGCCACAAGGCCATGCAGGACCTACTTCAAGTCTGATGTGGAGCATGTTAGCCATCTGCCCAAAGGCAGAATGCTGCCATTCCTCTCCCAAAGACCCATCTTCACATTCTCTTAGCAACTCTTTCAAATATAAGGAACCCCAGTGCCTCCCTAGTCAGACTCTAACCATTATTCTTAGTTCAGTATAACCCAGTCTAGGCATCTTAAACCATAGTTTGGTTTATGGTTATAATGTGTGTGCGTGCTTTGAGCATAGCAGCCACTTGCTTGGATCGCTTCTGCAGTGTTCCCAAAGCTGTCAGTAATCCTTTTTGAGCGTTATTTGTCTGAAACCTGATCCCAGTCTGCTTATGTTGTTCTCTTCAGTTAGTTCCTTGTACTACCCAACTTAGTCCTGAAGGGGCTTGTCCCTGTGATATTGGTACTCATTCAGAAGACTATGACAAAGCCGGCCAATAAGAGTCTGATTCACTATGGGTTGAGGACTGACCAGTTGATCAACAAATGCAATATGCCTCCTCCCTCCCATCCCCACCTAGGCATTTTATTTAAGCAAGCATCAAATTCTCCTCCAATTGGGAGACATTGTTTTCACCCTTTGTAGCACTGCAGAACTCTGGAATGATGATCTGGTGTGGACAGAGCTTCACTGAGGGCATCCTAGAATCACCTGAGTAAAAGTCAGTTCCAAAGTTTGCTGACTCATCTAGAGGCAGGCTTCACTCCTTACAGTATTGGAATACAGCCATCAGTAGTATGAATAATATGGAATACTTTTGGAAATCTACCCAAGGTATAAATTCTACATACGGCTACTTTTACAACCAAAGGCCATAATCCAGTTGACTCACTGGGATCTGGAAGGGTTTCCACAGACAGAATAAAATCTACAGTGATTTAGATCACAGACCAATATGATCTGAGGCTTCTATGGCTTGCCATTACCCTAAGTACATCTCAAGATCAGCATGGGACATTGTAGTAACAGTTCAGGAAGCTGCAGGGAGCCAGAACTAACTCTTAACAAATGACTTCCTTGCTTGAGAAAATCATTGCTGGATTTCTAGTTAGTCCACAGCTGCCTGACCTGTTCAAATGCCTGATAATCCACTTCTGTGATCTGACTTTTTTCCTATGTAACGATGGCAGGGAGGACTTACTATCTCAAGATTTATCAGAATGGGTGCCCATTTTTTTTTACTTTATTACATTTCAGTAATAAATATATTTTGCTTCCTGATGTAACAGAAAAGTGTTTCCATTAAACTCAGTTTAAATATAAATGCATTTCCTCAATTTAGTTCTTGTTTGCTCGTAAATATTACTAATATGGTGGTCTGTTACCTTAATTTTTGTTCAGTTTCTGCTAGAGAAGTCCATATAACACCTAGAGATTTTTCAGGGACAAGAGAGGAATTATTGAATATTTCACTGCCATCAACTTTTAATGGGTATGTCCCTTTAGGGTTTTTCAGTCATATGTTTCATACCTATGAAATATAGATTACCTTGGTATATGGGGGCATGCATGCAGCTCTGTAACAAATGTTTGGAAAAATATAGCATATACATACAATGACAAGAACTGTCCAACTCCCCACCCTCATCAACACTCATTCAGCTATTTGATAAGGCCGATAAGGAACTTGTTATCACCGAAGTGTTACAGATATATAGTATACCGCCTCATGATCTTCACTCATTTTCTTCATGCAACTACGGGAAGGCACAGCGTCATTTTTCAGGGAGTGCATGTCTTGAGTTAGAGTCACCACAAAATGTTCATGTGATCTGTTGGCATTGATCTATTATTTTATGCAATAATCATGCAAACACTTCCAGATGTTGAAGTTTGGTTGATTTTTGGATGGGGCATATTTGTCTTCCATGGCCTTAAGAAAGCCTAGGCTAATGTTTCTGTTGAGACCTGTAACAGACTTCTTAGTAGGACCATCCCAGAAGTTGAGTTCTTAGAAAGGTAACCTGATCCTTTCACTGGACTTAGTGCAGGAGGGGTTCTTGAAGAGTCAGTGGATGGGAATAACCTTTTCCACTCTGTAGGATGTTTTAATCCAAGAGTTTGTGGCATTGGAAGAACCCAAGTGCTGTGTTTGATCTTGTCCCGTAACCTCATTCCAGAACCTCAGAATAAATGGTGACAGCATGCCCAGTTGGCAGCATGCTAGTTATCTTTGAATCATAAACATGAGAAAAAAATATGCTCTGGATCATGGCCCTAATTAGAAGCCAAGTAGAGGTGGTGTAGAAAACTGGCTTGCAAAGCTGATTAATTCGCTCCTAGTCTTTGCTTAAGCAGTTTCTTCTTCCTTCTGTTCAGTATTAGACTGCTCATCTGATAAGCAAATCTAAATCGAAAGTTTTCCTAGCAGAAGAGGGCAGTTTTATGGAGTGGCAAAATATTACATCCAAGCTCATTCCAAGAAACATACCGTGATTTTATTTTTAAGCAACACGCTGGAGTTTGGAAAGCCATTCTAGGAACCAAGCCATGATTTCCTTTACGCAACAAACTGGTTTGAAGCCATGGCTTGTTGATTTTATCTATCTATCTATCTATCTATCTATCTATCTATCTATCTATCTATCTATCTATCTATCTATCTATCTAGTTTATATGCCACTCATCTCCCCCAGAGGGTTTTGGCCTGTTCTAACGGTGCCTTGGTGATTTATCTCTGATTTGTTTCCATACACCATGAGATGTCATCATGCAGGACCCAGGAAGAGGACTTTTTTGGTTGCTGCCCCTGACCTAAGGAACACCATTCCCCCCAAGATTACCCTGCTGGCCTTTTGGAAGGTCCTTAAGACACGGATGTGCTCCTAGACATGGGAATTGGAGGGTTAGTCGGAGCCTATAGACCGGTCCAGCTTCTTGGCTGCTGCATGCATTGCTGTGTTTTGTATTATTTTTAAATGTTGTAAGCTGTCCAGAGTCATTATTGTGAGATTGGTGACCATATATATCAAATCAAATCAATAAATAAACGACATGGGCCACAACCAAGCAATGACAAGAGACAATAGCAGCCAGAAAATGAAATAAGATTAGCTGTTGGGCCATGCTCTGACTAGGAACAAGAATCGTTCAGTTCCCTTGCTCACCCAGGACTGAAAATCTAGATTTACACCTGCTGATAAAATGAGAGAGAGTATGTTAGAGGGGAATAGCTGTGCTGTGAGAATATGCATTTCTTGCAATCCTGAGGAACCCTACAATATACAGAGAAAGGCTTTACTTTTTTTTTTTTCTTCCTCAGATGCTTTCTGAAGATCAGTGGCAAACAGGGAGTAAAGCATTTACCTTTGTATCCCAATCTGAAATATTTCCAGACACCTTAATTGTAAACTGTAGTATTAGAACCCCAACACATTTATTGTATTCTTGACCCACTTGTGACTGGTATCTCCAAGCCGCCATGCTAGTTGACTATTATTGCTCAGTAGACGTTTGTCACATGATGGCTACTGACTAGTGGTACTGTGAGGACACCCAACTTCCTCCGTGAAAAAGTAGCCCCATTGTATCTTCTGAGGATTTAAAGACAGACCCAGCTAATGCAAGCTCCTCAGTACGTCAGGTACTGACTGCTTGGGCATATTTGGGATATCAAAACATTATCCCGATGAAGAGATGGGTATATCTTTAAAATGAAATATTTAAGAATGCCTAAATACATTTTTAAAAACTATATTTAAAAATTTAAGTTTAGAACCAGGTTAGCTTCCCTGAAGAGAGAGTGACACCCTAGAAAGGCTTTCATTATGGTGCATCTAATTATGGTGGGGAGGAAGGTGAGCTTCTGAAAAAGGCAAATGACAGTTCTGGTAATCAAGTAAGTTCATGACACTCACATCTGAAGCTGCTATAAGATTTTAAAGATAATGAATGACACATAGAGCCAGTTGGAAAGCACTGAAAGCTATTTTAAAATCTTATCCCAGTCAACACCTAGTAAGATGCCCCATATATAGTGCTTTGGAAGAGTTGAAGCTAGAGGTTACCAAATCTTGGATAAAGTGGACAGGTCGCATCAGGTGGAATTTCAACTGGCAAGGCGCTCCATGCCTCATAGGCAGCACATTAAGAAACAGAACTGGATCTGCTAGTGACTTCAACATATCCAGAACAAGACCAGTTATTAGATTGGACCGAGCACCTCTCAACAATGCCTCTATCTTACGTGGACTAGGAATGTATGATTCCTTAAAAATCTCCTTCCTTCAGTTGCCACTTGAGCAGTAGAGTTTTTGCATCTTGTATTACTTTCATAAATATTAACGACAATTGGCTCCAAATCCCTAGATGTCCTCCTGCTGCATGTTGAGATTAAATATTCGTATGTGTGTGGGTGTGAGTGTATGTATGCATGTACTGTATGTTTACCCTGAACATGATGACAACAACAGTCATGGAAACAGTAGTGCTAAATGGAATGGTATCAGTTTTGCAGAGATTTATCATACTGAACACAGCCTCTGAGTTCCTGACCACTCTTCTTCCCTGTTTCAGTAACTCTAGGTCAGGAACCTGGAAGTCTAGTGGATGCCACCCCATATGCCCACATGGGGAGGACGCTTTGTGTCAAATCCTGAAACAGCAGTCAAACCTTGAGACAAAGTAATGGAAATTAAAACAAAACAAAAAACAAAAAAACACACCTACATTTCAACCATCATATTTCACCACCGTTTTAAATAAAATTCAAAACAAATGTTCTCAAGTAAACAGCTTATTTCCTCAGTCACCAAGATTGCATTTCCCCCCTTCCCCCATCCCAGAAGAAGAATGGCTACCACCCTCCATCTGCTCTTGAGAAAGCATCATGTTACTTCAGAGACATAGTGGACCTCCAGTGACAACAGGACTTCTTGGAATATTTCTAAATACAGGCTTGCTTTTTAGAGGGAGCATGGACTTAATCAGAAGTCTTCTCTTAATGAGAAGAATTCCTGCCTGATATCTTACCTTAATTGAAATGTGGGAATCTAAGGAACCTGTAGACTGCTGAAGAGATAATTGTGGAATAAAAACAGGAGTTTGGATTCCTCATATAGAAGTGGGAACATCATATTTCACCCACACAAATGTCTTCATTCTCTTCTTTGAAAGTTTCTAAAGTAAATTCTTTTTCATCAAATTGGGTGAGAACTGTAGGAGACAGTCCCCAGCCCACAGAAGCACTTCAGTAGGGTAGCATAACAATTGGAAACAAAAATCATCAAAAGATCAAGCAAGAGTAATAAGGCTGCATAGCTCCTGTCCCTTTCCAAATCAAGGTCATCTGGCAGGAAGCGGCTTCAATCCCAAAGTCAAACCTGAATCTGGACTGAAATGGATCTAAAACAAATAATTTCTTCAATAATGTCTTGAACTGTACCACCTCCAATCACCTGAGTAGCCCTCAAAAGTGTTCATAGGCTAGGGGGCAACAGCTGTCTTGTCTACTAACACTTCTAGGGCATATTACATCAGGATAGGCTGAGATTAAAGTAATTAAAATTGATCCCATGAAACCAGACCAGGTGGTGCTTTATCTGTATCTTGTATTTGTAGGAAATATGGCATTTAAGTCAGATGAAGGTGATTTTTTTTTCCTTTGAAAGCTCTCATTCGATTTCTCACAGTCCAGAAACAGGTGCTAATAACCATGAAATATGTCTGCTGGACAACTAACTGAGGATATGTGGAGGGTCTTTTTTTGCAGCCCAGCATGATGAACAATAGGTATAAATATATGCTCTAAGACATGTTAGATGGCTGTCATGGTAAGTTGCCCAACACATTCAAATCATCATCAAGCCTGTTTCATCACCTACAACTTCACTGAGTATCAGTATGCAGTATGGGCTCTACAGATCAGAGGGAGACTTAGGAGCAATTATCTCAACCATCTGGCTTATCTCACCATTCCGGGATGTGATTAGAACCTTAACTGGATTACTAGCATTAGCTGAAAATGTACCAGCCATTCATGAATCCATCAGATTCCTTTTGGAGAGGGAGGTCATCTTAGCTATGATTCTTACAGTAAGTTTTATTTAAACTTGAATAAAAAAGTGCTTCTGAAGAGAGAGTCCTAGCTTTATGAGAAGGGATTGTGTTGTTATTCCATCTTTCCTCTTTCACTTTTTTTTGGGGGGGGGAGGGAGGGGTATTAAAAAGGCAGAAGACACAATGAAGAAAACACATGAGGATACAAGCAAATTATAGCATCGTCCAGTCCCTCTCCCATCTGTGACTGAGACAAAATGATTAATAAAAGTTTCATTTAAATGAAGCAATGTTAGAATCCAGCAAACAGTTTCTTAGATTTAATTCCTTCTCGAGATGAGCAGGAGCAAAGGTTTCAAAACAAAGCTTCAGTGTTACAAAAGAAAGCTAATTTCTACAAAGTTTGATGAGTAGTTTATTCATTCTTCTATGGGCGGTATAGCCTTTCAGATATAAAGCTCTTGCATTATACCCAAAAATTATTGGGTTTTGCATTATATGCTGCAGGTGGAATTTCAATGGACCTTCTTTCCCTGTTCTTTCTGTACATGTTGACTGAGTATTGATGTGGGAACAGAAAAGAGTCAGCTCCCCTCCTCACCTTCTCTTTGTCCTTTCTTTCCTAAGATAAAAATGTGGTTCAGGGAATACAGCTGCCTTCCCCCTGCACTTGTCAGAGTTTTGCCTAGTGTGCCAGTTGCACTCTTTTCTTGATCAGGAGACCCTTCAGGACTTCCAGGAGAGGTATGGTGAACTGAAGACAGTTCTGCAAAAGCAGAACCAATGACCGTGGCAAAGACCAAGGAATTGGTGAGTAGACCCAGTTTTTGGAACCTCTCTGGATAAGGAGAGGACGGAAGATCGCCCATGTGCTCCAGATGGCTGCTCCCCACAAGGAGACCATAGGACAGCAGTTTTCCATGGTTTTGAGTGCTGGGAGACAATGGGATCA
Source organism: Python bivittatus (assembly GCF_059951505.1). Lineage (NCBI taxonomy): Eukaryota > Metazoa > Chordata > Lepidosauria > Squamata > Pythonidae > Python > Python bivittatus. Next base: position 2,940,622 of record NW_028277050.1, read on the forward strand.
GCCATCTTGCTCACAACTGCCGTGGAGCCTTTTAAAGGACTAAGTTCACAAACCTCATTTTCTAATCACTTTTGGAAATTGCCTATTAACCATCTTTAAAGCTATTAGAGATCTTCGGAACAACAAGTTTGAAAGGATTTCATTGGGTGACTTTATCTTCAACTCTGAACAAAAGAAAAATTAATGATAAGCTTAAGAACTTAAAGAATTTGAAATAAACAGCAAAAAGCTAAATAAGATTTTGATTTAAGAAATTGATTAAGGGTCCAGATAAATTTGGAATATTGGCTTTTACTATAAGATGTTGGAATTTATTTTTTATAGTTAATTTCCCACAGCTTTTTGTGGGAAACAGACTTATTTTGGCTATCCTGGCTATTGCAAGTCATAACAAAGAAAAGCAATGATTTTAGAAACTAGATAGTAGAGGGGACTAAAGATTCTAAACAGAAGAAAGAAAAATGCAACCCTGTTCTTCATATCAGTTAATACTGGGACTTACAAAATGACACAAAATGTTACAACATTGGAAATATTAAAGGACACCTTTGAAGAATGGAGCCAGAAATTAGTAACTACAATATCTATAGTGTTAGTAATGATGTCTGCTTCTATAGTTAGACTATGTCTAAAAGATGTTAATGAAGGAGTAACAGATGTGGAACAAATTTTATTTGACAAGACAGAGAACTTACCAAATGTGGAACTATAAATGACAGGCCAAGAGAATGATTTGGAAAAGGACGCTTTACTGGATATACAAAAGAAACTGGCTGAAGTTTTAAAAATTAAAAGGGAAATACAATTGATAAATGAGTTGACCTGGAATGACCTGGAAAATGTTTTGTTACTGGATCTGCAAAAGAGGCTTGTTAAAGCATTGAAGAGGTCTGTATGATAAAATAAAGAAGAATTGAAGAGAAATCAAACCCTACAACAATATTTGATTGAATTATAAGATTAAGACTGTTAAAAGTAAAAGGAAGGAATATAAAGTTGGTTTATTTGATCAAGGTTAAAATAAGACTTTTTTTTTTTTTTTTTTGCAATGTTATGGCAACCCTTTACAGACTTTTTGCTGACACCAGGATTGAAAAGTTGGTGTTTTATGGACTTGCTTATGGATAAGAGATGTGATATGGAATGAATATTTAACCTTATGGAGGTGAAGAGTTATTAAATTTGTTTATATTTGTGATGAAGGTTGGAAGTCACTTCTTTATATATTTCTTTTCTTTTTCATTATTATATTCCTTCTTTTCTTTTTCTTCTTTCTTTTTCTTTTTTTCCTGCATTTTTTATTCTTCCTTTCCATTCTCTTCTCTTTCTCTAAGTTTTAGTTTGTTTTAGTTTTTACTATTGTAATCAAAATTCTTGATAAAAATTATATTAAAAAAAGAAGGCCCTTCAGACAGTTATTCGTGCCTTGGTCCCTCACAACTGGATTATTGCAATGTGCTCTACATGGGGCTGCCCTTGAAGACCACCCAAAAGCTACAGATGGTTTAAAATGCAGCAGCATGAGCAGTAACAAGTACTTGTCGGTATGTCCATGTGTCACCACTGCTACACAAGCTGCACTGGTTGCCAGTTGGCTTCTGAGTGCAACTCAAGGTGCTGGTTATTACATATAAAGCCCTTCATCGCATAGGGCCTGGATATCTGAGGGACCGCTTATCTGCAATAGTTTCTGCCCGCCTGGTAAGTTCCAGCAGAGTGGATGTGCTCCAGGTCCCCTTGAATAGATATTGTCATCTTGCAGGGCTGAGGAAGCATGCCTTCTGTCGTGGCCCCCACCCTCTGGAACAGCATTCCCCCAGAGATAAGGACAACACCCTCTCTCTTAGAATTTTGGAAAGCTCTTAAAACCTGCCCTTGATCCCAGGTCTGGGGTTAATGTATTATTGTATTTGGGGTTGTTTTGTTTGTGTTCCTTTTAAAATCGTTTTAGTCTGAGCTGTCTGTGTGGTTTTAGGTTTTATCTGTTTTTATGGATTTTTTGTTTTGGTTTTGGTTTTGTATGCCACCCAGAGTCCATTGGAGTTGGGTGGCTATAACAAATTTGAATGAATGAATGAATGAACGAATGAATAGCCACAATTGGAGGGTGAGTTATTGCAATTTCATTTTCCTTCTTTCCTCCATTCTTTCCCCATTTTTTTGAGAAGGCAGCATATGCATTGTTTATAATGCTAATCAGAAAGGGTTAAAACTGACAACCTTCTCCTTTCCTTTCACTTCCCTTTCCATACTCTTGGCTCCTCCACAGGTCCTCAACCCCCTTTTAACACGCAACCCTACATCAAATATTGGAACAATTGAAACCGGCTGTTAAAATAATCAAAATCTACTACATATTCTATACACCACAAAAAGAAGAAACTAGATTTAATGTGTCTTTTCCTGTTTCTGGTAAGCCACAAGCAACTAGTCTGGGAAAATCAGGCAATTTGACTAGTCATGCTTTTTCTGGCAGTAAATAGCACTCTATCATAACACTGGCGGCTTCCAGAAAAGGGTTCCATATTCTAGAATGATTTCATCTTCAAAACAGTATGGAACATGCTATGGAGCTTAGCAATGGAATCTCTGGAGAGGGTGTCTTTGACAGAGGAAGGAAAAATGGACATGCTTGATCAGGGTCTGGGATTTTACTGGAGATGCCCCCCCGCATCTGCTCACATTAGTCTTCCCTTGGTCTCTTAAGCCCCCACGAAGCGGCATGAAGCTCTGCTCCATGTCATAAGCTCTTCCAATTTGTGGCACCAAAGGTTTTGTACACACTGAGTTTGAAGTATCCTGAATCCTCTCTCAGTTTCCAAACCAACCCACATTCTAAAGAAAGAGAAGGATAGAATAGTCACAAGAGGATCTTGAGAAACAAAACGATACCTTCGTAAATCCATCCCAATGATAAATGCATTGAATCTGAATGCACAATGTGAGCCTAAAAGTCTCACTGAGTTCGGTGGAGCTTTCTCCTCAAGCAGATTGCATTCCAAGTTCTCCTGAAGGTGATTTTCTTCCAAGTCAGTGTGGCTACTATAATCGCTCATACTTCTGTGAGCATCATTTCCTAGAATGGTTGGCCAATCCAGCCATATAAATACGCTTCTCATGCAGGAAATTGGCAGTGGAGTTATGATTGCTCCCACCTGTGGTCAGCATCTGCTGAGGAGGGGGAAGCTCCCAAGAGCTGTTGCTGGGGAAAGCAAAGCGGGCCAGCCTGCAACTTTCTGGGCTCTTAACACTCGAGCCAATGGGAGGAGGCCGGGCAATTGGTGCATTTTGAGGGCTATGAGGAATGCTGTCTGGGATGGTCAGAAGCCCTCTCCTGGGCCCCTCTGGAACGAGGCAGGTAAGTTGCATTGTTTGTCTTGGACCACTGAAATAAATGTAGCCTCCACAGAAGTGTAGAAATTTTGTTAGCTTGGGCTGTCTTAAGAACCTAAATCTTAAATTGCTCAATTGTTTGCTTCAGGTTTTTCTCACTTACTTTTTCCCCCCCTCTCTTTTTATCGATGGCTGCAAAGCTGATTTATAGCATGACTGGAAGCTTTTTCATAAGAAGGGACATAAAGGTTTTGGCGCAGGTTGGTTATTTTTTCCGGACAGCAGGCATGTGATATTTTCTTTTTGTCTGCAATGCATCTGTGTGATTTGGTAATCCTGTTTGCCGTTCACAGGAGAATTGTTCCTGGTCACATTCCTTTGAAAGATTTCCGATGCTCCACTGTTGGCCACAAGTAGATGTGCACTGTAACTTGGGGAGAAGGAGGAAACGTGGCCTTTGTGCTCTCAACCAGGTTCCTGATGAAATAAAGGAGGCTGGGTTTTGTTTTTCCTCTTTATGTCAATTAAAGGGCTAGTGCAGCTATCAAAATATCCTCAGGAGTCAATCACTTCTGTCAGCTACCCAGGCAGGGGGTAGATGGTAGCCGAGACACATAGGTGCTCGGTCCCAACGTAGTCACAGTAAGCTGTATCGGGTAGCCAGGACTGTGAATGTTTCCCAGACTTCAATTAACACAATCAGATGATATAACGCCCTAAATATTTTTTCCTTATTGTGTTTAAGTAGCCTCAGCAGTTTTGACAGTGATCAGGGGCTGGCGCAGTGTTAGTATTTCATTAAAGAGCAACTCTATACTCATATTATGCCAGGGAGGTAGAATACTCATGGCTATTCTAGCAGAAGGATGATTACTGTAGCTAATCGAGTTTAGACCAGGTGGGAAGAAAACACACAATTACAAAAGAATGTGTGCTTTAAAAGCAGACCTGGCCTTCGAGGGTTGGAAAAAGTAGGACTGGACTGCATGAATCACCTTGTCCTCAATCTCTTTTTAAACATTTGTACCCTCAGGTTAATGCCTGAATGTCAGATGGAGAATCTGTGTAGGTTGCTAACAGAGAACATTCTGAACAATGAGACAGCAGTTTCACAAAGTCTCTTAGTCTTTGCCAAGTCTCCTTCCTCCTTCTTGCTACGCAGCTTGTGTGCCTGGGCTGAGAGATTCTAGAAGCCCAAAGAAGAGGATCCTTTAGAAATTTGTCAGTCAGAAGCTTTGCTCTGAAGGTGGCTGAAATCAAACAGGGCAAGCAGAGCCATAGATTGCACAGGATCTTCAAACCAGTAAGGATGTAGAAAAAAGAGACAATGGCCTTGAGGGACAGAGGGAAGAGCCGCTACCAAGGCAACAGTTAGATAAAAGGCGTCTAAGTCCAGGACAAAAATGTAATGTGCATAAACGTCTCAGACAAGTTGCTCCCTGGTTCACACAAAGAGGAAGGGAGGGAGGGGGAAGCGCATCCAGACTTGTGAGATTCTGTTATTATGACTCTACAATAAAAGTAGTACTGACCTACACAGCATCGGTTTCCTAGTTTGATCCACCTTGAACAGTTGACAAAGACACAGCAACACTTCATGAGTCCAAAGGCACAACCAAAAACACTGCTATTGTCAGATGCTAATCCTCTCCAGGGTGCCACAGAGTTCTACTACTGTACCCACTTCCTTTCCAAAATCTATATGAAGCTACTAGGTGAGATCATCCATCAGCATAGGGCCAAATACCGCCAATATACTGATGATAGTCACTTGCATATCTATGCCCTGAGCTGACCAAGTGATGTGAGTCTGATAGTTTCTGGATGAGAAAGAACAGGCTGAGGCTTAATCCTGGCAAAACTGAGTAGCTATGGGCATTCCCCCCCTTGATTCAGAGATTTTCCATATTTATCTCTGAATGGGGTAGCACTCTCCCTGACAGAGTTGGTGCTTGAGGAGCAAGTAGCAGCCATGGCTAGGAGAGCTTTTGTGCAAATCCACCTGCTCACCAATTGTACCTGTTCTTGGATCAGGAGGCCCTGCTCATGGTCACGCATGCCTTAATCACCTCCCAATGTACTCTAATATGGGACTGTCCTTGAGGAGCATGTGGAAGTTGCAACCGGTTGTAATGTAATGTAATGTAATGTAGTAGCACAGGCAATTTTAGGTACACAATGTAATATGCCCATGTAATACTACTGCTTCCAGTGGTCTTCCAGGTGCAATTCAAGATGCTGGTTGTCACCAGGTCCCCATTGCCCTGGGCAAGGCTATTTACAGAAGTACCTGCCTCTGACCATTTCTGCTTGTTCCACCAGATCTGACAGGGTGGGAATGCTTTGGGCCACTTCTTTGAAGCAGTGTCCTCTCGTGTGACTCAGGAGGAGTATCTTCTCTATTGCAGCACCTGCCCTGCGCTCCCAACCCTGCTGGCATCCCAGAAGGCTTTAAAACCTCGGTTATTCCCCCAGGTTTTGGACCAAGATGTTAGGTGAGCCTGGTCATATGGTTGTAAGATGCAGGGTTTTTTGAGGACGTTGGTGCATTTCATTAGTGTCATATTTTTATTTCAATTTGGGGGTTGCATTGGTAAGGTTTTAATTACTGTTGGCATCCCAGAATTGTAGAAGCAAGATGGAATACCATACAATTCATTTAAATACATACATATGGTGACAATAATACAAAAACAACAGAATATGATCAGGACAATAAATCCACAGATCCCAGTATAGGGTTGTTTTTTTTTAAACAGCAAATATAACTGTTAATTATATAAATTAAATTTGTACACATCTACAAAGAGCATGTGCGTGGCTTGGCAGTTATTCCTGTATCCAACTTTGTCACCTTATACCCAACTGACCCCAATTTATATAAATTATATAAATTAACTTACTGCAGCCTTAGTGCCAGTCTCCATGAGGGTGGTATTCATAATCTGATGCTACAAGTCCTTCTCTCTCTTTCTCTCTTGTTTTTTATTTCACGTGCTCTGGTTAAGTCAAGAAGAGCCTCCACTAATGATGGTAGGCATTTGTATCTATATTCAGATCTCCTGCTATTTTTGGAGCTTTAAGAGTAATCAACTTTCAGGAATTTAAAGTTAAGAAGCTTGAATTCAGTTTGGAAATGGCTAAGCAGCTAGAACAACTCAGATCATTTTAATTGCCACTTTCTAAACTGATTAAAGATTCCCGCTCATCACACTTCACACACATCACATTGTAACTGGAAAGTTTCCAATCTGTGAATCACTACTATTGCACATTATTCCTGTGCAAGGAAAACCAAACCAAACCAAAACAGTAGAGGCATTCAATGTATTGTCGAAGGCTTTCACGGCCGGTATACGATGGCTGGTGTGGGTCTTCCGGGCTGTGTGGCCGTGTTCTTGAAGTTTTGTTTCTTAATGTTTCGCCAGCACTTGTGACTGGCATCTTCAGAGTGCCACTCTGAAGATGCCGGTCACAGGTGGTGGCGAAACGTTAGGAAACAAAACTTCAAGAACACGGCCACACAGCCCGGAAGACCCACACCAGCCAAAACAGTAGAATCCGTTAAAAAGCACTCATAGCCAATTGGGGTCAGTTGGGTATAAGGTGACAAAGTTGAATACAGGAATAACTGCCAAGCCATGCACATGCTCTTTGTAGATGTGTACAAATTCATTTAGAATAGTTTTCTAGAGTTGGTGATCTTGGCATTATTACAGATAATGTAGATTGAATGACATACCCATTATTTATAACAGAGCAGACACCAGGAAGACCATGTGACCAACTAATCTTTTTTTTTTAATAGTATTTTATTGGAATTTTAAAGTTACAACGTTAAAAGTTAGAAATGAAAAAGAAAATTGAAAATACAAATTATAAAGAAAAGGAAAAGAAAAAGTGAGATAAAGAAAAAGAAAAAAGATATGAAAAATAGATAACTTCCAATCTATCTCTGGTCTTAGGAATAATAAGAGTATCGTAAGTGCTAGTTTTTAATGCATTAAGTAGGAATAATTCTTTGTCAAAACATATCCCATTACATTTATAATCTAATCTTCAAATCCCCATGTAAGCTTCACCCCACCTGCATTTTGCAAATAGTCCACCAACTAATCTTTAATATGCAGAGATGCTGTAAGTATATTTCTTATTTTACACAATAAGCCTATTTCTCTAGTTATAAAAGAATAGTTTCAGAAACTTCTAAATTTTTAAAAGTTAATTTTCTAACTGCTAAGAAAATTACATTTAATAAGGAACCAAGTGAACCTAACTAAAGAAGAACATTTCATTAAAATGCTACTGATCTGGCTTTGGGGAAGGAAGGAAGGAAGGAAGGAAGGAAGGAAGGAAGGAAGGAAGGAAGGAAGGAAGGAAGGAAGGAAGGAAGGAAGGAAGGAAGGAAGGAAGGAAGGAAGGAAGGGCTGAGGTGTTGCAACACAGCAAGTGGAATCTTAGCCTACTTTGTGCTAATGTAATCTTAAGAAATAACCTTTCAAAATCAGTATTACAAACAGCAGAAAGGCATATATAGTCTACAGTTGCGAAAGAGGTTAGGCCTTTCATTGTTTGAATTCTATGTTAAAATTACCAAGCCACCACATACTTATTTTTCTGCAGTTCAGAATGACCTTTGCCTTGTCTTGTAGTTTCTTAAAAAGTTCTCATTAGTTCCAGTGTAAAAACATTAAAATGCGCTCTTAAAATGTGAAAATTTTCCTCTTTAGCCCAAACCAATGGTTACCAGCGCAGATGTGAATGCATACTTTTTTTAGCTAGAATCTTTAAATATTTATGAAATATTTATAAATATGAAATATCTTTACATTAAATGTAAAATATTTATTTTAAACATGAAACAGTGTTGATTTTTCTTTTTGCTAGTCCATTATTTTCTTTTCAAAGTCTGACTTCCCGATGTTGGGAAAAACTGGCGGTGGAAGCTGGATGGGAAGAGTGAGAAGTGGGAAAGCTGGCATCTAGTTTTCTCCTCTGATGTTGAATCTACTTCACTGTCCTCTGTGGAGAATCTGTGGCATTCGATGCTCTGCAATCTAAACAACGCCTTTTAAGTCAACTGGTGTAAGATCTTTGCTATCTCTATATCCGTTCAAATCAAATCTTTGCAATTATGGGAGTAAGCTATGCCCTCATTTCATTTCTGTGTTGAAGGTAAGAAATTCTAATATTCTCGATGAGTTCTTCTAACACCGTTCCCTATCCTGGGCCCCTTCCACAGATGCATACTTAAAATTCCCAGATTTTTCAGTATGGTTGTATCATGCAAAATTGCTCAATAAACTGAAATTGCTGCAAAGATTTTGTTTCCTATTTATTTAACCCATTCTTTCTGGTGAAAGGAAGGCTTCGTATAAACTTACAAAAACAAAACATGTCAACTATAGGCAGCAATGCCACTCTCATGTTGGGTTTCACCTTGGTGAGAAAGGGTGAAGTTTCTTTCGGCCCAGCCGGAAATTGGTATGTCTTCCCATATGCTCAGGTTGGATGTCAATTTCACTGTCTTCAGTTCAGTAGGATCAAAATAAATGGAGACTGCAGCTGAAAAGACAAATGAGAGTGCCAAAATTCACAGTTCTTTCAGCAGAAGATTCCAGTCCCATTGGTTATTTTAGGCTATTATTGCTATTATTCACTGTCATTTATCAGTGCTTTGGAAGGTATTCTCCCCTGACAATCCAGCATGCCGGTAATGCCAGCAATCCACGAATGTATCTAAAACCTTGACGACAGTAATTCATGTATTCTGTCAGCAGTTGTGCCTCCCAGTCAGCTGTTTTGTTGTGAAATCTTCCAAGTCTTGCAGTTGGAAAATTCTACTCTTCCTTTACACACACAAACCCTGCACATAAACACCACTGAGCAAAGCCTTTTCACTTTCACTTAATGATTAGTGGCTTTAGCTAAACTATCAACCTGGGGCAAAGGTTACTTCAGTCTCTGGGGACATCCAGCAAAATCTGATCTGATCGACAAACTTATTCTGGCCCAGATGGTTTGCAATCCTAATACAAGAGTTGCTGCAGAGGGAGAAATGCAAGAGGGTGGGGGGGACTCATTATGGAAGAGAAAGATCATTCCTTTTTCTATACTCAGAAAATGATTGTCCTCAGACAGGTCAGGAAACCACAAGAGGTAAATGGTAAGAATGTACTGTGAAGCGTTTTGTATTTTACTGCCAGGCCGCTCCATATCGTTTAAAATGTATATACGTAGGCCAGCAGATTGCTTTAAGAATGCCATGAAAAAGCATATCATTCAGTAACGCAATAGAGATAGTCCTTGGGTTACAACAGCAATTGGGACTGGAATTTCCATTGCTAAGCAATGCAGGCATAAAGCACACCATTATGTGACTGTATCACTTAGCAATGGAAATTCCAGCAGTCCCGGTTGCCATTGTTAGGCAAAGACTGTGCGGGTCTTTAAGAGGGGACCTTGTGTGACCACAACCTCCAACTTCCTGCAGGCTTCCCCACTGACTTTGCTTGTGGGAAGCCGTCAGGGAATGTTGGAAATCGCAATCACGTGACCGTGGCTCACTGTGATGTCATAATCGTGAGCCGGACACCAAGTACCCAGATCATGATCACGTGACCATGGGGACGCTGCGACGGACAGAACTATGAGGACCTGTCATAAGTACCATTTGTTCAGTGCCGTTGTAACTTTGAACAGTCGCTGAACAAATGATCGTAACCTGAGCACTACCTGTATTCATTTAAGGCTCAAGGAACAGCCACTAGCCTGTTATACTGCCTCCTTCGCATGACCATTCATTGGAGGGGTTGTGTGTGCAGGGGATGGAGAGTAATTCTGGCAGTTGTGAAAAAGCCAGATACTAGGTATTAGAATCTAAGATCATGAAGAGCAGAATGAACAGCACTCATATTGCATAACCACACAAGCTCGTACCATGTGGCATACAGCAGAGCTGCCAAAAGACAATTAGTTCTAGGTTCAGATCTCCAAAAAGAAAACTGTCAAGTTGAAGTAGGTGCAGAAAAGAGCTGACAACTTTATCAGAGGCTTATGCTGGTCTATGATCATAATAAATATTTGATTTGATTTAATTATCAGAGGCTTGAAAGCTTCTTTCATTCCTTGCAATGAAAGGCTCTTTTATAAGTTGGAAGAAGATATTTAAGAGGAAACATGATAGAGGTTTGTAAAAATGATGCAGGGAGCAGAGAGAATGGATTAAAATAGGAACACAAGTGGGATCAGCTCAGTTTCATCTGCCTCTCTCACTCTTTCCCCTCGAGGGGGGAGACAGGATGTGCTGGGAGCCATCCTGCCCCATCCCGAATTCAGAAAATATGGAGTGGCCCCCGCTGAGCCAGCAGCATCCATCTTTCCTAATGCAGGAAAACACATTCTAGCCAAAATCACTTCATCCTGTGCATCAGGGAAGGGACTGGCTATTTCCTGTTCTTGATGGTTTATCCAGGATGTGTCTTTCCTGATAAGGGGAGTGCATCCTGCACTGAATACTCAAGAATATAAGAGGAGCTCAGTTTGGGACCTATGACTTAAAAGAGAAGGTGCACCCTTTTTTCATGCAACAAAGGAACCCACCAACAATAGCAGATCTCAGCCTTTAACAAAGGTGTGTCTAACACTGAGGTTCTAGAATCAATCCTGAGAATGGAAGCAGCACTGTCATTCGGTGCTACTATATGCAGAGAACCTTTAGAGGGACAACAAATACATGTGCTACGTGTTTTTTGGACCTTCTGAGGCGCAGAATTGGAGACTATGAAAACAAAGCTTTGTATCCCAAGGGATGGTGCTCATTTGAGTTCAGTAAGACCTGAAGGTATCTCATTTACGGGAGAGGGGAGGAAGGAGGAAGATCTTAATTGATATGCAGTATGCAAATCTTCCCATTCCCACTCTTGAAAAATATTCTTGACATGTAATGTTCTTTATACAATGGCTGATATTCCTAATATAATGCGTGCATAATTTAGGTGATGCACAGTAATAATATCAAGCCAATAAGGAAGTACAAGTAGATGTGCCCTTAACATATGTATGTTCAAATTAACTATATCTTCAGCATATAATGGATGAGAGCCACTGAAGAGTCCACGAGACTGAAAAATAATTTGTGGCTGAACTATTTTCTAGAGTTTTAGTGTTAAGGTTAAAACCTGAAGCTATTGACTGGGCAATATAGGATATTCCAGTTCTCTATTCCAAGTTTTTGTAAACAGTCCAAATTTACTTTTGCATTTTATTTATTTTATACAATTTATATGGCCATCCATCTCAGACCAGTGACTCTGGGCAGCTAACAACCATAAAAACAGTCAACAGTTAAAACAGTACAAAAAATTAAATATAATATAAATGCAGCCAAGAGATCTTTAAAAACTGTTGGTATCAACACAGCCATGAAACGGGGCCCTTCACACGCTTGGAGCCCGAGGTCTGGGCATAATGCCAGGTCTTCAAGGCCTTCCAAAAAGCCAAAAGGGTCAGGCCCATCCTAATCTCAGGAGGGAGGATGTTCGTGAGGGCAGGCGCCACAGCAGAAAAGTCATGGCTCCTGGTCCCCCCCAGCCAACATTCCTTGGTTGACAGGACCCAGAGCATGCCCATCCTGCTGGACCAGATTGGATGGGTAGAAACAACTGGGAAAAGACAGTCACTAAGGTAACCCGGTCCCAAGCCATGAACGGCTTTATAGGTGACAACCAGCACCTTGAATTGCACTTGGAAACACACCAGCAACCTCTGCAGCTCCTGAAGCAGTAGTGTTACATGTGCCGAGTAGCCAACACTATTTGCAACCCAGGCAGTTGCATTCTATACCAGCTGAAGCTTCTGAATGCTCTTCAAGGGCAGCCCCATGTAGAGCGCATTGCAATAGTCCAAACGGGAGGTCACGAGGGCATGAGTGACAGTGAGTAGAGCCTCCTGGTCCAGGAATGGGCACAACTGGCACACAACCCAAAGGTGTGCAAAGGCCCTCTTAGCCACAGCTGCCACCTGCTCTTCCAGCAGGAGCTGAGAGTCCAAGAGGACCCCCAGATTGTATACAAGGTCTGTCTGGGGCAGAGCCACCCCATCCAGAACCAGAGATGGAAGAACCTTGGTACCGGGAGGCCCAAACACCCAAAGCCATTCAGTCTTGCTTGGGTTGAGCTGGAACACATTACACTCCATCCAGGCCCCTACAGCCTCCAGGCACTGAGATAGGACATCCACGGCATCACTCAGACAGCCTGGGGAGGAGATATAAAGCTGGGTATCATCAGCATACTGATGATACCTCACCTCAAACTGTCAGATCACCTCAACCAGCAGCCTCATGTAGATGTTCAATAAGAGGGGCAAGAGAACCGAGCCCTGTGACACCCCACACAGTAGGGGCCATGGACTGGACCTCTCCCCTCCTACCAACACTAACTGGAACTGACCCTGGAGGAAGGAGGAGAACCACACAACACAGTGCCGCCCACCCCCACCTCCCAAAGCTGGTCCAGAAGGATACCATGATCGATGGTATCGAAGGCCGCCGAGAGGTCAAGAAGAGCAAGGATGGAAGCACTGCCCCCATCCTGCTCCCGCCAGAGGTCACCAAGAGCATGATCAATGTCATCTCAGTACCATATCCCGGCCTGAATCCTGACTGAAAGGGGACCAGATAATCCGCTTCATCCAGAGCCTTTTGAAGCTTCTGGGTGACCACTTTCTCACCAACCTTCCCTAAAAAAGGGAGGTTGGAGACCGGACGAAAACTATCCAGATTAGTTGGGTCAAGCAATGGCCCCTTGAGGAGGGGGTGAACCGTCAAAGAGGAATTAACCACCGCCCAGACCCAATTACGTGTCCAATTCCGGGCAGCCGTGACCAGCCAGAAGGGGCACGGATCTAACACAGAAGTGGTCAAACTAACAGCTACAAGAACCCTGTCCACTTCCTCAGGTTATTGATTATTATGGTAATTGGTTATTGATTATTATTGATTATTGGTTATTGATTCTTATGGTAATAATCAATTATTGCACAGTCTCTGTAAAGGCCTTCTGCATGACCTTCAGTGCCTCCGTAGTTTCAGACGCTGCAAGGCATCTGGGTCAAAAAATGAGCCTAAGAAATGTTTCATCTGTAGATATTGCCATTCAGCATTTTTTGGTAAATTGCATTCCTCGTACAAAATCTCAGGAGTTCTAAAGATGTCATAGTTCTAAAGACCTTATAGCTGATTAAAGTAAGAGTTCCATTTTCAGCTCATTTTTTTCCACACAAAGGCATTACCCTCCCTATTTTTACACTCACTTTCATGTCTTGAACTTCATCTCTTGACCTTAAAACTTGATGTTCATAAATTTAGATGAGACTAACATTTTCTGGGGGTTTTTTTCTTTTTTTTTTCCCCTAACCCTTTTGATGACACAGACACAGATAGAGAAAAATTGGGAGAAAATTCTCTCTGGCTTAAATGACATCCTTCCAAAGATAGTCAAATTGTGGAATTAAAAGAGGTTGATTACAGTTTAAGCAAAAAGCTTTAAAAAAAAACTTTTTAAAAAAAGCAAAAGCATCTATTTGGAATTTAGCGTTCAGCTTTCTACCCATTTCCTCACAGCACAATCCAATCTATAGCTAGTTCCTCAAGGGTAAATCCTAAATAACGGAATGGGTTTTTTTCCTAGGGATCAGACTGCAGCATGAACTAAAGCCAATAAAGTGTGTATAGGTAGAAGCGCCCTCTGGTGGCGCTATGTACTTATTAAGAACAGCGAGATTTCAATTGGTCAGGTAAATTAATTTAAATCTATCTATCTATCTATCTATCTATCTATCTATCTATCTATCTATCTATCTATCTATCTTTATACACACATCATGAAATAGTCTAAAAGTGATTTAGATTAATCAAATTATTTTATTAGCAAACAATTAAAAAACATGGAAAAAAAGAAAGATTTTAAAAGAGAGGTGGAAGTTTGTTTTTTTTAAACTTACTTCCAGAAAGAGCTTTTCACATCTGTTCTGTACTACTCAAGGTTTATTACCAGATCTGGTGCATCAAAGAGTATGGTCTGAGGCAATTTATTCCTGATGGTTGATCCAGTTTATTGGAAGCCATAGCAAAGCTGGCATCTTTGTCTGAATTACTGTACCTATGCAGATCCTGTACATGTTACATTTTCCCATTGAGGAACCTCTTGCCTCCTGTTCCCTTCCTGCTCGTGTCCTAAAAACAGCCATTACTACTCAGAGAAGTTCAGTGTCCTGAATTTCTTATCTGTTTTTTTTTCTTACCCCTTGTTTCTTTTGTATACATCCTTTAAACGTTCTCCACACCATCTTCCTGGTGCCCCAGGATTGGTGTGCTTTAGATAAGATTGGTAGAGATAAGAGCAGAATATGGTATGGCCACAGTTGACATGTCTCTTCACAGTCAAACCTCTAAACAGGACAATCCTTACAATACATGGATTAGGTTCATCGCAGCCTGCACTTAGCGACAATGTGGCTTGCTTAATTGGATTTAGAACATGGTTTGTAATCTATGATCTGTGGCTGAGTCTGTTGAGCGTTAGGGAAACCCAGGCAATTTTATTCAATATACGATAGTTAAATAAGCAATGACATTGTGAAATGTCTGAATACTTCCTCTGGTGGTTGTAGCACGGCTGGGAAATTGCTGAGCATGGTCTTCCATGATGGGGCGGGGGAACAAGTGATGTCATAGGTCACATCATTGAACAAATCATGCAAATTAAATCATCTGTGTAATAACATTATGACACACATGGCGTCACTGTAGTGTCTTATTTATTCTGCTGAGGGTAACAGGTAGATAGTGCTATAACCCCAAATAAATGGCATCACTTTGTCTTTCGTTTTGCTGCTGTTTTGAGGTGGGGTCCAAAACAGCTTCTGTGGATTAAATTTGGATACTTGGCAGTTTCCTCTCGGCTTATGTAAGAAAACAAGGCAAAGCAAGATAAATGCATTTCTGGGTAGAGCTCATAAAAAGCGAGATCCAAGAGCACCATGGCAATTCCATCCCAACACTTGATGAAGTCTTTCTGGCTGAGGCAAATGGACAAGGTCATTATAAGAACTTTGGAGAAGATTCCTGAAAATACCACGGATGGCCAAAAAACAAACCAATGGATCATCAAACGAATCAATGCAGAGTTCTCACTCAAGGTAGACTTAAATTATCCTACTTCAGACACTCTATGGAAAAGGCTCTAATGCTGGGAAAGATGGAAGGAAAGAGAAGAAGAGGACAACTAGCAGCAAGGTGGAAGGACTCAGTCACAGTCGCAACGAGTACACTATTGGAAGACCTGAAAGTCCAGGTTAGGGATGGATCATCATGGAGAAAATCTATCTATGTGGTTGCTAGGAGTCAAAAACAACTTGATGGCACATAATCAATCAATCAATCAATCAATCAATCAATTATAGGAACTAATAATTCCAGCAATATTGTCATGGCAACAAGGCCACAGTTTCTAGTCTTAGTAACCTCACGGTCATCTGGTAGAAGCTGCAATGTTGTCACAGCACATGCAATCCCTCTTGTACTACCCCTTACCCAAATATCCTATAGGAATTGAGAAACTGTTTACTAGAGGGAAGGAAAAAAGCAACTGAAGAGGGTATTTGCCTGCCTTTCCAACCATAATTACGGGATCAGCGACAAACGAGAAGGACTTTGGTGGCAGATTAATTCTTCAAATGATCAGTGTCCAAGGGATCAAGAGGCAATATTTCCTATTTTCCTCTCTGATAAGATGATTAAAGATATTCCATTAACTTGTAAGACACAAAGGAAGACTTCTGTTTACAGTGAAATTCCATCCAGTGGTTGTCATGCCAGCTAAATCTACTCTGTATTCTTGAGATTTTACAGACATGACAATCAAGATGGTGTCCTTTGCGTTACATGAAAAAAGCCTCTTTTTGCATCATTTAGCATGAACAGCAGTTGCACATCACATTTTTCCTAATGTATATCACAAGTTATGGGTGAGCTGTAAGTAACATTTTGAAGAATTAAAGTAAAACTTGTAAAAAAACCAAAAAAAAAGGAAGGCAAGCAAGGAACTGGAAGCCACTTTGCATGTGGATTTGGGTAACTAAGGTGGACAAGGAGGGGGAAGATGGATTTTTAAGCATCTGTTCTTCAAGAGAATTTTTAAGTGATACGTGCCTTGTAAAAACTACCCAAGAAAGTTCAAAGACCCACAGATCTTTCTCAAATTTCTTGAATATCACTCTGCTTCTTCACATATTATTAAAAACATGGATTTAAGATAGCAGAATTTGAATATATAAGTCACTAGTTTCAAGGGCCTTTTATTCATTGGTTTTGGACTAAATATGTTTGACTTCATTTTATTTGAAATCAAATGCTGAGAATGTAGCAAGTAGCTTATGTACAACATACATCCCTTGACTAATTAAGGACTTTACATTTCTAATATAGCTTTGATTTGGGATTTTAAAATACCAGAAGCAAGCCATTCTTTTAAAAAATTCTTTGAAAGGGATAAAACCTGGGAGAGCAAAAACGCTTTTGTTTGGCACCAAATGCTGATGAAATTGGCATGAAACAGTCAATGTATGAGAATCCTTGATTGTTGATGAAAATAAACTTCCCAAGTTTTGCAGATGAGAAGATGGTTAAAAAATAAAATGAAAGAGACCTCAAAAGTAATAGCTGGTTTAAAAGTACATGTGCCATGGCATATGTCTATAAATAAGTCTCACTGGAGCAGCAATTATTTCCAGGAACAGCAATAGTATGAATTATGAGCTGCCCATTGTATTCTGTGAAGCTGTGATATTTTGGGACAAGGAGCTACCATTAAAGTAACATTTGAGAGCATGGGCACAGATTTACTTCTACTGAAATAGCTGCAAATATTTTTCTTTTTCTTTTGGAATCCCCTCTGCTGTTTCTCCATCTACGTACATCACATTTAATTCAAACATCAGAGGTCAATCAGATGATTTCAGAATCGCAGAAAGTTCAGCATTAGGAATGTGGATAGATCTCTTTTGAAGACTGAGACCTTTCAAAATGGATGAAGGCTTGCAGATAACTGCTCATTGGTGATCGTTGCACCTATGTATTTCCCCCTCTTTCCCCATGTAATTCTTATTGAAATTTAATTTAAAAATATATAAAAAAGAAATTTCAACGTTGATAAGATAGGACTGGTAATCTTGATTGACCATTGAACTGGATATGCACAATTTAAGTGGTAGCACAGAGGGGGCAGAAACTAAAACTTTTCTGAAGTGTATACCCTGAGACAATCTTTGAATGTTTCCCTAATTAATTCATTTTGCTCATAATTAAGTGGCAGTATGTACCTCTTTGCAATCATGATGTTTCTGATTGGCTGGTAATTGGATCTCCCATTTGCATGTCACCAGTGCAAGGGGTATGTCAAAGCAAGAACCGTTGATCCTCACTCAGAGCTAAACTTGTCACCCTGTCTTGGAAGGTGGCCTGAAGGTTGGAAAAAGCTTACTGCAGTTAAGCTTAAGCTGTCATGAGCTGTGCTGATCTATATTGAGCAGCGGGCGGAGGGATAAATCAAATGGCATTGCTATTTGAAATAGAGAAGTGATAGCGTTGGTGGGTTAAAAGTAGACTCCTTCGGCTATTAAAACTGGTAAAATGATGCCTCAAGCAAACTGAGGTGGAGACAGTTTTAGTAAGACTTACAACACTGAGCAACACTGAGCAGATTTTCTGAGGTGAGAATAGCAGAAGCCACGGAGGAGGAAAATGCACAAAGGAGATGAGCTGGATTGAAGGACAAACAGTTCTGTTGCTGTTGTTATAGCTGTTTTAGCTTGCAGGGCTTTGGCATCAGTGCCCTAAATGGTGTAATTTCCTACTACACTGTTGGATGTTTGTTTGGCTAGAGGAACCCTGACAAAAAAACACCAACTTTATTTCACAATTTCTACCATGATTTTTTAGAAATATCTGCAAAATGCATTTTTCCCAGCACTGAGGCAGCTTTCTAGGACCAGAGTCATAGAATTCTTTAGGAATTATTTTGATGCGTTCATTGACAGCCTTCTTCAGATCTTTCAAAGTGGCGAAATTCCCTCCGCTCCTCCAAACAGGTGCCAATCACCAGGTGCCAGATCTGGTGAAGGCTGGATGCAGAAGCAGCTCCCATCAGCAATGGTGGCTTGTATAAGATGAGCTGTGTGGGGCCTGGCATTGTCATGACGCAAGAGTTGGAGGCAGTGCAATGTTCCAGGGCTCTTCTCAGCCTTTCTCAGCTCAGGAAGCAAACTGCTGGAATACTGGGCACTGATAGTGGCTCCTTGTTCCAAATAGCTGATCAAAATTACAACTTCACAATCCCAGAAAGCAGTGACCATGACCTTGCCAACTGAGGGGACACTTATGGCCCTTTCAGGGGCTTCTTCCAAGTTATGGCACTACTGTATGGATTAAGTTTGTGTTTTGAGGTTGTAATAGGTTGTAGTACCCATTCCTTTTCATTTTTGGCCCCATCAGCTTGAGCATCCATCAGGCACTGACCTTCCTCAACAGGAAACTTTGTATAAAATCCTGTGCGTGCTGGTGATGCTGATACTTAACTGAATGCTGATTTCTTGGATAGTCACATGGTGGTTCTCCAAGACATTGTCCATGATCCAGACAACATTTTCTGCCTTAGTAGATATGTGAGCTGCCCCATTGCTGGGGGCATCTTCCAATAACTCCTCCTTTCCTTAAACTGTGCAACCCAATTTCTCACTGTTTGTTTATTGCCCTGCAGATGCCTAGTGATTTCTGACACTTTACAGCCTCCTTTCATAAAAAAAGAGGTTGGACCTTTGATTTTTGGCACTTCCTTCCATTTCTAGAAAACTGGGGTTTACTAGAGAACCAAGAAAATTATTTTAAACAATTTAAAACTATTTAAATTTTGGCTATCACTAAAAAGCCAGGAAGCTGATCTCTAAAATACACTATCATAAAAATAATTTCAATACACTTCATTCAACAAATGGAATGAACTTTGGAATGCCACTTGTCTAATTCCTTAAAAAGAATTCTGAGCAATGTCTCCAATGTCTCAGAAAGCTGGATCCAGTTCTCGATGCAGTTAGGTTTATGGTAGATAGCAGAACTATAGAAATAATTGCCTCTTCCCCTCTTCCTCATACATGTATCTTGGTGGATTGTTGAGATTATGCCTGTATGAGAGCAGGAACCAACTCATGTTTGTTTGTTTGTTTGTTTGTTTGTTTGTTTGTCTGTAATTCACATTTCTAAGGTGGACATCTCCTCAATGACTCTGGGCAACATACAGAATTAAAAACAAAGATATAAATCAAACAGAACAGAAGAACAAGATGGTCTTCCTGGTGGAACAAACATCCCCTAAAAAACCTGTAAAACCCTCCCAAAGGGAGCCCATATTCCATCCTAGCCAAAAGCCTGGAGAAGGAGCCAGGTCTTTAAGGCACATTTAAAAGTTCAGTGGGTCTGGACCATTTGAATTTCTGGGGAGATGTTTTTCCAAGAGCAAGCACTGCAGCAGAGAAGACATGCTGCCTCAGCCCTTTGAATTGCATTGTTTAATGGATGGGACCAGGGGCATAGTGACTCTGTCTGATAGGCAGAAACAATGGGGGAGAGAGAGACCCTCAAACAACTAGGGTCTATGCTAGGTACCTGCTCATGCCAATGCATTCGGGATTGGTTGAAATTTCTGAGGATCTTCAACAGCAGCTACATGACCAGCACATTGCAGTAGTCCTTCTACTGCAGTGACTTAGTCTACTAAGTGCAGTGACTAAGGCTGCTCCCCTCTTCCTCATGCATGCATCTTGGTGGGTTGTTGAGATTATGCAGCAAATATGATAGTTTGGATGATGACCTGTGCTATAAACTAGGTTTATTGAACACCTAGAGTGCTTTGTAACTTGATATAGTCTTCCACATACTAACCTTTATGCTCCCCTACACCCTTCTTTTCGATTCTCACTTTTATATATCCATTTAGTTTTTAATTCACATATCTTTTATATTTTCTAGCTTTTCATAAATGTCTTTAGATTTTTACTTTTACTCCTGCTATATCTTTTATGCTTTTTAATGACTCTACCCCACCTTCCTTATGCTGATCTATGACCCTAATAAAGATTTGATTTGATTCGATAGTTTGAAAGGTCAAAATATGGGGAGGTGGTGCAGTTAGTTAAAGGGCTGGAGTGAGAGCCTCCCACATCCTTCATTGCAATGCTAGTGGGTTTAACAAACAGAGGATTACTCAAGCAATCTGTGACTGATGTGCATTGAATCTAGAGGGTCCTAGGCTGTGGAAGGCTATATTAATACATCATACTTATGAAAAAATGCCAGGTTATATCATGCCATCATGCAAAGTTCAAAAGGTGAAAAGGTGTGTATAGTAGCGCCAATGTTCAAACTGATAGGGTAGAGACCAAAGTCTTAAATTATCGCATTGGAAATGGACAGACATTGTGCATCACCTCTGAATGTTACCAACTCAGGATCAGTTCTGGTCATAGAATGTTATTTTGTTATTAAAAGTCATGCTATTCTTGTCTTGCCTAAAGACTAGTTTATGGAAACTCCTGTGTTAGGCAAGGCAAGTGGTGGAAAGCAATCCATGGCTAAAACAGAGCCAAGTGCTTGCATAGCTATCCATCTGAATGAAACAGAATTTGCTTGCTTACAACATTTTATAGTCATCTGAAGCTTAGGTTACCTTCAGGGGCCTGGGGTGATAGTCAAGGTTCACTTTATTGGAAAGCAAAAGGGAAAGGGCCAGAAGAGAAACAGAATTTCAGACCGATACCATTACAAGGATTCCTCTGGACCTACTGAAGAAATTAATCTTTGACATGATACTATGCTGTATGGTGGGTACATTACAACTATTCCAGAATAACCATTACTGGGTGGATATATAAAACATGTGTACAAATATATACTGTACATGGATCCATACTTTTAAATATACTTGCTACGTTTATGGAATTAGAGATTAAAGGTTGTGTCAGTTGCAAGAAGACCAATCAATTAAAGCAGTGTTAATCAATGTGCAATTTTTAAAGGTTACATTAGCTCTAAAACAGCCTTACACAAGAAACAACCATTATTATAAAACTAGTTAGTTCTTTCTTTCTAACAATGACTGAAGTTTCTTGTTTATCTCAGGGATATCTATTACTCAGGTTTTGTTAAGCAGATATCATCCAATTCATCCATTCAAACAGTAGTTACATGTTTAAATGACTGAAAAATAAAATTCTTTAGATGGTGATAAACTCTCAAACAAATTAGTTAGGCTTCCTATAAAAAACTGTTAGGAAGACATATGTATCTTGAAAAATACAAGCAAATATTAAAGACATTTTAAGAATGTTTCCATTGAGATTTTACCTGATCCATCATGCTGTTATTTTCTTTTTTATTTTAAAATGTAGAGTTGAAATTGCCATCTCCCACATTCACCCTACCCAAACAAATCTTCCAGATCAGTGAACCTACTTTGCTAGTTCCTCCATCATGTTTCAGATAAATGTTCTGACCTCATTATATTTAACTGCGTGGTAGCAACCTACCCTAAACTATTAGCTATCATGAAATATTATAGAACACTAAGAGTGAGTCCTGTGTGAGTCTGGTTCACATTCAAGATTTCATGCTAGTGGGAGCATTTTGGGGACAGTCTAAATGAAAGGACTGATTGCGCACATGGCCAGAAAAGGTAGTAGCTTAGCCGTTGACTTGAAGGGTTTGTCCCATCCTGAAGCTGCATAGTTTGTCAGCAGAACTGTATATCCCTTCTCCATATTCAAGAGAGAGAACTCTTTGCCAGCATGAGTCATAATTAGGGTATCAGTTCTTACAACACATTTACCAAGAAGAAGGCTGTACTTGGATTTCATCTGCGCCCCTATAATAGCCTCTGAGGCTGGATAAGCATTGCCCTTTCCCTCTTACTTTAAATAGCAATTAATTTTTTTCACTGGCTATTAGGAATGGAAGTACCCTTTCCTTCCAGTCCTTAAATGTCCTTAAGGAAGTCTGACAGGTCAGTGTTGGACTATGAAACAGGGTTGCCTACATTGCTTTAAGAAAAAATCCTTGTGTATGAGTATGTTTGCAGGGACACAAATCAGAAATGGAAGCAAAACAGATTTTGCAGGTAACAGTTGGCAATTTTTTTCGCTCTTGTTATGAGCTCAAAATCAGTTAACAAAAAAGGAAGAGCAGAAACAACAAAGAGAAGAACCCAACCAAACAGATTGGAAAGGAAGAAAGAAAATTTGCTAAGGTGAAGTCACATCATTTAAAAATCAGAAGGACGTGAAGCATTGTTTCAAGAACTGTTGCAGAGAAGTAGCAATTATGTAGACAAAAGGGGGGGAAAAGCCAATAGAAGAAGAAAAGGGTAGAAGGAGTAACTTACATGTCTCTTTTACTTTACATATGATAACTTACCTTGGAACTACAGTATCTACCGCTTTCTGAAGTAAAAAGGAAATAAATGATTACATGGACAAATAAAAATTTAGCAAGGTAATCAGCTAGCCAAAGAAGAGTTAGCTGTAAGCCTATTTGCACATAGCTTGCTCCGCAGCTGGTGAAATAGATCTGTCAACACATATATTACTGTGTCAGCCCAAGAGCAGTGCAGTGTCCTTGACCCTGGGGGTCACTTTCACCATGCCAATTTTCTTCGTACGGAAAGAAAATGCAAAAGTTCAAATCTTAAAATATCTGCTTAGAAAGTCAGAAATCAACAGAAATTAGACATCACAAGAGAAGGAATAGGGATGTGCTGGTTTACAAGCACAGGATAAGCAATGTTTTTGCTTTTCGTTAAGAGCAGCTATACGTTGGCATCCTTCATAATGGCAGGTCCTTAAATGGAGCCTTTGGAGAATTCTAAATAATGGTCAGCAACTTCAAGAGAAGTGAGACTCCATCAAGGTCCCTAGTCAATTATTTTTCTTTCCTTGGTCTCCTGGTATGATACTGAAGGATGGTGATGTTTGTTTGTTTATTAAATTTATCTCTACCCATCTCCCCCTAATGGGGGACTCTGGGTGGCTCACAAAATCCATTAAAACAATAAATATATAAAACATAAAAACTATACAAAACATTACCAAACAAGAAAAAGTCCAAGAGGCTGATGGTTACCAGAGCTGCAGACAACAGGCCTCTAAGGGGCTAGCCATCCCCACACTTGGTGACTTCCCTCCCCACCCCAGGCCAAGTGGCAGAGCCAGGTCTTCAGATCTCTCTGGAAGGCCAGGAGTGAAGGGGCCAATCTCACCTCTGGGGGCAAGATATTCCAAAGGGCGGGGGCTACAGCAGAGAAGGCCCGCTTTCTGGACCCCACTAATCAGAGCTCTTTTACTGAGGGGGTCCGGAGCATGCCCTCCCTGTGTGATCAGGTGGGACGAGATGAAGTCCCATCCCATCCAATCTATATGAAGATCTATATCTATATGAAGATATAGAGGGATGTAAAAGAATTCTGCACAGATTTAGGGTTTGTTCCAGAGGAATATCTGGAGAAGGAAACACTAGCCACAAGCCAAGTATGGCTCCCATTTATCCTTCCCCTCTTCTTCATTCTTCTCTGGTGCTTCTTGAACTGACTGTCTGATCTGATAGGTTTGCCACATGGTCATTCTAAAAGCATCAAAGAAAAAGAGGCATTGTTAGCATGTTTGACTTTTCAAAAGCCAGTTTGTGCACTGTACAGTAATAAGTTGCAATCCTTGTCCCTGTCCAGTCAAGCAAAACACCAGACCCCAAAACTGTCTTGTCAAGTGGCAGTAGAAGGAACCAAGTTTTTAAACATCCACAAAGCCTTTTGTGATACCTTCACATCCAGAGATCCACCTGCTGGGGAGAAATTATATTGTTAGAGTTCTTACCTACCCCAACATAGGAACTTATAATATACTGCGAAAAACTCTTTGTAATCCCCCTCATATGTAACCCAAAGATAGACTGCATTTTTAAAAGCATTTTTATCACATACATTTCTGGCTGAACAGACTTTGAAAATATTCCAAAGCCATTTCTAAGGATGATAGTAAATAAAAACAATGTTGCACTTTACCTTCTGATTTTGCCAAACGTTCAAATTCTTTCCCTCCAGCCATAAAACACCAGAAAGTTCTTACCTTCTAAGAATGTTGCTGATCCAAGGCGTCTCAAACGTTGCTAACCCCTCCATAAAATCCTTCTGTGCCAAAACGATGCACACATTGTAATTTTAACATTTCTAAGAAACACCTGAAATAACAAATGCAAAGTAAACAATCATTATATTTAGGCTTTAACATTTCTTTTGGAAAATATACAGTTTGTTGCAAAATTCTCTAACTAATCTTTTTTAATCTATGGGAAGACTTTTTGCTTATCTTTTCTCAAGTAAATTTCATTGTATTTGTAGAGATTACTCACCAACAAATATATTTTTATTAGCATTTTACTGAAATCTATAGATAATTGGGTTTGAAGGTCTTTGTTTTATAATATATACTGCAGATAATGACAGAAAAGGAAAAAAGATATCAGCAAATCAGATTCACATAATCAGATCCATTGAAGCAGTCTAAGGAAAAGGAAATACTGCATTCAGTCCAACTCATCAATTCTGAATTCACTTCACTAAAAAAAAAAAAAAACACCTAATATTAAATTTATTACATCTTTTATTGTACGCTGAAATCTGGTTGCAATTATGGGCCACTGCTGTGTGTGTTCATTGCTACTACTCCTGTTGCATTGCACTGCACTTGAGTACAAGCTGTAGCATTTAGGAAACTAGCCTGGCAGATGTAACTCTGCTGCCTTACATTTAAACATTACAAAGGAGATGTTATAAGACAACAATAAAGGCCATGCATTGGCTTACAACTGAAAAATCTTGGAGGCTCAGTAAAAAACTGTCTATGGGGGGTGGGGAGTGAGTATCTCTTGAGAAAAGATTCCTCAATCTGTTGAAGATCATACAGCAATAAAAACAAACAAAAATATGTTTCTGCAGCAGCCTTTCCATTGAATAAAACTCTTGGTGAGCTCAGCGCCGGATGAAGATCTTTATCATCAGGCTCTACCAGGCATCATAAAAAGTGAGATGGAGAGAAACTTGCCCAAATGGGTAGCTCCTGTCAGCTTCTTTGTTACTGTCAGGAAGGTCCAAGTCATATTAAAGACTCCACAGATGACGAAAGGATACGCACTTGAGAGAACATTACCCTAAATTTAGAGAAGAAGATGTGATCATATCTTTAAGTAGATTACATTCTGTGAGCAACGTTAATTCTCTTCTCTAGCCGGGTAATCACATTTAGAAGCTCTCCTTCCACATGGCATCTGGATCCTTGGCAGAAGAGAAATGGCGCCCCCTTCTTTGCATTGGGGCAAAGTGACTAACTTAGCACGCCAAGCAGGCAAATCTTCTACCACAATTCTGGTCCCTCCCGACCTTCCAATTTCTACGTGCAGCCCACACAACTTTCCCGCATTTCTCCCCATTCAGTTTTTTATGCTGAAAATGTTAGCCGTGAAATGTGACCTCCTACTTTCCTGTCCTCACCACCATCTTCCCTATCAGGTTCCACTTTAGGAATTCAGGCTATGAGACCTTTATGGTGTAAATGGTCAGGAGCTCTCTCTCTCAGGAAATCCTCCCCTTCAGCTGGGATGGTATTTTTGAATTGTGTTTATTTGTTGGCACCCTGGTGTGAAAGTGCTTCCCATCAACTGCATATTAATCTTGTCAGCAGTTTGTGGAACTTAATTTTCCTCCTGCGATGCTCTGGCTAATTTACAGCTTTTGTATCTGTGGCCATCTTGCTTTGAGACGGGAGGGACCAAAAAACCTGATGGGAAGAAGCCAATGTTTTAAGAAAAGAAGTCTATCAAAATATCAAAATATGATATATTCAAAGTGATTCTATTTGGCTTCTTTGGAACGTGGTCAAAATAATATTGACACGTCTCTCTGTTGAACGGTTCCAAGATTTTTTTTTTCCCTTTTGGAACAAAGGATCTTTGGGAATAAAATATGCAGTGATTTCAGGGTTGCTCCTGTGTTGATATGCAAGAACTACACCCCAAGATGCAAATTCATTAAATTCTACAAAAAGACAATAAAATGGTATTCCCCATGGCTGGCTGGGGAATTCTGGGAGTCACCAAGGTTGAGGAACCCTGCCATGAAGGATGACTGAAAAAGAGAACAGCCAGTCTGACACAGGCTCACTTTACAGGCTTGTGATTCTCTTTCTATAAAAATACTTCTAAAAAAATGTGTGACACAAGGTTTACTGTATTTGGTGGTAATACTGAGATGAAATTGGGTTTGATTATTTCATCATGTTCAATATAACAGGGTAATTTTAATATAGCCTTCTTCCTATATTTCCTGACTCTAACATTCTATTAATTTGCTTCCTTTCCAGCCATAATTCAGCTAACAAAATATCCATCTTGTATTCCATTCAGCTCATATTTGATCTATGCAATTTGCATTTCATTTCTTTCCAGAAAGAAAAAGAAGGTTTGCATGTGCTGTGGTTTCACACATTACTTTCTATTCCTATTAATCTGTGATCTTCATGGCTGATTTTCTTTCAAGAGGACCTGAAGTGTACTATCAGTGACATAATTATATTTAAACTAGTGGGGATATTTTAAGAAAATAATCTACTATCAACAAATCAGGTTTTTGGGACCGCGTGATTGAAACAGGAGTGTTTTCAATTAATTTCTAATTAAATAAGGAAAGCACGTTAGTAACTTGGAAAGATCGTCCCACTAAAAGTTTATCTCATCAGTCTTAGTCTTGCATTCCTCCAGTACAGGATCATTGTTTAGATCCTATGCATGTTATGTGATCTGAACCAGCAGAGTAATTTAATAAAACATAAATATTTTTCTTCTATTAGTCCACAGTATCATAATGAATGAAGAAAACTCTTTCTTACTTCGCAGCAGAGGGTGCCTGCTCCAATTCTTCTGCCTCTCCATCAAGTTCAGGGCAGATGTTTGCTCTAAACATAGGGTTCTTTCGGAGAGAAAAGATTGGCCTTTCCTTGAAAGCAGAGTGCCAATTTTGCCCCATGTGATTCATGAAAGGTCAGAATGTCAGAAAAGAAATGACTCTGAGACCAGGACAAACTCTAGCATCTGTCTATAATTTTACACTGTAGAAACGTAATAAACTGAATACCATGACGTGTCTGTATCTTCAAAGAATAGAATCATTCCTTTATAAAATGATGTACCGTTGGTATATGTCACCAGAGTGGTTATCTAAGATGCATAAAGGTACCTCTAATTGTTGTTGGAAATGTGACAAGCATGAAGGGAGATTTTACCATGCATGGTGGACTTGTGAAAAAGTGAAAAAAAAAAACTGGATACAAATACATATGATGATGCAGAGAATTTTAAAATTTAATTTTCAGTTGAAATCAGAACTTTTCTTACTAACAGTTAGGGATAGCCAACGAGAAAAGACTCATGGAAGATTGGTTTTATATATGGTAACTGCAGTGAGGCTATTATATGCACAAAGATGGAAAAATATAGAAATACCCGCAACGGAAGAATGGATCATGAAGATGGCAGAACTTGCAGAAATTGCTAAGTTGACTTGTCTGATTATGGAAGGAACAATAACTACTTTTATAAAAGACTGGAAAACCTTTATGGACTTTTGGCTGAAAATGGATAAAAATGAACTGGTGATCTCTGGATTTACTGATTAAAAAGGGCTGTATATGGGAAGAAGGGAAATATGTTATGTAACTTGTGAGGGTGGAAACAGTCTTTATGATGTTTGTAACTGCTGCAAAGAAGATTAGAAGTCACTTCTCTAAATGTTTCTTTTTTCTTTTTTTCTTTCTCTTTTCTTGATCTATACTGTTGTTCACTTTCTCTTCTATCTTTCTATCTTTTCTATTTTTCTTTTTATACCTTTTCCATATTCTTTTTTGTTTTTCTGTAGCTTTTAACTTTGCAAAAAGCTTTCTTCAACACAAATTATGTAAGAAAAGATTAGAATCATTCAGACAATGATTTTTCTTGTGGCATTCTAGGGATGTGAAAACTGGATATTGAAGAAATAGGATAGAAAAAGGATCAATGCTTTTGAACTCTGGTGCTGGAGAAGACGCTCGAGGATACCATCAATAGCCAGGAAAGCAAATGCATCAGGGCACAAATCAGAGTTTTCATTCAAGGCATGAGTGACAGGGCTGCAAGGATATTTTAGAAACATTCATTATGTGAAGACTCATAGAAGTCCCTAATGTTGGAAAAAGTTGAAAAGAAGAAGAGGATAACCAGCAGCAAGGTGGATGGACTCAATTAAAGCAGCAATGAATGCACCACTTAGAGACCTAAAGGGCCAAGCTAAAGAAAGATCATCTGGAAACAATCCATGTAGTCACTAAAAGCCGATACCAATTTGGTGGCATTTAATCAATAAACTAAATTGCTTTTTATTACCAAGTTAACTCTCAATAATATCACACTTCCTCATTGGTTATATGCTGGTCTATGACCGAAATAAAATTGATTGATTGATATCACACTTCCTGTCTGGATGGCGCACTGAGTGCACATCTCTCGCCTCTTCTCTGATTAAAGTGTTTTCAAACTTCTGAATTATTGGACTGTGTGGATAACAACTTACATTATTGGGTAAATAAAACTTTTCATTGCATATTATTTTTTTAATGAGTTATTGGAATAGCAACTAGACCTAAATGTTCAACAGCTGGCTTAATTTCAACTGTACCACTATCTATTGAGCCAGACAAGATGGCGGAGGAAGATTCTTCTACCAGTTTGTTAAAAGAGATCCTGGCTCAGGTACAAATCTTGAAGCCGATTCAACAAGATCTGGCAGAGCTTTAATGTGATTTAAAACAGATGCCAAAAAAAAAAAGGGCTCATTAAGAGGATCAATTGGCTGCTCATGAGACAATTACTCAAGCCAGTCATAATATTTTGGATAAACTAATTACTTACTTAGTAACAATTGTGCAGGAAAAATCTACGTATGATTGGCATTGAAAACCCTCCAAGTCAATCAAAGCTGGCTGAATTTATGGAGGATTTTTTCAGAAAGCTCCTTCCCTTGGGAACAGATTTCCCAGTTGAGATAGATTGTGTGATTAAAATTCCTTTAACGAGAAGGAAGACTGGGACTAGTTCCAATATCATTACTATATTGTGCAATTCGTGTTACCACAAGAGATGAGATTTTACATACTGTATATTTCACCAGGAATCAGTAAAGTCTCCATTGAAGTGGGGTTCTAGCCAAAGTAAGATATCAGTTTATCCTGATTTTACTAAGGAAGTCTCTGAAAAGAGAAGGCTGTTCATAAAAGCATGAAGTCTTGCCAGATCAATACAGCTTCAATATTTCATGCGTTTTCCATCTATATTCTGCATTAATAATCAAGACCAAATTCACAAATTTGATCATCCTTTGAATGCAGAGGCCTTTATTTTATCTTTGAAATCTGCTGATGGATAAGCCTGATTACGTTTCACTCCATGAAATCTGTCAAGGGAGAAGTTGAGTTTGCCTGGAGATGTGCAGCAAAAGCCTTATTTTAAAATGTCCTATGCTTTCATTTTTTTTTCTGTACTTCTTTCTTTGTTTTACTATGATTAATTTAAAGATAAAAAGTCTGGGTATATTGTCAGTTCTACTGTTTCTCAGCCTAATTATGTTTCATTCCATAGAAACTGTTGGGGGAGACGTTTGAATCTTACATATAGCATATTAGCTTGAATGAGTAGTTTGAAACTGTTCTTTATATTTACTTATAATGAGAGACAAAACTATGGAGTGCTATCTCATTAGGAAGCCATTTTTTTAGCACCGTCGTAACTTCAAACAGTTGCTAAACAAAAGGTTGTAAAGTGAAGACCTGTATGATAAAGTGGTAATAGGAGGAGATTTTAATGAAATATTGGATCCTCAGCTTGATAAAAATACACCAGCATGAAAAAAAACAACCAATCATCAGTGAGGGAAACAATTAAGACTTATATGAAAGAATTGAATTTAATAGAACCTTGGTGTTTGGTGTATCCAATTAAAAAAGAATATGCATTTTATTCAACTGTGCACCAGAATTTTTTTAGACTTGATTATTTTTTTAATATCATCAAGTTTATATCACCAAATCAAGAATGTAATATTGATGTTTGTTACGTATCAGACCATAATGCAATTGCATTGAATTGTGCATTTCAGAAACTGGTCAAGTTATTGAGAAATTGGTATTTCAAAGTCTCCTTATTGAATGATAAAGAATTTGTAGAACAAATGCGGGTAGAGACTTTGCAATACAGGTAGTCCTCAGCTTACAATCACAACTGGGACCGGAACTTCCGTCACTAAGCAATGCAGTTGTTAAGTGAGTCACCCCCGATTTTACAAACTTTTTTGTTGCAGTCGTTAAGTGAATCACTGTGATCATTAAGCAAATTGGTTTCTACCAGTCGGAAGCTTCCCAGGGGGCTTCCAACTTTGCTTGTTGGAAGCCCCCTGGGAAGGTTAAAAATGGCGATCACTTGACCCTGGGATGCTGCAACCGTCGTAAATACATGCCGGTTACCAAATGCTTGAATTTTGATCACATGACCATGGGGAAGCTGCAACGGTTGTAAGTGTGGGGACCAGTTGTAAGTAATTTTTTTCAGCACCATCATAACTTTGAACGATTGTTAAATGAATAGTTATAAGTCAAGGACTACATGTATTTGGATTTGAATTCAGAAACATCAAGTGCCTGAATTTTTGAATGGGAAGTATATAAATTATTATTTTACTGCTTATATTGCTAATTATTGCTTATACATTATATAAAAATAAGATTAAAAATAAAAGGGAAAATAACTTGAAAGATGAATTGAAACATTTATGGGCACAGATGGTTAGATGCCCATCCACTACATTGTATAGAGAAATAGAGAAGAAATATGAACTAAATACTATAATACCACAACACAGAGAATTCATGCTAACATGTTTATGATAGAGATATTGGGAGAATCATGAAAGATCTGGTAAGAATTTGGCTAATCGCATAAAGCAAAAGAAAGTTAAGGCAATGATTCCAATTATTAGAGGTGAAATATATTAAATATTTAAATATTATTATTATTTTAAATATATTAAATATATAAAACTTCAAAGGATATAAATTGTCAAATTTTCAAATTCTATTCAGAATTATATAGCAAACAAGAAATGTATTGAAGATATAGAGGTCTTTCTAAATAAAATTAACCTACCACACTTAGATGATACAAAAAAACAACTCTTATTTGCTCCGCTATCTGAGGTAGAGATTAAACAAATAATTTTAAATATGGCAAGTGGTAAAACACCAGGATTGGATGGATTTCCTATAGAGTTGAATAAAACATGTTTAGATCTTTTGGTGCCAAAACTTTGCCAATTGTATGATGAGATATTCAATAAGGGAATATTACCAGAGGCATTTAATTAGGTCTATATTACAGTTATACCAAAATCAGGTAAAGATCATACTTGGTGTGCTAATTATCATCCAATCTCATTGATTAATGTTGATACAAAGATCTTAACAGCAGTGTTAGCAAATAGATTATAGCAAGTGATACCGTTTGTTCTTAAGAATGATCAAGCAGGGTTTATAAAAACTAGGCAAGCAGCAGACAACATTAGGTTAGTTGTAGATTTAATAGACTTGAATAAAAAAATAAGACCAATTTATAATTTTATCATTAGATGCTGAAAAAGCCTTTGACAAAATATATAGACAGTGCATGTTTGCTGTACCAAACAGGTTTGGATTTCCTTTGAAATTTGTAAAATGGATCATGATATTATATGAGTCACCCACATCTAAAATAAAGGTTAATGGCATCTTTTCTGTCACTTTCCCACTATATAGAGCAACTAAACAAGGATGTCCACTTTCACGCTTGCTTTTTAATATTTGTGTGGAACCCTTGGCTTGTGCTATTAGACAATAAAGGCAGATCTATCTATCTATTTCAGAGGATAATATTCTCTTGAATTACATACCTAGTACATGGAATATGACAATTGGACAATGTAAATGGATTCTCTGTGCCCTTACTATGGCCAAAAGCCTGATATTGCAGCATTGGAAAGATAAATGTATGGCCCCTTTCACTCAATGGATCGAAGACCTGATTACACTTGCCACCTATGAGCGGATTGCCTATAGACATAGACCTTGTATGGGCAAGTATAATGAAATATGGGACAGTAGGTTAAAAAAAAACACAGTTATATAAGTGTATTAGAAATAAATATATTTATACTTGCATAATATTTGCATTAGATAAGTATATATAGAATTGAAACTGTTTACTATTATGATATATTATGTTATGTGATATAGGTTTTTTTTCTGTTGCTTTCCCCCCCCCCCCATTTTTTTAAAGCACTTGTTACGTGTGTGTTTTTTTCTTTGACAATGTATGTATTTCTATCATGATTATCTCTGTGTTCTGTTCCTTTTTTTCTTTTTCTGTCTCCCAATAATATCTTAAAAGGAGTAGAATTTTGGGAAGGTATTTAGTATATTCTATTAGAGACTGAATTCCAAGGCCCACATTTAAGCTGGAATTTCAAATTCTGAGCCTCTTGCTTATAATATTTAAGGGAAATAATTAGATCTGTACTTAAGAAGCTAGAACCATGGGTTGTTCTCCATAGAATCTGCCAATCACAGTCTTATCTTCCTTTTGGGGGGTTATTCAATTACCACCAGATTGTATTTTGACACTGACAGAGCAGTTCACAAACTAGTGGGGTGTGTGTGTGTGTGGGGGGGGGATGTTAGAATTAGATGAGATTTACCAGCAAAGTTGCACCTTCCATGTAGATAAAATTTGAAAAAACATATTGAACAAAACTTTGAGGAGTGATGCTTTGTTTTGTGAGTGATGCAGATAGGAGAAAAAAGGCAAATTTAGCTGACCTGGATAAGCAACGAAAATTTTCAGACTGTGGACAATAATTTTTTTGGAATGAGCAGTGGTGATGGTAGAAAAATTCTGAACATGCATAATCCTAAACATGTGCAAAGACTGTTTTCAAGCTGCAGCTTTGTGAAGTTTTTTTTACTACAAAACAAAGACAGAAATCCCAAATCCGTGGACATTGTCAATACCTATGGCACCACTACATAACATCAGGGATTTACTTATCCCACCTTTGGTTGAATGGGACAATCAGTGAAATGAGTTACTTAATCAGATTAAAACCTAATCTAAGGTGGGTGCCCTCTAGACATGAGGAAGTCTCAGGATTCCCCAGCCATCATCGTCATTTCTGAGCATTCTGGATGCTGAACCTAACACATCTGGAAGGCACTGAGTTGGGGAAGGCTGACCTAATCTACAAAAGTCCAAAGACAGGGAAGAAAAAACATACCTCATATATAAATGTCAATGCTAGCGTTTCATTGCCATTTGGTAGGAATCCAGATTTGTATCCAGAAAGACAAAATGATGCCATTACCATCATAAAACTATTTACTAATCATCTTAGTGATGTCTGCTGGCATGCTCCTCTTGGATAATGCACCCTTTATTCATAAAACCAATTTCGGCCTGGAAAATGTTCACACATTCCAGGAGTGCTGAGTTCTGAAAAGAGCAATATAATAAATTCACAGAAATTGGACCTGTTAATGGCTAGGGAAAAGACACTGAAGGCTAATTGTTTGGGATAGACAAAGGGAATGCTGCTGAGTAGATGGCAAACTGGAAGGCAGGGATAGTGGAGAACTACCTGGCATGACATTTATTGCTGAAGAAAAATAACAATATGGGATTATTTATGAAAGACTTTTAATTGGAATGACAGTACACTCTTCAACATTTAAAGATGAAATAAGGATGCTTTGTAGCCATACAATGCTAATATTCCTAAAATAAAAACCGTATATTGTATTTTAGGACTTTACACTGATTAGACAATATTTGAATACAATTCCTAGCAAGGTCCAGAAACCATGGCCAGCACTGGGGGATGGCCGTGAGTATTGTATTACAACATCTGGAAGGCCACATGTACTTCATCCTAGCATCCAGAGGGAGAGACAGCTCACTGGAGAAAGAGTGTTTCCAGATACGTACAGACTGATTCTATATTAGCTGTCAGGCACCATACTAAAATCTTAAAAGGTCTGCTACATGTTGGTTACTTCACTGACAGAGCAGCAAAGTGGGTAATGGAGGCAGGAAACAGTTATGGGAGAAGGCAACACAACGAAGCAGAAATGAATGCAGATGCAAATATGCCATAGACTCAAAAGCTGATGTGTATCAAGTGTTACAGTATATGTGCTCAGTAGGCTTTGCTAAACAGGCATAAATCCAGCATGAATACCAAGCACCACACGTGGACAATAAGAAAAAGTCTCTACGCTCAAAGTTAAATTGATGTAGTGAAACAGCAGGGCAATATACTGGAGCAGGCATGTAATGGAACAGGCACAGGGACAACATGCATGAGCAGGAAAGAATAATTTAAGGTTCAGACTCAAGGCTTTGCACTGTATGTTTTTAAAACCAGAGTTGAGTACTGCACTAGAAAAACAGATTTCAAACTAAAATAACTGAAGAACAGGTAAAAGAGAATGGAGAAGCTAAGGAGCAGGAGGGTTTTTTCTTTCTTTCATGAAGCTCTACTAACTTCATGAAAGTAATTGTCTGGAGGTTGAGTCATCCTTCCCTCAATAGAGGGAATCCTTCCCTCAATAGAGGTGGAGACCTCAGACACAACTTGTCCCCCATTTTCCAGGCTGTCCTTTTAACAGTCCCCAAGAAAATTAAGAACAGTTCAAAAGTTCTTAATCAGGAGGGCAACAATTAACATCTCCCTGGGGATGAGTGAGGGATTAGGAGTAGACATCTGCATCTCAAAGACTCTACTGATCACATCTCCTATTGTCCCTCAACGAGCCTATCATGCTAGTAAGAAACACAGCCACCCTGGAAGACTTTTATGGGGTCCCCCTAACCAACTTTTTAGACTGAAGAAGCTGCTTGGACAAATAGCAAAACATCTCGACCAAAAAGAAAAGAAGTCCAGTTGCCATGACTCAACCTCCAGACAATTCCACCTGGATGACTGAGAATCTTCATAAACATATTAATGAAAGTAATTTCATAAAGCAGCTGAATATCTTCAACACTGGATGGAAATAGCTCTACAACTTTCCAGCATGTTTCAACCAGATTGTGGCATCAGTAGAACAGATTGGAACTTCTCCTACCAATCTAAAGCTTTTTTCTCTGCCTGATAGAATCTGCTAATGATAGAGCTAACATTCACAAATCCTGATTCATGTAGATACAATCCAAATATTCATCCTCCCATCAGAGATGGATGAAGTAGACAGATGCTAATCTAGCTATCCATCTGCCATATTTATTTCTGATGCTCTATGGGACTTCTGCTATTTTGCCCAAACTTCCACCAGTACACTCAACATCTCTCCACAACTCCACACCCTGGTATTTATGGTTTGAAAACAAAAGCAAAATTGCAAATTTTGGCAGACACAGTGTCTGCTATTCAGCCTCAAATTGCTATTGCTATTCAGCATCAAATTACTCATGAAGGTCCAGGTTTGTTTCTGATCACTTTAGTGGGAATCTTGTTTCAATTCAGGCAGCCACAAAGTATCTCCAAGACAACAGGGCTCAGCTTGGAATCTGGGATGAAACCAAAACAGATATGCATGAATTCCTATTTTAAATCATTCTGTTTTCCTACCAGGTTCTTCAGTGTCCCTCTCGATGAAAAAAGTGAGCCTAAAAGGGAGTCAGGCCTGAGGCACAAGAAATATGTTCTGAAATTACAAGGGTAAGAAGAAAATAATTGTGGTGCTGTTTATGGTTATATCCATATAGTCTCCAAGAGTCATAGCTAACTCAAGAATGGCTTTACCTTTATAAAACTGTTATGACCCCTATCACAAACTTCTACTAGTTTTCCACTAGTGGATAATCTAATTTAAGAGAGTGCTCCTAACATCTGAAGCCTTTTCAGGTGAGAATAGAAAGCAAACCATATTTCCTCCAGCTCCACTCCCATCCATTTGGTCAGGGAGTAAGAGGACTGATTCCCTCCTTTCCCCTTTCTTAGGCCAACCATTATTACACTGTGCCCTCCAATAGGCAAGTGATCAAAACCAACCTGAAAAAGAACCAACACAAGAATAATATAAAGAAATTTATCCAAACTTACAAAAAGCCCCCAAGCATGAGCCTGCCACCTCCTACCAGCCTAACATTTAAAAGTCTGCCTATTTCGCACAACCCACAATCGGAAGAGAAACAGAACAAAACAAGTTAGGGAAAGAAGGTAGGGTGTAGCTTCTAGAATTCTTCCCAACTCCTTAATAATGGCCTCACCTTGAATGATGGGGATTGGGACAGAGCAGCTGGTGGCATTTAAAGCTGCTGTGCATCTTCCTCTCTCATAGGAATGCATTGGGGGCTTTTTCTGGATTTTTTTCCAGTCTAATCCAGCTCCTTTTTGAACTCTTTTCCTGTCATCTCCTACCATCCCACATTTGATTCTGTTCAGAGAGGTATCCTGCTGACAGCTAGAGAGTCCTAACACCCTTTATGCTTTTTTCCCAACATTTCTTTGGGGTGGAAAGAATAAACACAGTTGCACAGTGCCAGTGTGTAAAATCCCAGTAACATACAGCAAAGACAAAGGGCGCAACGATGAGCCTGAGATAAGTTGATAAATAAATCTAATTTCTATGTAGGTTGTTCCAACTCATTTACATCCCCTCTGTACAGCACAAGTCATGCCAATCTGTGCTGTTACTAACCAGACAATCATCTTCAGACTAAGCCCACCTGTTCTCCAGTCATCTTTTATTTCCCACGCTGACCCTTTTCCAACCACTCCTTGGTCAAACTTTTCCTTAGCTCTTAGGCCTGCATCCTTCAGCTGACAGAGGTGAAGGCCATCACTTCACTACAGCAACAAAGACTCTTATTACATTTTAAGGACTAATAAATCCAGACTGCTGCTATTTCATATTTACTTTCTACAACAGAAATTCAATTCCAGAAGTCCCTCTGTCACATGTTGTAATCTTCAGGCTGGGGACAGAACAAGTCAGTTCTGAACATTTGAAAGAAGAATGGTTGTTCGGTCCTTTTATCAAGCATTTGGTCTGGAAATTTAATTGCTAGGAAACAAAACTTTAGAGACTATAACTGAAAGCAGGGTTTTTTCAGTCATAAATATAATCCTGAAAATTTGGCCAAATGTGAGAATTTCATCAAGTGTCCACCATTAGGAAACAAAGCTATTTGGGACTGACCTATGCAGTTCTTTTAATTTAGATCCTAGCTGTATCTTAATTTAAGGTAGCCAAATATAAGTCAGAAGAGTCCCTCAGGAAGAGAAAGCAAGAAGACCCAGATGAACTTCTTGTATGAACAAGAGCTCTTTGCTTGTCTCTTTCCACAGCACTGAATTTCCCCTGCTCCTTCTCTTAATGCCAAAATAAATTATCTCTAAGAAAGGATAATAAGTGGAAATCAGGAAAAAGGGAGTGCTTATTTGGGCTTTGGCTATTATCAGTTCTCAATATTATCTGTATGTCTATAGGAATGACCTGAAGCTCCAAAAGAAGAGAATATATATAGCTCAGGGTCAAACTGTGGAGCCCTTGGTGCTGTCTGAGCTTGGCTGTTTGCTTGGAGATGTTTTATTAGCCAACTAGGTAACATCAACAGTGACTTGAAGCTTTTCATCAATTGGAATCTATCTTATATTAGGACTACCATATCTGGGCTGCAAAAATCTGGACAATGAGTAGATGGCAGCAAAGTGTTCTGCTAGCCCTCTCTTACGTACATTGCACCTTATCCCTTCTATGAGTGTGATGTCTACTTCACCTGCATCTGTTGGAGGCAGAAGGTTTCAATTCTGTGAAACTAAATTATCTCCCCACCCCACACCAAGAAATGAACTGCTTATTACACTGTTCCCTGCTGCTTTGGGGCTTCCTATGACAGTGGGGATTCATCTTTCAAAAAATGAGAAATAATGGCATTTATAATCTAAAGTAACAAGCAACTGCATCTTAGTGGGTGCCATATTATATGACCAAACAGATTAAACTGTACTATAACAGGACTCAAAAGGTAAGGATGATTTCAGGCACTCTTGAGTGACAGTGCCTCAAAGCTTGCTTGCTTGATTTAGTATGCATATCAAAGAATGCATCATCATTTATTGTTGTTGGTCACACAGTCAGCCAGATGTTTAGACTGGATTTGGCATTTTTATCCGTCTATCGAGCCTTTCCCAAGGATCTGGGATAGGCAGATGTTGTTGTTTGATGGTGATAAAGGTATCATCGTAGGATATAAGCTGTTCCAAGTAAAGCTGCCTTTTGCAGTTGACTGATGGTGATTTTGTCAGTGCCGATGGTCTTCAAGTGGTACTCCAGATATTTTGGGATTGCACCCAAAGCACCTATTGCTATTGGTACTATTTTTGCTTTCTTTTGCCACAGTCGTTCTACTTCTATTTGCATCATCATCATCATCATCATCATCATCATCATCATCATCCTAGTTTACTGCCTGGGTCAGGCATGTTCTTCCTTAAATCAATATTGTGCCGTACAAATCTGTGATTTTTATGTAACAAAATGATAGAAGAACAGGATTCTACAAAGAAGAAACAGACCCCAGACTGTAACATACATTTCAAGTTTCAAAACAGCATAGTATTTTCAGCTTAACTTCATTTGCTTTAACTAGTGATAATTTTTCTTCCTTTTGTTCCGGACCACAGATGATAAAAAGAATGCCATGAAAAATATCTTAAAATGCCAAGTCACTATAAATATTGACTCGGAGACTGATCAGTTCCCTTCTCAGAACGGTATCTAAAAAGTACAGGGTATTTGCAATTAGAGCAGACAGAAAATTCAGTGCTGGAAGCATAACCTGATGCGACAAATAGAAACTGAGTATTTGTTTATACAATGAGTAGTTTCCTAAGATTTCTGCTATAATTGCTGCTTATACCAATGAAAGTAGAACCAGAGACCTAGAAATTGAAATTTGATCCTCAGAGGTTTGCAGCAAAAATGGAAGATTGATAGGTGACATCTAACAGCTCAGAAGGAATTGAAAGCAACCAGATGGGCAACAGCTGCTCAGAGGAGATTGGAGTGGAGTGGGGGGGGGGGCTTCAGGGTGCCTGGGTATATATCGTCACAAGAAAAGAGAAAAAGTGTGTGGGGGGGCAGGTATCTTTGAGAGAATTGGTGGGAGGAATATTATGGAGCAGGTATAGTCATTTTTATAATGCTTTCTTAAGTACCTCCATTCAAATATTCCACATATTCTGAATTATTCAGGTTTTGTGCAGCTTGTGGTTGCATTCAGTAGGAATTAGCAGATAAAGTGTTTAGCTGCTGCTGGGTTCAAATAGGAGAGATCATGAGCAAGGAAAAAGAGCTGGATGCAGCTCCTATGGATTAAAAGAAAATGAGTGTAAAAGGAGTGTAAATTACTGTCCACATATCACCAGGTAGTACAGATAGCCCTTGACGTGCGTGCTATTCACATTTAATTCATCGGTTCTAAGCTCACAAAGACTTCATTTTCCATGGTTTGCTGTTTGGCTTGTGACTCATTTGCTATGACTTTCTACCAGAATAAACAAAACTCTTACTATAAACATTGGACCATTAAGATGGAAAATGGATAAGGCCAAGCAGAGAACCACATGGCTTCAGGTTCTTTCTCAACTGCAGGCCTACAGAGAGACAGAATTGATCAATGGCTTGTACCTGGCATACAACCCATCCTATCCCAGAAGCTCAGTAGCCAGATCAAAACCAAAACCAAAAATCAAAACTATATTGGAATATTTCAGGTTAACTGGCTTGGATAAAAATAATTATGTCTACATAGCAGCCTGATAACCCTTCCTAAATTCTGTAGTCTTTCTTGAGGTTTAAATCACTTTGCACTTGTCTTACAACATCTTTTTTCCTCCATATAAACCTAGATCGTCCCCCCTAAGGTCTTTCCACTCATCGTGGGAGGCAGACAGTGACCAAGGATGTTGCCTGCACAGAAGATGATTCAGGTTCTTTATGCATCAGCAGGGAGAGGGGGAGTATTTTGCAGAGTTGCTAAGGCAAGTAAGCAACATATCCCTTTCAACCTACACAGTACAAAGTGATATCTGGTTGCTGTTAAAGTGGAAGAGAGAAAGTGGAGGGACCGTCCTACGGGAAATGAGCATTCTGACCAATGTACATTTAAGTAATGAACCTTTGCATTATAAAACAACAGAAGCAAAATCAGCTTTAAGTCTCTTCTGTGAAAACGCCATTAGTATTTCTCGACTTTTTCCAGAACCAGCCCAAGCTATTTCTCCATCTAAGGAAGAAGTATACCACCATCCTCTGGACTGCTGGCCTTTGATCATTACTCCCCTGATGCGCTTCCACCATAAAGAAACTGCCCGAACATCACAAGATGTTGCCAGGTTTCTGTGCCCAAAACCTGGCTGCCTTTCATTTAGGCAAGAGCTCCATTTCGGCAAGAGCTTCATTTAGGCCAGCTGAGCTCCATAAACAGGCTGGAGCAGCAGGGGCTGCAGCAGTGGGCTGCAGCCGACACCAGGCCGGACTGACTTTCTAGCACCCCAGACGAGCAACTGGTGCTGGGATGAGGAGGGGCTTATTCCGGGGACCCCAAGCTCCCCCCAAACCCATTAGCATTTTGCTATTAGAACATGCATAGTAAAGAGAGTTAGAAAGCAATAGGGCAGTTTTAAAAAAAGGATTTTTAAAAGCTGTTTCTTATACCTGCATATATAGGCATTTCATGCTTTAATTGTGTTAGTACATATGTCTAAGAAGAGCCATCCACGAGAAAGAAAGTTATCGGCAATGGCTTTCCTGGAACAAAAAGGTGGGAAGGCATAGCAACCAAGCTGGCAGGAGCAGCTTAAATAATAACGACAGGTATTTATTTATTTATTTATCAAATGTATACACAATTTATTTATTTAATTGATTAAGTGTGCCCTTAATGTCTCCCCTAATAGGGCCACGTTTGTGTCAGGGCTGAAGGTGGCAAGGCAAGAACCTGATTCTCAGGCCAGAGTTGTTCAGTAAATGAATTCCAGCTGTATCTGCCCCCAAAAGCCTTGAAATGAAGCAGCTGACTCGGAAGAGTCAGTCCTAGGAAAAAGCCTAGGATTTAAGTCCTCTGCAGGAGGGAGGTCTTCTGCATGTATACGACTTCTTTCTTCTCTGAAATTATGCTTACCTATCTGTGTGGTTCTGTGAAGTCCCTGTTATTAGTTAGAATACAGGGTAGAGTTTACAGACACTTGGGTTTTATCATTCCGCCTAGCCGACAAGTCTGATAATTCACCTCTTGTGAATTATAATTGTGAAATATAATTAAACAATATAGCTATATTCCAGATGATTCATATTCTGAATTTGGGGTTTTTGTCTCAGATGATTTCAAACACATTTCTTTCCAGTTAGACCACAAAGGGCCTTTCCCTGCTACTAAATTAAAGTGCTAACCCTCCCAATGCTTGAGTGAATAGTGTTAGGGAAAAAATTCTGAGTTTCCTCACTCTTCTCCCTTCTCAATCACCTATGTGATGAGATTTAGGTCCATCTCTCTACTCAGTCTCGATAATGAAGCTCAAGCTCAGATACTTTGGTCACCTAATGCGAAGAGAGGAGTCTTTGGAAAAGACCCTGATGCTGGGAAAGATTGAAGGCAAAAGGAGAAGAGGACAGCAGAGGATGAGATGGTTAGATAGCATCACTGAAGCAATGAGCATGAAACTGAGCAAACTCAGGGAGGCAGTGAAGGACAGGAAGGCCTGGCGCAATATGGTTCATGGGGTCACGAAGAGTCGGACACGACTTAACGACTAAACAACAACAACTCTACTCAGTCAGGACCTAATTCCTGGAGTCTCCAGTGCCTTTATTGAGACCCTGCAGAGCCTGGTCAAGCACACAAAAAACACATTTGACAGTTTTTCCTTGGGCAACCCCCCCAGCACATCGTCAAGCAGGCTTATGCAGATGGTTCAGATAGGAGGAAGTACAGAAGAAGATTTTGCTTTGGCTTTCAAGTACATCTAGTCAGTTTCATTCTCTCCTGTGCTGTAAGAAATCAGAAAGTCCCCTGTTTTCAGATGCAGCAGTTAACACTTAGCTTTCCCTGGTAGTAGCGGTGACTAGCGCTGGGGTCTGATGCTGCCCACATCCTGCCACCTGCAGGAGCATCCCAACCTTCTGCCTGAGAGCGAGTGACTTCCTTGTTTAGACAGAAAATGGCCATGTAGAATTCAGTCCAAGGTGCAACCCCAGACAGTACATCCATCTTCCACAGTAAAAAACAACCAGCATGAAATTTACTGTCTCCATTGCTGACTCCAGCTTGCCTGTTTTCATTACCTCTGTTCCCAGTTAAGCTGGTCATTGGATTTCCCTCTTGAGTTGAATAGGTGACTAAGTGTAATAGCTTTTACATATCTTGCTGCTGCTCTTGAGTGAATATTAATTTAATACTAGGATGGATGGATTGATTATGTGCCATCAAATCATTTTTAACTCCTAGTGACTGCATAGATTTTCTCCATAACGATCTATCCCTAACCTGTTCTTTCAAGTCTCCCAACGGTGCACTCATTGCCACTGTAACTGAGTCCATCCACCTTGGTGCTGGTCATTCTCTTCTTCTCTTTCCTTCCACCCTCCCCAGCATTAGAGCCTTTTCCAGAGAGCTGGGAATACTGGTATAGCAAAGGACAATTTGTGGGCTGAGAATGAAGGCAATGTTATGGGGATAGGGCAGAAAAAAGATGTGGCCAGGACTTGTCTGAGCCATGATTAGGTGCAAGTGGGGCCATAACCCAAGGGTGCAGAGCTAGCAGCTCCATACAACCTTCTCTAAAGTACCTTTAGTTTCTAATATTTTGCATGCTTGCTCAGAAACTAATCCCACTGAGTTCAGTGGGCTTAATTTTTGAAAAATGATATGAGATTGCAGCTTCTGCTCTAAACCTTTAATTAGAGATGCATTATTTATCTTCTCCATAAGAGTTTGTCAAATTGAAGTGCAAAATGATTGGCCCAGGAAAGCCTTATATAGCTGTATCTGAGCTGTCCTCCTGCAGTGACACAATTTCTTTCAGTCTCTACTTACACTGAACCCCCAAAGATGGAGTCTAATTTTACTGCACTGTTACTACCCTCTGGATGGCTAATGCCCAGCAAAAACTAGTCAGATCTTGAAAGTGGAACCACATAGGCTGCAGAGACCACAGAGGCAACAGCAGTTGACACTAGATGAACATTTTAATTCTGAAGGCCTGACACTAAGCTAGCATTTTTAAAAATTTGAGAGCCAGTCCCAGCCACCTTGATATTGCAGAGACTATAACTCCAACAGAAGTATGAATGGCAGATGGATTTACAAAGAGCATTTTCATAAACCAATATTTTTAGCTTCCTTGTTCACAATTCATAATCCCAATGGTCAACTGTGATTATTAATAGCTTTGTTTCTTCCTCTTTTATCACACTGTTTATCTGCCTTCACCACCATTAAACCTTTGGCTTTGTTATCCTAAATCCTTCTCCAATGGCAGTTAGAAATCCTAGTAATGTCAGACCATCTGTTTTCCCCCATTCCTTAGTCATGAAGAATTCACAGGGAATGTTCTTTCTGTACTGGCTCCCCACCATGTGAAGAATTCATTCCCAAATTGGATCGACTAGTTATGGGAACAGCTCTCAGGTGGAGGTCCACATTAGTTACAGATTTGGAGAGTTTAAAAGAACCATAAAATAATTCTCAGAAAATCTAGGGGGTTTTATGTTGAAATCCAGAATCTGATACTCTGGCCTCCCGCAATCTCCTTAGGTGATTATTAGCCCCTTCTCCAACACAGAGAGGTCCAGGTTTAAAATAGCAAAATATAATTTAAGAGTTATTACATTATTTTGAGTTTACTGGCCTATTAAACTCAATGGACTGAACATATGAACAGGATGCAGTAGGAGATGGAAAACTGCTAGCAAAAAAGGATTTCAGTGTAGGCATTGAATATAATGCAGGAAGCAGGGAGGCCAAAGAAAGGTTTTTTACACCGAACACCATCAGCCCTAATCAGTCTACTGCAGGATGGAGGCCTTTTCACTGAAGGTTACACACTATAATCTGTTGGTCCAATGTTGGTGACTGGCCCCAAATCACCCAGCT
Organism: Python bivittatus; assembly: GCF_059951505.1. Taxonomy (NCBI): domain Eukaryota; kingdom Metazoa; phylum Chordata; class Lepidosauria; order Squamata; family Pythonidae; genus Python; species Python bivittatus. The sequence continues at coordinate 2,985,374 of NW_028277050.1, forward strand.
GGCTTCTGTGACTAAGGGATGTTAGTAAATAAATGTTCAAAATACAATAATCACCACCAATTCTGGAAATTTTAAGGGAAAAATTAAGACTCTACCACTTTCACTTGTACACCAAAAATCATGGCAGCTACACATTCAAACTTCACATTTGCCCACCTAAGCAGTAAAAACTGCATTTGTTTTTGCAATTGATTGACCAGATTTAAAATGAAAGAATGTAGTTGGAATTTCCAAGCAGAGCAAACAATGTGATGTTTTGATAATTTCTGAATATTTAATTGCTTTATTTTTAATCACACACACTCAAGACTGCACTTGATAGCTTGAAATAAGGTTTATAGGAAACTGATTTTCAAGAAATAAAGATTCTGAATTTAAAAGCATGTAAGGAAATAGTACTGGCCCAAATTTCAGTGGTACATTAGCTTGCCAGGTTTGAGTTAGAAAATAATTTAATAAAATAATTTATCGTTAGAATGGATAGTTAACAATATTAATAAGCTTAGGCAAGCATCAACTTGTGGATAAGATCAATTCTTATGCACAATTTGATGTTTGCCTGAACTTATTAATAGTGTTTTTCAGTGGTTGAGTCACTTCTGACTCTTCCTCACCTGACGCACATCATTTCACCAGGACTATCTGCTTCTCCAAGTTTTATAAGCCTGTTCTTGTGTCATCAATGATACAGTCTAGTCACCTTGTCTTCTGTCTGCATCTGTTTTGATTGCCTTCCATTTTTTTGAAACATCAGGGCCTTCTCCAATGGCTGTTGCCCTCACATTATGTCTTCAAAATGTCTATGCTTTAGCTTCATTATTACTGCTTCCTGTGTTTTCTCAAAATTTTTCTCCAGCACCACAAATCAAAGGCATCAGTTCTTTCTTTAGCCTTTCTGATGGTTTTATAGCCGTATGTTACAACTGAGCAAAACATAGCCTTGGTAATATGTACCTTTGTTGTCAGTGTGATCTCTCTGCATTTTAATATTTTGTCTAGACCTGTCATAATTTTCCTCCCATTAACCTTAGCTCATTTAAATACATTGCCAATAGCTGTATTGAAGGAAAATTTAGGAAAATCCCCTATTCTTCAAGACTATCCTGTGGTAAAGGGGTGGTAGAAGATAAGACACACATATTGCTTTATTGTTCATTCTATAAAGATGCACAATTACATTTTATAGCCTCTTTATTAACTAAATTTCCAGATCATATATGTTTATTTTATGTAGAATTGTAGTTCTTCCCAGTCATAATATATAGCCTTCAATAAGTAGATGAGGTGGCCTGGTATATCTATTTTTAAGGGCTATGTGCAGTTCATTGCGGTCTATGGTCAAAAGCCTTTGTATATTTAATATACAAAATGATTACATTTATTACATTATTAAATTAATTATTAATTTTAATAGCTAACTACTCTTATATCTATATTTCGACATTAATTATTATTCAGATAACTAAGGGTATCAAATATAATTAGGGATACCATTTTTGCAGCCTAGATTGGTAGCTCTAATTACAACTGTGTTATCTCTTAAAATAATGTCATTATGAGAAGTAATGTTTGATTATCAACACATTTACTATTAGATGCAATTCTAATAGATGTAGGGTAAATAAAGTAGGAATTAGAGCATTGGATTCAGTTTAATTAGCAAGTTCAATAAATTCACTAGAATAAATTCTGCTTATTTTCCTTTTAAAATGCTTGAGGGCCAAGATTAAAGTGCAATGGCTACTTGGTCTGAGGGCTGATCAGCCTTCGCAACAGAATCAGCAGCTACATTCTAATGAAAGAACTGTACTAAACTAACACTATAAGGAATGCTACTACAGTGTACAAATGAGATTTTAAAATTTAAAGTATGCCAAGTGTAGGACTACCAGCTGTGGGCTGCACAAATCCAGAAGACCACCGGATGGGAGCAAAAACCTAGAATTTTCTTTACTGCTTTGCCTGTTATCTAGTGTTCATCTGGATTTGTGCAGCCCAGATATGGTAGCCTTAATGAAGTATCTAAACAAAACAGAGTTGGAAATGAGATTTAAGTAGTGGATATGAGTGAATGGAGGGTGACTAACTCTGCGACCGGTTTTATTACAGCAGCAGTGTGAAAAGAATCCCAATCCCAGGATATTTTATTACACTCCTAGGAGTATATACAGTGAAAAACAAAATAATGCAGACTCAACAAATCTTTAAAGATATACTATATGAAGGAGCTGCATAATATTTACTTACTACTAACTTACTTACTTCATCAGTCCTCTCATTACATCTTATTTGCAAAGGACCCAGCAGAGTTTACTATTCTACTTAACTGAAGTTAGGATGGAGTTACTCTGTAATAATCAAGAAGTAATGTAGTCATAAACGAGAATGATATCCATCATTATGGTGAAGGGAAATAAAGAATTAGACCATGAAATGTTAAAATAATATTTGAATTCTGATACAGAAAACTTAAACAAAAAATTATAGTTCTATGTTAAGCATAACAAGATAGATCAGATACAAAAAAATGAAAAGGAAATGCTACATAAGGCCACTAGATGGTGGTCTAATATAACAGAAGAATGAAAAATATAGTTTACAAATGTATGTAAACAAACATGGGCAACAAATGTTTCACAAATAGTTATGTGGTATAAAAAGGGAAAGGCAGCACATCTGAGACTTTGTTGAATGACAGCAAAAGGTTTCCAAATGCATATACATGAATCATGAATGCCCACAGGGCTGGCAAGAGGAGGCAAAAGTTGGAACATGTGGGATGACTTTATCTTGCAACTGTCATGACTTACCAGTTCATGCTTATGTTGGACATTGGGACACAGGTAGATAATAGAAGTATTTGTTGCTATTTTAACATCATCACAATTTTCTGTTGACGCTGCTGATGGAAATTTCCAATGGCCGGCTCTTTTGTTGATATGTAGTTTTGTATTGGTTAATATGGATCTCTGTTAGATGCTTGTCTTAAGAAGTGATCTGAATATCACTTTAAATGGAAGGGGACTTAATGATCTCCTAAAAAGGAAATGAGTTTCCACTCCTGTAAATAAATTCTGGTACTATTATTATTATGTTATGAAAAAGGGATTATTATTATTAAAATGATGGTGGGTAATGAAAGCTGCTGATTGTTTATTATAAGTGACTGCTTTCTGCTGAAAATGCAGAAACTGTAAAAGGACTGCAGAAGGACTAAAATACAACTGCAAAAAAATTCAGTGCGTAAAATAGATAGCTAGTTAGGCAGAGAATAACAGAAGCAGCCAATGTGGCTGTATGAAAAGCTTAGTGAAAATCTAAAAACAAACAAAATGTTATGGACTCTGTCAACGAGAGGAGGTCGGCTGGCGGTGCCCAGGAGAGCCTTCTCTACCGTTGCCCCTGCCCTCTGGAATATTCTCCCCCCAGAGATGTGGCGGGCCCCTACCCTCCTGGCTTTCCGGAAAGAACTGAAGACCTGGTTCTGCCAGCTTGCATGGGGCAAGAAGAGCTTTAACCGACCTTGGGGGTGACTGGAACCCTGATGATGTTCCCCAAGCCTAATAATTTCTAGCTATCATCACTTCTTGGAAGATATTATTTATTTAGGACGAATTGTCATATTGTATTTTTAATTAATGTTTATCTTTTCTGTAAACCGCCCAGAGTCGTTTTCTAATGAGATGGGAGGTGACAAATTTGATATATAAAATAAAATAAATAAAAATGACAAATATAGGAAATGGAAAGATAAGATGTTGCTTATTTTTTTGAAGAAAAAGACAGGGGCAGAGGGGCATGGGGTTTAAGTGGGAAATGAGGGTTCCCCCCCCGGACAGGTGAAGAATAAGAGAGGAATCCCTCCCTCCATAAAGGAATGACAGTATAAATTGTAATCCGCTTCCTCTTTTGTAGTACCACAGTGTACAGTAGTCGGCCACTGAGGTAGGTCTAGCAGCATTTCCCTTGCCACCTTCACGTTCCCAAAGCAGCCCTTCCTATCCAGTGTTGAAACTCTCATTTGAAAATTCATTTATCCACTCTCAAATCAGTTTTTAAATAGCGTCAATTGTTTAAAATGTTTAAAATCTAATTACAGATTTTTGTAATTAGGTCTAATGTTTGAGTGAATAGAATGTGCACGGTGAGAAGAAAGCATACAGAGGACTGTGGGCCTCTGACGGACAATCTCTCCCCATGCTAGGCTCTGGCCCTGTGCACTACTGATACACAGCCACAATCGCCTTGCCTAGAATTCATTTGGCCCCTGGGACAAAACTGGTTTCCTTTCCCCTCCTGCCTGCCTTCTCCCTCTACAATAGGTTTGATTAAAAGCTTTGGCTTTTGCAAGCTCATGTGAATGATTCCTCGTCTAGAATACAAAACAGTGATATCCTTGTATACATTTCACACTAAATTAAGAATGTAGCAAAAAGCAGCATTTCAAAGCTTCCTTGAAATTTAAATAAAGAGTCCTGGCCCTGAGCAGCCAGATGGAGCCAGGGTGGAGCTGGGGGTAAGCATGTATTCTGGAATATTTTCACAGAATGTTAAATCACAGAAAATATCTCCCTTGTCTCCATATAAGATCACAACATGACTCCCCCGTAATGAATTCTTTACCTTGGCAATTCTCCTACTCTCTCTCAAACTGCAACACTCTCTCTCTCTTTCTGCCTTTCGCCCTAGTGTGGGAACATATGGCAATATTTGAAATGTAATTTAGGCCTTGTTGCCCACACCTGCACAGACCTCCAAGTCACTGAGCAGTATTCATGCACGCTGAGGTCATGCTCCAACACTATAGTGTCAATTGAGTTTGCTCACTCTTCTTCCAAGACAAGCCAAAAGTTCTAGCCTGCTGATTTCACATAAATTCCATTTGAATATGTAATTTATTACACGTATTTTAAGACAAAACCTTGCTAGACACTGCATCATTCACATTCAGACCTAACTAACTATTGATTTTGGAGTAATGCAATGAAGAAACAACTCAAGTTTGGAGAAAAGGTGATAGACCCTTACTTCATAATATAGAAGAATGTACTGAACTTCTTAGAAAATAAGACATTACAGGCAAGATATTTGCTACCTTATTTTTAAGTGTTAAGTTGGGTGGCACCTACATTTAAATAAATAAATAAAACTATGCAGATGTTATGCAAAATATGTAAACTGAAATAATGTAATCATGAAAAGTATTTAATCATGCACCTGTCCAGTTCATATGAAAAGAAGATGAGCAAATAAGAGGCAGGGTGCTAAATTCACATTTCCACTCAATTGCCCTTTTTTCCTTGCCTGGCTTCAGAGCCAACTCTGTATTTTCTTTATAAATAAATGCAGCAGATATGCAATCAAACACATTTGATCCAGAGTGACCCCAAATTTGCAGATGGTATAACAACAACAACATAGAATTGAAAGTAAACTCAAAGATGAACTGTTCCAAGTTACTGCTGAGCAGAAAACAGCCTGCTACAGCATCCCCAACAGGCTGTTCATCCAACTTCTGCTTAACAAATATCTGTATTAGAGCATTTACAAGACAATCTGTTCCACTGCTCAACAGTTCATGCCACTGGTTAGGTCTTCTTCATCTTTAATGTTAATGCCTTTTTTATTTGATTTAGGTCCAGTTGTTTGCCTGAAAGAAAACAATTTTAATTATATTCTGATCCAGGGAAATAGACCCCACTCCTTCAACCTTGCTTAATAATAATAATAATAATAATAATAATAATAATAATAATAATAGTAGTAGTAGTAGTAGTAGTAGTAATAGTAATAGTAATAGTAATAACAGCAGCAGAAGAAACACAAGACACTATTTTAAACTATGCATACATACACGTACACAAAACCACACACATTCTTCTAATTTGTTTGGACATAACACCACACATTTGCCTTGACTATTATCATCTTGATTTGCGTGCTGAACACAAGTTTGATGTGTGTTTCCGTTAAACCAACGAAAATTGACAATCTCATACTTCATACTGCATTGTGCTACTGTCATCTTTCATGTACTTTTAGATGAATAAGTAACTTTTTCCCAATTAGAAGGGGCATAAATGGCTAATTTCATACACTTCAGTAATCAATATTATGATTTATTTGATTTTGGCAGTATTTGTTGTAGGAACCCTGCCACTTTATTTTATAAGCTATGTTAATATGTTGTGTGCTTCTAATTTTGTTTTTTTAACAAACTATGGTTCAGCTAACAATGACTTAGCAAAATGTGTAAACACAGTCATGGTATTTATTTCCTCTTGACTTTAATGAATTTCTGATGTTTTCTGATAATAGAATGTAAATAAATAAGAAAAAGACACTAAATATTTAAGTTAAACCAATGTTTTACAACCTACTGTTTCAGCTGTAATATCTTTCATTCACATATAATTTTGATTTTATGGTCCCATTGCCTAATATTCCTTTTGTTCTGGAAAAGGCTGCATGAACAGAATGCTTATGGCAACTAGGAAAATAGAATTCTAATATATTAGGTTTCATGCTGTTTCTGTAACATAATTTATGGATTAGAACTAAGGATGCCCTAATGCAAGACACAAAGTTTGGGATTCTAAATAAATGCAGTCATTTTCCTGAAGATTAAGTCATCATACTGCCAAGAATCAACGAGGATATCTTTATTTAATAATCCATAGATTTTATAAAAGATGATTTTCAAACCCAAAACTAATTTATATCAAAAAACTGAAATCAGGTAAAATAATAGACTGAATTTAATAGAAACAAATAAAACATTTTTAATTTAGAACCCAAAGTTTAGAAAACAAAAATCAAATGCATAGCTAAATAATGGGGGAGGTTGGCCTGGCAGTAGTACTTGAGAAAAAGATCCTGAAACAATAGTTGTTTGGAAAATGAATAGAAATGTGATGTGGCTGCAAAAAAGGCTGCAAATGACTAATTCCCTTTTTCTCATAGCCAAAACTTACCTGATGCTTCCAATGAATGATTATTTTAATTTCCAGGTACCCAATGCTCTTCTTTACGGAACCTATTGTAAATGGACTGTTTGGATTCTCCCTAGAACAGTATGTCTCCTATTCTGGTGCCTAATTTACATTTATTGGGCCAGAGATTTCTGTACTCACCTCTTTTGAACTACTTTTTAAATCACATGCCCAGAAAGATCTGTTGCATATAATCCTTTTTCTGGTCAGCTTCCTTTTGTAGTATATAAATTTCCTATTCTGAGTATTCAATCAATAGCTTAATGCAGCTGACCTCTTGTGAATCTAAAGAACATGCCTAGCAGCTGGCTGCCTAACGCATTGTGCTGACATCTTTTACGACCTCAGGCTCAGCACAACCACATGAAAGACACATTTAAACTACATCCTCATGACCACACCTTTTTTGTATTCCTAGACTGCCCCAGAAGCAGCCTAAATATTCTCTATGAACTTGCTTGTTCTTATCTTGATCTGCGTCTATGTGATATAATGATTAACAGAGATAAACCAACTAGAAATTAAAACAATTTGAAATGGTAAAATAGAAAGAAAGCCATCTCTATACTTTGTACAGACGTAAGAATTCAATTCTTTAACAGCCATTTAATCATGAAAGGATTGAACCATTTTCTTTAGAGAATGTCAGAATGAATTGTTGCTAGAGTCTGCAAAAGAACTGGAGGTTTGGGAGAAAAAAAAAACAGTAAAAGATTTATAACAAGCATACATGGTGCAACCTCCCATGTAGATGGCTCCCATTCACATGCCGCCCACTGCTCTCCTGCTCCATTGATACATACCAAAAAAAGCATGAGGCGTTCAGTACCTCTTCTGAGATTGGCAGCTGAATTTTATTTTAATGTTATTGATAGGCTCATATCTTCTGCAGCACCAGAAAGCAAGAGAGAAGGATGCAGGATCATTTGCATGGTGGCCCATGTAAAAGGGAATTGCTGAGAGGCAGGCAAAACATCCCCGAATTGCCCTGTTGTTCCTTCCGGCCATCCACAGCATCTGCTGCCCTAGGTAATGCTTTATTTTTCCTTTTTAACTTAATTATTATTAAAGAAGTTTTCGACAGAATAAAAATGATACAAATTTTGAACTGAAGAAAAAAAGAATCAGGAAAAGTAATAAGTGAAAAAAAAAGAAAAAGAAAGAAAAGAGTAGTAAAGAAGCAGCTTCCAATCTTCTTAACAGTAGTTTTAAGTCCATTTATATATTACCCTTTCTCTCTAAGGTTACATCATAATTTCCTTCTTTCCATAATCTACCCTTTCTAATCATCAAATTCATAAATCACTTCATTTTTTTCTGTTTCAGCAAAAAGTCCATAAGGGGTTTCTAGTCACTAGTAGTAATGCTTTATTTTTCCTAATGGGAGGAGCATCAAGAAGCAGGAGGTGCTTCAGTGTAGTAAGGTCCAGACAAGCTGGGGATATCTTGTGGGATATGGGTACATTGACCATATTTTCTTGGAAAAAATAAAGGACAGACCTGAAAAAGGAGCAAATCTGAATGAGCTTCATCAATTTTCCATTTACAAAGGAAAATTCGAGCAAAACCAAGAAATAAATCTAAAAGACAGCTTTCTGAAATAGGACTGTCCTTTATAATAAAGGACATATGCTCACTGTAGCTACAACAGAATTTGAGGATATTGTTTGTATATATTGTTTGCATCAATAGTACTTTCAGCTCACAATTGTTGTGATAAAGGAACTGAAAATCAAGATACATCGGACCTAAAAAACAAAGAAGAAAGAATTGGGAAAACATTGAGAAGCCACAAGCTGGCATGTATTGTTTCCTGAACCCACTGACCCAATCGTGCTCGTTCCAGAGAAAAGTGCAAGCTGGCAGAAGATGCTGAACTTTGTGTCTCCCATTTTGAACGTATTCCATTCAAAGAAATCTGACATCAAATAAATATTCATACTGCATGACTTCGGGGGCCCATTTTGAGTCCCTCTCTTAGGATCCCAGCCTTCCAAGCCCTGCGGCCTCGCCCATCGCCAGAAAAGACAAGCAAATTTTTCCCCAACCGGGGAAGCTCTCCTTCCCTCCCTCCCATCCCCTCCTGGGCTGCTGAAAGGAAAGGAGACCCTCCCTGGCAGACACGGCGAGTCAAGCCGGGAGCCGACTCCGACTCCATACCTGAACGCCAGGCTTCTCGGTTGCTATGGTGACCGAAGCCGCGCGGAGGCGCGCGCTCTTCCCACGCAGGCGCAGAGGGGCGGCCTCGTGGCAATTGCGAAGGCAACGGCTCTTGTCCCAGTTTTCCGATGGCTCCCAAGCGACCCAAGGGCGGAGGTGGCGGCGGGGCTTCTGGGCCACCAGGGGCTGGCTCCAAAAATTGGGAAGCGGGGCTAGTGGCGGCCCGCTTGGAAGAGGTGCGTTGGCGGTGGAGGGGGGCACATGTTGGCCCTTGTCGCAGGAGAAGAGGTGGACCTGCTTGATAGGAAAGGGGAGGGGATGCGGTCGAAACTCGGATCTGAATATTTCCAGGGGGAACGGAGTCCTGTGGCCAATGCAGATGTGGACAGAATTACTTTGCGGGCTGAGGATTCCGGTTTCTTTCTGCCTAGAAGCATGGTTCCTAACGTGGCTTGTGGGTTTGCCCTCAGGAAATCATGGATATAATTGCAAGTCAAGGCAGCTCTCTATACCAGGAGAAGGCGCCATTTTGAAGTTGGTGTATCGTAAGAAAAAATCTTCAAGTCAAACCCAAGTCCTGGTGGACACATCTGTGCACTTTTCTTGGCATCAATAGACAGTAGTTTGCCATTGTCTTGTTTGGGGATGTTTTTTCCACTTCACCGTCTAACCTGGGATTTCCTCCTGGTCTCCCGTCTAAATATTAACCAGACCTAGGCCTGTTTAACTTCCAAGCTAAAGGGCTATTAAGAATTTCCATGTAGCTCCCTTTTTGTAATACGTGGGTTGTACTTCAGCCTGTGTTGTAGGTTGACGGTTCTCAAAATCAAAGAACATTAGTGCACTATATTAGAGTACAGCAGTAGCTTAGGTGGGTTGAAAGCAGAGTGGGAGGTTACAGACATGTAAGCAGCTGTGTAGGGTCTTTTTCCTTTGTTGAGCAGCCAATAACTGTAGGTATATTAAAATAATAAATAAATGCATCCAGATTAACATGTTTAAAAGCTGCAATACAATACCAGAGTCAAAAGAAGAAACTTTTCTTGAAGTTTTCTTGAAGTTGAAAATAAATAAAACAAGAAAGGACATTAAAAACTTTAGTTAACAGGCCAATACCATATTTGCCCGAACTGCAAAATATTGTTAAATTAAAAGTTAACTGTTCAAACCAGTTATACATACTAAAATAGAGAGTGATAGGGTGAAGCATTTCATTCATTTCATCATCACGTTCTGCACGTGAGTTGAAAGAACAACTTAATGAAATTACATATAAACAATTAAAATGTTTATATGTCATTTATATAAGCATTTATATGAATTTATATATTAGAATTGATATCATCATGGATAAACTTTATATTGATTTCTTGATAACTTGCTGCTTGGTGGAAAAATGGGAATATTGTAGCCCTATCGTAAGCATTGCTGGCCACCTGAGCTATATCTGCTATTTGCTGTGACATTTCCTTAAATTGTTTATTCATTTGCTCAGACATACCTGCCAAGTCGTTAGTTATTCCCACAGCTTGTTTATCCCATTCTGCCTTCAGTACTTTTTAAAATTGTTTTATTACTTGTCCAGTTACGTCCATATCAGGTATTTGTCCATGTCTGTGGACAGCACTTTCTTCCTCCATTGCTTCTTGTTTGTTACTGAGAAGGGATGTCTCCTCTGCCTCCTGTGGATATTCCAAATAAGTTTGATCCCCTTTCCTTTATGCAGAGTCTTAACATCCTGCTTAATTTATCTTGCCATCTATTAAAGTATCTAGTGAGGTAAACTGGCTAAATTAGAGAAAATAGCTGGGTTGAGGGAAGAGCGGATAGTTCAGCATGCCACCTTTGTCAGTGGCTAGCCGTGCCCCAAAAATGTGTCCATTAATAAAAGCATTTCATGTTTGGGAGAGAAGATGGTATTATATCAAGTTAGTATATTTCATTTGGCATAATCTATACAATCAAAGGCCTCTGCAAAGACTTCTGTCATTCTACAGTCCCATTTGTAAAAGGTTTTGATACAATATTTCCATTTTCAGTTAACCTAATTTCCTTATATTAGAACTCTTCCATTATCATTCTTGAATATTGCTACATTTGCTACACATTTTTGTGTAATTTCTCTGATCTGCAAAAGCTCACATTTTTCTTGTTAAGTGACACTCGTGACTGAGATATCTTTCTTTGTCCTTTCTTTATTTTCATTTAAGCTCCAAGAGACAAATGTCAAGGAAAGTTTGATGATGTTCCTCAAAAATTCTAAAAGCGCCTACTGTCTGATAAACTATCACCTTAACTAAAGCAGAATCACATCAAAACATTTTTGAATATACAACAATTGTTCACAGAAGGCTGTGGCTTTGTTTAATTAGCATTACATATGAACAGAATTGGCCTATGACTCTAACTTGTTGGATTGTTTCCTTTGGCAGGAACTTCTGTCATTCTACAGTCCCATTTGTAAAAGGTTTTGATACAATATTTCCATTTTCAGTTAACCTAATTTCCTTATATTAGAACTCTTCCATTATCATTCTTGAATATTGCTACATTTGCTACACATTTTTGTGTAATTTCTCTGATCTGCAAAAGCTCACATTTTTCTTGTTAAGTGACACTCGTGACTGAGATATCTTTCTTTGTCCTTTCTTTATTTTCATTTAAGCTCCAAGAGACAAATGTCAAGGAAAGTTTGATGATGTTCCTCAAAAATTCTAAAAGCGCCTACTGTCTGATAAACTATCACCTTAACTAAAGCAGAATCACATCAAAACATTTTTGAATATACAACAATTGTTCACAGAAGGCTGTGGCTTTGTTTAATTAGCATTACATATGAACAGAATTGGCCTATGACTCTAACTTGTTGGATTGTTTCCTTTGGCAGGAATTTTGGAGCTATGTGATATTCAAGTAAGGCTAATGTCTAAAGAAAAAAAATGGATCTGAATGTTAAGCATGCTTTTACAAATAACTGCAATTATATTTATACTAAACTGATTAATGTGTATTTATTTCTTCATAGGACCACCTCTTAGACTTACAAACTAAAAAAAATCAATGCAAAAAGAAGGGGAGAAAGAGTGGGGTGGAGATAAAGCATTTCTTCAAGGCCAACACAAAACCATGAGCTAGGATTTCTATCCTCTTCAGACTGAACTGATCTTGTGCTAATATATTTGTTCTTGGTCCTTCTATCCAATTGATGAGGCCAGAATGTATTGTCTGTCCTCTCTCCAGTCCAGGGAAGTTGTTCCACAGAGACAACTTTTAGATGATGTAGAGGAGACACTGGACATGTGCAGCCATTCTTTGACTGTCTAGTCCAAACTGGTTCAGTCTTATGATCAGATAGATATAGATCACTCAGACTTATCTGATTAGTTTTAATGAGTTGTACATCTAACCAGGTAAGCCTTATTATTTTCTTTATGGAAAATAAGAAATAAGCCAAATTAACAATAATAAAGTATGTTTGTATGGTATTTTACATAATTAAAATAATAGCTATTAATATATAGCATGGGTGATAGTTTCTGATTCAAAATTTACTATGTCTGATATAGCAAAAATGAAGATATTTGTAAACAAAGAGGATAACTCAGATCAAACAAAAGAAACAATCTATTAGTCATTATTTAATAATTTATCATTGCACAGCTGATAATTCCATTTGTTCTTTAATCTCTTGTAATAAATTGCATGAATGTAGTCTCAATTATATACATTATTAATGCTTCTTACTCTTATAGGCACATTGATCTAAAATGTTTATTTCTTAGTTTGTGCAAATATATCTGTATCTTACCCAAATAACAACATAGAGCAGTATTTGGTTAGCATAAATAGTAGCAAGATCTAGTAGATTTAGTAGTATAATATTGCCACCTGCTGGTAGAGTGCAGTTGCATATAAAGAAATCTGGATTCCGAGCATAGAAGCTTCTATTAAAATATAGGAGAAGGGATACCATTATACTGCACTTGTTTGTTTGTTTGTTCAATTTATGTAGTTGCCATCTCACATATGTGACTCTGGACATCTTACAGTGTTAAAAGCACAAAAAGCAATACAAAGTAACCAAAAGACCATTAAAACTTTAAAACAATAAAAACGATTGAAACCATAAAAAAACATAATCTGCGGGAGAGTGCAGTCAATCTCACTAACAGTACAGCCATTTTGCAGGCTCCACACCACCACTACCAGATCCCCAGGCCAGATGGCAAAGCCATATCTTCAGGCCCTTTTGGAAGGCGGTAAGGTCAGGGCCAGTCCGACCTCAGGGGGAATGATGTTCCAGAGGGCAGGTGCCACAGCAGAAAAGGCTTTCCTCCTGGGTCCTCTCAGATGACATTCCTTAGTGGACGGGACCTGCAACATGCCCTTTCTATCGGACCTGATGAAACAGGTAGATGTGATTGGGAAGAGGCGGTCCCTCAAATAACCCAGCCCCATGTCATGTAGGGCTTTATAGGTCATTATCAGAACCTTGAATGATGTAATGATTGTCTTTGTTTTGGATCAGGAAAATTGGATTCCCAGTGCTGCATTTGTTGTTGGGAGCAGACCTGAGGATGAACTTCACATAAAGGCACTATCTCTTGCTGTGCAGGTGCCACAGCGGAAGCTCTTCTGTCTGATTTCTTGGGAAGGATTGGTAGCACAGGTACATTGTATTTATAATTGTGGAGCAATTGTGTTAGAGCTGAGCCTGAAGCCAGGGTGCAGCTTTACCGATAACTGGGGGTGATATCTGAGAAATGCTGCTTGCTGCCAGATATTACTGATCTGAATATAGCAAAAAGAATTGGTCTGGGAGGCTCTTCTGTATGCTTGCAGTTGACAACAGGAGGAAAAAAAAATCATATTTGGAAGGTGGGATAAGTGCTTGTCACATAATTTGAGATGTAAGTGAACATTTCTCTGTTATTGCTGTTGAACTGTTTCATGGTATCTTGCAATAACCATTTTAAAGTTTGATTTAGCTTCTGTTGTACTGATCCACTGTATTGCATACACATGCCTATATCATAGCAACATATAACTGCAGTGAAATGTCCTTCCTGATATCTGCACACAAATATATTTCCATCTATCTTCACAAAGTTTGCATGTATTACTAGATAGACAACAAGCCTGAACTCAGTCTCTTATAAGCTTATAATCCCTGTGCTGTTTGTTTTCTTATAAATACCTCTTGAAAGATCTGGTTATTCTTATCAGCACAGTCAGAAAAGAAGTTATATTTTTCCAGAATATTCAAACAGCCATTGCACTATAGTTTCTATTAGCAGTTTCTTGTTTCACTTTATATTGCTTTACTATCAATTTTCTCTTACGTTGATAGGGGCTACAGTTCCAGTCAATAGCTTCAGTTAGATGATGTTTTAATATCAGTGATAGTGTATTCAGAGAAATTTTAAACATCAAACACGCAGTGTGATTCTGTGTATATATGTGAAAGGAACTTTAGAGGATAGTATTACAAACTTCAACATTCTTCGTAAAAGTCTGTGACTGGGAATCAGGGAACAACGATTTCTGTGTACTCATTCTCTGATGGTCTTATTCGAACAGTCCCCACTACACATGGTAAAACACTTTTGAAAGTGGAATTTTCTTTTGGAATATAACTATTTTTCAAAATTAAAAGAGGTCTTTCAAGCAACAAGTTTAAAAAAACTACCTGGTGAATGATCCTTCATTCCAGAAAGAAGGGAAAATTTAATTTACAGTGTAAAGATTCAAAGATATAAAGTAAATGCCAAAAAAATAGATAAGAATTTAATCCAAGAAAGTTTGAAATGAACTAAGGGACCAGACAACTTTGAAATATTTGACTTAATATTTGAAATATTATGACTTTTGCTATAAGACTTTTGAAATAATTAAAAATAAAAAAAGTATCTTCGTGGGAACAGAAATTGTTTAGTCTTTCAGAAAAAAAATAATAGGCTGTTTTTTTAAACAAAAAAGCAAAAAAAAAAGTGAGACAGAATATATGATATGGAAATGAGACAGTAGAGGGGGCTAAAGATCCCAGGAAGAGGGGGGAAAAAGAAAGAAAAGCCTGCATTTTACTTCTGAATTTGATGATTAGCAGTGACACTTGAAACATTGGAGACAGTTCAAAGGATTGGGAAAGAAGCTCATAGCCACAATGACAGCAACAATATCTGCCTATACAAATGCATTATTCAAAAAAGATTTTAAATAAGAAATTAAAGATGCAAAGGAGAATAATTTGGAAGAATTTACAGACTGACAGAATGAAGAGGTAAAACAAATCCTAACCTATGCAGAAATATCAGAAAATAAAATAGAAGTTGTGGACTATAAGACAGAGATGAAAACTAAAGTGGAAATACAAATGATAAACCAAGAGACGAAAAATGACTTGGGCAATGACTCATTATTGGCTTTACAAAAGAGGGTTGTTAAAGCCATGAAGAAACTCCTGAGATGGGAGAAAGAAAATTTGGATGGAGATCAAATTCTACAACAGCATCTTAATGAAGTAAAGATTAGAACAAAAGAAAGGAATATAAAGTTAACCTGTTTGATCAGGGTTAAAATAAGAGAGACTTTTATAAAGTTCTGGGTGCCCTTCATGGACTTTTTGCTGATCCTGGACAGAGATGCTTAGCGATTTTTGGATTCGTGGAAGGATAAGGGTTGGAATACGGGAAGAAGTGATTAGGTAATGTAATATCAAAGGGGGTAGAGAAATACTAAGTTTACTTATACTTGTTGTAAAGAAGGTTGGAAGTCACTTCTTCATATATCCTTTTTGTTTTTGTTTTCTCTCTTTCTGTACTTTTCATTTTTCTGTTCTTTATTCATTTCTTTTTGATTTTATTTCCTTTTTTACTATTGTTAAAATCGCTAATAAAAAGTATTTTTTTAAAAAGAAAAAGAAAGTGGAATTTCAAAGAGCTTATGATATGGCATGGAAGTTTCCTTTTCAGAAATGAAGTAAAAAAATATAATAGGATTTTTCTAAACCTTGGAGACCCAACATTAGGACTGTGTAGGTCATTTGAAAGTGGTGCTTCAGAATATGCAAAACCATGTACAAAACACCTTTTTTTCAAATCATTATGTACGTGGAGATATAACAAACCCCAATATAAGCATGTGAATGCAGAAAGTTAATTATATTTGTTTACCTTTTTTTTTTTGACTTCTAGATCATGGAAGCTGGAGATGTAAAAACAAAGAAGGTCAAAGACAAAGAAACACCTTTATTTTATGAGGTAAGGCAAAGCATTTTTACTACTGTTACTTGGATTAATTATTCTGATTTACTTCAGAAATTATCTCATATCTGAGATCTTGATTGGGATTTTTGCTTTTAAAGTGGTTGTTGAAAACCAGTTTCTTGACAATTAACATTTTATTTGTTTATGCATTTATTATAGGTCTAATCTGCCCAGCTTTCTAGGCTGATTACAGTTTATTAAGTTACTAAACATTTGACCATAGAAAAACATCCAAGGGTTAGCACACCTAACTCATAGTCCATATAGATGGTCCAGCAATTATTACTGTATGATCAATGTTATTGAATGCCTCTGAGAGGCTGAATAGAACCAAGAAGGGAGTACTCCCCATATCTGTTTCCCAACAATGGTCTTTGACTAGAATGACCAATGCTGTTTTCTTCCCGTGACCAGACCTGAATCCTGTTAAGGATCCAGATAATCCGGTTCTCCTAGGAAGCTGGGTAGCTAGTTCCCCTGGGCTGTATGGTGTTGACGGGAGGGATGAGAGGTTATGTCTGCAGCCCCTCATTTGTGAGATGCCTCAGGGCTCGATGCTCTCTCTATGCAATTTTCCTTTGTTTTATTATTTACAAGAATACATTAAGTCACACATCAAAAATAAAGTGTTTGCTTTATGGACTATAGAATAAAGAATTGTGGATGTCATGTACTTGTGTCAGTTTCAATTTATCTTATGGCAAATTGGGATTCTTTGGGAAAAAGTGGAGGGGTATCAATACTTTTGGCTGCCTCTGTATCTCAGGATTGTTGCAGGTGCTTCTTTTCAAGAGGAACTAGAGTATCTTAAACAGGGCCATGGCCAGCAATCTTGAAACGCAATAAGAGTAGAGAAATACATTTTATCAGTCTTATAGACAGTTCTTAAAGGCTCTTACCTGTGTTCAGTCATGCTTGCTCTTCATCTTCTTCCAGTAGTTCTCTAGGCATCTTTTCTGCCACTTCATCTGGAATTCTTCTGAAAACTAGGGGGATCTCCCAAGATTGACAGGCAGGAGAGGCCACCCAGCCATGATCTGATCTAAGGCAGTCATCACTCTTTCATCCCAAGCAGTGACTAAGGCCTCAGTCATGCTTTGTGACAAGCCTCAGGAAAACCCCCAAGCTCTTTCTAGAACCCAATAGGTGCCTGGAGTGGACTGACTGAATAGTCCTACCTACCTCTGTGGTGTGTGTGTGTGTGTGTGTGCACGCATGTGCGAGGGGCCATGGAGAACTCCAAAGCACTCAGAAAGTGATGTGGCTATGACAAGGGACTGATGTTAATTTCCTCCATATGTAGATCACATCACCACTGCCCCAGGACAAAAACTAAATCCAACATCTAATCTCCACTATGCATTGGTCCCTTGATCATCTGGATCAGGTCCCTAGTTGCTAGAGTGGCCATGAACACCCAAATCACCTTTGACTCTGCATCCAGAGAAGACAGGCGAAACTCTCCCAATATCATAAATCTAAGAAACTCTACCACCAGCCCTGTTGTGGAGTTGAGCAGCTCCAGCAGGAAAGCTACTGTGCAACAGGGAGGCTGGTACATTACCAACTGATTCCTAGAGCTCAGTTTCACAAACAGGGTCTCATATCTGGTTATCTGCAGTGTAGAACCCATGAAAGCCATGAGAATCTTGCTGTACCCCAGTCCCTACCCTGGGATGGGGGATGATGCCACACTTAAAACCCAGGTGAGCACATCTCCAAGAGGAGTTCCATCCCTCCATGCTTAACCAGGTTTGTTATACATGCAGATTGGCCCTCTCTCATCCACAATTAAATCATGAATTAAGGAGGCCTCATTACATGGTAACCTGGTATTCAGTAGCAGCAGCTGGAGAACAGGGCCTCTGAGAGTCTGATAAGGAGTGAGGAGAAGCTGGAAAGCATAATCAACCAAAGACATTGAAACTACCTTCCCCATGAGCAGCCCACTATCAGTTGCCTACCATATCTCCCTCTCTCCATCTCCACCAAGATACCATTGCCTGCCCCTCCCCCCCAGCAGACCAGCCCCCTCTAACCTATGCTATTCCTCTCCCAGATCAGACAGATAACTAACCAGCTCTCCTAAGTTGCCCAAACTGATTCCTATGGATCATTTCTGATGTAGCATTCAGCAGTCTTTGGTTCCAGTCAGCCAGCTGCCCTCCCACCACAAATATATACCTGCCACATCACACCCCCAAATCCCCACTGCTGTCACTGGGGATAACAGTGAGCAAAAAGGGCAACTTGGAAAGTTACCACTACCTATCGTTTGCCTCTCTGTAGGAAGTGAGAACCTCCTAAGTCACCTCCAGTCTACCAAAACCATCCTCTCCAAAGACAGATTGAAATCCTTTCTAATTCCGAGTCCTTCAGACGCTCCTAAAAATGTCCTCAGGCACATGTTGCCAAAGGATGGCATAGATGACATATACTCTTTCTCATACAATATTTCTGCCACATGCGAGAGGCAAGATGGTTGCTGCCCAGGCCCTGTGACAGCTACAGAACTCAGGCCAGCCTCCAGTTCCACCCCTAGCCTCTGCCACTCACCACTGGCATCTGCATGCCCATGGCCTCCAAAATACTGAGGCCATGCCACACCAGGTTACTGTCATTGCTACTGCTGAACAGAAGAATACAGCCACCTAAGGAACAATCATAGCCAAACTCATTGCTGCTGCTGTCCCTAAGCTGAAGAACTCTGTTAGCTCCACAGCAGCCACCTTTCCATTAAATTCCACCAGCTTATCTAGCTCTGCACAAAGTGCCACATCCACCACCATTGAACAGCTAATCAACAGCATTGTTGCTGCTACCACTCTCCTGCAGGCTCCTCAATCAACTAAGTCTGCCGTATAATCTCATTTAAGTCCTAGGACTTCCTTGGTCACTGGTCAAGCTGGAACCACCTGCCATTCTGCCTCAAATGTTGTCACCTGGAGCAGCCACTGCAAAGTCCCTTCAAGTCACCTAACAATACATGCAGCATCCAAAAATCCTTTGCACCTTCCTCAGTGCTTTGCAACATTTGCACACCTTCTAGAGCATACTCCAAGATTAACTCCTATAGCCCACCATCATCAAACATCCTCCTCTGGTGCCATTTACAGGAAGAAAAAAGTTCAAGCTCATTTTGATTATTCCTCATATATTGAACACTAATAAAAAACAACTAAGTCTGTGACCTATATGAACTAAGTTTTTCTGATTTTTTTAACAGATCACAATACAGCAATATGTCCACTTTTCTTTGTCTCTGAGGTTATTAGTTCAGTATTTTTATCTTTGACTCCCATTAGATTCAATTTAAAGCCTTCCTGGTCAAGTTTGATATGCTTATGTGAAACACATTTTACTAGTCCTTGTGAGATATAGCCCAACTTTTGCTTCCTTAGAGTGGCATGGGCATAGTCTCACGATTCTGATCTTTGTAGGTATAGACACATCCTGATATCTGAATATCTTTTCCAAGCTCTTCGTGGTTCCTCTATCAAGTGCTAGTATGCTGCATATTTCTTGACTGCTGGTTCTTTTACTGTTGATCGCTGGTCCTAAAAGGCAGAAGCTATCCACCTCTTCGATATCTTCACTGTCAGTTCTAAGGCTGATTACTGTACCTGTTTTGTTTGGTTAGTTTTCTTTATATTTAATTTTAACGACTGTGTTCCTTGACTTTCATTACTAGAGCTTGCAGATCATTTGCATTTTCAGCTTCCAGAGTAGCTGTCATCTGTACAACATCTTCAGCACAATGCAGATTATTAATATTTCTTCATTCATTTGTAAAAACACACTCATCTTCTTTCAGTCCAGCTTCCCTCAATATATATTCTGCATATGGGATGAATGTACAACCTTGTCTCACTCCTTTGTGGACCTTCAGCCAGTCTGTTTCACCATGTTCTGCCTATACTGTGGCTTCCTGATCTGGGAGTCAATTTTGCATGAGGGCAGTGAGATGTTCTGGGATTCCCATTTTTCCAAGTACATTCTACAGCTTCATATGATTGGCACAAGATCTTTTCTATATTCAGTGAAGCACCTATTTTCTTCTTTTTAGTTTTCTTGGCTTTCTCAATTATCCACCATGCATCAGCAATAATGTCTCTTGTTCTTTGGTGTTTTGTAAATCAACTTGAACACCTGGCATCTCCTTTTCCATGTAGAGCTTTAATCTTCATTGGATGATCCTAAGCCTTATTTAGGTAACATGTGAAATTAAGAATATTGTACAATAATTTGCAAATTCTGTTAAATCTCCTTTGCTTGGTATTGGTACATAGATTGACCTCTTCCAATCTTTTAGCCACTGTTTTATTGTCCAGGTTTGCTGACATAGTTTGGTTAGCAACTTTACAGATTCTTCTTCTGTTGTTTGTCATATTTTAGTACATATTCCATCAATTCCTATAGCTTTTTCACTTGGTAATGACCAGAGTGCTGATCTAACTTCATCTTCTAGTACTAGAGATTCTTGTAAGTATGGAAGGTAGCTTGGATGTTGACTTCTCTTCTAATCAGAATTTCAATGTACTCCTTCCATCTTCCTTTGGTCTTCTAGGAATCCGTTACTATCTGTCCGTTTAGCATAACCTTTAGCATATCAGTTCAAGATTGGAATCTCTTCTGAATTCTGAGATTTTTTGGAAGACGTTCCTTGTTTTTTCTTGTCTGTTTCCATTTTCAATGTCTTTATAGAAATTATAACATTGCTTCTTGTTTCTTCTAACAGCTCTCTGAAATTCTTTGTTAAGTTCCTTCCTGAGATATTTGTCTTTCTCAGCTTTGGCTCCTCTTTTTGGCAATTTCTACTGTTTGTTCTGACATCCAGTTTGCTTTCTTTTGTTTCTTGGTCTTTGGCAGTCTCTTTCACATTCATCCCTTGATTTCTTTGATCCTTGGGCACCTGAAGTTATATGTCATGGGATTTATTTTTTATTTTTTTGTATGTGTGTTTTTAATCCTTTTGTGTCATCCGTAGTCACTTGTGTGAGATAGATGACTATATAAATCATATAAATAAATTCCACAGTTCCTCTGGTTTCCTATCAATAAAGTTCAGGACTACAAAATGATTCCTCATGTTCTCTTTGAAAATGGTGGGTATATGGTCAAGATTGTATTGTGGAAACTGGTTGGTTTTCTTCTTCCGTATGAGCTTAACTTGGAACTTATACATGAGCAGATCGTGATCTGTTCCAGAGTCAGCCCCTGGACATGTCTGTTATAACTGAGTTCTTCCATCTGCTTGTATCAATAATATGATCAATTTGATTTCTGTATATTCCACTTGGTAGTATAGTATATACTATACATAGTATACACTATGTTCATGTATGTACAGAGATGTCATTTTGGTTGTTGGAAGACTGTTTTAAAATGAAGGAATCATTGGATTGACAGAAACGATTAAGTCATTCCCCTGCTTCATTTTGGCTTCCATAAGCCATACAATCCAAGTACATTTTCCTCCTTAATATTTCCAACTTTGCATTCCAGGCTCCAACAACAAGGATTACATTTTGCTTGCCCATTGCCCATTACATTGCTTGCCCATTTCAAATTGACCATAAAACTCATCAACTTCCTCTTCTGCATCAGTGGTTGGAGCATAAACCTGAATAATTGTCATATTAAAGGGTTGTCTGTGAAGTCTAATTAATATTATTCAATCACTGATTATCCCAAGTACTGTTCTTGCTATATGCTTCCTGACTATGAAAACAACACCATTCCTTTTCTGTTTTTCATGTCCTGAAAAATAAACAGTATGATCTTCTAACTGAAAGTGTCCAATTCCAGCCCATTTCAATTTGCTGATGCCTAAGACATCAATGTGTGGTCGATTCATTTCATTTTTCACTCTGTTGAGCTTTCCCATGTTCATGCTTCTAACGTCTCATCTTACCACTGTAATTATATCTTTGCAGCTTTGGATTTCCTTTTCCTGCAACATCAGCAACTAGACCTCCCAAAGGCTTTAATCTAGCCATGACATAAACAACATTAGGATTCTGAAAGATCCTTAGCTCTTCTCAGTAGTGTGTTGAGTATCATCCATCCTGAGGGGCCCATCATTCAGCAGTATATCATCAATCATTTATATTGTCTCTCCATGTGGTTTACTTTGTAAAATACAAGAGTCGTTTACCATTGCCTTCTCCCATGCAGCGTGAAATAATGCCCTTGCCATTGTCACTAAAGTGATCATCCATCCCCATATCCCCAACATCTTCTTTATTGCTGCTGCCCAGTATGGAAGCCTGCTTGCTTTAGCAGGGCAGTTGAAGTGACCTTCATGCCTTGGGTGACCCTGCTCTTGGCATAAACTCCTGGCATTCTTTGCCCATCCCATCTTCCCCACCCCCAGCCACTCTGAGACAGCACAGTTGAGGGGAATTAACACTTTAGGTGCACAGAAATATATTCCTTTGCAAATTAAAGGAATAAAGATCTGTGTGCAGTAGCTTGAACAACTACTTATTGATGATGTATGATGCCTGTTGGTTGGGGCTCTGAGCAAGCTACTGGGGCCCTGATGACAAGCTTTTAGAAGCTGGGAACATGCTATTATCCATTCTTGTAAGTCCCTGCTTGTACTGTAAGAAATTCTTAAGTTGTTGCTATTTTGTTTCTCTCTGCAGGTGTTAGAAATGGCAAAAAGTATTCTGGATTCTGGGGAAGCACTTCCTGTAACTTTAATTGGAAAGTTAATTAAATACCAAATGCTTTGCATCAAACAGAAGGATCTTCAGAGAAGGAATGCTGAAAAGAAGGTATCTTCAGTTCCAACTGTATAAACACCTACCTGGAATAAATCTTGCTCGGTTCAATGTCATTTACTTCTGAATAGACTTGTATCTGATTGCACTGTAAATGGGACAGAAGAAAAACAGTTTTTACATCAAAAGCATCTTTTTTTGCCATGCTTTTTTTCTTTTTGTTCCTCATATATCCATCTTCAGCCTGAGTGTATCTCTACATTGTGGGAAATTTTCTACCTGCGTGGTATGCATTAATAATCTAAATTGATAAAAGTCTCAATGAGTTGGTCACAGAGCCTTTTAAAAAAATTAAAATAAATGGTCAATGTCAATAAAGTACAGGATTTGGCAGCAGTGGTGAGGGTAAAGCCTGGAAAGCATTTCTGGTAGCAAAAACTTCTGAACAAATCACAGCAATCAGAGCAAGAAATACTGAGCTAAATGGACCTGTGACCCCCTTCCACTGCCACGGTACCTTCTCATCTGAATAAATAGAGAACTGGAAATGTGCAACACTGTCGTTACAGCTGTCATTGGCTTCCTTCTGGAGCAATTGGTCCTTTGTTCAATTTTGCAATAAAATTTGTTAGAAATAAAGTTGGCATAGGCATTTTAGTAGTAAAATTGGTATCTAATACTTGGAGTTATGAACAAACAATATTTAATATTTGAGCTAATATAAAACATAGGTGTTTTGTGGAATTGAGGGAAAAAAGATTAAAAATTGTTGGAGCAGGTGGGGAACTGTTAAAATGGACATTAAGAGAAAAATGAATACACAGTGCTTTGTAACCATGTCAACTATACTGGTACTGTACCATTATTAAAATATTCTCACATTGTTACTCACTTAACTCTGTTTGCTGCCTGGTATTGCCACAATGGACCCTTGCTTCTCTGTGCTCGTCTCAACATTCTGTAGCATGGCCAATCGCAACATAAAACGTGTGTGTGTGTGTGTGAAATTTTTAAGAAATTTAAAAAATAAAAAGAGGAAATAAAGGTAATAAAGAAAAATAATAGTGAAAAAAGATAATAGAAAAAGAAATAGAAAAGGAAAAGGAAAAAAAATTATAAAGAAGCAGCTTCTGGTGTTCTTGACAGCAGTTGTAGATACATTTTTATTTTGTCCTCTCTAAGGTTACATCATCATCTCCTTCTTTCTGTAAGTTACCTTTTCTAATCTTCAAACCCGTAAATCACAAGTTCATTTTTCTCTTTTCCGCAAAAGGTCCATAAGGGGTTTCCAGTCACCAATAAATGTAGTTGTTGATCTTTCTCTAATCAAACAAGTTAATTTTGCCATCTCTGCTAGTTCTGCCATCTTTACTAACAATTCTCAGAATCTTTCCATTTTTGCACATATAAGAGTCCTGCAGCAGTAATCAAATACTGTATAAAAATAATCTTCCATGGCTCTTTTCTAGTTGACTGTCCATTAATCCCAGCAAGGAAAGTTCTGGTTTCAGTTGAATGTTGATTTTTAAAGTTCTTTGTATCATTATATGTATTTGAATGCAGAAATTTCTGGCTTTTTTACAAGTCCACCAGGCACGATAAAATGACCCTTCATGTTGTCCATATTTCCAACATAAATTTGAACCTTTATACATTCTAGACAATTTTTCTGGAGTCATATACCAATGATACATCATTTTATAAAAATTCTCTATTAAGTTATAACCACAATCCTTTTA
Source organism: Python bivittatus (assembly GCF_059951505.1). Lineage (NCBI taxonomy): Eukaryota > Metazoa > Chordata > Lepidosauria > Squamata > Pythonidae > Python > Python bivittatus. Next base: position 3,010,258 of record NW_028277050.1, read on the forward strand.
ATCACATATTTTCCCACTGTCCCACCAGTATATTGTGTCCAAAATTCTTAGCCCATTTTATCATCCAGTCTTTCACTTATCCTTCTTCCATTTCAAATTTCAATAAAGTTTACATGTTAGTCATCTGTACATAGTTCAACTTTAAATTCTGTCTCCTGCTGCTCAATTCTAAATGTCCTATTATCTACCTTAAATCTTTCTCTTAACTGCATATAAAAACCATTGAAAACTAAGTCCCTCTGCAGCCGTTTGCTCTTTTGGTTTCATCTTATACTCTCCATGTTGTTCTAACAACTCTCAGTAAGTTAAATGTTTTTCTTTACCTACTGTTTCTTTCTTATAAAATGCTCTTTGCTGAGGCCCATAAAGGCATTTTTGGGCACAGTCTGGGTTTATATCTGTTCCGTACTCTCAATATTAAACATTTTTTATAACAATCCAGCAAATGAGCCAACAGCCAAGGAGGGTATATTTCAGTCTACCTTAGCAAGAATATTCTCAATGACAGGAAGATCTCAAACATTTACTTTACCTTTTTTCTTCATCAAGGTTTTTATTTTTGATTTTTTTGCTATACAGATGGCAAAATCACTTTTTTCCCCCTGGAAATAAGCATTCTCTGTGAATCAGTGTAGTAATTTGTCTCTCCATGACTATAGAAAGGGCTCAAAACAATTCTGTAATCCAAAGTTGGCTTTGATTTTTTTTTAAAAAAATGCTGATATGTGGATTAGATCTTTATATAACTTTTCCTTGACATCTACAGGGGTATATTCATGGATTTCTCTAATTTAACAGGCAACAGATGAGCAAGACAAGGAGAAAGAAGAGAAGGGGAAGGGGAAAGGAAAACCTAAAAAGGAGAAGGAGAAGCCTGCCAGTGCCAAGGCTGGTGGAAAAGGAGGAAAAGGGAAACAGTCAACCGATTCACCAAATTTATCAGCAACTATCGTTAAAAAAGATACCAAGCTTAAAAGACGTGGGGAAGATGATGATCTTGATAAATTCATTGGTAGGTAAAAGTTGCATTATTGTATCCTCCTCCTAAAAATGAATCTTCCCATTCTAGGCCTCTTTCAGATTGCTTCATATATTATACAGGCAAAGCTGAACATATGAATAGGAAGCCTCAGTGAATCTTATGTATGTTTATTTTTATTTATTTTATTTTAAAATGTGCATATTGGGAGTATTTATTAAACTGCAGTATTTTATTTTTGCATATCTATTGCAAAGGATTAATTTAATTTAATTTATTAGATTTATTACTGCTGCCCACTCTAATACTTGTATTCTCATAATATATTTTATTAAGTACATCACAGTGATTTCAGTAAGACTTGACATTTGAATGAATGTAACTAAAATTACATTTGCTTCAACATATAAGAGAAAGCTCACTCTCTTTCTGTGCATATATGCAAAGAAAAGATATTTTTCTCTCATAAATAGTTGGTTGTGTTGTTGTTGTTTCAGCTAAATCAATAAACGATGGCATATGCTCAAAGCTTTTGCAATGCTGTAGAAATAGGCAATTAAAAATAAGTTGGTTCTTGGACAGCAGTACCCAATTTGAAGCTGACATGAAAAAAGTTCAGTACTTTCTCCATGTAGTTGTCCATTTCACTGCCTTTATTGCTTGCTTAGTTAACTTCAGTATGGCACAATCATTTTCAGTTGATTCATCAGTTATAAATTCTGCGAGGCTTCCTGGAGAAAGCCACAAAAGTAATGTAAGGATTGCTTCCATTTCTCTGCTGTTCATGGCAGCATACTTTTTCATAGAATATATTCAGGCTGAAAGAACTAGTATTCCAGAAAAAGAGCCCTGTGAAATGATTTGGTGATAAGTTTCAGTAATTTAGTTATGATAGAACTATAGTAAGAGTCATTTCACTACTATCCAGCTTCTTGGAACCCTCATATTTCTGTGGGAAAGAAAAAAGCCCACATCTTAAGATTGTTCCATAAAGTCCAAGCAGGAAGTTCATGGTGGATACAGCTCTTGATCATGAAATTTCTGAATGTATGAACCAGCAGGATAATCAATGAATTGAAGAGTAGCCTAGGCTTGCGATTTTATTCACGCTTCAATTGGAGTTAGCACCACTGAAGTCAGTGGGACTTGCTTTTGAGTAAATATGCATAGCACCAAAAGTGATTTCATATCTTTACTGAGCTCTCACATCCAAATACAACTTCTTTATATCATCTTCCCCGGTATAATATGGGCACGTTTATAAACCAAGGAAAAGACATCACCATAGCTTTTTGCACCATGTTTTTGGGGGACACCAAGCATTGCATTTTAACAAAACTCAGCATTGCTGCCGGCTGTTGTATTCTTTTAGTAATCTGAGTTATATGGGGCCCAAATTCTTAAATCAGTCTTATTGAGTTTAATTTTCCATTCCAGCCCACCTACTTTAGCAATCTTCTTTTCAGCTTTTAACCATGGCTGCTTCTGTTTTCTAGGGAGTTGGTGACAAATGCTCCATACAGCAGCTGGAGAGATTAAAATTTCTATATTAATATTGAACAATAATATCAATCGTTTTACTCGGATGTCTTACCAGGTGGTATCTGGCATTTATAAAAATGAAGGAAAAATGTGTGTTTGTGAATGGGTGCAAATGAAACAATTGTACAGCAATGAAATATAAATGCTACCTTCTAACCTTCATGTGATTTGTAATAGAAATCTAGCCATTACTTTGTGGCATACTATCCTGTGGAAGCTGAAATCTCTGCTTTCATCAGAATTTCCAAATAACATGTATCCAGGATGAAAGACTTGGGGTAACTCACAGACTTTATGCCAAGATATCTCTTCACACTTTAGATCATTGGAATATTGTGGCTTTTATATCTTAATTTCAATGTCTTATTGCTTTGTTTGATCCATCCTGTGCTAGCAGGACAAATAAAAAATGTTTTACAAAAGTGTGTTTAATCAATATGATCCACCAGAAGGAACTATTAGGTTAGGTGAACAATAACTTGATTAGTAGATAAATAGTGATTGCTAATAGTAACATGATTAATTTTTTTTGGTAGCAGAATCTCTGAAATACCTTCATGAAAATAAAGACTTCAGGGAATGATATTTCTAGAACAGGACATTTTATGTCAACTGTTTTCCAACAGGGAATCACTGAAGTGTTTCTATTACAAACAACTATATATTAATACTGTTTTAAAAAGAACTCAATCTACCAATCGCATGAAATCATAGAGCTGAGAAGAAAGACTATTATTACTCTCTAAAATAAAATGCATATGATACAGTCTAATCCACAAAACTATGTACTGTACAGTATGTATGCATGTATAGCTGGACTTCTAATGAATAAATTCATAAAGAAACATATTTCCTTTCTAAACCTTTTCTGTTGTGGTGCCCACCCTCTGGAACATCATCCCCCCAGAGATCAGACTTGCCCTGGCCTTGCTGGCCTTTTGCAAGGCATTAAAACCCGGTTTTATGATCAGTCCTGGGGCCCTGATAGTATGAGTGAGCCTGTTTCCTGGTGGTATTGATTGTGGGATGTTGTGAGTGCTCTCAGTTGCTATTTTATGCTATGTATGTTATTTACAATTTTGGTTATTGCTTTTATTCTGTTTTTATCCTGTTTTTAATTGTTAGCCACCCAGAGTGATGTATATGAAATCGATGACCATATAAATAAAATAAATGTACGCAACACATCTATTTTAGGTATATGTATGTACATGTCCATCAACTGAAGACATGAAGATCATCCCAACCATATATTTTAATCAAACCAGTGGTTTTATGTGATGTTTTAAACAGATGATGAACCAGATGACGGTGCTCAGTATTATTTCATAATTACTGGCTTTCACTATCCTCAACTTTTACCTATACTGTCTGATCTTGGCATCAACATTGGAAGCGTTATTCAGATTTCTTCTGACAATTATGAGCCACTCCAGACCTACTTAGAAGCAATTGCTTTGCAGGAAGAACCACTTCTTGCACCAGAAGGTAAACTACTGATTAATAAAAACATTTATATTTTTCATTAGTGCTGTTGCTTTGTTTTAAATAGGCTTTTACTCTTACAAAATAAGTAGAGCATTTATTAACATTAAAAACATATGTATTTATTATTGATCTTTCTGTAGACTTAAATCTTTATCTTATGTTTGAGGTCTGTTTCGTTGGGAATGACAAAGAATAGAAACTGGCATCAATGATATGTAGATGAGGGTGTGTTCTAAAAAATAATGAGGAGTCCTACTGACTCCTCAACCATTGGTAAAATAACAGAAAAGATAGTCAAGTGATTCATACTAAATAAGGCCATTATGTCCCTTGCTGATCCTTGGAAGCCACTAGCAGCTCAAAGTAGTTCATATATGTTTGAAAGGATCTTATTTGGGATTAGTTAGTAATGCCCCTGAAGATTGGGTTATTGCAACAAGCAATACTAGCAGCTCTTGGATGAATTTTCCAAAACTACAACTAGTCAAAAATACAGCTATGTTGCTGGGTGATTGCAGGCACTTGATTGTAGGCACTGTCTCCTGCAAGGCCTGCACTGCTTACCAGTTTCTTTCCAGGCTCAATTCAAAGTGTTGGTAATGTTCTTTCAACTACGAATGTGACACATTCTCTGTTAGTATTTCACTAATGGCTTAAAATGTTGCTTTTTGGGGGGGGAAGTAATTATCTCTACAGGAAACATACTTTTTAAGTAAACATAACTCCCCCCCCCAAAAAAAATACAGGCTTTTTCTTCCTCGTGCCAGCACCTCATTTACATTTTTTTCCTCTTCTTAAAATTACTTTCACAGTCTGTTGTGTATTATGGTCAGTAGTGCCAGTGAAATATAAGATGACTAATGTTTCATTGTTTCATTGGAAGGGATAAAGTTGGATTTCCCATGCATACATTTTGAAAGTTTATGCTCCACTTTAAAAAAAAAAAAAAAAGTTAAAAATGCAGTACTTCAGGTGAGCATGTTCTATGGTTCATATTTCTTTATATAGTATCTGTTTCTTCATTAAATGGGTTTGAGAACGTTTTCAGAAAGTGTGTTTTATGTTAATGGCAGATGAATCTTAAATTAGTGTTAGGAGTAGACAAATTTTAATTTTCCTTTTTGCCAGGGTATGCCAAAAGTATATTCATTTTAGTCATGACATACAAATAGGCTCTATTAATCTGCTTCTGATGCAATTCAAGTTGTAGAAGCTGAGAACAAAAAGAAGCAAAAAGCAGCTAAAGACCTGGAAACATTCTGGAAATATTTGGAACCAATCCTGAACAATGGAAAACCAGGATCAAATATTTTTCAGATAGCTAGACTCCTTCACAAAGTCCATGAGTCTTCCTTTCCTGCTGACTGGAGCAGCAATGACTTGATGGTTAGTAGCCTGTTCTTTTACAAAAAGGCATCTCTGTTGGGTTTAGGGCCAATAAAGTGGTTCAACATTTGTCTCTAATTATCGATTACCCTAACACCCTAAACGTCTTCTGCTTACTGGCAATGGCTGTATTTCCTGGTGATTAAGCATTTTAAGGGGAAATGTGCCTGTCATGATGGCAGATGATAGGCTAGGTGATATAGATTTTTGAATGTTGCTGCTTCTGATTTGTTTTCTCTAATGGACCACAGTATATGGAAGAGGGATGTTACTAAGCTGAGTTTCTCAGACTCTGCGTACTCCACTGATGTTCACAGTCACATGATTGAATATTTTCTGGTCCTGGCTTTTGATAGTATTATTTTTCCTGTATACTCATACAGCCTGACAAAGTTCATTGTTAGAAAAATTGCTTATTCATCCCAAGGAATGAATCCCTGTAAAGTAAGTGCTTGTTCGATAGGGGAAGGGAAGTCACTTCAATTGAGAGAAGGAGATTTGACTCAGAATAGCTGTCCTATAATATGGACTGCAATTTCTCTGAATATAATTAAGTTTGGAGATCATATAATAATTCGGTAATAGCAGCCAGCCTCATTATCTGAATATGGCTTCAGGAGACAGTTAATAGGAGAAAATGGTGCAAATTAGGATAAAGAAAATGTATTATAATATTTAATTCATCAAAGTGAAATAAAATGTTTGAAAACGTTTCAAAGTTTTTCTGGATATAGCTGAAGTAAGCATGTATAACCAGATTTAGAACTGGAAGTGGTACAGATGTGTAATCCAGAAGGAAGAAACTAACTGCCTAAGAATACCTGTAATACACATTTGTTCTCCTATAAATCCATGTGCATATTTCCTTTACAAATCAAGGGAATTTCCCATGACAAAATTCTCCACAATAGATGATGGAAAGAAAAATAATTTTTAGCAGTGATCTGAGAAATTGGATTCTTGAATTATAATATATTAAACGGACAGCTGTGTACTGTGCTAATGGATAGAAAACTTCTTATTGCAGTTCTTTCAAGAAAAAGGGAATATTAATACAGTGGTGCCTCAGGTCATGAACGCTTCTGTTCACAACCAATTCGGGTCACGAACAGCACCGTTCACAAAATTTTACCTCCGTTCGTGAACGCTGGATCGGATGACGAACAGGATCCGCGGCCATTTTCCCTCCCGTGACACATGGTCCGCGGCCATTTTTCCGCCCCTGACACGTGGTCTGCGGCCATTTTTCCGCCCCTGACACGTCCGCGGCCATTTTTCCGCCCCGACACATGGTCCGCGGCCATTTTCTGCTCCTGACACGTGGTCGTAGGGAGGGGGACTCTCCCTCCAAGCAATAGCCGCCTCCCTGTCCTCCACGCCAGAATGGATTAACGGTAATTACATTGAACCTTATGGGAAAATTTGCTTCGGGTTGTGACCGATTCGGGTCGCGATCAGAGTCGCGGAATGAATTAAGTTCGTGAACCGAGGTTCTACTGTAATTTAAATAATTTAACCTCAACAGCACAAAATCATAAACACTGTGTTGTTAAATTAGATGTATTTCATTGCTAAAAATTTTACTGCATTTGCCTGTTGCCTTTACTTGAGTAATCACTTGAGTAGAACAATAGAAAGTTGGGATATGAAATGAATAAGCAAATAAATATTGTAAACTCAGTCTTTATATTTCTTTATCTTCCATTATGTAGCTTGAAATTGGAACAGATATCTTTGAACATGTTGCATGTTTAATGTATGACTGCCTGGATTGGAAAAGACAGTACCAGCACTACTTGAAATCATCTAAATTTATTAATGTGCCTCTGGTAGAAAAGAAGAGTAAATTAGAGGTTTGTGATAAATAGCCAAAAATGTTATTATGTAAAACTTGGTATGGAAATATATTTTGCTTAAAATCTGATCATTTGGATACTGTTAAGTCTGATATTGTGCTTCAGAGCTGAATCTGTTGATGGAGTAATTACTGTTGAATAAATCATTGCTCCTCCAATTTACTGGGTATTTTAACATCCTGCTAGACTGGCAAAATATTTATCTATTTTATTATTACAAAATTAATATAGCACCATATCCCAAAATGATAGGCAGTTTATAGACAACAGATAAATAAAAACAATGCCATAATCCCTGTTAAAAAAATCCAATTAAAATTTCTTTAAAAATAATTTGTATTAAATAAAAGAATTGAATAGATTATTAAAACCAACAAAAAATTCAGCCCAAATTCAACTACCAGATCCCAACTATCCGGGGGGAAAAAACCTTGTTTTTAACACCTTTCAGTATTAGCTCAGCAGCATGAGGACAATCTGCATTGGGAGCGAGCTTTTCCATTGTAATAGGGCCACCACCAAGAAGGCCTGTTTTGGGCTCCTGCCTCTCACTTCTCAGGCTGGAACATTCCCAGTAAGCAATTTCTGTTTGGAGAAGATGGGCCCTAAGGTAATGGGGAGCCAAGCCATGTAAAGCATTATAGGTTAATACCAGCACTGTACATTTTAGTTGGAAACCTACTGGCAGCCAGTGCAGTCTCTGCAGAACAGATATTATGCTCCTGAACTGCCTCTCACCTGCTAGCAAATGAGAAGTTACATCTTGTTCCAACTGCAGTTTCTGAGTAGTTTTCAAAGGCAGCTCCAAGTACAGTGTTTTCTAGTAATCTCATCTAAAAGTCACAAAGGCATGAATCACTGGTACACCAGTTGGGCAAGTGTTTTCTTACCACAACCTCCACATGTAAATCCAGGGAAAGTGCAACCCCATTTAGAGTTAGACTTGGGGCTGAAATGGAGTCATATTGTTTCCTTCCAAACACTACCCCTGTTTTACTGGGATTTAGCTTATACTTGCTAAATCTGTTTTAGTCCCACATACCTTCCAACCATTGGGTTAAAATCTCCACAGCATCTCTGGCTTGGATTGAGGTGTGGTCTTGTATCACAAGCACATTGATGATACATCATCCTGAACTGACAGATTACTTCTCCCAGCAGTTTCATATAGATGTTGAATAACATGAGGGAGAAAGGTGAGCCTTGTGGCCATAGGAGTGGCCATGGCATGGCGATGGACAGAACCACTTCCCCTGCCAATAGCTACTGACGAGCTGCTCCCTTATGAAGAAGTTGAACCATCATAAAACAGTAATCCCACTTCCAGTTGTCACTGGTGATCTAGGCGGAAACCATGGCCAATGTTGTCATATAATATTAAGAGGTGTAATAGGACTAGAAGGGGCATATTCTTTCCCTTCTAGACCAGATGAAAGTCATCTACTAGAGCAACTAATGCTGTTTGTCCCTTACCCAGGTTTGAACCCTGAAGAGTATTCATTATAGCTGAATCAAGAGATGGCCTCTTCAGGAACAAATGCTCTATTACTTCTTTGAAGGAAGCTGGTACCATGCATTTTTTCAAAGAAATATGAATCACATCTTAAATCTAGTCACATCCCTCAGTCTACCCAAAGGAACACTAGGATCTAGCCCACATAATTTTATTCAGTTTTTTTCAGCTGTAACAAGATTAAAACATAAGCATATGCTATTTTGTTTTAATTAATGTTTTATTTCACTAGATGCAGGCGACTGCTCCAGTTACTCCCTCAAGAAAAAAACAGGCTGTAGAAGAGCCTGCTGCACTCCCAGTTTTAACTACAGGTACATGTAAAGTAACTTCAGTTATTGTCCAAAAATTATCAGAACATGTCCTTTTCACTGTTCTATGAAAGTATGCAATATAACATTGTGCAAACCTTCGGTGATAGCAGTGGGAGCATTTCTGATGGTCTATTCACTCCTGGGGTCCCTACATAATTGGATAAGTTATATTAACATAGGAGATAATCTTTGATCATTAACTGCTGAATGTATTTTCTCCAGCTTTATAAGCATGTAGACTTTATGAAAATTACTGACATACTCCAGAAGGTAGATAAAACAAATCAGAGTCCCTTAATGAATGTAATCCCCATTTATCAACAAGGTCTTCATAATTATTATCTCCGCCCATTTCCCCCTAATGGTTAAGAATACTCCCAGAGCTCTGTGAATGGCTACCAACTTCTGCTGGTGACTAGAATGGTGCAGCTTACAAACTAGTTTGCCATAATCATCAAATGTGTTGTCAGGTATTGCTCTATTTCCAGCCTGTTGCATACCACAATAAGTATATATAGCTTACAGTAAGGTTTTTGTTATGGTCCTTTAAGTCAATCTTGACTCCTAGTGACTACCTGGATAGGTTGAACAGGTCCATTCAGGTTTGGGGCAACATATTTTGGAAACGTTTTGCTAGTACCTGCTAGAATGTGTTTTGACATCCCAGTCTAGATCCGAGAGAAAATAACTGACCCAGAGTTATCATGCTGGCTTTCTGCCTGGGGAGAACTGGAACTTGAGTCTCCCCACTCCTAGTCCAGCACCATTAACCACTACACCAAATTGGCTCTGCAGTTAGGAAGCTAAAGGTTAAATTAACTTATCAAAATTAACACTGTCATACGCTTACCAATTTGCAAAGGAGAAAGGGTGATTTGCAGCTTACACCACTGTAATTATTTCCAGGAAGTGCCAGTATTTTCATCACTGAACCGTGTTATGGTTACATGTGACATATGAGAACACCTCTGCATGTGTGGGAGTGTATATGTATGTGTTTGTGTGTAGGCAATTACCTGTACCATTTTAAGATTCTGGGTGTTATATTCCTTGTGTTCCTCTTTTGTTGGAGGTGAAGCAGACATCGGCAAGGAAATGAACTTTTCAGCTATGGCACTTCAGTTTTTTTCATAACCTCCATGCAGAGGCTTCCATAGTGCCAAATTCATTATGAAAATTATTCAATTCAACTGGGCATTTTAAATTTAATCATTACATCTTAAATTCAGTGAGTGCCAAGTTGTTGTTTATCTGCCCATGTTTATCTTATTATTAGGGATTGTTTTTAGTGATTATGAACACTTGAATTTTGAAAAAAAGTAGTGTATATAAGTATTTAGGATAAAATTCATAACTAAAGTAGGCATTAAAATGTACTTTTGGAAAAGCAAAGCCCCTTATAAAATTGCTGAAACTTTATTGTTCCTCAGTAATGCTACTGCCGCCTTGGTAATTCAGTCCAATTCTGACAAGTTGGACAGACAAGGATCAAGAAGACGTGCTACAAGAACCTTGTAGATCTCAAAGAAAAGTTGAACAGATTGGAACTGATTTTGATCAGTCATGGCATTCAAGCTGGACTAAACATAAACTATTTTTTGACAAGATTTCCTGCAAATTAATCACAACTGACATCCAAGATGTCTGTCTTATTATATTAGTTAGATTGTGTCAGCCTGTAAGGTAGACCAGATTAAAAAACCAATGTCATATAGGTCAGTTACTATTTTTATTATAACAAAATCTTGCAAGTCTGAATGTCCTTCCCCCCTCCCTCACTTTATTTTTGTGTGACCTAGGGAGGGGCCTGTCTGAGATGTTTTCTCAAGTTAGTTTCTTGGAATGGCTCAAACCCCACTTATCTGACCATTGCTTTGGTAGTAGCTCTTCTTCCTGTCCTTCAAGGCCATTCCCTATTCCTTCTACAGATTGTTACAAGTCTTTTACCACTTTGACAACAGGGCATGGATATGATGGTTTCAGTGATGTAAGATTTCTTTGCATCAATGATTCACATGGAATGGATTTCAAGTTTTCTGAATATTTGCTAGTTTTGCTTGTCTGTTTCATCCTCTTAGAAAAACAAGAGGCAGTATGACTTGGAGAAATGGGAGATCCTGTAGTGCAATTGAGTCAGTAGACCAACTCATTTTCACATTTTAAGGATCAAGCAAAGTATGAGCAGGGTTGCCACCCATATCAGCTGGAAGATCCTCAAACCATTTAAAACAAAAATGGTCATCCCCAAAGAGGATGGACCAAGCATAATTATAATCTTTCAAGAGTTTGTACTGTTGGCTTTCCATCATAAGGCTCACCAGCATAAATCAAACTCTTACCTGATGGACTGCGCAGATTCAGAAAGCTTTGCTGCCTTTTGTTAAAGTTGTTTAAGTCAATACAGTTGTTTAAAGGATGTAATCTGTGGATTGAGAGAAAAAGCTTTCAGTTACTGAAAAAGAACTTGCCTTCTTTAGCCTCAGAAGAGGGGCCTATTGCAAAGGGAACTACCTCCTTCCTTTGAGAAGCATGAATATTCACAGATGTATACTGAACTCAAATTGCATTTATCTGTAGCTCTAAATGTTTTGAACACATTATTTTTAATTTTTATTTTTATTAAAGAGAGTTTTATTATTACAGATGTAGACATGAGATATTACAATGATCTCCTAAGTGGTATCCCTGATGAGGTGGTTTCTGTTGCCTTAATACTGGATTGTATGGTGCAGCAGGTAAGCAAACATAGTCTCCAATTTATACAGGAATAATTATGATTTCTAAAAAAAGTCTTTGCAGCTAAAGGACCTACAAGATCTTTAATTAAAGGTCTCTGCTAGGGGAAGGAGGAATAATTTTGCATTATTGAAGTGTGGGTAGATGAACTAAATAACTGAGGAGAACGGATGTTTCTCATTTTACCTGGTTTGGGAAGCAAGATTACTGGATCTGGTGACTCCCTTTTCCGGTTTTATATGGTTGTGCTGAATGTTGGACTTTCAAGTTGTATTAAGAGATTTTATTAGTGTACTACAGGATCAGGCAATTTTTTTTTCCTGTTAGGAACTGCACATTATCAATTTTTTGGCCTCTGTTCAAAGAGTCTTGAAGAAGTCATCAGGAATTGCAATCAAATTTTCTGGCCCTGTTGGGAAAGGATACATTTTTAGTGGGGGGGGGGGACAACAATAAAAAGTGCTGTCAAAAACTGACAGAAAAGGGGTTGACCATGAAATCTAGAGGTATACTCTGGTAGCTGCAAAATGGGGGCTATTGCTCTACATGCGGCCTGTGGACTGCAAGTTGTCTATACTTGGCATACTGATTATTGTGACACCTAATGTTCTTTGTTCCTCAACTTGGGTTTGATGTTAAAGATCTCTGAGGTTTTTGTTCTGAAGAAACTTTTTCTGAACTGCATGCCTAGGGAAGATTTTCATTTTATAGTCATCATGGTAATCATGCATGAGCAAGGGTATATCACGCCCTTGACTTGTATTTTTGACTGAGCAGGGAAGTTATAATCAGGATAGTCATTAAATAACTTCCTAGTGAGAACGAGGCTTCCTTTTTGAAGCGGCTCTGGATTTATTTGAAACTACAGTATTACTGAAAAGTCTAATAGATTTCTTAAGGTCCTTGGAGATTTTCCAATCCATGTATTTGCTTTGAGAAATATAATTGCCCTATTTATGTTAAGATTCCCTATCTATCCACTGATTTAATAGAGAATTAATGTTTCCAAAGCCTGAATGGAAAAAGCCTTAATTTGTGGAACATTCTGTAAATCTGATCAAACATACAGTAGGTAAGAGTGCATTACTGAGCTTTTAGTCTGGTGTTGATGATGGTAAAGATACAAAATTATTCTGCTGCTTGAATATGCGTACATTAAAAAAACTAAGAAGGAAACAAAAAGACCAGAACAACATCCTCTTCAGTAGCCAACACCTAGATAAGCAGGGATTAACACAAGACAAACAATCAAGCAGAAAACAATACCCTAATCAAGGAACTACTAAGGAGACAAATAATCCAGCAGACAAAAAATCTAGCAGAAAACAATACCCTAATCATGGAACTATCAAGGACAAAACCACACCCCCACCAACATTGGCAAGGCAAGCTACTGTATATAAACGGAGCAAATGCCACACTTACTAGCACTGATGATGTTACCTAGTCGTGTAATGAAATGTCTGCAAGCAAACAACCAAGCTCAGAGAGCACCAAGGCCTACGTGTACCCTGCTATGTGAAGGAACCTCCGAACAGTTCAAGCTTTCTACAGCTTGGTCTGCAAGCAATATTGCTTAATTTGCTTAATAGAACAGAGAGGAAAAAGAAAAGATAGGGAAAAGAACAATGGCAACAAATGAAAGAAGAAATAGAAAAAAAACAATGCAATAAAAATAGATAAATTGTATGTATAAGGGCTTCTCAGTCTTATAATATTTTATTATATAACAGTCTAAATAAAAAAAACATCCATACTTCATTGTAATCATCCATGCATAATATACATCTAGAGGCAACTGGTTCAAATAATCAAGTTTTCAATCCACTGGGTAAATGGCACCATAAATCTGTCTTAAGCAACGTTAAGCACTCCTTTGATATGGAGGTGTTCCATATAAAAAAAAAAAAGTTTTTTTTTCCAGAGGCACTGAATAATAGCAGTTAACTGTTTCATAAAGAAAGATACAACTATTTTGGCAAATTGCTATTGATGCCATAAGTGATTTTTCTGGTTCTGTTGCATTTATTATCCCCTTAAATGTAAGGACTCCTAATTTTTCTCATTAGATGTGTCTGGACTCTTTTTATGCCATCTGTAATAACTTCTCTGATTTCTGAGCAGAACCTGAGAATAATCTGCAATCTTTTAACGTTGCCTGAATTTCTGAAACTTCGGCTTGGAGACCAAGAATATGTTGAGACTTGATTTTAGGAGAGCAAGTTGTCAGATGGCTATTGCCTCAATTTAACCTATCTGATAGGAAAATATTTGACCTCCCCTAGAAAGGACTTAAAGAGACTTAAACTTCAAATAAGTACTTTTTCTATTGATTACAGACTATTTTATCAAAATAATTGTCTTTATCAAAATTCTGTTATTCAAGGGAAATCTGGTTAGAGTAGCAGTTTAAGCAACCTGATTTCTACTACAGATAGAATGTACCAGATTTGTATATTTGTTCCAAATCAATTCAATTTATACCATTTTTCATCCAGAAGGAAGCTGGTCCTGAAGACAATTCCTCACTTCCAAAAGAATGAGTAGATAGAAAAGAAATTATAAACACAAACAAAACTCCTGCTTCTTTAAAAATTCAACCATCCCCAGTGGGAGAAAACAGATAAAACATCTGGCTCTGTTGACTCTGGTCACGTCATATTTCCACCATATTACCTGCAGCCCTTGGATTGGGAGGCTCTGCTCACAGTCACGCATGCCCTGGTCACCTCCTGGAGAGACTATTGCAACACACTCTACATGGGGCTGCCCTTGAAGAGTATTTGGAAGCTTCACTGGTGCAAAATGCTGCAGTGCAGGCAGTTATGTGTGCCCCCCAAATGGGACATGTGACACCTCTGCTCCATGGGCTGCATTGGTTACCAGTTTGCTTCTGGGTGCAATTCACGATGCTGGTTTTGACCTTCAAAGCCCTTCATGGCATGGGACCGAGTTATTTGAGGGATCGCCTCCACCCAGTTGCATATGCCTGTCCCATTAGGCTCAGCAGAAGAGGTATAGTGTGGGTCCTGTCTGCTAAGTTTTATTTGGTAGGACCCAGGAGACGGGTCTTTTCTGCTGTGGCACCCACCCTGTGGAACATCATTTCCCCCAAGATGAGACTGGTCCCACCCCTGATATCCTTCAGGAAGTCCCTTAAAATATGGTTGTGCCAACAGGCTTGGGGGTCTCAAGGCAGTGGTGAATAAGTGAATTGGTTTTATTGCCACCCTTCTTTCTCATGCTGTAAAATCCAAAGAAAAGGGAAGGGCATAAACTTAACTTTCATAAAAACTAATAATGAGCATTAAACACGAAACAGATTTCATAAGCCTGATTCCATAGGTAGAAATATTTAAAATGCTGCAATAGGTTGATAGACTAAAACATGTCCTTTCCTGGCTTATAAAGTGTAAGTTTTTTGGTCCTTCAGAGATTACTTGCCCACTCTTAAAGTTGCCAGGGTGAATACACTATTAAAGGAAAGTTAGCTAGTTAGACATCTAGTGTTTTCCTTTGTCAAACCTATGGATTGCCCTAGATATCTTCATCTCTGTATGGATCTCGTATGGATTCAGAAAAGCAAATGTTCTAACCAATAGTATATTCATAGGATGTTGATGCTACAGGCTCTATAACTCTGATGTCTTTACTCTTTCAACATGTTTTTATTCCTAAAGAATGGAATAATGAAACAAAATATTTATTTGTGCTAGGTTGTTGCATCAGAAGAAAATCTTATACCACCAAGCCTAGTGATTCCACAGCCACGTGAAGATGGGCTGGATCATACCATTGCCAGTCATATTGTTTCGACCCTACCTTTTCTTTCCCTTCCTGAGAATGAAAAAATGGTTTGTATTGTCTGATGCTGATTCACTTCTTTTATAAAAATTATAAACATGTTTTTAAACGCATCTTCCATTTCTTTTGACAGAAGCTGTATAATTACATTTATCCTGAAAAAGATGAAAAAGTTACGGCTCCCAGAGGCCCTCTAATACTAAACTATCATGATAGTTTGTCTCAGAAGCTGCACAGCCTAAAGGTATAATATAACATTTATTTAGCCTTTTTTCCCATCAGTTATGCAAAAATAGAGTAAGGAATGAAAGAATACATCATTATAAATTTGCCAAATTCCAAAGGATTGCACAGATTGTAAGTAGCTTCAGTTCTCTGCAAAGGCAAAATCTGTGTTCATATAAATCTAACAGTAAAATTATATAATGTGATTAGATTCCCCAATATTAAACCCTAAAATGTCTCATAAGCTGCTTTTTGAGAGCAATAGCTTACTTTGTTTTGCTACTTTATTGAACATCAAGACAAAAGCTAAAAATGATTGTGAAGGTAAACCAAGAAAAAAATAAAAAGAAGAAAAAAGACATCTGCTCTAAGAATATGTACTGATTTTAAGAATAAACCTTAAGTATACTTTTTTAAATATCCATATTCAGGACAAAGGCAATATTTTAGGAAAAATGTTATTAATAGTAAATGATGACCTGCTTTGAATAAATGTATGCATGGGACTTCTGGGGGAGGTATGGTGAACTGAAGAGGTCTCTGCGAAAGCAGAGCTGGCGACCGTGGCAAAGACCAAGGAACCTCTCCAGGCAAGGGGAGGACAGGAGAAGCCTACATGTGCTCTTGGCAGCTGATCCTTGCAAAGAGACCACAGGACAGTGGTTTTCTGCAGGTTGAGCACTGGGAGATGAAGGGATCAGCCATCTTGCTTGCAATCATGGCAAAGCCTTTTAAAGGACACTAAGTTCACTAACCTTACTTTCTAATCACTTTTGGAAATTGCCTATTAATCATCTTAAAGCTATTAGAGACCTTCAGAACAACAAGATGGAAAAATCACTGGTGAGTTTATCTTCAACTCTAAACAAAAGAAAAATTAACTATAAGCTTAAGAACTTAAAGAATTTGAAATAAACAGCAACAAGCTAAATAAGATTTTGATCTAAGAAAGTTATAAATGGATTAAGGGTCCAGATAAATTTGGAATATTGACTTACTGTAAGATTTTGGAATTGACTATTAAAAATAAATAGCTTCTCATGGGAAATAGATGTATTTTGGCTACCCTGGCTATTATAAGTCATAACAAAGATAAGTCACTATGATTTTAGAAACTAGATACTAGAGGGGACTAAAGATTCCAAGCAGGAGGAAAAAAAATACAAGCCTGCTTTTGATATCAGTTAATACTGGAACTTAATGATGTCTGCTTCTATGGATAGACTGTGTCCAAAAGATGTTAATGAAGGAATGGCTGATGTGGAACAAATTTTATTTGACAAGACAGAAAACGTACCAAATGTGGAACTACAAATGACAGGCAAGAGAATGATTTGGAAAAGGACACTTTACTGGATATACAAAAGAAACTGCCTGAAGTTTTAAAAAGTAAAAGGGAAATACAAATGATAAACCAAGAGAATGACCTGGAAAATTATTTCTTACTGGATCTACAACAAAGGCTTGTTAAAGCCTTGAAGAATTCTATGCGATGGGGTAAAGAAGAATTGAAGAGAAAGCAAATCCTATGACAATATTTGATTGAATTAAAGATTAAGACTGTTAGAAGTAAAAGAAAGGAATATAAAGTTGGTTTATTTGATCAAGATTAAAATAAGACTTTTTTGCAAAATTCTGGCAACCCTTTATGGACTTTCTGTTGACACCAGGATTGAAAAGTTAATGTTTTATGGAATTGCTTTTAGACAAGGGATGGGATATGGGATGAAGAGATACCTGTTTGTAACCTTATAGGGGGTGAAGAGTTACTAAATTTGTCTATACTTGTGATGAAGGTTGGAAGTCACTTCTTTATATACTTCTTTTCTTTTTCTTTATTATATCATTTCTTTTTTTCTTCTTTTTCTTTTTTCTTGCACTTATTTTTTTCTGTTCTCTTCCCTTTCTGTAAATTTAGTTTGTATTTGTTTTTACTATTGCAATCAAAATCCTTAATAAAAATTATATTAAAAAAAAATGTATGCATAATTATAAAGGTTTTCAAAGTTCTTTGCCAGTGTATTAATTTTTCCACTGCAATTCTCCTCATATTTAAATAGCAGTGAACTAGTGAAAGGTACATTTTAGGTTTCCATTGTTTTGTGATAGCAATCTAGCAGATAACACTAGGAATTGAATCAAATTTTTAAGTAGCATCTTAGGAAACATGAACAGTAAATCAACTGCAGCATTCATGGTGAAGAATTATTGAGTGATTTTTCTGTTTCCTTCAAAAAACATTTGAGCGAGAGATTGACTAATTGTCCATTGCCACCAAAGATGGCCATAGGTATCAGTTTGCTTATAACCTTGCCAATGCACTCTAGGGAAGTTGCAGTTTATTTAATGTAATTTTAACATAATTTAGTGCCATCTAGGGATTGTTGTCAAGGTCAGTTCTTGATAACTTGCTGAAAAGGAATTCTATGCCAGAAAGTTTCCCAATGAGATTCAATGTATCCTTCCGGAATATTTTTTTAGACTTTCAAAATTACTGATTGTGTTTAATTTAGATTTCCTTGATTTTAAATGAAATAGATGTTAATCTTTCTATAGATATTGTGGATGGTCATAATTATTGAGATCTAGTTAGCTTATAGACCTGGGCATCCGTGGGGGTGGGCAAGAAGGAAGAAGTGACATATTTAATCATTTTGGCATCATTGTACTTAGATATGATGCCCTAAGCTTATGGAGGAATCAGTGGACTTGACCTTTTTAAATCCAAGTTGTAACTTCTTTTTAACCTGACAAAAGCCCAACTTTAAGAGACCATAGACATATCTAGTCCAATACACTGCCTTGCACTGTGGCCAGCTGGATGCATTTGGGAAGATCAGAAGCCTGGACAGGAGGTCAATAGCTCTTTTTCACTAGCAGTCAGTATTTAAGGCATTCTGCTTATTGGTAGCCTGACCTTTCATGACTTTGCTCAGTTGCCTTTAAAAACCATCCAGACTGGCTGCCTGTACCACAGCTGCTTAGCAGTAAATTTCATAGTTTATCTCTGTGCTGGGTGAACAAGTATTTGCTTCTGTTCATGAAAGCTTTTGCAATTATAGTCAAGCCGTGAGTAGTCAAGCTGTGAGATGACTACGGCATGAGTAACTGTCTGAAGAGCCCCCTGATCTGGGAAAGGGCACAGCTGGTATATTAGATGAAGCTGTGCAAAGTCCTTCCTGGCCATAGAAAGACTCCCCAATTGCTCACCACCCTTGAATGGGGAAGTGACACCCCATCTAAGGTCAAAGATGGATCTGGGCTTTCCAAACACCCACAGCCACTCAATCTTGGTAGGATTGAGTCAGAGATGGTTCCTCCCCAGCCAAACCCATGCAACCTCCAGGCATCGGGACAGAACCTCAACAGCCTCACTTGGTTGGCCTGGGGTGAAGAGATATAATTGGGTATCATCAGCATACTGATGATACCAAACCCCAAACAAGCAGATGGCCTCATCCAGTGGTTTCCTGTAGATGTTAAAAAGAAGGGGAGAATAGAATCCTGTGTTACCCCACAAGGGATCTCTCCCCATATACCCTGACTGAAACTTGACCCTGAAGAAAGATAGAGAACCACCGTAAACCACCTCCAATCCCCAACCCACAGAGCCATCTCTGAAGGATACCATGTTTGATGGTGTCAAAAGCTGCTGAGAGATCAAGAAATCCTTGTAATTTTATTTTTTATTTCTAAAACGTTTGCTTACGAAATATCAATAGAAAGATTTACAATATGCTTATAATAATACCAGAATATCACAGGTGAAGAAGCTAGCACCAACTTATATAGCTGATATTAATCCTATGTTATTAAAATATGTAGATCCAGATATCAGATTTTTACATATTCATTTTCCAAAATATATTTAGAGCACCACAGTGAAATTTGGTCTTGCTTTTCAACAAAGCAAGAAACAAAATGAGTATGTTAAGCTTCTGCTAGGCATAATGTGTCTGTATTACTTCATTCCTAAAGCACCAGTCCTCTCTCCCAAAAGCAGTAGTGTCATTCCCATGCCCTGAGAGGTAAAACAAAAAACAAAAACCACCTTTTATGTTCCCATAGTTCACCAACTATGAAAAGTTGCTTATCCCTCCTTTCAATAACACAGTCAGTGAAGTTATATGTTTCTCTTCATTTAAGGTAAAAAATGAATTAAACCCAATAAAGATTGAAGAGGAAATGATGGAAAAGCTGCCTTTGATGCAACTTCTTAAATTCCCTCTTCCATCACCTGGAAACAACACCAAACGCCTTGCCAGGATTCATGAACTCATGCATTATTGTACTAATGGTAATATTCTTTTATTGGCTTACTTTGTAGACTGTTTCTGAAGTAGTCTAAATCTTTGTTGTAAGAAATTTCTACAAGATCTGGGAAGAGGTAGAATCATTTCCTCCTTTATTTGATAGCTTTTTTTTCCTGCTTCTGGGAATGCATTGGTTGGAATAAATTTGAGTCAGCCAGCAATGATAAACAGATTGCTGGCAAGAAAGGTGGATTCAGGCAATTTAAATGGACATTTTTCTTTCTGTGCCTTAATTTTCTTGCAGAACAGATGAATTGGGCTGAAGTAGAACGAGCTTTTAAAGTGTTTACTTTTGAAAGTTTGAGGCTGACAAACATCGATAACTCTGGGAAGCTAGAAGGCTCTGGCACAATGCTTGGTGGTGATGATGAGGTGTCTTATATCCCATGGGATAATCCTGCCAGGTTTGCTAGACAACTGAGACAAGAATTAATTGGCAAAAAGATTTCTAAAGAACATAATCTGAATAATTCAGGTAAAGAAATTTTATATGTATTTTGTGAATGCATTAAAGCACAGTGCTTATAATTCCTTGAATTATTGCTGAAAAATTATTATATCTAGTAACAACATGAGAAATCAAAATGGCATTTTAATAAATCTGTTGGCTACATCTTAACTAAATGATACACCTTCCAAAATTCCAGATACAACCATCCTTGGCCCTCTTTTTTTCCTGATGGAGGCAAAATGGCTGCTAAGAGAAAGCTTTCAAAAATGGTTGCATTAACTACAGAGAACATGGGGCTGATGAAAACTCTCACCAAAGACCCTGAAAGAGCATCTTGCAAGACAATGGTGCAGAAGGATATTTGCTGGCTAAACAGGCACCATTAGGACTGGGAAGCTAAACTGAAAGATCAAAAGACAAGACAGGGATAGATTTTGAAGTATCTGGGTTTGAGTTGACACAGTCAGGAGATAGAAACAGAGGTAATACTTTGCAGGTGGAGGGATCACCTTTTAATTGTTCCCCTGTAGTAAAAAATTTAAGTTGTAATTCAGCATAGCAAAGATTTCAGCATAGGAAGATTTTTTACTTCAGTGTACAAAAAGCTGAGGAAACCTTGACAAAAGGTGTGAAAGCAGGAAAGGGAACCACTCTCTCAGAATTCCCATTTCCTCTTGGAATAGTAAATTGTCCCTAAGCAGGGGCATCAGTTGAGGCATGTGAAATTTACTTACACATGGGTACTTTAATCATATTAAAACATGGAATCATGCAGTTGAAGGAATTTTATTGAGTTGAAGGCATTTCTCTGTAGGAATAATAAAAAAAAAGTTTCCTTTAATGCTCTTGATAACCATTTGTTAATTATTCCTTGCAGAAGATGTCACACCAAGCCAGACCAGAAGGAATCTTATGGCTCCTTTTCCAAGTAGCACATTTTATTAAAAGGCATAAGCTTTTGTGAGCTGCATGAAAAGAAGAGCTACACAAAAAGAAGTGAGCTGCAGTTCTGATGAAGTAAGCTGCAGCTTAAAAAAGTTTATGCCTTTTAATGAAATGTATCAGTCAGAAAAGGTGCTACAAGACTCCTGGGTCTTTTTTCCACCATAGACTAACATGGCTCTATTCTTAAAATGTCTAGGACAGTTCAGGAAACTGAAATATCCATTCAGCTGTGAATATCCTTTGGACATTATTAACCAGCAGCATGAGAATTCTGAGGATCAAAATGGATGAACAACTGTAGTGGACATTGTATACCTAGCCTTGGAGTAGGATGTATGGTTATGAGGGTGAGAGAGTTCCCCAGTATGGTATCTGGGGGTGCCAGTGTACCTCATGGACACATCTCTTAGCAAATGCCAGGGTTCCTACTCTCCTGACTTTTTACATTAATTAAAAACAGGAAGCTAGCATGCTGCAAAACAAAGTGCCAGTGTCCAGTCTTATCTTTATAGACAAAAATGGGTCTGGGCTCCACAAGATTCACAAGCTTTCCCAGACTTGATAGGTAGTTCCAGCCCAGTTCTTTGTAAACATGTCTCGTTCTTCATGTAGAGGACAAAATTAAGTAGGGATATTTGTAGCATTCTGGTAAATGGGTGATTTGTGACTCATTACATCCCCATGGCAGCCATTTTGTGGATGAGCTTGACTCTATAGTATGTTCGTAATATTCTATACATGCTCATCAACACAGAAAAGCTTGGGGCCCCTTATAGAGAAAAGATTGCTTGTTCAAAATGATCCAGCCACTATTGATGACATTACTGTGGAGATGGGGAGAAGATGTACAACAGTTATCTGTCCTCAGGTGTTCGGAGCACATTCCATCATTGGTTGGAAGTGCCATGATATCTATATGGCATTGGGTGGCTGGAGCTTTAGAAGGGATGAGCAATGTAATGACTGTTCTTACTATAACTGCTTATACACCACTTTTTTACATTACGTAACATGGCACCCTAGCATTTGTCACTAACCTCTTCCACTTTTCTGAGTTCAAATCATACCCTGAGGCCGAAAACATAAATTATCTGCTATGCATTATGGATTTTCTCTCTTTATACTCTTGGTATAATATGCTGTGATCGATATGGGGATAGCTTGGCATGATACAGGTTGAGTAGAAACAGGTGGGATTTAGTGTGTTTTGGCTCTACTTTTTATTCATTGAAAAAACAATTGCCTTGAAAACTGCAAGAACTTGTCCAAGCAGTCACTGCAGGGTCAGCAATGACTGAGCGCAGACCAAAAAAAAAAAAAAAAGAGTTCTATTGCCAGTGTAAATAGTGTGTGTGTGTCTGGGACAACTGGGAATTCAAACTGAAGCCACTGTTTCCTGGCTTCCCCTTTTTAGTATTGTCCATTCTCTAATAGAATACTGTATCTTCTTATTCATTGCTAGGCGACACCTCTACTTCAAAAATCATGATCACTCAAATCTATCTATCTATCTATCTATCTATCTATCTATCTATCTATCTATCCATCCATCCATCCATCCATCCATCCATCCATCCATCCATCCATCCATCTATCTATATCTATCAAAATTATATGCCACCCATCACCTCTGGAGGGTGACTCTGCTTAGCATTGCTCTTGTCCTCTTGAATGGAAGGAAACCTTGTCTTTTCCAAAGCACTGGGACTGGCAAGAATGCTGCTGTGGAAGTTCTTTTAGAGATCAATTGGTTTTCCATCATCTCTTTGTTGGACTGTACAATTAGCAGAGGAAGGATTGCTTATAGGAGATTTGCTCCAAATCTAAGCTATATAGGATAGCTTAGATTTGGAGAACAATACTGCTGGGTTAATGGAATTTGACTCTTGAACTAGCCTGTTCAAACTTCCAGAATGAGCATGTGATGGAAGGAGATGGATGCATGAATAAGTGTCTCAATAAGGGGAGCTATATACTGTTCATGTCTGAACTTGCCTTCACAAATCTAAGAATAAGTGGTACAGGGATACTTTGCTTCCATCTTCCATACATTGAAAAGCCTGAACAGGCTAAGTGGGGAAGGTGATTCTGCTGAGGAAGCTATAGTTGCTATGGCCTGAGGTCTTCATGCATAAATACATATTTTAAAAACTGGTACCAAGAGAAGAAGAAAAGACAATGCTTTGAATATATGAATAGAATTTTCTGAAGATTGCATAGTACCCATTCTGTTTATTCAGCATTTAAGTAATGGGAACCAGATAACAGAATTTAACAGTTCTAAACATATTGTACGTATCTCTAAATATATTCCCCAGATTTGACTTCTGATATTCCTGGAAATGATCTGATTGGTTCTCTAGATAAGGTAAGAAGTGCTGAAGTATGAAGCCACAACATATAAATGAATTCTAGTAGCTAAGCATTCCTTGTTTGTAATTTTAAAAATATACAATAGGTTGAATCTCTTAAGAAGCTCAAAACCACCTAATCTTGTAAAGAAATGACTGCTATATTCCAGCAGAAGTAGAATTAGAGCTTCTCATTTCAAACTGTTCTGTTCTGGAAAAAAAATGGTACCATTGTTGACTTGTCAAATATTTCCATATTCCCATCTATTATCATTCTGCATTGTTTGTGTATTTAAAGTATTATTATTTGCAGTGAAATTAAAGTATTTTAAATATGCTTTCACACACTTATCGCAGTGTCTGAGATTCACATATATGGGTTATGTACCTGTACAGAACCTGTCCATAATCTTTGTTTCATCTGTCATCTCATCTCATATTTGCCGGTTTTCACAAAACAGGGATTCTTTCAATGAGGAATTGTTGTCCCTCCTCTTCATGAGCCTTCTATCCTTGGCCATATGATGTTCAACTTTACAGTCTGCAAATGCCAGTATTGTGGAAGCAAATACCTATTGGTATACCCTATTAGATGATTACAGCCTTTTTCTTTTCTGCCTGGGGAAGGTCATGCAGTAGTCTCTTGTAAGCACTGCAAAGTATTTACTGCACAGACTTGTTGAAATCATTTGTCTCATTTGCGAACCACACAAACTCTTAATTCTGTTAGGACTGTCATATTTCAACTCCTGTGTCTCATATTGCTTCCCTGTCTGGATGACTGGCTTATGGTTGAGCCATCCCAAGAATATGTCTCACTACTTCATTTTTTACATGAATTGAGATTCCTGTTCAGTTGTGAGAGATCTTAGGTAAGTGTAAGAGTAGTCAGATGATAATCCTTCTTCCAGATAGAAAGCTAACTATTAACCCATGTGTAGTAATCCCAGAGTCCATATGAAGAAGAGCTGGCAGTCCTCTATGAATTAACACAACCCATCTTCCTACCTTGCTTAGTGTCAGATGACTTGAGCATTCCTTCTCAGGTTCTGTTGTCCTGGTCTCAGAAATTGAGAAGGATCAGCATGAACTGCACCTAGTGATGTGTGTGATATGCAGAGAAGATAAGTTCTATAATTCTGTCAGCGCTAAAAGATTCTGAATAGATTCAGTACAGGTACATAACAATGTTTGTGAATATGCAGATGACTACTTAAAGAACTCCAATGACCTTTTTTCAACTTGTACTTGACATGTTATGCAAAATCAATCATCTTCCCATTCTTTTCTGAACTAATAAGCATCTCTACGTGCTGCTTTGAAGATTGAGAAAGTGATGCTTTGAAAGAGGATCTCTAACATTTTCTCTGCTGCCATTTTTACAACTGAACTTCCTTTTTAAGTGCTGCTATTTGCTTCATTGGTAGTAAAGGAGGAAGGAAAATAGGTTAAGCATTTTCTCCTTCCATAAATATAGATCTAAGATTACTGTTGTGATTATTTACTGCATTTATAGCTCTGAGAGGTTGTCCTAAATACTGTCCTCTAATTTTTAAATGCTAAGTATGCAATATAAGAGATAAATTGGGCTGAGAGTGAATAGTCCAAAATTATCCAGTGAGTTCTATAGTCACGTGTGAATTTAAATCCTGGTACTAGTCCATTACTAGATGACTGGAATTGAAGAAAGAGCAACAGAGGAAGAGGCTAAACATCATTTCTTAGAGCACTTTCTAATTTAAGCATGAATACTAATTAATAAAACAAATAGCCCCTTAAAAATTCCTGTGCTGATAGAAAATTATAAATATTCTTCCTTCATCTCACATGTAGTTTAGTGCTTTATGTGCTATGACAAAATGGAAATAAGTGGTTGAATTGCTTCATCATGAAGTAACTGATCTGAAATGTAATGTGTTTTAATTTGAATCATCCTAAAGTTTCCCAGTGTAGGAAAAATGGAAAAAAAATTATGGGCTGAATTTCAAATTAGGCATTAATTACACTTGAGAGATGGTGTTGGCTGCAACAAAGATCCTTCCAACCTCTCAGCATATCAAGTTGGTCATGTGATTGTATTATAACTTGCTTTCTACCCAGAGGGTATACAAGCTGCTAACAATTTTTTAAAAAATAATAAATATCTGATAAAAAAATAATTTAGCTTCTATATGGAGAATTATAGTGAGAAGAAGAAAAATGTTGGTAGCCCTAAAACATATTTAATATAACCACACTTTGGGATTGTTTTAATGATTAAAAGCAAAATAGATGTCATATAAATACTGTCTAAAACATGTAAATGTTTTACTTCATTTCTAGAAGCATGGTGTACCACTAGACTAATAACAGGACAAACAACATCAAATTGAGCCATTGAGATTAGACTATTTCCTAAAACTGAATTTAAGAAATTCATCTCCAGGGCTTCTTTCAGCTTCTTTTGTGAAGGCCAAATAAACTTTTGAATACACGTGTTCTTATTGAGATGATTTTAAAAAATTACTTTTAGAATTGTCCGCATATCCCTAATAAATCCAGAATATTGGAAGTGAAGAGAGCACTATTGTACTTTCTAGACAGTACTGGTTGAATGCTAACATTTGTAGGAAGGGCAGTGATACATTCTATTTCTTCTTCTGTTTTTAATGGCAGCTTCATACCCAGAAGACTTTGCATGTTTTAATGAAGAAAGGGGTTATTTTACAGAAAATAAGAATGTGTTGAATATGCAAATGCTAGATGTATATGATAGTGTAGAAGTGCATTGGTTTTAAGCTGATCAATTTAAAATGAATATGATTCTCAAGCTAGAAAAGAAGCCTTTGTAGTTTTTTTTCCTCCTCTCCACCACAACCTTTATTAAATGAGCCAAATGTTATCTATTCTTTCATCAGGTTGATGTGGAGACAGAATTTTCAGCCATCCAGAAGAGCCAGCAGCGGTGTTTGAAAGACTGGAGTCTTGCTGAACATTTTCAACCACAACTCCTCTTCCAGGTCACTTTAAATTGTTGCCTCATTTAGATAACACTCTTGCACAGGGCACGCTTAACATAGATTTTTGGAAAATTGGTCTGGGTTTCTGTTTTCAACATTACTGTATTAGCAGAAATCAGGCTTTTAAATTCCTGTTCTGGCAATCTCCTGTTCAGTGATGCCCTATTGATCCTTGAAATGTTTGCTAATGTCCTCAGGTGACTATACTACCCTGCAAGTTAACCGGCTCACCACTTGCATATTGCCATCCTATCTTTCTAACTGACTGGTGGTTGATGGGGACTATAGATGCTATTACAGTAGTGTTTTAGGTGAAAAGGAGCCTTGGAAATCTAGTTTTCCCAGTGGGCAAGCCCTTTGTTTAAAATGTCAGTGACAGAAGGAGACATGTGACCAAAATTAGTATCTTAACAGAACAATCCTATGCATACACCGAAGAAAGTCTCACTGAATTCATTTGAAATTATTTCCTGATAGGAATATATAGGATTAAGGCAGGATGGAGGAAAATCAGTAAGAAGTAAAGGATGAGTGGTTCCGAAAAGACTATGCTAAAGAATGGATTCTGAGCAAAGTAGGGTGTCTTTTCAAAGCACAGTGGCAAAAACACTGAAGAGACAATAGCTACAGTAGATTCATATACAGTAGATTCCTGAGAGGAATTATGAGAGTTGAAGTCCACAAATCTGGACTGTCATAAGCTTGCTTGATTTGGCTTATTGTGTCATATGAGACCAGCAAATTGTGTTTTAGTTAACAAAATATGTTTAAAACAAACCATGGCTTTGTACAGTGTGTAAATACTGCTTGTGCATAGTACTGAGGACATACATATGTCTTTTCCAATCTTGGTGTCTACCAGATGTGTGGAATAGCAGTAGCTACACACAAAGAGAGTACTAACAGAATGTCAGTACAGAATTATATGTAGACATCCTCTAAAAGTCTCTTTATAGAGGCTAAGTGGATATTGTAGAAAACTTTCTTGTGTACCTACTATGGCACACTGAGGATAAAATAACTAATCATGCTGACCTGAATGGTGCATCTGTTGCTGTCTCTATAGAGGTCTCCAGTGCACCACACGTAATATTATGGGATTACTTTCAATTTTGGGGGTCTGAGGACATGACAAGGTGCTTGTAGTTATTTGGCCTACCACCTATTCTCTCTCACTCATGCTGATCTTGGCTTATTTGAGGAAGTCAAGGGGTTATTAACTAGATCCTGAGAATAGTGACTGTGTCTTTACATGGTGGGATGATACTGCAAACTTTAAATAATAAAGTGTCCACTGCTGAAAAATCTTTCCCTGGAGCATATGTCAAGTTACTTTGCTCAGTCCCAGATAGTGTTATTTGGGGGTGGGGGAGGTACTTGGGAGGGCTTATGGATGGTGCCTAGCCAACTTTGGCTGATCTCAGAGAAGCTAAACCAGATCAGACCTGTTTAGTAGTTCAGTGGGAGATCACCAGGAAATTCCAAGACTGTAAACTCTACTGGGAAGTCAAGAAAACATCCTGTAAGAAGATAGTGGCAATCCACCACCCTATATTTGCTAAGAAGACTGCATAGATATATACATATAGCCACTGGAAGTTGATATTGATCTGAGGACAATTACTTGAGAGGGTGTTCTTTGTGTAGCTATAGATATTTTTCAAGGACGCAATTATCATTCTAGAGTATTTCTGGATTTTGTGTCAAAATGAACCATGGTCAGCCTGACAGATGGCTTTCTACAGGAAAGATAGAGGAGGTACATTGATCCTGTTTGATTTCTCAGTACTTTTGATAGCATTGACTGTGGTATCTTCCTGGATAGTTTAATTGCATTTGAGCTGGGAGCACTGTGTACAGTGGTTCTGCTCCTATTTGTGTGGAAGGGTTCACAGAGTAGCATTCTGTCAGTCCCACTAGGCAGACCAGACCTAATCAACTTCGCTGGAAGGCTAACACTATTTTTATTGGGATTGGCTATAATAACAGAATCTTACACGTCTGATTTTGGTGTATCTCCTGTTCCATTTTATAATTCAGTGAATTAGGGAGGTGTCTGTCTGAGCTACTTCCAAACATTATCTGGACTTTAAAAATTGTTTTACCCCTTGTCGCCTTGGCAACAGGTCTTGCAAATCTCTGTCAAGGCAATCTTCCTTAATCTCTAGAATATCTTAATAGCTGTGCCAGCTATCTCAAGACACTATTTTGTCTAAAATATACCGTATTTTTCCGACAATAAGACGCCCCCATGTACAAGACGCCCCCCACTTTTCCAGCCCAAAATTTAAAAATCAGTATTTTAAAGATAGTGCAGAACACATTTTTATTTAGTAATTAGTTAATATTTACCTGATACACTCGGTGGGAGGAGGTCCAAACCGTCTCTCTGCAGCTCTATTTCCAGGCTCTTTTGCATAACTAATTACATTCAAGCACGAGTGAAACTGCCGATAGCTTGTCTGTGCAAACAGCCTTCCTCTAATTGGTTTGTTCAGCATCAGCTGACGTCAGTTACATCAGGCTCGTGATTGGAGGAAGTCTGTTTGGGAGACAAGCTATTTCACTCGTGATTGGAGGCTAGCAATAGGAGGAAACCTCTCTGCAGAAACAAAGTTTGGCAGTTTTGCAACCGCGATTCTCGGCTGACTTCCTTGAATAAGACACCCTTCAGTTTTTAGGGTAAGGATTTTAGAAAAAAGTATTGCCTTATAGTCGGAAAAATATGGTATATATGGGGAAGGTCAGGAGTTCTGAAGCTGAAAGTCCTCAATACGCTGCTTACATGCAGCTGTACTTTTCCACATCTGAAATAGGAGAACCTGTGCATGTTCTGAACCATGCCTGGTTTGGCACAGTGGTGAAGTGGATGAGGGACAGTAAATGAAATGAATGCTGAAGATCATCAGAATGGTAATTCTTGGGGCAGAAATTGGGGACTTTGCTAGAGTTGCACTCTGTTAGAAAGAACTGGTACCTCATTTAGAAGTGCTTCTAGATTCTTCAGTGTCATAAAAGTTTTGATTGCTGAATTATCTTTCCTGAGCAGGGATAGCCTAGCTACTATGGATCGCACACTGGTAGCTTTACATTTTGGTTGAATGCAACATGTCAATGTTCAAGTACAGGAAGAGGTAGTCAGGATGTTGAGTAGGACACCTGGCTGTGCGTATATGTTACTTCAGTGCTGAAATAACTGCAATTGAATCAGTTTCAAGATTTTGCTCTTTACATACTAACAGGTCACCTTTGCCATTACAGACCAGTCCATTACTAGAATAACCTATGAGTGTGTGTCCCCCTGTGTTATGTTGAAAATTGCAGATAACCATCTTGTGCTTACTCTCGGCTGGGCCTCCTCAGTGGTGATGTCCTTACTCTGGAATATACCCAGTCCTGAAATTCATAAGTCAATTGCTTTTACAGTCAGGTGAAAAAGTACACCCCGCTGAATTGTTTGACTTTTTGAACATATTTCAACATATATTTGATCTTCATTTCAACAGTATTGATAGATAAAGGGGATAAAATATAACAAATATCATGTACCATTTGCATTACGTTGTGTAATTTAAATAAACATGAATGCAGATTTCACATGGAAAAAGTAAGTACACCTATAAATTTATCACTACCTCAAATACTTTAAATTAGAATAAGGCACACCAGATGAGGTGCAAATGATTAGAAAACATTGTTTGAGAGGATCTGGGAGGAAACTGTCTTACTGAAACCTCAGACATTTAGTTTCATTTGCTCTTTGTTATTGAAGGGTGTAGTATCACCATGTTTAGACCAAAAGAGCTCTCTGAGGCCTTCAGAAAGAAGGATAGAGATGCCTGTGAGTCTGGGTAGGGATTTGAAAAGATCATCAAACAATTGGACATCAGTCATTCCACTGTCTAAAACATTATCTTCAAGTGAAGAAGATTTCAAGCAACTCTCAATTTGCCCAGGCCAGGCTGTCCCAGCAAGTTCAGCCCCAGAGCAAAATGCAAGATGCTGAAAGAAGTCTCTAGGAACCCCAGAATTTCATCACGTGACCTACAGGTAACTTTTGCCGCTATTGATGTAAAAGTGTATGAGGCTACCATTAGAAAGGAGCTGCCCAAATTAGATCTACATGGGAGGTATGCCAGGAGGAAATGTGCTGTCCAGAAAGAACATCTGGACAAGACTAAAGTTTGCTCATGAACACCTAGGCAAAGACCAGGACTTATGGAACAATGTGCTGTGGATAGACGAGGCAAAGATATTTTGCTATAGTACCAGAAAACATGTTTGACAAAAACCAAAGACAGCATTTCACCAGAAGAACGTGATAACAACCCTAAAGCGTAGTGATGGAAATGTTATGGTTTGGGGCTGCATCAGGGCCTGGGCAACTCATCATCACAGAATCCACTTGAAGATAATAGGTGTTTGAAGATAATGTGAAACCATCTGTCAGAAGATTGAAATTCAACCAAAAGTGGACCTTGCAACATGACAATGACCTAAACATTCCAGTAAATCCACCAAGAAATGGCTAAAAAAAAGAAATTAGGGGGTGGGGTTGGAATGGCTAACTCAAAGCCTAGATCTAAATCCCAGTGAGATACTGGGGGCTGTGCATGCAAGAAATCCCACAAACATCACACAGCGGAAAAAAAAATTCTGTGTGGAGGAGTGGGAAAAAGTTCCTTTCATTCAATGTCAGAGAATAGTAGACAGTTATAAGAAATTCCTACTTGAGGTTGTTTCTGCCAAAGGGGACAATACCAGGTATTACAACCAAGGGTGTACTTACTTTTTCCACAGAAGGAAATGGTATATCTATTAATTTGTTGTTGAATCAATTTTTGATTCAGAGTTAATTTTTCATTGTTTTTTTTTGTTCAGTTTAATCACCTTTATCTTTATATTCTGTTTGAATAAAGATAAAATATTGATATATCTACATATGTTAAAAAAAAAAGCTTTACATGGGATGTACTTACTTTTTCACATGACTATATGTCTTCACTTAAGCCTTTCTTATTTTAAATGCTATATCTCTTTAGTTTTGTTTCTCTTCCTCATTTTTTTTCAAATTGAATGTTATTTTTATATTTTCTATTATTTTATACAATCATTTACATTTTGCATTTTTATTATACATTTATTGTTAAACACTTCACAGTTTGTATTACACAAATTGTGTATAGACAACTTATATAATTATCACAACTGATTTATAGACAACTTCTATCTGTATAAGTTGTCTATAAATACAGATATAAGTTGTCTATAAATCAGTTGGTACAAATAAATAAACAGTACACACTGTCCTTTTTGTCCGTCACCTCTACAGACAGTCTCTTAACAAGAACAGAGTTGTATTAATTCTTCTTTTGTTAACAGGTCCTTCACAATGCAACTCAGCATTATAGGTGCATTGATTCCTATTATCATACTCAAGATAACTCTTTGCTGATAGTCCTTCATAATCCTATGAACCAGTGTCATCAATTCTACGAGTCCTGGGACGTTTCACTGCATTCTGATGTTGGGTTCAGGTAAAATGGACTTTAAATACTATCCTCTTACTACATGGAAAGGGAGACTAAATGAGTTATGATATGAGTTATAATGATTCATTGATGATAAATGACTAGTGGCGCTTTACTATCATTATTGGTAAAATATTTGGAGAATTTAATAGTTAGCAATAGAAAACTTTTATGCTTTTATGCTTTTATGTAACAACAATCCCTGCACAATAGGCAACATCCAATGAGATTCAACCATCATCTTTTTGAATTTCAAAAACGAGTGAAATAGATAATATATTTTAACAATTTCACACTCCTAATGTGCTGGAAATTTTGAATACCAAATTTCACATAGGACTGTCAAGGTAAGTGGTGTGTGTCTGTGTTTGTGTAATATCTGTATAATAGACTGTTCTAAGTCTGTGAAAGTTAAAACAACATGCATTTCTACATACTGATAACAGTGTGAATATGAGAAGAAAATACTATTGATTCAAACTGTATTTTGCCATTTTCAGAAGGTGGATGTTGCGGAGTGGAAGCTACTTTGCATGGGGCCAAGACTTTGATAATAGGAATTTATGCTCCAAATGAAGATAAAATTACTTTTTACAAAGGACTTATGGATAAATTAATGGACTTACCATATGAAAATTGGTGTTTAATGGGGGACTGGAAAGGAGTAATTTGTCTACAAAAGGAAAGAACCTCTGAGAAAGATATTAGAACAACACAAGGGAAATTACTAAAAGTTTTTTTAATGGTAATTTTATTAAAGTGTATAATTACAACAGTAAGAACTACTACAAACTGAAAAAAAGAAAATAAAAAGAAAAAGTAGAAGGTGTAGAAAAGAAAGAAAAAAGGGAAAAATAGAGAAATAGAAAAGAAACAAAAAATAAGAATATAGTAAAGAAAAAGAAAAGAAATATATAAAGAACTGACTTCCCACCTTCATCACAACAAGTATAAACAATTTTAGTAACTTTTCACCAATTAAATACAACAAATTATCTCTTCTTCCCACATCCCATCTCTTATCTATAAACAAATCCATAAAGCATTGTAATTTCAGTCCTGACGTCTACAAAAGTCCATTAAGGGTTACCAGAGATAACAACATATCTATTTTAACCTGGATCAAATAAACCAACTTTATATTCCTTCCTTTTACTTCTAACAATCTTAATCTTTAGTCTATTCAAATAATGTCATATAACTTGATTTCTTTTCATTTTTTTTATCCCTTCTCACAAGATTCATCCAAGCTTTAACAAACCTCTTTTGTAAATCCAATTTAAAAGAATTATCCAGGTCACTCTCTTGGTTTATTATTTGTAATTCCCTTTTGATTTTTAAAGCATCAACTGATTTCTTTTGTATGCCCAAGGAAACATCTTTTTCCATGTCATTGTTGTAGCCTGTCATTTGCAGATCCACTTTCAGTGCCAACTCAGTCTCTGTCTTGTCAGATAAAACTTGATCCTCTTCTGCCATTTCTTCCAAAACATTTTTCGGGCATAATCTAGCCATAGAAGCAAACATTGCTATTGACAATGTTGATATTAACTTCTGATTGCATTTTTCAAAAATGTCTTTCAGTATTGCCATATTTTGTGTCATTCTGTAGTTGTTGTTCAGGTTTCTGTATTCTTCTCCTATAATTAAACATTTTAGTTCCCTCTAGTGTCCAATTTTTAAAATTATTTATCTCTTATTTTGTAGAAAAAAATTCAAAACAAATCAACTTTCCCATGGGAAGGATTCTTTATCATTAATTCCAAAATCTTATTTCAAATTTCTCTGGACCCTTAATCTATTTATGATTTTCTAAAACCAAAGTCTTAATTAGTTTTTTGTTGTTTATTTAAAAAAAATTCAGTTCTTAAGCTTGTAGTTAAAATTTTCTTTCATTAAGAACTGAAGGCAGACTCACCTGGTGTTTTTAGACTTTTCGATCCAAAGGTTTCTAATAGCTGAAAAGTACTTAATAAGCAATTACTGAATGTGATTAGAAAAGGAAGTATGTGAACTTAGTGTCCTTTTAAAGGCGCCAACCACAGTTTGAGCAAGATGGCTATTCCCTCATCTCCCAGTGCTCAAAGCCTGCTGGAGACCACTGTCTTGTGGTCTCCTTGTGAGGAGCAACTGTCTGGAGCACTTGTGAACAATCTCCCATCCTCTCTTTGTCCAGAGAGGTTCAAAGAGCCAGTCTACTCACCGGCTGTATGCTTTTAGCCGCTGTCATCAGCTCTGCTTTTCGCGGAGCCATCTTCAGTTTGCCAGAAGCCCCCCTGCACAATAAATGGATTGAGTGTCTACACCTCTACCACAGTCACTACCCCTCTGACCCCACATGGTTTCTGGTCATACAGTATGTGGAACAGAAGAAATTAAAGTGGAAGTAGTGGAAATGGCAATAGATTCACAGTCTCTTTTGGAAAGTATGCAGTATAATTGTTTACATGTGACTGAAGTACCAGGCCGTTTGGTATAAACAGATGTGGATATACAGGTCATAGCACTGGTGAATGTTTTAACTTTAGAAATTCAACTGAAGGCTGAAC
Organism: Python bivittatus; assembly: GCF_059951505.1. Classification (NCBI taxonomy): domain Eukaryota; kingdom Metazoa; phylum Chordata; class Lepidosauria; order Squamata; family Pythonidae; genus Python; species Python bivittatus. Next base: position 3,045,240 of record NW_028277050.1, read on the forward strand.
GCATCTGTAGAACTGCTGGTTGCTCTCCCACCTGATGTATAGCTAGAACAGTACAAGTAGTCCTCACTTAACCATTCGTTCAGCGACTGTTTGAAGTTACAACAGTGCTGAACAAATGGCACTTACACCTGATCCTCGATGTTATGGCCATTGCTGCAGCACCCCCATGGTCATGTGATCAAAATTCAAGTGCTTGGCAGCTTGCCCACATTTATGATCACACGGTGAGCTTCAACTTCCCCCCACCCACCTATCTCTCCCCATCTCTGCCCCTTTGCCTGCCCTGCACTCTGCTGCCCCTGACCCCCTGCGCTCTGTCGCCCCTGCCCCCTGTGCTCCACTGCCCCTGCCACCCCAACTGACCTTTGCTGTCTTCTTCCTTCTGATGCTGACAAGGTGTGACCGGCCTGGCCCTTCCGGCAGCCTTCCTGAGGCCTCGTGAGAAGGCTGCACATGGCCTTCTCACAAGGCTTCAGAAGGCCTCGCATGGCCAGTAGCTGCCTTGTGGAGAGCCAGCTAGGTGTGCCTCGTCAGCAGCAGGAGGAAGAAGGGGCAAAGGTCAGTTGGAGGCAGCAGGGGCAGTGGACGCTCCCACTCCCAGCTGCACCCACCCCCCAAGCCAGATGTGCTCATGCTCACCAGCCTGCTTGGGAGGCACCCACTGCCTGGAGGTCCTTGCTTAACAACCTGTGGTAATCGCTCAACAATGGCAATGGGGAATGCCCTTTATGATATTACGCTTTATGACCACATCACTTAGCGATGGAAATTCTGGTCCCAATTACCATAGTTAACTGAGGATTATCTGTATTAGCCCAATTAATTAAACTGAGCAATACAATTTCACCCCATGTTTTCCAGGAGCACTACAGGTAGTCCTTGTTTAGTGACCACAATTGGGACCAGCAGCTGTGTCATTATGCGAAGCAGTCGCTAAGTGGGAAATCATGTGACTGCAACTGTGCTTTCCTTTTTCCCACTCCCCGCCCTTTAGAATACTCACCCTAGGCACTGGGATAGCTGGCTTGCAGCTCCTGCCTGAAACTGAGAAGACTGTAGTCATCAGTTTTACATCTTCGGCTTTTGTTTGCCTCTTAAACATTTTACTTCAGCTTCCCTTTTCCCCCCATTCCCCTGCCCTTTGGAATGCTCACCCCAGCACTGGCATAATTAGCAAGAAGGGAATTAATGTTTGTATTTACATTCATTGGAGAGGACGAGAGTGCAAAGCAAGCAAGCACACAATGGGGAATACACATCAAAAGGAATGGGAGCAGCAAGTGTGCTACGCAAATAGCCTGGTGTGTTTTTCATTGTGTGCCTGCTAACTTTCTTGTAATCCCTTTCTCTTCAATCTCTCTGCTCTGGGGGGGGGGGGGGAGGAGAAAAACAGGCCAGGCACAGGGCAACACGTACTGATTGTAATGGTGATTATGTGACTGAGGGACACTGCAAAGGTCATAAATGTGGGCATTGGTAGTAAAGTTATTTTTTCTACACCGTTGTAACTTCAAATGGTCACTGAACGAGACAGTAAGAGAGGTCTACCTGTATTTTATCCTATACTTGTAAATTCAAAGGTATACTTTGGAAGTGGAGGCTTTACTTAATGTTCATCTGCAATTTTTCTTTGAATCTGGATGGGCCCTAATGAACTGAATATGATACTCAGAAAGCGTCCATTTATTTATGTATAATTTCAATGACTAAGGCTGCCCTCTTGTCAGCAACTCATTGTCCCTTGTATACATCTAATTAAAACATCCTTGTCCTACTACTGCTTCAGTCAGTTAGACTGAAATTTTCTCTTTTGTTTTTATTACCCTATAGCAGCTGCCAACCTACCCTAAAGGCTGCCAATATTTTGACAGCCATTGAGAGCTATTTGCAATTTAGCAAATAGCTAAAGCAGAAATATTTAATAATGCAAAAAGTTTAATATTGTAATCAGTCAGTGTTCTGACTGATAACAGTAAAAAGTTTTCCAGGACTTATCTGGAATTGGTGGCTGGCTCCATCAATGAATGGATACTGAAAGAAGAAGCCAAATACCAGGAAGAAAAAATGGCTAAGGAACTGGAAGCACTTAGATTAGCTAAAGAGATGATGGAGAAGCCTGAAGAGGTCAAGCCTCCACCTCCTGGCAAAAAAGGGGCTGTCTCAAAGAAATCGAAAAGTAAGTATTTTTATGGTGTAATCTAGTGGTCTCTATGGCACAGCCAACCAATTCTGTTTCAGTTTGGAACCAGGCACCCCACTCAGAACTTTCCATCCAGATGTCCCAAATGGGCTGCAATGTAATGGAGAAAAACTCCAAATAGCTTCATTGTTCTGTGGAAACAAAACTAGAATTTTTTTGTGTATTCTGGCCATAGGAAACAATGGGTACTCTGTATGAGCTGTTGCTCCTTTGTATTTTTACCCCAGGGCCATGGCAGTAAGGAGCATGGCAATCCATGCTGATGGGTTATGGGCCAACTAATTTTGCAGAAATATTGGCAAAAGGAACCATTTTCTTTTTTAAAAAATGAACACACACACACACATATAGACAGACAGAGACTGACAGACCCACCTACCATTCCAGGTAGCTGTGACTGAAGTCTCTGTTCTCACTGTGAAGCTCTGTACTTAGCACATAAGTCAAAAAAGAGCTAATCCTCTTAAATTGTGTGAATAGCACTAGTGCCTCTGTTTGGGCAGTCCCAGCGTTTCTGTGCTGTGGAGTTTCTTTAAATGTTCCTGAACACTGCATGGGGTCAGGCCACTGTGCTAGCTTCCACCACCACCTCCCCCCACAAAAAGAGCTACTTTCCTTAACTGTATGAGTAGCACTCATTAATACAACAACACAAAACCAGCACCATCCACTTTTATTACAGTGGGGCAAAAAAGTATTTAGTCAGCCACCAATTGTGCAAGTTCTCCCACTTAAAAAGGTGAGAGAGGCCTGTAATTTTCATCATAGGTATACCTCAACTATGAGAGACAAAATGGGGAAAAAAATCCAGAAAATCACATTGTCTGATTTTTAAAGAATTTATTTGCAAATCATGGTGGAAAATAAGTATTTGGTCAATATCAAAAGTTCATCTCAGTACTTTGTTATATATCCTTTGTTGGCAATGACAGAGGTCAAACGTTTTCTGTAAGTCTTCACAAGGTTTTCACACACTGTTGCTGGTATTTTGGCCCATTCCTCCATGCAGATCTCCTCTAGAGCAGTGATGTTTTGGGGCTGTCGCTGGGCAACACGGACTTTCAACTCCCTCCAAAGGTTTTCCATGGGGTTGAGATCTGGAGACTGGCTAGGCCACTCCAGGACCTTGAAATGCTTCTTACGAAGCCACTCCTTCGTTGCCCGGGCAGTGTGTTTGGGATCATTGTCATGCTGAAAGACCCAGCCACGTTTCATCTTCAATGCCCTTGCTGATGGAAGGAGGTGTTCACTCAAAGTCTCACGATATATGGCCCCATTCATTCTTTCCTTTACACGGATCAGTTGTCCTGGTCCCTTGCAGAAAAACAGCCCCAAAGCATGATGTTTCCACCCCATGCTTCACAGTAGGTATGGTGTTCTTTGGGTGCAACTCAGCATTCTCTCTCCTCCAAACACGACAAGTTGAGTTTAGATCAAAACGTTCTACTTTGGTTTCATCTGACCATATGACATTCTCCCAATCCTCTTCTGGATCATCCAAATGCTCTCTAGCAAACTTCAGACAGGCCCGGACATGTACTGGCTTAAGCAGGGGGACACATCTGGCACTGCAGGATTTGAGTCCCTGGTGGCGTAGTGTGTTACTGATGGTAGCCTTTGTTACTTTGGTCCCAGCTCTCTGCAGGTCATTCACTAGGTCCCCCCATGTGGTTCTGGGATTTTTGCTCACCGTTCTTGTGATCATTTTGACCCCACGGGGTGAGATCTTGCATGGAGCCCCAGATCAAGGGAGATTATCAGTGGTCTTGTATGTCTTCCATTTTCTAATTATTGTTCCCACAGTTGATTTCTTCACACCAAGCTGCTTGCCTATTGCAGATTCAGTCTTCCCAGCCTGGTGCAGGTCTACAATTTTGTTTCTGGTGTCCTTCAACAGCTCTTTGGTCTTGGCCATAGTGGAGTTTGGAGTGTGACTGTTTGAGGTTGTGGACAGGTGTCCTTTATACTGATAACAAGGTCAAACAGGTGCCATTACTACAGGTAACGAGTGGAGGACAGAGGAGCCTCTTAAAGAAGTAGTTACAGGTCTGTGAGAGCCAGACATCTTGCTTGTTTGTAGGTGACCAAATACTTATTTTCCACCATGATTTGCAAATAAATTCTTTAAAAATCAGACAATGTGATTTTCTGGATTTTTTCCCCATTTTGTCTCTCATAGTTGAGGTATACCTATGATGAAAATTACAGGCCTCTCTCATCTTTTTAAGTGGGAGAACTTGCACAATTGGTGGCTGACTAAATACTTTTTTGCCCCACTGTATAACTTATTTGGCCAGGTACTGCCAACAGAATATATTGACATCTTCAGCTCCTTCAGACTGAGCTCAGCTCATGGTAACTTCATGGACTTGGATTACCTTTAGGGGTAGTTTGCCATTGCCTTCTTCCCAGTAGTCTTTTTTTTTTTTTAATTTCCCAGTCTAGTTTATAGTTCATTAGCCAAACAAAAATACTATGTAACCAGCAACCAAACCAATACAGATGAATCTTTCCAGTTTCTGAAATGCACCACTGAGCTCAACATCAACCCTCAAGAACATGCAAAGTACATATACACAAAACGTCAGCAAGCAAACCAGCCAACACAGGGTATTTTTTGCCTTTTTTTATGAAAGCTTGACATTAGGGTTTTTTTTTATTTGCTTGCTTTTTTGTTTACATGAATATGGAAGTTGTTTGTTATGCTAACTTCTGAGATTTTTTCCTAACCTGGTTACTTTCCTGGTATTTCTTGGTAGTCTCCCATCCAAGTACTAAACAGGCATGGGCATATTTAGCTTTTTTGAGATCATCCAAGTTCAGCTACATACTGCTACCTAACTCAGCTTTACTTTTTCATACGTTGCAGTTGTCAGGCATGAAAAGAGACAGATCTGTTTAACTTTCCCATCTATTCTGAAGCCAATTTTTAGGCCAGAGTGGAAAAATGGAAATTTCTGTTTCCATCAGTGGAAAGTGCTTCTGTGAGGAGAAACTTACTGTTGGATTTCATTGAAAATGTCTTCCTACACAGATTCAGATTTTTACTTACATAAAATATTTAATACTTGGGATTACTTTATACAAAGAGCAATTTATATATAATTCTTATATTTTTATGGTATAGTTACAATCTTTATGCTCTCTCAATTCTCAAAGGTTCTTCCAAAAGTAAAGTAGAAGTTACACCAGAACCTGTAGTTGAGAAGGAAAAAAATATATTTGTCAGAGATGATTCTCTCAAGGTAACTTAAATACTACTGATTCCTCTATTTATGTAGCTGATATAATAATATGTCCAAATTAATATATTAAACTAGCAACAGCAGTTGTTGGATGATCATAATATTACTGTGATGTATAATAATACATATAATATTTATGTCTAAATTGCCTACCCACCATCTACTGGCAGTTGAAATGTTTTACAAGCAAATAATCATGTTGGTTGCTACAGTTGCCTAAAATAGCGACTTTTTTAAAGAGAAAAATAAAGACAATTAAATAAAACAATTCAATAGTGGATCAAATTGCTGGGGCCAAGACCCAAATGGTTTGCCTATGTTTTCTTATGATAAAAGCCACATTTCATGTTAGGTCTGACTCTGAGCTTTCTTTTTTCTATAGGCTTGGAAGGAAGAGCAGGAGAGGTTGTTGGAGGAAGAACGCTTAAAAGAACTAAAAAAAGCAGAGAAGAAGGAAAAATCCGATGGGAAAAAGAAAGGCCAGGGTAAAGAGCCACCCATTCCTGAAGAAACAAAAGCATCCAAGAAGAAAGGTTCCAAAGATAAAACAAAATCACCAACTAAATCACCAGAAACATTGCCAGAAGCTGAAGATCAGACCAAGTTGCAGAAACATAGTAAACAAACTATTCCTCCTTTGCCTGCAGAGAAAGACTATGAGGTGAATCAGTTAACGACTGCAGAAATTGTTGGAAATAATTCCAGTAACTGGCTCCACCCTTGCAAGATTCAGTAATAGGCTGCACTTTTCAAGAAGTCTCCAGTGCTTCCACATTTTGTCTGGAGCCTGGATTTTCTTACACAGTCCATGTAGTTGTGCCCCAGCAATGCTCTGGTATGGTCGTCTTTGTCATCCCTATAAATTTCCCGTAATAGATTCTGTGCCTGCACAGACCTTTATTTAGATTTTTTTAGGGCTAGGTTGGCATCAGTTAATTGCCAGCAATATTTAGGAAATGTCAGCCACAATTTGGGACACTTTATTACTTGTTTTGTACTACTTTTGTTATTTGTTTGTTCAGTCCTTAGGTTTTGTAAATTTCCTGGAAGGAAATTTTAATCAAAGCTTTTTTTAAAAAGAAAGTCATCCATCTAGAGTTGCAGGAGTTTGTTGATATGGTGGTATCACTGGAGGGAGGAGGTTGAAGATTTTGGTTGGTCTGGGAGGCTGGGAGGGTTCAAAGGAAAAATAGGTAAGCAGATGTTTAATGTACTTATTTTAGATGCTACATTTAAACAAATTTGGGAAAGCATGCACAGCATGGCTTCTGGAATTCTTTCCAACTCCTTTATCAGCAGTGACCATAGGAGGGGTCTCTGCATTTTCTTCTGTGTAACAGAGTCACATGTTGCATTTTTGTGTTTGTGTATGTTTCTGTTCTCCCTTGTGTTGCACATGTGAGCGTTTGGATGTATGTATGCACTTGATATCACAAAGTACACTGCATATGCTCTGAGCTGGGTCGCATGACCACAGGTCTTATGATGGAGCAGGGTTGCACTGGGGATATTTTTTTCCTCCACACTCCCAGTCTATCCTTATATCCAGATCAGAGCAAGCACACACACTATTCTGTTCAGCTAGCAAAAATATAGCTTAATGTTTATTTATTGAACACCAGCAAATATCAAAAACAGCTGGGAAAAATGAGACAAAAGGCAGGTAAAAAGCAGGGAGAGAGAGAGACGTAACAGGCAAATTATTTTTTAAAAAGGACAGAGGAGTTAATATCAACAGACTACATTATCTGTGTCTATCTTTATATGTATCAAAAGGCACAGAACTTTTCAGTCATTGAAATAATAATTAGCTTGTACAGTCTTGGAGGGAGATAGATAGATATGCACATTTGGTTATTTTGGCTTTAATCCTTTTATGTACATAACAGTAGCAGGATAAAAATGGAAAGTAGGACACCAGGTGATCTCTCTTTTATTCTGCACCACAAAGGAAACAGTTTGGTGGATGGGGATGATGTATCCAGCAAAAAGAGCAACAGTTTAGACATGCATTTTCTTCACCTTATCTGCTGTTATATGGTACAGGTCAAACATACATGGCACTACTGCATTGCAGAGATGTTTCAGAGGTTTTTTTCCCAGACTCATCTAGCACCATCTACTTTCTGGGGTAACAGAAAAAGGCCTGATAGTGCATTGGCAACTGCTGCAGATCTTTCACCGGAGACATCATATGATTCCTCTACCTAGCATCAGTTAGAAGCCTAGTGAGCACATTACAGTAGTCAAGAAGGTAGTCAAGGCTTTGCTCCCAAACTTAAAGTCTTTAAGAAGGAGCATCCTGCCAGGAAAGGCCCCTGAAGCAAGACCTAGTTCATAAGTGGGCAAACCCTTTCAGCCTGAAAAGTGTCACTTGTGTTTTTCTGTCTTGCTTGAGGACCCCAAGGATTGCCCATTCCTGGCCTAAACCAATGTGGAATTCTACTGTTCTGCAAAAAGAACAGAAATAAATTAGGCAACCATTCACATTTCTGATTTTCTTTTCATTTTTTAATTCCCAGGATTGGGCCCCCAAAGCTTGATTTAGGAAGAGAAACTATATTTCCTGATTTGATTCATTAGAGTTTCCCAGTTTTCCCCACTACTTCTGTTCAACTTGATTATATATCGTTCTGTAACTTTTCTGTTCTAGTTTCTTGGATACAATATGAGTGAGAATGTCATTCAAGTTTCAGGGACTACCCAATATCTTTTCCCTACTGATGGTGGGCAAATCCAGGCAGAAAAAACAAAGTTTGAAAAAGGTATTTTTTTTCATACCTTTAAGGTTTCCTATTGTAAATTAAAATGCATGTTTGTACACTTGTCACACAGTACAAATGTTATCCTGAGGCTTTAATAAGAAATTAAATTAATTGGAGTATAAGGCTCTCTGTGGCTAATGGCCATGCTGGCTAGATGTTATTTCCACCTTCATGCTGCTTGCTGGCTTCTCTTAAGCATCTGGTCACCTGTTGTGGGAATAAAACGGTGAGGACTGATAGTGAGATAACATAGGATTTGAAGCCCAGCTAAGTTCAATAGGACATCCCTTGACATAGGAATGTATAGCATTGCAGTCTAAGCTGTGAATCTATCATGTCACAAACTGGCACATTAGTTAACGGAGTCCATCTCAGGAATAATTCTCAACTCAGTAATTAAGTACACAAAAAGTGTAGATTAGAAGAGATATGCAAAGAAGTGTACGTTTAAGGAAATTCACTAAGAGATAGCCCAGTAGATATGGCATCTTTATGTGTGTATTTTGAGTTCTGACATTTTAAAAATGTTAAATTCTGACAAGTACTAATATTTTAAAAAAATGATTTCACATCACTAACCAAAATTAATATGCTAAACAAATGTGGTTAATAATTATTGATATAAGAATTCTAAGGGGATATTTATGCACCAACAAATATATTTAATTAAAATATTATTTGAAGAAAATTCTGTTTGTACACTGGTTTTGCAAATTATGCTTATATATATATATATATCTTATTTTAAAGATTAAACTATATAAGTTAATATGGAAAGGAACTATAATGCTCCCTGAGGTACTCGCCAATTACCATCGATTCTTGGAATTTATTTATTATTTATTTAAGACTACTTTTGTATTTTTAATTTTTTCTTCTCTTTAAACCGCCCAGAGTCACTTTTTAACAAGATGGGTGGTGACAGATTTGATTGATTGATAGATAGATAGATAGATAGATAGATAGATAGATAGATAGATAGATAGATAGATAGATAGGGTAGCTATATCTAGCTACATCTAACTTCAGAAAAAAATGGATACTTAGACCTTCAGTAAATGTTTTAGCAATCTCTATTATGTAATTGTTGTTATATGGATTCTTTACCATTAGAATCATGACTGCCCATTCTGATACTAGTTATTTATTTGTTCTCTTTTTCCAGGGTCAACTTTAGTTAAAGTGAAGGTGATAAAAGACAACCACTGTTTCTTCATTCATTTAATAGATCCTCAGATAAGCCTAAAAGAATGTAAAAGTGAACAAGAAAGTTTTGGTTCCCTAGAAGAACAAGAGATAAAGCCAGGTCACTGAGTGAAAATCAGCTATTTAAAAAAAAAAAATCATTTGTGTAACTATAAATGACCAAACCATGGTTTAACTACTCATAAACATGCTTCAGAAATGCATACTTTTTTGTGTGTGTGCAGCCATTCCCTTGGTTTGCAATATTCATAATTCATTACAGTTTCTCTGATTCACTTATAGAGGCGTTGCATGTACACCAAATCCCATTGGAACCATCCAGATCTAGGGTGTACAGTGCATGCTCCTAGGTGCAGCTTTACTAATACTCTCAATTTTTCTTAAATGAGCAACGGTAGCACACTAATTCAGCCTCTCCAAAGCTTTTATTGTCTTTGGGTATTTGTCATGATAGTTATTTTGCTCTCTGTTCATTCAATATTTTGTGAAGGCATACAGGTAGTCCGCAGGTTAAGAACACCTGGATTACAGGCGACCCATAGTTAAGGATGGAGCCTATTATAGCAAAATTGGAGTTAAATACACAATAATTTGAGTTAAATACACGATGGTTCGAGTTAATTATACAATATACTTATATACTATTATACAATAGTACTGTTCTGGCTTACATACAAATTCGACTTAAGGACAGACCTTGGGAACAACTCATTCTTAAACTGGGAGGGGCTTCTTTTTTGCCTAATTTAATTTTCTTTGAAAACTATCAGTCAGTGAATCAAAAATCAGTGCCCAATTCATCAAGAAATAATAGCTATAGTTAACAAATACTTCTTAAATATTCAGGCATAGATATTCATTCATTTTTCTTTATTTTAGAAAAAGCAATTCATCAAGGAAAAGCTCTGAGCAAATTTGGATCATTTTCTGCAACCTTAGAAAATGAAATCCATCTTTCCTTTAGTTGTTATGGAGCTTCAGGGAAAACAACAGGTAAAAATGCAAAAAGGAAAAAAGTTTGTATAATCTGTGTCACCCCTGTTCTATACTATGCTATATTGAAACACAATTTTTACAGTAGGCATTACCTCATAATGGATTTTTAGCAACTTCTCAAAGATGTTACTTAGACTTCACACAGGCCTTCCTGGGAATTTTTAAAAATACTGTTATGTATTTGTTCTCATGAATAGATTTGTGGCAAAGCAAAAAATGAGAATCAAAAGATGAATTCAAATGCAAGTCCTTTGTGTATTTCTGTCCTGTTTTTTGTGAGAAAATGTTTGGTGGCTGATCTCAGATGTCTGCTACAAGTGAAACAAAGTCTTTTCTCTATTTGATTGAGCCAGACTGCCTACCTAAAATTCTCAAAAGAGTACTGTTCTTTTGCAGCCCAGCCTAGCCTGCACAAGTAGCCTGAAAAATGGCTCTGAATTACTGTTAATTCCTGAGTTAGTTCCTCCGAGAACTCTGCTCTTGGCCTCAAACCCTTTAGACAACCCACACTAGAATTAATCCCTAGGAGTATCCAATCCTGGTATCTGGCCAGGGTTAGACTGATGCATCCAGATTATAACTGGTAAGAAGTACACAGACACAGAATCACTATAAGGCTTTAAATAATGTTTTTTCCCTTTCAACAGATTAAAAATATTTTTTTTCCCAATATGTTTGCCAAAGTACAAATGTTATCCCCAAATTGAAATTTTTAACATGAGAGGAGGGTAAATGATTAAATACTTAGCTAGAGAGCCATTATATTAACTGCATTTCATTTCATTTAAATGCAAATGAAATGAAATCAAGTGTAGATTTTGTCCTGGCCTCATCTACTGCTGTTTTGGAGTACAGCTCCTGGTGTATCACTCAAAGGACAAGTGTGGCCCTTGATCTAGAAACAGCTGCACATACTTTATATGTTTCTTCTGTTTCATCAATATAACCCATTTTCTCTTACAGAGGAAAAGGATCCTAATTTAGCAGCTGTTCTGTCTATCCCTTCAATAAACTTGCCCACTTCGACTTTTCTCGCCTCGGCTGTCTCTGCCGCTGCTGTTCCTGCTACAGGAAAGGCAAAGCCAGGTAAAGAAAAATCAGCCAAATCCTTACCATCTGCCAAAGTGAGTTCCCGTCTAACAATGTCTGCATCACCTGAAGAATCTCCAGTGCAAGAAGAGAAAAAGGTATGGACGTATTTCTGAGTAGATACAGATCTGTGCTGTAAGCAAGGTGTACTGCCATTGCCATAGTGTTATGACTGATCATCACTCATTAGATGTGCTCAGCAAACAATATAACTTTGGCCTCCTTCCAGTTGTATTAATTACAGTTCCTTTCATCTTTTTTCTAACTGCTGTGTATATTTGCCAAGCAGTTTCACTCCTATTTTCATTTAGCTTAGAGAACCATTTGAAGGAGGGATGTTACTCTGGATTTGTTATCTGTTCTCATATTTAGCTACTTTGTTAAGCATAAGCAAAAGCCTCAATGAACAAAAGTCATGTCTAGACCTAGAAAAGTCAGCTTCTAGAGCTCTTTTGGTACTCTTAAACAGTTTTCAAAGTCAATATTTTTCTTTCAGATTCAGCTATTGAAAAAGCTGAAGTAGAGTAAAAACAATGAGTAGACATTCCTTCATGTTTTTTGTTTCATCTAAGAGAGCTGATGATTATTGTTCCCATGTAGAAACAACAGCTTTTTGTAATTTGCTGTGAAGTAAATTTTGGGAACCATGGCAGGTCACAGAGAGTGTAGAAGCTTCCAGATGGTGGCAGAGACAGAGATGAAATATCTGCAGAACTCAAGAAGAGCTTTTTCAGTTTCAGGTTAACATAAGAACCCACAGAGGACATTCGGACGTTCATTCATTCGTCACATTTATATAGCTTCCCATCTCACACAAAGCAACTCTGGGTCCTTTAAATGTGTTCCTGAACACAAGATTGTGCTAATCCATAGTGATAAATTGTTATACACTTCCAGTCTGGGAAAAATTAATTCCAGTCTTTACATTTGCTCTGGGCAATGAGAAATCCCCCTGCAACTACATTTGGAGGATGGGGATCTGGAATGATTGTGTTGATCTACAACAGAGATGAAGAAAACTGGCAAAAACTTTTCAAAGAGACTTTATGTACTAGTGTGCTAACCTATCAGTCCTTAAAGCTATTAGGCATTGCACAGAGCTGAAATGTTTATACGTGTTTTTAAATACATAGCATTTTCGGCTTCTTTTGCTTATTATAGATAGAAAGAAATAAGCCTATCCAAACGCAAGCTGTTCCTGAAACCCGTGTTTTCAATACTTTGAATGTGTCTTGTCCCAGTGGATTGGTACTTACCTTTCTTGGCCAGAGGTTCGCAGGTTGGTTGTATATATTATTGTGAATAAACATTATTTTGCAGAAGCAATTGTGCTATCAATAATTATGGAACTAGACAATCAAAACATTTAAAAGTGAAAAGTCAAAAATTTAAGTTAAAAGTTTGCTTAACAAATAATGTGATAAATAGGGATTATTGATTATTGATGGAATCATAAATTCCAAAGGAACAGGAATTTTTGCACATAGGATTGCATCATATACACATATTTTTTGGTGCTGGAATGGAGCCTTTAATGCTAATTTTTGCAGTGGAAAAGAACAATTGACTAGTCATTGTACTACTACTACTGATTTTTTCAGACCTGAGATACTATAGCTGTGGTCTTCATGCTATAGGGAAACTTTGTATTTTTACGTATCACAGAGAAGTCATGTGGGTTTGTTAAGATTTGAGAATGGGGAGGAAAGAGGTTTGGTAACAGCAGATAAAGAAGACTTTTTAGTTACACTCCAGGATGTTTCAGTGGCAGCCTATGCTCCTGAAATATTCAACTCTGTAGCTGTATATGCTTTGAAAATTATTTGGACAAGGTATCTTGGAACACAAACACTTTCAGTAGGATACCTACTTCTTAGATACCTTTTATTTTGCAGATTTTTGATTGGGAAATGATGAATAGTAGTTGGACTTCATTTGATGGTAGCATTCCTGTTGCTAAGAAGAACTGAGTTTGTTCCTAATAAAATACATGGTGGCATTCTCTTACATTTCTGGTGACATGTAGATTTAATGAAACTAAGTGGTAAAAGTACTGGTTTTCAGGATTAAAATAGATATGAGTAAAGCATTTGCTGTTGGAGGTAAACTGAAAGTGTGAAGCTCCTTTTGTGACATTTGTTTCTCTGTGATTTCTGTAGTTTTATGTTTAAAACAGTTGAACTGCTGCCATTCCTCTCTGACTGAGCTCTCATACAATGAGATGTAAGCATATATTTGGGACAGTATCTGTATTGACCTTTACTGATGTTTCCAGTCTTAGCTTTTTGTTACAGTGGGTCCACAAGATTCTGTATACAATTGTTACTGTAATAATTTTAACCTACTAATAAAATTAATGTTTTGATATGTAAAAGGTGAGGAAAAAGGAGAGAAAGCCAAGAATGATGATGAAGAAAGCAAAACTGATGAGTCTAAATCAAGTGAAGTCAAGTTGGATGAAATCAAAAGTGAAGATGCCGGAGAAAAGCAAACTGAGCCCCACAAGTCCCTAGCTAAAGACAGTGGAGACAAGGCAATCAATGCCAAAGCCAGTGATGAATCTGGAACAGATCTTGCTGTCAGGAATGAGACTGCCAGTGACAGCAAGGCTGAGATGGAAACAGAGGATAACAATATGGACAAAGAATCTCCTTTTGAAATACTTATTAGGCAGAGCTATCCACAAAAAGTAAAACACTCACAGCTACAAAAAACAGTGAGGAAACCATTAGAGCAGGAAGTATCCAGAGTGATAACCCGACAAGGGACTATTGTAAAGTATATGTTAGATGGATCCACTCAGGTATATTCACAGAGTTCATTTAACATTGAATGTAGATTCACTTTTTGTTACTGAATTTAATCCTGACTGAATCATAAAACCCTAATTAAGTAGACTTCACCTCAGATAATGACAAGCTGTTACCTGTATGTGAATATATGTCCCTGCATGGTACGTTTTTTCTGTGTTAATATTTTTCTCTCTCTTGGCTTATGTGTACATGTATAAACTACTGTGCTTTGCTAATGTTTTCAAACAGTTTCAGTTTCAGTCATTTTTCAGTGTGAAATGTGGCCACTGTCAAAGCTTAATTATTGAGTAGAGAACTGATTCATCCAAATACACATATAAATCTGTAGAAACATTTAATCCAAATATAAAATTTTCATGAGTTCCTTACATGTTACCAATATGTAGCTCAGGGTTGAACTGTGAGGTCCTTGGTGCCAGAAGGGAGTGGAGTTTGCTCTCTGTTTATATACAGTAGCTTGCCCTGTCAGTGTGGTGGGGGTGTTCTTTTCTCCTCAGGAGTTCCTTGATTAGGCTGTTGTTTACTACTGCTCAACTCACTACAGCACAACCCACACAAGCTATGAAAAGGATAACACTGCCATATATCAGAAACATCTCAGAAACAACCAACAGACTATTACAACCACATGGCATCTCTGTAGCACACAAACGGACTAAAGCCTTCCAAAGCATCTTAAGTAAACCAAAAGACCCAGTAGCCCAAGAAGAAAAAACAGGAGTCATTTACAACATACAATGTAAGGACTATAACAGCCACTATGTAGGACAGACAGGCAGAAGACTAGCAGAGAGCATCCATGAACACCAATTAGCAGTCAAAAGATATGATGAAAACTCCTTACTCTTACAACACATGGACAGACTTCACCATAGTTTCAACTGGGAAACTCTCAGCATCTTAGACCAAGCTAAATAAAAAAACATCAGAGAATTCTTTGGAAGCTTGGTATTCAGACAAGTCAGCCATCAACAGACACACAGATGAACAACATTTACACACCATTTAAAAGAGACAATAAAAAGCTAAGAAGGAAACAGAGACCAGAACACCTCCTTGCGAGCAGTCAACACCCAGATAAGCAGGGATTAACAGCAGTCAATGAAGCGGTAAAAATACCCTAATCAAGGAACTACCAACTCAGACAAACAATCAAGCAGCAAACCACAGCCTAATCAAGGAACTACCAAGGAGAAAACAACACCCCGCACTAACACTGACAGGGCATGCCACTGTATATAAACAGAGAGCAAACCCCACTCCTTTCTAGCACTGAAGATGTTTCTTAGTCAGGTAACAAAACGTCTGCAAGAAAACAACCATTCTCAGAGGACATCAAGGATTCCCTACGTGTTTTTGTTATTTCTTATCTGAATGTATCACTGTATCTGCTGTACTGAATATCTTTGTAGCTGATTAACATGATACTTTGCTTTGCTCTTTTTAAGATACTTTTTGGTGACGGCACAGTAATTAGGAGTCCAGATTCTGGCCCTGTGATACCACCTCCACCTCCACCCAGCACACCTCATACAGAAGTCACGCCATCTCCAGAGACAAGCAGCAAGAAAAGCAGTAAGTCACATAGTCCAGGACTGACAAAGAAGTTGTGTTTTAAAAATTTTAAAATCCCCCCCCCATTAATGTTTTATGAATCCTATTTAAATAAGTGGTGTTACTCAAGATTAGTAATACCTCAGGGAAAGATGACAGAGCCTGCGGGGGAGGGGAGGGGATCTTTTGATGGCACTTGAGTAGGACTCTCAAATGAAAAGACTTTTAATTTACAAAATATTCTTCTGGCAAATAACTTGAGTAATTGAAACAAGTTTTATGTTTTTCAACACTTGTCTTGTCCCCCTTCTGCATTTTGTAAACTTCTGAACTATTTTTGACAGAGGATACATAGATTGTCACAAGGAAGCCATGTTGTTCTGTCTTCTTTCAGAAGTGAATGACAAAGACAAATGAGAACACTTTTTTAAAAAGTGGCTTGAATTATGTAAAAGATACCTTTAATGCAAATAATATATCTAGTCATATACTAGAGCAGAAAGTGGAAATCAAAATTGTCATGAATTTGAACCAAGACAAATTCAAAGATTTTAGTCATTTAGTATCTGTGACAATGCTCTGGACTGAACTAATCAAATAACACTAAATTTAGGTAGCAAAATGAAAAAGTAATTTTGTAGTGTTACATGTGTTCTATAATACATAATATCATATGTTGTATATAATTTATAAAATATTTTATATATATTTGCTATCAGGTAAGATAATATAATATATAATTAGTACATTATATAATATATTATATTACATATTGTTCTGTAATGCAGCCTGTTCATCCGTAATGCAAGCATGTACAATATTTGTGTCTCTATAAAAATAATGTTGCATATTCTGAAAGAGCACTAAAATACATTTATCCAATACTATTCATACTCAAAGAAATAGGGTGAGATTTCACTCCTTGGCAACTGAAAGGCTAAAAAAACAGAACCCTCAAGAATCCTTGGAAACAAATCTCTTCTTAAAAGTCTGTCTTGAATCTTTAAGCCAAAGACTTCCAGATCAGAATATTAATTGTCCAGGAGAGATTGTGATTTTTTTATTTATTTATTTATTTTTGCTCTTAATCACTCACAGAGCCCTAGGATTCCATAAAGCACAGCTGAAAATCCCTGGTCCAAGTTGCGATTTTCTTAGAAATGATTTCTATATCCATATCCTTGTCTTTAGGAGTAGCCGGGCTTAATGAAAAACAGTTCTGTCTTTTGACAAGATCAATCAAAGAGTAGCATTGAAAGAATAAGTCTTCCAATTTCAAGGTTCTTGGGGTTAGATAGTTAATTGGAAAAAGATATTTTGGCACTTTAGTTGTCCTTCAAATAATGAAAGAATGTTATCATAGTGGATGAATAAATCTTCTTTTCTCCTGATTTTCTAGGAAAAATTACTAAAGTTCCACTCCCAGGAAAAAATGAAACTGTTGAAACAGTTGCTCAAGAACATCTTCCTGAACCTGAACAATCTACTGATGTCGTGGCAGGCACCTGGATAACAACTACCCCATTAGGCATTCAAATAGGCACCAAAGGATTAGAGAGGCTTGATCTGAAGCCACTCTTGGCTTACTCAGCCACTGATCCAGTTAATGGAATGGTACTGTTTATTTATGTGTTATGTATCCTGATGTTTTCATAAGCGACACAATTTTTCACAGTTGAACATAATCTCTTTTTTAAAAGATCAAATATGCACTTCCAGTGTATGTATTAAAACATTCTGACATGTCTGTTGAGCATTTAATCCATTCGTGACACTTCATTAATAATTTGACATTCTAGGTAATGGTAACGAGAGAAGACAGAGTAGTAATGGTGGAGAAAAAAGATGGATCCCGAATAGTAGATCATGCTGATGGCACCAGAATAACCACCTTCTTCCAGGAGTGTGTTGACATTGTTTCTCCTAATGACAGTGAAGGAGCAGGTATAGTTGCTATATAGTAATATGCTAATATAAGAGAGGCGGTTGATAATTTCAATTACTTGTGTTTTTAATTGTTCATTACTTTATTATATTTTCTAAAAATGGAAGTTTAATCACTTTTCAGTGATTAAGTGCAGCTAGTTCATTTCTTATATAGAGTCCTCATCTAAAATTGAGGCTACATCTAAGATTAGTCAACAACAAAAATTCCTGGTTTTTCACTTATTCTTGTAGATTTGGTTCATACATAAATCACATTGAGAGCTACAGCTATTATACTGTAGTTCTTCATAGCAGCTTTCTTCCTATTATGCTTTTGCCAAATATTTATCATGATCAGATTATCCAATTCATTTGCAACATGTAGAACCTAAAGACAGGCAAAAAAACTCAGTTTCATTTAAAATTAAGGCTGGCAATTATTAAAGATGCTGGGAACTCTTTTTTCCCCCCTGATTTTAAAAAAAAAATTATTAAATGTCTTCCTTCATAGCACCTGCCAAGTATGAGGCTGGGGGGCAAGAAAATAATATTTGACTAGGATTAAAATTCAGGCTGGAGAAGAACCTCAAGCATCTGCTTATCTTTTCAGAAACTTATTTTTCAAATTAGGGAATTAGAAGTCCAATATGCTGCTTTACATGCTGACTTGGCTGTGTGAAAGACTGTGGCTTTCACTCAATCTGTTCACCACATGCAGGGCAATACCTGGATCAAATAAAAGAACTTATATCAATATGTATGAATGTATGTATGTATGTCACATTTATATAGCTGCCCATCTCACACAAAGCGACTCTGGGCAGTGTACAACAATAAAACAACACATGGATAAAAATGATCATTATAAAAAGATAAGAAGTGATTATTAAAATGAAAACATTATCAAAAAATTTTTTAAAATTAAATTTTAAAAGATACAAACCCCACGGAGAGTGCAGAATATCAATTACAGTGGAGCCATCTAAGAATGTCTCCAGTTCCCGAAGACTCCCAGGCCTGATGACATTCCACAGGTTCAGCTGGAGCAGCTTCTTCAGGGTCATGTTCAGGTTCAGAATCTGAGTGCTGAGCCTGGGCCGTGACACCTGCAGTCACACAATCATAATCTGGGTGCTTGGCAACCAGCTCGCACTTACAACAGTTGCAGTGTCCTGCAGTCACGTGATTGCCATTTGTGACCTTCCCTGCCAGCTTCCCCAGAAAGTAAGTGAGGAAGCTGGCAGGGAATGTTGCATGTTGCTCTGGTAAGTTGCTCACACTCTCCCCCACAAGGCGGCAGCCACCCTGGCGCCACCATGCTCATGCTGCGCCTCCCCAGCCACCCATGCATACTCCCACACCCAGCAGCAGCCACCCCTGGCCCTACCATGCTCATGCCGTACCTCCCCAGCCACTCACACACCCTCTGACCTGCCTGCCGGCCTGCTTGCAAATCACCTGGGACTCACTTAAGAACTTAACAACGACAATGGGGAGTGCCAGGATTGCCATTGCTAAGCAATGTGGTCACATGACATTGTGCTTTATGACCGCATTAATTAGTGACAGAAATTCCGGTCTCAATTACTGTAGTTAAGCGAGGACTACCTGTACTTAAAAATTTAAAACCAATAAAACAATAATTGAACTTTTTTTAAAGAAAAGACTAACATCATTAATTCTGATTGCAGTCAAATCTCTCCAATAACCTAGGTAAAAAATCTTAAGAATTAATCCTTATTTTAGCAGTTCTCAAACCCCTTAACATGATGGAATCTGTGTGATTCCTAACACACACCTCTCTCAAGAATAAAACCAGTGATTATGTTAGAATAAGAGTTGGGCAAGAAATATACTACTCACTTTTAATTATTAAATTTTAATCTATATATCAAATAAACTCTTCTTTCTATGCACACAAATACATTTGAGCAGAGACACAAATCACCCCTTTTTCCAAAACTGTACATGTTATTTGGCCTGTACATCAATACATTCTGTCACTTTTCTCCAGCAATTCCCATATCCATTCATATGCATCAGTTAGAATGCAAGTTTTTCTACCGAATTTAGAAAATATGCATTGTTTGTATGAGCCACTATGGTAGATGTTACTGCACAGGGAATTTTTTTTTTGCTCCCAATGCCTTGGGATTTGTTCTTAGTGCCAAATCAAAGATGATAAACCTGTCTCTTATGGTGGCAGTTTTACGTAGCTTGAAGACTTGCAATAAAATAATGAAGAAGTGTGTTCAGAACTATCTGTTCACAAAATGATGTAATTTTCTTTGGCCTCCTTATATAATTTAGAATACTGTAATTGTAGAACTTTTTTCAATGCTCGCTCAAATCTTTTAAAGAAAAAGGTTAACTATGAATCATACCACATGTCTGAACAACATCTGCAGATTTTCAGCATATTAAAGTTTGAAGTACTGGGTGCCATCCTGAGTTAGAATATGCCCAGTCAGTGCATATTCCCAAGCAGTTTGATCACTGTAAAAGAATTGCATTCATATAGATCGCTATCAGTAATATCAAAAAGGTCCTCAGCGTTCCTTGCTTCCATAATTTCTTTACAGAAGAATAAATCCTCACTAATTTTACCCTCATCAATACATTTAACATATGCTTTTAAATTAGCATCCTTAGCACGGTCATCTATCTGAACAGCAAAATGTTTATTACTTTGCTTTTCAATTGTCATTTAGATCCTCTGCTATATTTGTGATTTGATGGAAAATTCTGTTATTGGCCCAAGGGATACTTGAAAGCTCTTTGGCATTAGACTTTCCCAACACAGTTGTAAGTGTATCTATAGCTACCAGACAAAAATGAATTTTCTCCAGCTCTGTGGAGTTATTTGCACTGGGTGATTGATTCTGTAGGCAACTTGGTAAGAAGTGAGAAGCCACCCTGAAGGGAGTTCATTTGTCTAATTAGGTCCAAGTTTGGTTTCTTCATCTCAAGAGAGTTGCTTGCAGGATAGTTTCTGTGCTTCCCGTGGAGCAGGAGGGGGAGGCTTCAGTGATTTAGCTTCTGGGATGGTCTTCCCCTGCCTTCCGTTTCCTCTCTTATTATATCTGGCTGTTATAATGGTTTTCCAAATGCTGGATATGATTGGGTATAGATGCCCCCCTGTTTTGTTTTCTTTTTTATAGTTTCTTAGGGTGCAGTGGAGATCCTGAACTGCCAAGTTAGATTAATGGAGGTGACATAGACAAACAAACAAAGATATAATCCAGACAACTGATTCCAGCCCTGTCGCTAGGTAGAATGAGGTGGCCCTGCCAAGGAGTTTATATTACTCTATATTGTTTTATTCTACTCTTCCAGCAAATCCCAGGGGGGTGCACAGGAGAGAAAAAAAACTTGCAATAAAAACAACAATCAATAAAACAGCATGTAAAAAAATAAAATACAGCTGTTAATACTATAAATATTTATTAAAAATAAAGTATATCACCGTGGCAGCTAATATAAAGGCAGTTAGATGGGGGCATGTGATTAGGTCCCCTGTGTAGTAGCATCCCAGGGTAGAATACCTTGCCATGGGAAGCTGACAGCAATGGCCTTGCTGATATGTGAATATTTTTTGATAGTGCTCTTTAGTACATTTGCTCCCCTAATGTTAATCTTATCCTCCTTTTTACTTTACATTATCTTTTACTCTACTCTTTTCTGATAGCTTTTATCATAGATGATTTGTTTTCTTCTTGTAAGTTACCAAGATACAGATATTTCAGTTATACAGAAATATTCTTTCTCATTTTCCAGGGAAATGACAAGTTCTCCAAAAGCATTATTTCATCACAATAATGCTCTCCAAATGATGGGCTGTAACTTCAATAATTCCTGATCATTTGGATCATGGTCCAAAAAGGGGATAAGGTTGGATTAGTCTGCTTCTGAGACAAAACATTTGTCTTCTTCCACAAACATACACTGTTCGGTGTAAACGCTCTTTTAATGTATGTTGGTTTTCCCTTCATAGACGGTTACCCTCAAACCATCACAAGGATGGTGAAATGCACGCGTATAGAAAATCCACACTTTGCAACAGTCATAACAAACTGTGAAGACAGCACTTGTTGTGCTATTTTTGCTGATGGCACTTCAATTATATCCAAGCCACAAGGAACGTACCAGGTGAGTCGGAAATTAAGAAGGTCCGTTGAAGGCTTCAGACTCCTTTTATCTCAGTGTTCTGTTTGTCTCAGTGCTTTCAATTTCCCAGCAATTCAGTTCAATCCTAGCCTCTAGGAATGGGTGGCATGCAATAAAGAAAGTGAGTAAGTAAATAAATAAACATAGCAAATGTTTGCTATGAAAAGCAATTAACATGCAGGTCCTGAAACTAACACTGGAGAAATGATTCTTCTAGAAAGGGAGAAGCGCAACAGGTGAGAAAGAGCAGGAGGTACACCAAATGTTATGCTGAGCGAGTCAGGTATAAAGGGTTGAACTGCTCATTTTTCATGCAAACTCATCCTGATTACAGTCGGGCTTCCCAATGTGCCTGCTAGATATGCTACTCCTCCTGCAGTATTAGATTTTTTTTTTTTTTAAATGCCATGCTAGGAAGAGGTATGCTAGCATCCAGAATAGTCTTTATTTGCAAGGATGCTCCTGAGCCCATGTAGACTTAAGAGAGCTAGAGGGGATATCAACTGGATATTCCCTGTGTTTTTGTATTTTCATTTTGGCTGACTTGCTTGTTTTTGATGTGATGTTATGTTTTGCCAGCGGTTTTGTTTTGATATGGTGCATGCTTTGCTTGCTTGTTCATGTGTGATATGGCTGAATCTTTCTCTGAGCTTCATCAGTTGCCTCCTGTGAATAGATATGTTATTATTTGGGACTCAGTATCTTGCTGACATTACAGTTTCTGAGCCTCATCAGTCTGAAGTAGGTGCTGGAGCATAAAACTTAGTGCAAAATAATAGTTTTGCATTGTAAAACTCAGATGCCACAATTCCTTTATCCTTAAAATCACAAATTACATTTCTTTTAGGCTTACTAGTTTGCCTTTAGAAAAAACTGATATTTTGTGACTAAGGGCGCATATCTTGGTAACTGTTCTGTCAGACTCTCATAATATTCTTTTGAAATTGCAAATGTGCTCACTAGTCCAAATTCTGAAAACCTCTGAAGTGCTGAAGAGCTGGGTATGCTTTCTGATAGCTGAATTTCTTCCTTTATTATTATGGTAGATTTTACCCATAAACAAGGGCTCTCTCTTCATCAATGAAGATTACTCTGCAGTTTACTCTCCAGAGACATTTGAAAAAGATGATAGCGAACTGATGTCCAGTGATGAGAACCAGCATGTAGGGAAATACATTATGAAACACAATTCCAAGATTGCCTGTGAGATGACAGACCTTGCAGGAAATACTTTCAAGGTAAAATGGAAAGGTTATTTTTCAAATTATTGAATGCTCTGTCCTATGTAACTTGTTTTAAAATTTCCTAATGGATTAACTTTATGGCTTTTAATTCTGATGCATTTAAAAATACTTAACCAGAATATCACATAGATGAGTTTTTTTTCTTAAAGATACATTTTGCTGCTGGATAATCAAAAGTAAATTCTCCCCAAGGCCATAATTGATATTTCATCAATTTATGAATCTGAAATAGACAATTATAATAATTTACTCAAGCCGATATAATTTCAGATAATCCCATTCCACAAATTTCAGTATGATATATTGTACTCTGCACTGGCAGCTTTACTTGCCTGTAATGTGGACTGTTTAAAAAAATACAGTAGTTTCAGTATTATCTATTAGCATTGGAGGAACACTTACGCACCCCCACACACCCTCCCCAAGCCTCGCTGTGCCTCCCTCACACCCCCTTGCATCCTCGTGCACCATCCCTGACCCTCGCCACGCTACCCTTCCACCCCCCAGTACCCCCATGCACCTTCCCTGAGCCTTGCCACACCTCCCTCACACCCTTGAACACCCCCACACATCATCCCCTACCTGGCAGCAGCCACTTACCTGCCTGTAGACCTGCTTGCAGGCTGCTTGGCACTTGCAACTTCTTGCTGGCTTCCCCACTGAGTTGGTTATGGGAGGCCGGCAGGAATTTGCCTCACCTAACGACTGTGGGATTCAGTTAATGATGGCAACCGGGACTGCAGGGGTTGCTGTTGCTAAGCGATGCAGTTGTGCTTTACAACCGCATTGCTTAGCGACAGAAATTCTGTTGTAAGTCGATGACTACCTGTAATTAAGGGTTACATATTTCTGTCCTGTTTCTTTCAGTTGCTCCATTTAGAACATACTTCTCTTCCCTCCACTCCCACCCCCAACAGCCTGAAATCACAAAGTGGCTAGGAGCTATTTTTTAGTGGCATAATTTTGGCCTATTAATGGGGGACAGTTAAAAAACAAAAACAAACAAAAAAACCCTTGTAGATTCATTCCTGATCCTTCCTATGATTTTACAGGTTCTCTGGAAGGCATAAAAATTTGCCTACTCCTACAATAGTGGATTGCTTTATTATGCTTCAGTTCAAGATCTGAAGCAGAATTTCACTGGGGGTTATTTTTTGAAGGTTTGGATGTCTCTTCCTTGAGTATAAGGGGGAAATTAAGTAATAGCTATAACTGCACATTCTCTCCTTCCCTTTACACAAAGCTTTGCCTATGGGAAAATTGACACTTCCTCAATTCTTCGTTATGGTTTCTATGCAATTCCATATGATTTAGCACATGCACCAAACCTTCATCAGGCACCTTCTGTAGACCAAATGCATTTGTAATGTACAATCTGGCTATAAGTAATGGATTTAGTGGTGTTCTGGGTAGAAGCTGGAAGCATGTAGGTATGTGTGGTGATCTGTAGGTTTCTTGTGTAATGTGGTGTTTATGTGTCCATGATGTAGGTTTACAGTCACATCAAGGAGGTGGATTTGTTCTGTAGATAGGTCTAGGCTGAAATTGATGGTGGGGTGAAAGTTGTGGAATCATGATGGAATTCGATGAGACATTCATTTTTATGGGTCCAGATGATGAAAATGTCATCAATGAATCTCAAGTAAAGGAGGGGCTTCATGGGATAAGAATTAAGAAAACATAGTTCTAGGTCAGCTATGAAGATGTTGGCATATTGAGAAGCCATGCATTTTCCCATGGCTATGCCACTGATTTGCAAATACATGTTATTGCCAATGGTGAAGTAATTATGGGTGAGTACAAAGTCACACAGTCTGGTACAAAGGCATTACTGTTTTAGTGTCAGTGATGATGTTTTGGATGATTTGAAGTTGAAGTTTGTGGGGCATATGGTGTATATAGTTCCTCAATATCCATGGTGGCTCAATGGTATTGTGATTTAATTTAATTCAAGCGTAGGTTTTGAGAGGAGGAATATACATATTAAACAGTATTATTTTGAGTCCTTTGATTTTCACTAATTTTGTCAGGAGTAATTGGTTGAGAGGAGAGAACATAGAGAAGCTAGACTGGAGATTGACATTAATAAGAGTAGCTATGCCTCCTTTTGGCTTCCCTCTCCCCTTACTTACGGTTGCTTTAATCCAATTGCTGTGGAAGCTATCCGGGTTGGGCTTATTTAGAGCCCAAGTTTCTTGCAAGAATAAGATGTCATATCTTAACAAGTAAGTGTAGAAATCATGATTTTTGATAATAGCTGTCCATCCAGCTGTGTTCCATGTAATAAGGGAGAGGGAGCCTATTTTGAAAGAGAGTCAGTTGCTTAGCTCTTGGGATGTTGCAGGAGAAAACTCCTGTGACAGAGGGAGGACTTCAGTGGAAGGGCATAGTAACTTTTTGTAACTTGAGGCGGGGGGTGCATCCCAGGCTTCTCTTTGTTGCCCCAAGGGGATTTCATTGGGCAAGAAGGAGCCTTGGCTTATGGAACTACACATGCCAGTGTTTGAGATCTGTTGTAAGGCCCCTGGAGTGGAATCTCCCCTTTGCAAGGTATATAGTGACTAGGTTCAGCAAAGGGGTCTGGGTCTCATCTAAGACTATCAAATCAGAGGATGCTTCCTTACTCAGAG
The DNA here is from genome assembly GCF_059951505.1 of Python bivittatus. Taxonomy (NCBI): domain Eukaryota; kingdom Metazoa; phylum Chordata; class Lepidosauria; order Squamata; family Pythonidae; genus Python; species Python bivittatus. Next base: position 3,071,075 of record NW_028277050.1, read on the forward strand.
TGTTAGAAACCTCTTTTCTTGCGAGAAGAGGGAGACTTGCCTTATCACTATCTCCCTTCAAAGGAGTGTCCCTGCCAGGGGTTGACCTTGAGTGCAGATGGCTATCTGTTGCTTGGAGGCTTGCCTGAGGGGTTTGGCTTTGTCCCAAACTGCTTCCCATGGCTGTGCAGCCTTTCTCTTTACTGGTGGCAATGGAGCTCTGGTTTCCACAAAAACGTGGGAGGGGGAGATATGATACCTGCACAAGAACTCTCCCATTCGCAAAAGTGTTAAAGGGAAAACTGTACATTCAAAGGTGAGCAAGTCTGTTATGAATCCAACACAGCTTGGGAGCCACTCTATGTCTTGAAGGTCACTAGGGAGGAGTCTGCAGAATAGCAATTGTTTGAGTGAGAGAACGATGGCTTTTTAGTGTGCTGTCTATCATAATTAAAGTTGTTTCCCTCTATTAGGAACATGACTCGATTTAGCTGAAGGGTTTGTCCCCTGCAGTTGTTATCACTTGGTGAGGTGCATATTTGGGGGGCTGCATTCTGCCCCTCCTTAGGAGAATGAAACTTTCTCCACCTATCAAGAGTTTAGGAGTTTGTTGTTTATGTGTTTCTCTTCTTCCATCCTAGCCATTAGTCACTCTATTAGGGCTTTTAAACTGTCAGTCTTATTATTAACCATCAGTTGCTGGTCATAGATAGATATTACTGTTTGAGCAGCGAGTAAACAGTTTTAGCAACTATTTCCACATCGGACTCAAAACTGGAGATTGGGGTCTCATCTCACTCTCCAAATCTAACTGAACCTTCTCCTCCAGGATAGTTAGTTCCTTGCTATCCCAATCAAGCAAGGCCGATATGTTACTAGAGCAGACAGATGACTCACCTTGTGGGTTATTTGGCCATAATAAATTCTCAGTTGTAGGCTAAATGGAACTTTGGCCATTCTTTGATGAGGAAGGGTTCATCTTTTGATGCTTCTTGCCTTTGCTTTTGTTGTCATGCTTATGCTTAGTTTTGGGGCAAATTCTTTTCTTATCACTGTTATTGCTGGCATTCTCCATCTGCATCATAGAAGCAGGGAGGAGAGAGAGTGGCTGCAAAGGCTGGAATCGGATAGTCCAAATACTGCATGATTGTGGTACCTCCTTTTTACATGTTTATATGGAAGATGCTTTTGCATGCACACTACAAAGATCTCAGTATGCAGAAGAAACTTGGGGAAGCATAGTTAAGAAAAAAAAATTTTTTTCTATTGCAGGTCATGGCAGATGGTACCACATCTGTATCCACTCCTACCATCGATACTGATAGCAAAGAATCTGAAACAATAGAAATTCAGACTCCTGTGATATATGGGGAACATGCACCCAGGTATGTTGTGCATAAATGTTGTGGACTTATCTGTAATTCGTCCGGTAATTCTTGTGGAATGATTCTTTCTCATAATTTGCTTGGCATAACTGAACTGATCCCATTTGTGGGGCTGATGATCTAGATTCTTCATTGTCCATGCCGATGGCTCAGGAACTGAACTTCTCCGTACCAAAGAAACAGAAGAATATCTGGCAAAGGCATATGGTGATCCTAATACAGCTGTTATTCAGGAACCAATACAAGAATGCCCAGGTAGGAATGCATCATTTCACTAAGATGTCTCTTGATTCTCTGAGCCTTACTCCAGAATTAGATTTTTGCATTTTAATAAGCAGACCTGAAAACAGGATCTCCTCTGAATAGATGCATAAACAATTCTGCTGTAAGTGTATATATGCATTTTTTAAAAAAAAAATTCATATGCCAGTTTCAAAATTGTACTTTTAGGGGGATTTTTTATGTTCCAAGAGCTGCCCAGTGTATATTACTATAATAATTTCCATGTTTAGGTTGAACTCTTTGGGACTGAAAATCATTTCAGCAAGACTTCCTTAATCCTTCACCTTTCTGCTACATTATTTTCAAAGAAAAATATTATAATGTCCCAGAAATATCTGCTTACATGGTTGCATGAGTGTTTTGAGAATTTCCTGAGACATAATTATGGATACTTGATACTTTTCGTTAGGCCTTCTTTTTGTTTTAGGGAATGTTTAGAAAAATAAAAAAAAATTATATAGAATTTTAAAAAATATTATATCTCCAATTAGTTTTAATGCCAGATAGCCTTAAAATCTAGTTCACAACTATTCTTTTCCATACTATGGATTTTTTAAGACTTGGGAAGGGCGGGGCAGTAGAAAAACTATTAGAGTTTCTGGACATATTTACCTTGATTTTAAAACATATTTATATTATTTATCTCTATTAATAAGAGGAAGCAATAGCATACAAATATTCCACAGTACAAGCAGCTACCCATGTATTCTTTCAGCAAGCATTTCCAAATTTTCTCTGTATCTTTCAAAACAGGAGTCCTAAGCATTACTGTTCTCTGCCCTTTGACTGAAGTATCTAAGTGGGTAATGAAAACAGACTCTGCCACCATCATTCCTTATAATCTCCAGTCCAGGGATTGGAAGAACTTTCCTCCTGTTGAGGTATGTAGCTTTCACATCTGTTTCCTTCAGTGCTTGACTATAATATGACACTTTTGATCTTTTAAGTGACACTACATTATCTGTTCACTCCTCTTTAAGCCTTGTTTCCAGCCACATCTGCAGGGATGTGTCTATGTCAAAATCTGCAAGATGACGAGTATGACATTTTGATCTGAGCCCTTCACCCTTTGTGTAAATGTTGACATCACATGCATGTACAAAAAGGATGAGGCGTGGACTATGACATCCCATTCTGTCATCTTGTAGATTGGGACCACCCCCATGGATGCCCCTGCCTATCTCATTGGCACCTGGCTGACTAAGAAGCTTAATAAGTTAACTAAAAGAAGTATACTGTTTCTGAGGATAGTTTTTAATCATATTCTATTTGCAAGAATGAAAAAAAGCAGAGGAATATGCAGTGATTTGTTGTAGTCTTTCTTGCCATTAGCAATGCAATTCCATATGAGATTGAAAGAAGAAAACAAGAAGGGTGCAGTCCTCCTTACTAGTGGTGTCTGATTCATTTTTACTTTTAAGAATCTTTGTTTATATTTAGTTGAGCTAGATATAAAAGACATTTTAATGTACTCATGATAACAAGGTCATGTAACAATCTTGGTCTCAAAAGCAGTATAGGTAGTCCTTGCTTACTGACCACTCATTCAGCAACCATTCAAACTTACGACAGTGCTGAAAATAGAGAATTATGACCAGTCCTCAAAGTTGTGGCTGTCGCAGCATCCCATGGTCATGTGACTGTCATTTGTGACCTTCATAGCCAGCTTCCGTCAAGCAAAATCAATGGAGAAGCCTGCAGGAAGTCACAAGTCGCAGTCACATGACATTGGGCTTAACAACCCATGTGCTTCACTTAACAAGTGCAACTGGAACTGCCAGCACTGCTGTTGTAAGTCAGTGCAGTCACGTGATACCATGCTTAACAACTGCACTGCTTAGTGACAGAGTTGTCAATCCTTATTATAGTCGATGAAGACTATCTGTAATTATTTCAGTTTTCTAAATTTACTTACATCAAGATATAATTCTTGTTCTATAAATAGCAAGCATTCCTATCTATGGCTGAAATTTGATTTGATCATAGGCTGTTACTGAACATTTTATGTAGAAGGAAGTCCAGTAGGATTATATAATAAGCAACACTCTCCTTTTTCCTTTGTCATCTGGATTAAGAGGAAGACTCCTGGCCCTCCGTTTGGAATGCATGCTTGGAAAGGCCTGTGCATTGAGTTCAAGGAATTAGCAAGTTCTCCTGCACCTATACAAAAATGTCCAAATGTGCTCCAAATTCGTCAACTAGTCCAATATGAGCCAATCAGTGATGAATTAAGATTCAAGTTGCAATCTTCTGTCAAGGTAAGGTGAAGTCTGCAAATATACAAATAGATAACTCATGTATCCCTTAACAATAAAATAAAATAAGTGCAGTTGAACAAAAGCTGATCTATAATTACACATGTGTTCTAAATAACTTCAATTGCAGGATACATCCTTTTTATACTTTATACAAGTCGCACCAGAAATATATGTATTTTTAAAAAATATTTTTGATTTAAAAGTTACTAAACCTAATCACAAAAATACCTTGTGCCAATTCTCTGGATGTGCTATTCTTCATTCCTCCATTCTATTCCTCAGTACGTGGCAACTTTGCCAAGACCCAATCCTCTTGCCATGATTTGCTTCTGTGAGTAAAGGAGGAAGCTACTGAAAGGACATTTAAACAATCATGTATGTGAGAGGGCCGAAATGGTGGGAAGAGACAGCCAGTTAAATCTAACGAGCTGGAGTCAGGTGGACAAAAGGAGGCACAAACAGCTTTGGTGTGTGACCGTAGGGCAAACAGGAGAGGAGGCAGGATTTGCTGAAGTGTGAGAATGGAGATGGGCGTATATTTGAGACAGATGGTAAGATTTAGGCATGGATAAATGTGTGTGTAAATACGCCAAACATCCAACTTTTGTTTTCTTATCCATTTATTTCCTCTATTAGCAAACTAGAATTTGTGCTTTTGACTTTGGATGTATTGGTCCACTATAAAAATCAAGCATTGATTTTTGAATACTCAAATGATTTTAGAAGTATGCAGAAATACATATATTTGTAATTGAAAGATGTTCAAAGCCTCTAAAACATTGGTTCTCAACGGGGGCGGTACCTGGGGGGCGGTGGGAGGATGCTGAGGGGCGGTGAACTTGTTTTGGGTGGTAGGGGGGCGGTGGGCATGTTTTGGGCGGTAGAGGGGTGATGAGCATGTTTTGGCATTCGAACTTAATTTTAAAACTCCCAAAAAAATTTATTAAATCAATTATCCGGTTTACACCATTTGTACCAGCAATAAAACGAACTTACGTGATTGCTGCCCTCACACACTTCTAAGAATGGTGAGACGAATTTGTATTCTAGGTAGGATGACCTTGAAGAACTCGACACTACGATTCTTCTCCGATCCCAACCAGCACAGCGCGTGCATCAGCTGTTTTCCCGCGCAATTAATCGCAGCGCGTGCGTCAGCTGTCTTCCCGCGTGACTAATCGCAATGCATGCGTTGAGCGTCCTTTCAATATGAATGTTTGATTTGACCCGTGTTTCTTGAGTTGCTTTTCGTTCGCTTCATTTTTTTTGCATTAGTCATTTTAATTTTAATAAAAGGAATGCAATTACCTTCCAGGGCAAAAGTATCGAGTTAAATCGAACAAATTTGGTGTGTAAGTCTACTGAAAAAAATTACTTAAAATTTTGCCTTTTATAATTCAGTAACTCCCCCCCTCCCCAAAGGGTGGCGTTGAAAAATTTTCCGCTCCTTAGGGGGGTGGCAGCTTCAAAAAGGTTGAGAATCACTGCTCTAAAATGTCTTGTGAATTTCTACACATAAAGAATTTTGATAACAAATTGTTTTAATGCAGTTGAGAGCAACTGTGACATAAAATATTAAGAAAAATTAGAAGAAAGGAAGGCAGAAAAAGAGAGAGGATTGATGTATAACAGATTATACTGATTATCTCTGCCCACCCAAATAGATCTGGCAAGAGGAACATGCTTCAGGTCCCCTCAATTAAAAAAAAAACAGCTTGTGGGACCCAGGAAATGTGCCTTTTTGGTCATCGTGCCTACTCTCCGGAACACTTTACCATCCGAGATTAGATTAGATTGTCCCCAATCCTGCTGGCCTTCCAAAAAACACTGGTTATTTGCCTAGGGATAAGGGTTAGGAAGTTAGTGAAGGTGGTTTGTCATTCTTTTAGTTTTTTAATTATTGGCTGCCATTTCTTTTTCTTTGGATTATATGTTATGAACTTTTTACAATTGTTTATATCATTGTTTTAATCCTAAAGTCTGTTTGCCACCCAGAGTTGCTTCGATGAGAGGAGCAGCCATGTAAATCTAAATAAATAAATAAACAAATTTGGAGTATACGAGAATCAAAAGTGCCTCTTGCTTCCAGCTTATCTAATTGTGTGTATCTTGCATAATCCTTCCATTACCCTCTTCCTGAGTCCATCCCCTGAGAGGTGGGCGTTGAAATCTTCCAGTGTAAATGCAAAGAGACCATATGCATCTTCCCAAATATAAAAATTCTATTTTAGAATTATATATTATAAATTATATATTATAAATATATGAGAGAATTAAAATCTCAAGGCTCTTTACTTCCATTTCTCTTCATAAAACTATCAACTTGATATAGCTTTAGAAACCTCGTGCTAGCTTCCTCAAATAGCACTGATATTATGAAACTCAATCAAATTTGGCAAGGTTATCAAAATGAATATTCATTTATCTAATATTAGTTTTCATATGTACTATTACTTACCATGATTAAATATGCTTACTCAAAAGTAACTCCCACTGGGTTCAGTGGAAATTACTCTTTAGGGAACTGTATAAAGAATCAAATTAGAGATGTCAAGGCTTGGAAAAAACATTTTCCTCCCCCCCCCCATTATGATCCCAGTAAACTGCTGATAGCGATAGTACTTCAGATTCATATAATTAGACTAGTTAAATAAAGTTTCATGCAGTAAAATGTATACTGAGACTTCATCCACACCTCATTTTATTTTTCTGAAAATTATTGCTTTCTGTTGGATGCAGTACAGGAGAAAAACCTACGTCCAGAACTTCCTTTGTTTTTGTGTCTTCAGTGTTAACAGTTTCTTCTATTTGTTAACATTAAGGTTGTGCCTGGATATTTTCCTAATTATACAAAAATAAAGAGGTGCCACAAGAAATGTTTAAAGTAGACATTGTATGTTTTATTAAATAGGGACTGTATTTGTTAAGGCTGTTAACATTAATTGTTACCTTGTTAGGAATACATTAACAAAATCATTAAGCAAGAAGATGAGATGCAAGAAAGGATTATTAAAGATCCAAGAACGGAACAGGAAAAGGAAAATGCTGCAGATCTTCTCAAGTTAGTTATGGTGAGAAATATGCAAGCAAATTTTGAGACCTTCGTAAAATCATTTGCTACAGTAAATTATATCATCCTTATTCTTCCCAAATCTCCCAAACTTGGGGTTTTTCATCTATGGAAACTTCAGGGAGACATGTATGACTTTTTGCAGATATACAGTACTATGTCTTTATTGTCCTGTGAATCTTCAGAGTTTTGGGAGGATTCAGATTCAGTCTTTTTTCCAGAAACTTCATTTCAGTTCAAACATCTCTCAATTGTGCCAAATCAGCTGCAACAATTTTTAAATTACCTAATCTAATCTAATTCTAATTACAGAATTTATATGGCTGCCTATCTTATGCACAATAATCCTAGGCAGCTTTTTAAAATTACCTTTTTAATAGAAGGATCTCTTATTTGTTAAAGACTTTATATCTTGTTGCTTTTGCGAAATCTTTCCGTTTGAGGAAGATTAATACAATAAAAGGGCATTGATAGAAACTAACACTACAGTACTCCCTTTTTCAGAAAAAAGGGTTTTAAAAATTATTATTGTTTCCTCATTTTTATGTTGCTCATGCAAAATTATTTTGTTCATTTTGTTAAATATCTGCTTCCAGTTGTTGCATTGTTGTTCTTATGCAAAGTAAGGAGGACAAAAATAATCACTTGGATCCACCTCCAACACTTCAGGAGGTTACGTTATTTTTGATTCACCTCACATTTCATTGATGCTGTATCCTACTCCTGGAGAAAGAAAGATTAAAACATCTTTTAAAAATTACAGGCCAAGAGAATTATTTGTGAAATACTTTTTTAACTAACGATTTAATGTTGCACAGTTAGCCTGCTTCACTTCTACAGAAGGAGGAGAAGCACAACATTTATCAATCATTATTTCTGAGTTCACTTTTACCAATTTTTATATTGCACTGATTAACTAGAGTGCTTCCCATATTTCCATCTGGATGGTATAGAATTGTTTCTGTCTGTCATATAGCCATAAGGTGCTTCCAAATGATCCTTTTATTGTACCTTCATCCAGCTCCATTTACAGAATTTTGAGGGGTGGGAGCAGACATTGATTGATTGATTGAGATCACTGCATTATGTGTAAGTTCACAATATTTGGGGTGCAACTAAGCAATTTCCACCAAGAAGACTGGAATTTATCTTGGTGGAGAATCACAACCACCAAATGGCTTGGATTAAAAATTAATTTAAGCCTATAGCTAATACATCCTATTTGCACTCAAAATAATTTTAATTAAAGCCATTCTAGCCTTAGCCTGAAGGCTTAGAAGTCCCTTAGAAATATGCATGTATTTGAAAGCCATAAGATAACTTTGCTATTAATTTGACCTCAAACACTTTAGTCTGCCTGGTATATACTCTGGTTTCTCTTCAGATCATATAAATCTTTTGCCTTTTTAATTACCTTTTTTTTTTTTTTTTTACAGAAAAGCCTTAAGATGGCAGCTACCTTCTTATGACCTTCTCTTTTAATTATTGAAATTGAGCCCTACAAATGCCTATAGCACTGAAAACAATTCCAAGACATTTAAAGGTCTTAATCTGTTCAGTAACAGTCCCGTTAATTTGTCATTTAGGTCTGTATCTAGGGGGTCTCTTAAAAAGGCCACATTTCTTGCTTTTTGATAGTTAATAACCAGGTCATTATCTGTGCAATAGGAGACAATTGGTCTTAATGTTCTTCTCACTCCAGTAAATGAAGTTTATGTAATGACTTACCATCTGCATATAAAACTAATAAAGTAGGTTACCAGTTAGACCTGGTGATGGCAAATTTTGTGAGTTTTTCCACCATATCATAAAAATTAAATAGCAACAAAGCTAAAAGCCTGAGAAGTAGGGTCACAGCAGGAAACAAACCTTGATTGTCAATCCTAATTTGGAAATAGGCATTATCATGCAACATTTTAGTAAGTACCAGCAGGTTTCTAGCAATAGATATCTTCCGCTTGTCCCACAGTCATTCTGTATGAACAGAGTCAAGAGTTCTTCTATTTATGTTTATTGCAGTCTTTTCCCAATCTTGAAGAATCCTCAGAATTTTGTAATAGAGGTAAGAGTTTGATGTTCTAAGTTTTTAAAGCTTACTTTGTGGATTTAATGATTATTAATATTTTGTAGAATATTTTCCTACAAAATTTTCCTATTAATTTTTTTTTTAAATAAGGATTTTCATAATTTGAACTTTTTCTTGAAATTGGGAATCAGAATGTTTTAGAAGTTTACAGCATACTTCTAAATTAAAAGCAGTTCACTAAAAAATGTTTGTATAATACAAAAATATATATATTTGCAGAAATTGTAAACAGTAAAAATCTTACAAAAATGCATATGTTAGGAGAAATTTACATAAAAATTAGTAGGAGTTTTCCCAGAAAAAAATGTGCAAATTCACAAATGGATTCAGCAATGCTCTGCAATAACTTAGAGCAAATCTCCACAGCCTTCTTATCCTGGCTCAGGGATAGTCCACTAACTGTTTCCCAAGCACGTTTGCATGTGTCTGCCCGTATCTCAGTATCCTCCTGTAGCTAAGTCAGCCCAAGGATGCCTTAAGGTGCTACACTCTGGGAGTAGTGTTTTCCCTACTATCCACCTCAAGGTGCCTTAAACTAGTGGACTATATAAATATGATTGTGTGACAAAAGCTAACATTTTCAGAGGATAATATTCTTTTGAATTATATACCCAGTACATGGAACTTGACAACCAGACAACATAAGTGGATTCTCCGTGCCCTTGCTATCGCCAAAAGACTGATATTGTAGCATTGGAAAGATAAGTGTAGGGCCCCTTTCACTCAATGGATTGAAGACCTATTTGCACTTGCTACTTATGAATGGATTGCCTATAGAAGTAGACTTTGTATGGACAAGTATAATGAAATATGGGATTCATTTATACAAAATACACTGGGTTAAAAAAATGATAGTCATATAACTCTATTAGAAATATATATGTACTTGAATAATATTTGTATTAGATAAGCATATATAGAATTGTAACTTTATTGTTATAATGATATATTAACACTTTTTCTCTCTCTGTTGTATTTCTTTCACTTTTATGTTAAAGCACTTTTATGTATTTTTTTCTTCTTTTTGTCATCAAAAAACTTTAAAAAATAAATAAATAAAAAGGGCACCTCAAGACACTGTGTACAGGCAGCATAAGAGCACTGATGTGCATTGGGGAGGCAGTCTGAAATGACATGCTTCATGCCAGCAATCTTGTGGCTGCAGTTGGTTTTGCAAATTTCTTGTAGGACTACCCTCTCCAGACCCTGACTCCTTTGCCTTTTTTCTTTCTTTCTTTTTTATGTGGGTTGGTCAACTGCTTGGCCTAGAAGCCGAAGAGTCTTGAAACTGACCAGCCCGGGCCTGACTTATACTCTAAGGACAAGGACTCCCTTGTACTTCTGTAGACTGCCTAACAGGAAGTTCTCTTCCCAGTAGTTGGAAGCCTGGGCTCCTCACTTGCTCTCCTCACATTATGTTCATAGGGTGCTTTACCTCTCCCACACCAGTGCCCAAACATGTCACTATCCCTTCAGTAAGCCAGCTAGCTCCCTAAAGGACTTCTGTTGTCACTATAAACCCTACGGTTTGCAGTAGGAAGAAGAAGGCAGTATCTAGCAAATTTCTTTGCTTGCTTTACGTGGAAGAAAGTATGTCGTCCCTTGCATTTGCAAAGGGGTTTCTTTTCTAACTACCATGTATGTTATCTTCATTTGTTGCCCAGCTGCTTTCCAGTGCAAGTATCACTCAGGTAGCCCTAATTTGAAGTTCCAGTGTCCTTTGAAAATGGCAGCTGTTCAGGCATATGTTCTCAGTTTGCTCAGATTATTGAAGGAAGGAACCAGTGGAGGAAAAGCAGGCAATTCTGTGGGTCTGTCAGTTATGACCAATTTCTAAATTTCCCTGGGTTGGCCATTGATTTGGATAAAGCTTAGGAAGTCACAGCTTACTATGGTCACCCAAATGTTTGCATTTTATATTGCTATAGCAAGGGCTGAGTACTACTTGGAGATGTTCATATGGAAAAGGACGCTAGGCTTCCTATACACTTCCTGTTTGAGAAACAATAACTGCATGTCTGGAGGCCATTGATATCCAAATCCTGATTGGAGCTTCTCTGTACAGCAAAATGCCTGTAAACACACTACTTTGGGAAATGGAAGGGTAAATCAGGCCCTACTCACTAAGAGCAGTGAATGCAGACTTGAAGTGAAAAATGGCAACTAAATTTCTAATTTCTAAATTAGAAATTTAAACTAAAGATTAGTTTTTGTTATTTTTTTTCATGGATTTGCAGCTGCAATTTCTACACTGTATGAGCAGGCAATGATTTCACAGGTGCCAAGTTCATCACGAGAAGCCCTCTCAAAGCAAACAGAAGAATATTGGAAAAGGGAGAGGTAAGAGAATTCGGTGCAAGAAACATATCCAAAAATTATAGCAATGGTCTGTTATTATTGTATGTCTGGATATGTCATGTAGAGCAGGAATTAGTTTGGCAAAAGTATACAGTTAATATTGTACTATTTTACAAAACGTGAGGGTAGTGAAGGCACTCTTCAAAGCTTTTTCTGCTGTTGCTGCTGCTGATCTGAGTCTCCCTTCTCTTGGAGGCATTGGCATCTGAAACAATCCATCATAAGAGGAATACAGGACTAATTTAACTACAATTTGTCTTTGTTTCCATGGCCCCTATTGCTTTTATTATGATGATGATCCAATTCCCCTTCCTTTTATCAGGTTATAGAGCTACCTTAAATGCATCTCATCATTGTTGGCAAAAAAAGTTGCCCAATCTATTGGAAAACTTTGTTTCTCCAAGAAAATTTTAAAAATTAAAACCTTTGATTTATTTACTAATAATTGATAATAATTATTGTATTAATTAAAATTTAAAAAATAAAAATTTTTAAAAATTAAAAATTAAGAAAAAATAGCCACTTTGGTGCAATGAGAGCGAATTCAGGACTTTTAGCTGTAATTCAAGGGGTTTGCCAAAAGTGGGGCACTAACCATTCAGGTCCAGTAGTAATGTATGGCTGTGAGAGCTGGACCATAAAAAAGGCCGAGCGCCGAAGAATTGATGCCTTTGACCTGTGGTACTGGAGAAGACTCTTGAGAGTCCCCTGGACTGCTAGGAGGTCAAACCAGTCAATCTTAAAGGAAATCAACCCTGATTGCTCATTGGAAGGATCGATAATGAAGCTCAAGCTCAGATATTTTGGTCACCTAATGCGAAGAGAGATCTCTTTGGAGAAGACCCTGATGCTGGGAAAGATTGAAGGCAAAAGGAGAAGAGGACAGCAGAGGATGAGATGGTTAGATAGCATCACTGAAGCAATGAGCATGAAACTGAGCAAACTCAGGGAGGCAGTGAAGGACAGGAAGGCCTGGCGCAATATGGTTCATGGGGTCACGAAGAGTCGGACACGACTTAACGACTAAACAACAACAACAACAACCATTCAGGAAGTACAGTCAGTGGCATACCCATCATTGGTAGCTCATAAGTAATGGAATGAATGGTTGACAAGCAGCTACATGGCCAGGTGTGGCCTGTTTCCTGGGTACCCCATGACCAATCAAGCAGATAAAAGGCCTGGAGGTGGTTCTGACTGTTACATTTTCATTTGGTAGCTGTTCACTGGAACTCTCAACATGAGGTTCAAAGAGGTGTCCGTGCAAGTGAAGGAGGCCATCATTAGGCTGAGAAAACAAAATAAATCCATCAGAGAGATAGCAAAAACTTTGGGAGTGGCCAGTACACTTTGGAACATCCTGAAAAAAAAGGAATTAACTGGCAAGCTCAGCAACAGCAAAAGGTCTGGAAGACCACGGAAGATAGCTAAAGTGGATGACCGCAGAATTCTGCTCATGGTGAAGAGGAACCTTTTCACAACATCTAGCCAGGTCAAGAACACTCTTGAGGAGGTAGGCATGTCATTGTCAACATCTACAGTCAAGAGAGGGCTTTATGAATGTAAATACAGAGGCTTCACAACAAGGTGCAAACTACTGGTAACGCTCAAGAACAGAAAGGCCAGATTAGACTTTGCCAGCAAACACCTAAAAAAGCCTGCCCAGTTCTGGAATAAGATTCTTTGGACTGATGAAACCAAGATTAACTTGCAGCAGAATGATGGGAAGAGAAAAGAATGGAGAAGGAAAGGAACAGCTCATGATCCAAAGCATACCACATCATCTGTCAAACATGGTAGAAGCAGTGTTATGGCATGGGCATGTACAGCTGCCAATGGAACCAGGCCACTGGTGTTTATTGATGACCAAACTGTTGATAAAAGCAGCAGGATGAATTCTGAAGGGTATAGGGCTGTACTTTCTGCTCAGATTCAGCCAAATGCTGCCAAACTGATAGGATGCCACTTCATATTGCAGATGGAGAATGACCCAAAACATATAGCAAACGCTACCCAAGAATTTCTCAAGGCAAAGAAATGGGATGTTCTTCAATGGCCAAGTCAGTCACCTGATCTCAACCCAATAGAGTGTGCTTTTCACTTACTGAAGACAAGACTGAAGGCAGAAAGACCCACAAACAAGCAACAACTGAAGGCAGCTGCAGTAAAGGCCTGATAAAGCATGTCAAGGGAGGAAACTCAGCATTTGGTCATGTCCATGGGTTCCAGACTTCAGTCATTGACTGCAAAGGATTTTCATCCAGGTATTAAAGGCGATCCTTTTGTTTGTAATGATGTTGGTTTGTTCCATTACTTATGAGCCACCAGTGATGGGTGTGTGTGTATGCCACTGGCTGTACTTCCTGAATGGTTAGTACCCCACTTTTGTCAAACCCCTTGAATTACAGCTGAAAGTCCTGACTTCGCTCCCATCTGGCTATGTTTCCTTTTAACTTCAATGTGGTAGTGTACAGAGGCCAAATGCCAAAATAGTTATCCTTGTTCCAATATTTCTGGTCCTGATTGTAGTTCATATTCTGTTGTTTCATTATTTATACAATACTTTGGTCTATATTCCTGAATAAATAACTTGAAACAGTGGTTGGTATGGTTCATCAGTATAATAGTATGACACAGTTTAAATTGATGAAGATTAATATTTTGCTTTCCTTTTTTTTTTTTTTTTTGGCAAATAGTAGCTGAGATTGGGAGATGGCAGTTTAACCCTATCTATCCACGTGTAGCTTATGGAGCAGTTTTTATTGGGAAACATCCTGAGTATGAATTTACCATTGACTCCAGTGCTATTGTCATAATCCAGATCTACTATTTCTCTTGTGCAAAAGCAGAAAGAGACCAGGAACTCATAATCTCATCTAGTTTGACCGTAAAGTACAAGTTCTTACATGGATGAGGAGAGGTGTTACAAAAATTCAACAAACTTAGGTTTTAAAAAATATGTTAGATTAAATGTGTTCCTGGGTGCACTAATCATAATATGTTATTCACAGATATTAGGTAAGTGAATTGCCCATTATAGTAGTCATTAGACTTGAATGTAACATTGTCATTTCATGTATTGTTTGTTATTTCGCTGATAGTTTATTTCATTTGATTTCAACATTTGGTGGAATCCAATATTGTACTAGAGGATTTCTGTTAGCGTAAGAAGACTTTCTTCTCCACTCCACTCCATCCCCAGCTTTCAGAAGTTACTCTAAAGGATTGGGAGATTTTGGGGAAGAATATTTTGGGTGCTTGGCTGGCAGGCTGCAGGAGAAAAGAGGAATCACTTGTCCTATTCCATCAGCAGAAACTGCTTCTGTTGAGAAAAGCCTATTTCATACAGATTCTACCATATGAAATTTCATGTCATATTTAAAAACAAATGTAATGCTTTCTAAATAACACTATGTGAATTTTATGAAATGTTTCATTTTCCTTTATGCAGCCAGGAAGAGCCAATGCAGGTTTCTCGCTGGGAGAGCAAGTTAACACAGACCAGGTAACAATGCATTAGCTTTAGGATATGATTTAGAAGCCATAAACAGCTTTCCCTGAAGCTATGGGGGGAAAGGTCTTCTGAGGTCTGAAGATTTTGAATTAGCTATTTCTAGTATAATATTTCTGGAACCTTTCTTATCATTTCAGTACTATAGAAATAACTCTCAGCAGAGTTCCACAGTTTCACCCTCCTCTTGCTCAGCAAATCCATATGCATGCACAGGCTTATTCAGTGTTCCTTTCTCATTCATTTTAGCAAAATTGAGAAAATAATAAAGATCTGTAAATATAGTGAGGATATCTAAGTTGTCTGTTTTTTAAACCGATAGCATGCATTAATAATCCCTAAATAAATTATTAGAAAAATAATGTGAAACCATTATATCATTATAGATTTTTCTGTTTTCTTCCCATTTAAAAATTCTTCAGGCAGGATATTGAGGATGGAAAGAATTGTCTTATGAGGATGAGGAACAAAATGATCCCTCCCTATTTCAAGTCTGAATTTGGAGTACGATTTCTGCAAAAAGAGGTGAGGTTGTGGAAGATGGGTCCGGTTGGATTAGTTTAAGGAAACCTTTCTGTAAAAGTGTTACGTCTGGCCCTTGACCCACAAAATGGTCTAGAATACATTGAATGAAGCATAGGAGTTGAAGTTCTAGGCCAGCTACTAGCATATACCAATAGAAGGGCTCCACTGTCAAATATCCTAGAGTCCAAAAAGATGCTAAGTACAAAAGAAGAGGAGCACAAAACGTCTATAAGTCCTGGGCCATGGTCTTTGATTTCAAGTGAAAGCGTTTGTTCTCTGTTGCTTTTAAATGGCACTGGATCTTTTTAGACTTTGACATTTATTTTAGCTTATACTTAAGCTAGCTTTAATACCTTCCTATGTTTGGCAGCTCCCTGCTTGAGGCCCTAGTGGATATTTATGAAGATTCTTCCCAATGGATTAAATGAAGATACTTCAAAAATATGGTGGAGGGGAGACTGAAAGGGCTGATTATGACTTCTTGTACATATTTGATGTGAGAATACATATTATGGTGTTGACCCATGGGCTTGCAGTTTTCTAACCCCATCACAGTTTTTTTTAAAGAGAATTTTTATGAATAAAATATAGTCAGTGACCAGCAGATGAAAAAAAATTAAAAGAAAATCAAAGCACAGTATGTAAACCCTATTAAGTTAGGATGTTGTTATTTTCTTGTCCTGCTAAATATATAGAATGAGTCCATTGCAAATATCAAGATAACTGCTGTCTGTTTTAGAGATTGTCATGTTCTTTGTTTTGTTTTGGTAATATTTTTATCAGAAAGTGCATTGCCTCCTTTTGTCCTTTTCTCCCTTTAAAGTTTCCAGATGTTGAACTTCTTTCAGAAATGCTCCCTCCTTTTCCAAACAAAAAAACAAAGGAACCTTCATTGGATATGTTGACAGAATCCTCTGAGAACAAAACTGCTGGATGGAATACAAGTAATACTGCATTTACTGCATTTGTTAGATGCTGGATACTTTGAATGTGGCGGCAATGTAGCAAATACTCATGTACAACTAGGCACTTGAGTGATAGAGAAAGAGACAGTGATTCACACTGACAGGAAAGAGAATGGAAAAAATGGTTTTAGGCTACTACTGATCTATTTTACAGTATTATGGGATTTGAAAAAACAAACAGACGATGAAGCCCAGAAAGAAAGATCATCATGTGATTTTGCACAGTGTTCGTTGATTGCTTCGCTTCTGAGCCTCTGTGCTTTCCTTTGTTTGCAGCGCCTGAGGGGAAACTGCGCTGATACAAAGTATCCGCTTGCGGTTTTGAGTTAAGCGTCGCCACCTGGCCGTAATTAGTTCGCGGTTTCACTTCCCCTTTTTCTTGGCTAGCACCCGGGTGGTGAAATTGACTAAGTGCGGCTGAGCAGCACTTCACTGTGCCGTGCCGTGCCGGCTTAATCTGACATATCTCTGAAGAGAAATCCTCCCTTTACCTTGGTTTCTCGGGTTGCTTCTTGTAAAAGTCCTTGACCAGTTCGGGCGCCCTAACGTGGGACTTGTTTACCCACTCACTGTACGGTCTCAGGAAATGTTTCCATTGTACTAGCAGTTGGGTCTGGTCCTTGTGTTTCCTGGCATCCAGGATTTGTTTTACTTCAAAGTGTCTCTCCCCGTTGACCATGATTGATGCCGGGGCTGGCTCGTCTCTAAGCCAGTCGTTAGACGGTTGGTGCGGCTTCAGCAGGCTGCAATGGAAGACCAGATGGACCTTCCCGAGTGCTTTTGGGAGCTTCAGCTTGACAGTCACCGGGTTTATTATCTTGACAATAGGGAAAGGGCCCACAAACTTTGGGCTGAGTTTTTTAGATGCTTGATGCGTCTTCAGATTCTTTGTGGACAGGTACACCTGGTCCCCTACTTTCCACTGCCACTCAGGGAGTCGGTTGCGGTCGGCATATTTTTTATAGTCCTCTCTGGCTTCCTGCAGCACCGTTCAGACCGCCTGGCTTGTGGCGTCTGTCTGGGTGAACCAAGTGTCCAATGAGCTGATCCGGGATGCCGGCTGGGGTAGCTCGGGCATGGCGACAAAGTCTTGCCTGGTCGCCACGTTAAACAGAGTGAAGCGGGTGCTTTTGTGGACCGCATTGTTATATGCTACCTCCGCAAATGGCAGCAGCTCTGCCTAGTCGTCTTGCTGGTAATCCACATAGCACCATAGATACTGCTCCAGGCCCCCATTAAGACGTTCCATGGCCCCGTCTGTCTGTGGATGCACTGCCGAGGAGAGAGCTTGCTGAGTCCCTACTCGCTTCAGGAACTCCTGCCAAAACCGTGCGATGAAGTTCCCCCCCTGGTTGCTCACGACTTGCCGGGGGGCGCCATGCAAGCGATGCACATGCTGCACAAACATCCGCGCCAGCTCCTCCACGGTGGGGACTCGCCAACAAGCCATGAAGTGCGCTTATTTTGAAAACAAGTCCATTACTACCCAAATAGCCCTCTTCCCCTTGCTCTTGGGTAGCTCCACAGTTAAGTCCATGGCGATTTCTTGCCAAGAGCCGTCCGGCGTCGCTACAGGCTGGAGGAGACCCCAGGGCTTCCTCTTGCTCCTTTTGGCCATTGCACAAATCGGACAGCTTGCTGTGTACGCTCCCACGTCCTTCCGAAGACCACCAGAACTGCCTCTGTATTAGGTGGAGGGTTTTCACAAACCCGTAGTGGCCTGCGTTTTTATTATCATGGGCTCTTTCCATCACCTCCCTTCGTCAATCCCTAAGTACATACAGCTTGCCCTCATGCCACCACAACCCCCCATGTCCCGTTAAAGAGTTTGTTCTTCGCCACCCAAGGGTCTTGCTCACTGGCTTCTCAGAAAGTTTGTTGGATTCCCAGTTCGGTGTCGCTTGCCCGCTTCCTCGTTTGGCTGCGCATTACGGCTTTTGCAGCCAGGCAGGTCACAGAGACGATCGAGTCCACAACCTCCTCCTGCTGGCTTGTGTGTTGGGGCATGCGGGACAGTCCGTCTGCTAAGAAGTTCTTGTTCCCTGGGATGTGTTTCAGGTTGAAATTAAACCGTCCGAAGTATTGGGACCAGCACGCTTGCTTGGGCGAAAGCTTTCACAGGGTCCTAAGTTCCTCGAGGTTCTTGTGGTCTGTCCACACCTCGAATGGCTGGCTTGCTCCCTCCAGGAGGTGTCTCCAGGTGGATAGAGCCCACTTTATAGCAAATGCCTCCTTCTCCCACACCATCCACCACCTTTCTGTCTCGGTGAATTTTCGTGAGGCGTAGGCGCATGGGCGGAGGGCTTCCTTGGGTCCGGGCTGTAGAAGGACTGCTCCCGTTGCCACATCGGAGGCATCCACCTGGATTACGAACCGCCGGTCTGGATCGGGGTGGTGTAGGATGGGCTCTGCGGTGAAACTTCGTTTTAGGTCCCCGAGCGCCTCTTGATACTCCGGGGTCCATGCGAGGGGCATGCTAGGCTTGGGGGTTTTGCCGCTGCCCCAAGTCTTAAGTAAGTCCGTTAGTGGCAGGGTGACTTGAGCGAAGTTCAGAATAAACTGCCAGTAGAAGTTAGCGAACCCCAAGAAGCTTTGGAGCTGCCTCCAGGTCCGTGGCGTTTCCCACCCCAGCACATCCTTCACTTTCTCCGGGTCCATCTCAACACCCCTGCTGGATATTCTATACCCAAGGTAGTCCAGTTGCTCTCAATGGAACTCACACTTTGAGAGCTTGGTTTACAGCTGCGCTTTTAACAGTCTTTGAAGCACAGTGTGCATCAGTCTCATATGCTCGGTCAGGGTCTCGAAATATATTAGGATGTCATCCAGGTAGACAAGGATACCCCAGTATAATAGATCATGCAGCACCTCGTTTATTAATTGCATGAACACCCCCGGGGCCCCTTTTGACCCGAACGGCATCACACGGAACTGGAAACTTCCAAGCGGGCAATTAAAAGCGGTTTTCCATTCATGCCCTGCACGTATCCGGACCCTGAAGTACGCCTCTCGCAAGTCCAGTTTTGTGAACACCTTCCCCTTGGACAGGTGGGACAGAAGGTCCTTCATCAGGGGAAGGGGGTAGTGGTATTCGGTACTTATGGCGTTCAGCCCCCGGTAGTCCACGGACAGCCTTAGCGAGCCATCCTTCTTTTCCCGGAACAACACCGGGGCCACCAAGGGGGACTTTGCGGGTTGGATGAACCCCCGCTTCAGGTTCTTATCCACGAACTCCCGTAGGGCATCCATCTCCTTCCTGACAGGGAGTACATCTTAGGCTTGGGCAACTTGGCCCCGGGCTCTAGCTCTATGGAGCAGTCACTGGGTCTGTGGGGTAGGAGTTGGTCCGACTCCACCTCGCCGAACTTTGCCATCAGATCGCGGTAAGGATGGGGGATGCTCCCGATGTCTGCCAGCTCCTCCGATCCCCCTTGCATGGTGTCGGCCGCTGCTGCTGCCGCCTGGGCCACCGCAACCTCCGGGATCCCCAATGTCTCCACCACCGCTGTTCTGGCTTCCGCCATGGTCCGTGCACTTCCCCACGTGGCTAGCTCCTCCTCCACCGATTGCTGCTCCGGAGTTGCTCCCTTCTTTGTCGTCGCCCATTGTCGCCTCCGGTTCTCTCTCGTCTGCTCTTCCTTGTCTCGGAATCGCACCACCTCTGACGGCCAGTCGACGAGGGGGTTCCGCTGCCTCAACCATGCCAGTCCGAGTACCAGCACGTAGTCGGCAATTGGGATCACCATGAACCGTAGCTCCTTGTGATGGGTCCCGATCGTCATCTTGACTGGCTCAGTGTAGTATTGAGCCGGCCCCCCCGCGAGTGAGCCATCCAGTTGGCTGAAGGCTATGGGCTCTCGGAGCTGTCGTACCCAGAGGCCCAGTCCCGATACCAGTGCTGGGTGTATCAAGCAATGGGTGCACCCGGAGTCCAGTAACGCCTTCAGGTTAGCCTCAGCCTCCGACCTCACTCCTCAGATGTGGACCCTCACCCACATGAGTGGGCAGGCCTTGCTCACCATTGGGTCTTCACGTCTTGGCTCCTCTGCACGCACTGGGACGCCATTCAGTGCAGGCGCCACTCATCCCCCGCCGGCTCCAACTCTTCCCCCAACGATGCCATCTCGGGGGTGGACTAGCCGGTCTGACTGCGCTCTGGTGCTGCGGCCCCTACTCCTTTCCGTGGTCTGTCTGGGGCACGCCGTCCTGGAGGTTTCGGGGTCCCGGAGTCTATGCGGGGTGGGGCCCCGTCCTGTTCCTTTGGGCATTGCGCCGCTCAATGGCCTCGTCCTCTGCACCGGAAACAGAGACCTGGTTTCTTCTGAGTCTCCCGCCCTCCTGCGGGTTGCTGTCGGCTGCTCCGCTTCTCCTCCGCAGCTGCCTCGCCCGGCTTAGCTTTGCTCAGCTTCTGGTGCCTCATCCTTCGCTTAATCTGCTGCCACGCAGACTCTGCTGTCCCGGCCAACCAGATCCACTCCTTTAGCATGGTCGGATTGTTCCGACCGAGCGCCCTCTCTAGGATCTCCGAATTGAGCCCGTTCTTGAAATAGTCTACCCTCAGGGATTCGGGCCAATCGGTGAGTTTTCTGCTAGGCATCGGAACTCTAGGGCATACTTGGCCACCGACTTTTCCCTTTGTCTCAGGCATTGGATGTCGTCCCTGGCCCACCTGGCACTCAGCGTGTTCTCAAATCTATCCCAGAACTCTGGGAAATTCTCTTGCTCTGCTGCATTGGCATCGTATAGACGGACGACCCAATCGGCTGCTTGGCCCTCCAACAAGTTGGCCACATAGGCAACTCGCTCCCCGTCATTGGAGAAAAGGTGGCCACTCCGCTTCATAAAATTCCTCACCTTTGTGAGGAAGCAAGGTAGTTGCTCGGGGTCCCCCGAAAACTTTCCGTTCGGGCCCCGGAGTTGCAGTGCATCCGCCGCCCATTGGTCTCCTGATACCTCGCCTCTGAGGCGCGTCCTTGGAGCCGGATGGGGCATAGGACCAGCGCTGATCTCGCCTGACTCCTCCTCCGCCTGTGGTTCTGCTGCAGGGGCCTCGTTCCCACAAAGTATGGCCTGCAGCATCGCCTGGATGGCTTCTAACCACTGCTTGAATTTGGCATCCAAGCAGGTTAGGCGTTCCTCCAATTCCCGGGCTTTGGATCCCGAGCCACGGCCTGTCGTGACTCCCCATCCTGCCGACCCATCGGGCCCCATGCCGATGCCAAACGACCACCTGGCGTCCTCCGGCGCCCTCTCGGCTGTGTCCCCGCGCCCCTCACTCTGGGCCAGTCCCGCCATCGCGCCTTCGGGCTTGGGCTCCTCGTTGCACCACTGGCTCATGCCTTCTCCGTCGCTGGCCATCTCAGTCAAAGTCGACAGGCTTGGAATACTTGGCTGTCCTGCGGATAGAATTGCGAGCACTCCTCGGTGATACCGGGTAGTGCTCAGGATGAACCCTAGCTTTATGTAAGCTTTACCCTATTCGTCTCAGAGAAACTCTCGTGACACGTGTGTTCAGCAAAGAAGTTTACTCAAGCGTAACATAAGTAAGTACAGACAAAGCCAGGGTTGGCTTGGCATAGCTTACATGGTATTTTATAGCTTCCCTGTTCCCGCGCTTTATCTGTTGCTTAGTTACAGATTACCTGCAGTAATCCCCCCTTGCCCAAATGGCAGATTCAGTCCGGTGCTTTTGTCTTTCTGATTGCAGTCTATGGGTTGTGCTGTTGTTGCCTTTGTTGGGTTTGCCTGTTTGAGCGCAAAGCCAGGAGTTCTCAATTGCTTCGCTTCTGAGCCTCTGCGCTTTCCATTGTTTGCAGCGCCTGGGGGGAAACTGCACTGATACAAAGTATTCGCTTGTGGTTTTGAGTTAAGCGTCGCCACCTGGCCGTATTCAGTTCGCAGTTTCACTTCCCCTTTTTCTCGGCTAGCGCCCGGGCAATGAAATTGACTAAGCACGGCTGAGCGGCACTTTGCCGTGCCGTGCCGTGCCGTGCCGTGCCGTGCCGGCTGAATCTGACAGTCAGCACCAAAATATAAACTATTATTTTTTTATTTCAAGGTCCAAAGCCCTGTAACATCCTATGAGAAAATGCAGAACTCTTGAAAGATCGGGTTGTTTCACAAAAACGTGGCATTCTAATTTACATTTTGAAAAAACCACAGAGATTATGGGTGGCATTTAGCGGTGGCATAAGCACGATGGTGCCTTGGATATTGCATTGCTAGCCACCATGATATATTATCACAACATTCAGTTTCCTTAGAATGTTACTTTTCATAACATTTGGTAAAGAAGCTTGGTGGATGTGCTGTATTAAATTTCTTGATCGGGTGCTCAGACTTCTTTGTCCTTGATAGCTTTTCATCTACTTACAATTAGCTAACTGTTTGTTTATGTGATTGATTTATATAGTCTCTCATCTTGCAGATGCACCTCTGGATGGCTAACAACACAATGAATAATGCAGAATGAATAGATCACAAGAAGTTGGATGATCCTAAAAACATAACATCCATAATTTGTTCAGTTTTTCCTGAGCTTAGAAACTGGGCTACTCTGCTGCAGAATGCAAAGCTTCCTGGCACAGAGTGATAACTGTAGAGGCCTGGTGAAAACCTTGTAGCATGTGTCTATCTGACTCAAAGTGACCTCTGTGCTACCAGTCTTGGCTTAGAAAGCTGACCAGTTTTTTGACAATTACATTAAAAAAAAAACATACATAATAAAAAAAAATCTTCAATATTTTCTATATTTTCACTTTTTTCTCTCCTGCTATCTTATATTTTAAATTCTGCAGTCCTCTGCAAGGATAAGGGCGATAAGGCTAATTGTATGCTTTCTCTTAAAAACCGCATGGTTCTCATTAATGGAATGCTAAGAGAATTTATTAGGAATTTTCTCTCTAAAGCTTACTAAACCGTATTCCTTGACTGTCCTCCAAGACATGCTTCTGTGATTGTAAGAAGCTCCCTTGCGACAGTCAAATCTGTCATCTGTCAGACCCATCATTACCTGCTGCAACTAGCAGCAGCATTTATCAGTGACTTTCTCAGTTCTGTTCCCTGGAGTGCTGGGACCATCAAAGTGAAAAGCATGTGTTACACAGCTATGTATACCAGCCTTCTTGCAGTTAAGATGGCACAGAACTTTGGAAGAATTTCTCTTGCACGTTATGCCTTTGAATGGACAGGAAATTTTGAAGAGATATAGGACATTTTTCCCAATTATGGAGAATATATGCTGTTGCTGTCAGGAACAGCAAGGGGCTGGGCTGGGCTGGGCTGGGCTGGGCTGGGCTGGGCTGGGCTGGGCTGGGCTGGGCTGGGCTGGGCCCCTTCCTCCCCGTCCTGAAGTCCTTGTGACTAACTGCCCCATGAGAGAGAACAACAGGACCATCTGTTCTGGAGGTCATAAAAACAATTTGCTTTCATTCTTTATAAACACTTTATAAAATATTAAGAGCTTTCAGAATCCAGAATCATCTTTATTACGGTCACAAACCAGAACCACAAACAAAAGTACGTTAAAAAATTCATTAAAATGAATTAAAATACATTAAAATAAAATAAAACTAAACATAATAGTATCTTTGCAGATTGGTGGGATCATCAATGGGCAGTCAACATCTGCCTGATTTTACAAACAGTGTAACAAAATTTAGCTATGTTGAAGGAAACTATATCATTCTGATCAGATAGCAACAACCGCCCATAAAAAGGATCAGAATTTCCGGGATATTTTACCAAATGAGGAGTTATTAAATGGGTCCCTGAGTCCTTATAGAAAATACAGTATAGCAGGACATGTACTGTAGTTTCAATAGTCCCTTGTCCACAGGGGCACAATCTCAGCTCGTATGGGACTTCTTTGTATTGGCCCTTCAAAACTGCTGTAGGAAGAGCATTATAGCGTGCTAGAGTTAATGCCCTCCGAAGTTTGGGGATGGTTATGTAATTTAGGCATCTCACTGGCTTATAAGAAAAGACTTGACTGCTCAAAAAAACATTCTTAGGAAGAGCAGACTGGTCCTGCTGGACTTCCAGGTCTTTGATACACTGTTTGAATTCACTGAGTGCACACTCATAACCCATCATTAGGAACGCCTCCTTAGAAAAGCCAAGATGTTGGAGTTTTTGTAGAATAGTCCTGGCCCATACTGATTGATAATTGTCCTTAATAAGGAAAGTACCCAAACCTGTAGGAAAAAATAGTAGTTTCAGCCAATGTGCTACAATACAGATCCATGCACCTGTTTCAACTTTGGGCAGCCCTGCCTCCCTCCTTAATATTACATTTGGAGTGCAGGGGGGTACCTGAAATATGGCCCTTAGGAATTTGAATTGAACCCTTTTCAGAGGAGTAAAGGAAGAATAAGGTCCTAGCTGGGCACCAAAGAGTAATTGTGTACGAGCCTTAGCTGAGTATAACTTCAGTGCTGCTGGGATATGCTGTGCTCCTCTGGTAAAGTGAAAGGATTGGATCGCAACCACTGTTTTTTGAGCGTTTTGTATAACATAATTTTGGTGTGCACTGTGTTTAGTGGAGCTATGAAAAATCATGCCCAAGTATTTAAAAGATTTGACTTGTTCAATATTCTAGCCATTTATCCTCCAGGTGTGCAATTTAGATCTCTTAGCAAAAGTCAAAATCTTAGTCTTGCTATAGTTAATTTTGAATGCTTCCTCTGAGCAATATCTGGCCAGAGCACTCATGGCTCGTCTAAGTCCAGTTTGTGTTTGTGATAGGAGTACTATGTCATCTGCATACAGCAAAGTTGCAATATGCTTGTTTGCCAATTTTGGAGGGTGATGTTCTAGTTGGTTTATTTTGGCCACCAATGGATTTATATACAGTTTAAACAGCAGGGGAGCTAAAATACAGCCCTGCCTCACTCCTCTGTAAGTTGGAATTTCATTTGTGTGATGGCCTTGCATACTGCATCGAACTTTGATTCTAGAGTTCTTATAGAGATTATGCATGAGCAACAGTAACCGTCTGTCAATGGTGGTATAGAGGAGCTTAGACCAAAGCCTTGCTCTGGGAACCAGATCGAATGCAGACCTAAAATCAATAAAAGAGGTGTATAGTGTTGAACCTGTTTTGGATGTGTATTTTTCGGCCAGATGTTGAAGTATAAGGGCATGTCCATAGATAGTGAAGGGCATTGTTTTGATACACAATTTTACACTCTCTCATAATGTGTGGGCATGCATGTGATAGTGCACTCTATCTTATTTACAAAGGATTAACTTGCTTTGTAAAGAGCACAGCATTTCTTTCCCCCACCTTATCTCTTTGTTGAATGCCTGATTGCCTTCTAAGAGAGCACAGCATTCCCCCACCCCATTTCCTTTAGAAGCAATTAGCCAGATCCCTGACTGAACAAGTAAGCTATAAATTAGATTCGTACCGGACAGGCAGAGACACTAAATTCCAAAGAAGTTAGGTGTTTCCTTGATAATCAGAAGAAAAAGTTAAACTTAGATTCACCTCTTTAGGCCCACCTTTACTTTTCCCTGGGTCATTCCAAAATTCCCTTGTATGGATATGAGGGGATGTACTATCTGAATACATCTGAATATGCCTATAAAATCTTTGTTGCTTGCTTTGCAAGGTGTGGTTCTGGGCAACACTCCTGCCACGGTGTTGGCTTGGGCCATCCAGAAGGTTTCCTTGGCCAATAAAACCTCTGTTAATTAAAAAGCCTCATCTCAAGTCTTCTTATTTGACTTTATTGAAACTTGGGAAATAAAAGGTGCCATACAATAGAATATCCAGACCTGAAGCCTGCTTGCTCATCTGCCAATATATGCTCTGAATCAATCCAGTCAAGTAATTTATTATATAGGTGTCTGGCATAGAGCTTACTTATTATGCTTAACAAGCTAATGGGCCTATAATTAGCAGGCAGGTCTCGAGTGCCCTTTTTTAAAATAGGCACGATAATAGCTAGGCCCCAATCCTCTGGAATTTGTGCAGTGCGATCGATATAGGTAAACAGGGAAGCAAAAACAGGGGTCCACCATTCCAAATTATTACGTAGTATTTTGGGTGTAATAAAGTCATTGCCTGGAGCTTTACCAGGCTTTAGCTGATTTATAAGCCTCTATTTCAGCATTTGTAACAGGAGCCCAGTTGGGGAGCAGGTTAGCATTAAGATCTAAATCAATTGTATAGACCTCTTCTTGTGAATAAGTATAAGGGCATGTCCATAGAGAGAATATCCAGACCTGAAATGATCCTCCCACACAGATGCAGGTAGAAGGTGAGGAAATGAGAGAGGCCTGTCAATTGAATGGGCAGCTATCAAGTGCCAGAACAGAGTGGAGTTTCTGGCTTGAGATGCTGTTATCAATTGCTGCCAGGAAGCCTTAGTAAATTCTCTTTTCTTGTTTTGTAAAAGATGTTTATATTGTTTCTTCAAGAGCATAAGGTCTTGGATGGAATGCTCAACTGGGTTCTCTTTATATAGCTTAAATTCCCTGATCAGTTTTCTTTTGGCCTCAAAACATTCTGCATCAAACCAGGGCTGGGAGGAATAAGTCCTACCCCCTGGATTTTCTCTTTTCCTTGATATCTGGGTGGCGATCACTGGCTGGAATAACTGAATCAGTTGTGTAAATGTCTGTAGAGGAGAATCCCCAGACCTCTCTCTAACTATGGTGAGGTGCAATTGCAGTGCTGCTTCAGATAAAAGCAGCTGAGAGATTTGCTCACTAAGTTGCTGAGTCCATTTGGCATGGACCAGCCTTGGCTCTGAATCTAAATCCTGAATTGGGGTAGGCTCTGTTTCCAAAAAGCAATTGTCAAATGCTTTTATAACTGTAATACAGTGGTACCTCGGGTTACAAACTTAATTCGTTCCGTGACTCTGGTCGCGACCCAAATTGGTCGCAACCCGAAGCAAATTCAGTTTCTTTGGAGCCATGCTAACAAGCACACCAAAAACCTTCCAAAACACCATGAAACACACCATAAGCCTCCCCGAATGTCTCCTTGCTACCACGATCTCGCCCACAGGAAGCCACGACCGCGTGTCAGCAGGGAAAATGGCCGCGTATCCTGTTCGTATCCCGAGGCGGAGTTCGCAAACCGAAGCAAAATTTTGCGGCCGGAGCTGGTCGTAATCCAAAAAGTTCGTTAACAGAAGCGTTCGTAACCCGAGGTTCCACTGTACTTGGAAGATGGTCACTGTCAGGTCGATTTTCTAGATAAAAGTTTTGTACAGAAGTAATCAAGTTCCATGAAATTAGAGTATAATCAATCAGGGAAGGTCTTGAGCCGACCCAGTAGGAGAATTCACCAGGAAAATCACTAATGATAGCTCCATTTAGTAAATATAAATGTAGTTTGTTAATTGTTTGTATTAGGCAGAGCCCCTTGTAGTCCCCTTTTGAGTCTTTAAATTGCCGGATTAACAAAGGGGGAGTTGTGACTGGTTCTGGAGGGTACTGATGGAACTGAGTAAAGAGTGCCTTATCATTCGCCCCCACCCTAGCATTTAGGTCACCAGAGACTATTACATTAGCTGAGGGATTATTTAGCATAAGAGTACTTATGTATGCTTCAAACCTAGTCCATAAATTGTTAAATTTGGACCTGTTTTGAACAGGTGAAAGGTAAACAACCAATAATAATAGAGCATTATTAAATTTTAACAGCACAGACATTGCATAGTGCTCCATTGGATCTAACTCTATAATGCTTGAACGTAGTTTAGTTGAGATTTGTATATTTAATCCACCACACAATCTGCCTCGTCCTGCTCCAGGGACTGCAGGTAGTGAAAAAGATTTATACCCACTTATATACAAGCTGTTGTCAAGCCAGGTTTCTTGGAGTAGGAGTAGGTCGAATTCAGCAATGTAATTTATGAAGGCAGAGTCTTTGGATTTAGCATTCCAGCCTGCAATATTCCATGAGAGAATAGACAGGGATTGAGGAGCATCCGAATGTCAATCTGAATTCCCAGAAGCGACCGTTGTCAAAGGCAAGTCCTGAAGGATGATGGAAATGCAGGACACTTTGTGTTGATTGTTGTTAGATTCAACTATCGGAGAGATAGGTATATGTTGGATATCAGAGAAGGCTACATCAATATCAGAGTTGGTAGTTCCAGAGATGCATAAGGCCCAGGCCTCTGTCTCTGAGGAGTTGCCAGTTGCTGGGACAAAAGTTCTTCACCTTTGATGGTTTGATCTTCAGCATCCCCATCTAGCCCCCACAAGATTTTGTAAGCATTTTCTGGGGGATACAATTGGGAAGCCACACTGTTAGAAGATGTCAAAGAGTACATCTGGATCCATAGGCAACAAGAGGTTAACTTTTTCCTCAGAATCTGTACTTTGGGTTCTCTAATTGATGTAACAATTTGTCAGGCTGCAGATTGTCAAGGACTGGATTAGACATTAAGGGTTCTCCAATGGTTTTCTGTGTGGCTGGGCTTTTAAGTAAAGCAATATCAACAATTTGTTGATTGGGTATATTGCCACAATCCTGGGTACAAGGTAAAGCCAAGTCAATCAATGGCTTTGCTATAGAATGTGTTGTCACCAAAGTTTCTCTTAGTTCATCCAGTCTTTGTATAATGTCTGCTTGCTCTAAATCTGGCAATGCACCAAAGGAGTCAATCAGCTTTTCTTCCAATGAGTCCTCAACAGACTCCCTAACTGTAGATAACACAGTTTGTTGATTAATACTCTTCTTTCTCAGGGTCATTGCTGATGAAACATCCTCAAAGTTATCTGAGTTCAAGTTGCTACACTTAGATTTTAAAGTGGTAGTACCCTCTTGGGAAAACTGATCTAGAAGTGGGCTAGCTTTCTCTGAGCAGAAAACACGTTCTGGGAATATAGAAAAGGTGCTCAGGAAGGGCTTCATTTTAAAGAGCATGCTAGGAACTGTAGGCTCCTTAATCGTTAGCAGAATACGCATGCAGCCCCTTCTAGATGGCAGCCATTCAGCATGTAATAAGTCTTATCAAAGAGCGTTCGCAGCAAAGCAGCTGGCTCAAGGACAGAATGACTGCCTTTCTGTAGCCCCACCGTCCTCTGTTCACTCTGTTATTGGAAATCTGCAGGGTGATCTGATTGATCTGTAAGTAATAATTACACTTATCTTGTCTCTGCCCCTTCTTGAGAATTATACCCTCCATAGTTATTCCTTTCTCTTCTGGTAGATTCGGAAGTGGGATCATCTTTGGATTCCCTGTTGACTGTTCGCTGTGTGTCAGTGTGAGTAACAGGTGTCTTTATAGCTTCTATTTTGTTTAGGTGACTCTCAGTGTATTTTACAAAGGACTCCTTCAATGAGTCAACTTTATTTTTAACTGAAGTTAAAAGTTCAAAGATTGAGATCACCGTTTGTGCTGTAAGCAAGCATTGCCTAGATATAAAGTCTGTTACATTCTCCCTTTTTAAGTTTATATCATCCCCGTCCTGCATAAGCAAAGCGGCTGGTAAACAAACGGCAGAAGTCTGGGGAGGGGAGGCATCTTCTGACAGGGAAGAAGAAAGTTCTATAAGCTGCTGGCTTTCAATTTCAGTCTGTAAATCCCATTCCAAGGAATTATGAGTGCTATATCTATCTGGAGAGGATGTAGGGGCAGAATGACTTACTGGAGTTGTCTGTTTGTTTATAGTATATTCGTCCATTTTCTGCTGCTTCAGAGGTTTTGATGGAATCTGTGTTGCAGAATGTACACGCTGTCTCTTCTTCCTTTTTCCCATTCTTGAATCCTAGTGTATATTTTATCAAATTATAGCTGGAGCAGAAAGATGGCTCTTCAGGCAATATAGTTTAAAATAAATTAAAATTTGTAAAATAGAATAAAATAGGATGTTGCAGGATAGAATAAAATGAAATAAAATGGAGAGCATAGACTCAATGCTGCTCACCCATCACCATCTTGGAGCCTCCCCTCTGTGAACCCATTAGTGCTTTTGAGAGCTTTCACATTATGTCTTTTCAAATTGTGCGTCTCAGGGCAGTTTTTGTCTTTTTTAAAAAAATTATTTGATGTATCAAAAAAAACCCTAAAGCATTATGTATTTTATTTTTCTATAAGCTAATTTATGAACCTTTCAGAGTGAATAGCAGGATATAAATGCTTCAGATGAATGAACAAATTATATATATATTTTAGGAGCCAGAGATGACTTGGCCAGATACAAGGATTCTGAAGATTTGCCCCCAAACTCACCACTTTCTTCTTTAAACGATGCTGAAACCTATCCTGATCACTTTACAAAAGGTAAACCATTCCAAAGGGCTCTTTGAAAAAAGCAGTTATTCATTGGACTTTATAACAAATCAAAAATATTTGTATCTTCATAGCAAATTTGCTGATCTCCACTTGATACAGTAATATCAGTAGGTTGCATACTTCTTACGTGTTCTATATACAGTGTTATATTTTGTGTTCCTCATCTACTTTTTTAAGCGCAGAAAAAAAATAGTTTTGGTGTCATGTGTCTACAAAAGTTATGACCAAATTGTGATTTTTAATGTAATGGAAAAGGGAAATTATTACATATAAGACTGAAGAATATTTGTATTAATTCTACTTAATTTGTTACGTATAAAATACTTCAATTCATCAACTCCAATTTTTATACTTAGCTGAACTATTAGCTTTAGGAGTTAAACCCCTGGCGTGCTGCTCAGGAGCCTTCAACCTAGAAAAGTTGCTTATTTCTGCAAAAATGGAACTAGGATATAATTCTTTTTTTATTCCTTTGGTATCTTATCTGGATCCTAAAATTAAAATCTATTGTTTGTGTAGGTATTTTGCTTTTTTTAGAGTTTGATCTGAGATGACCAGAATGATTTTTCTGGGCTACCTTTGACCTAGCTAAGCATAGAGGTGTAGGAAAATTTTGGCACCTAATAATATATTTAATATATTTGTAGAACTAGTCTAGAGCATATTCTGTAGTCTGTCTTGAAATTCTTTACCTTCTCAATAGATGCAGAAGGAAGTGAAAATAGACTCTTCCATCCAAAACTTCAGTCGCTTCTTATGGATGCTACAGGATCCCCAAGAAAAGAGAAAGTGAAATTGCCCTCATCTATACAGAGAAACAAGCCACGATCAATGCGAAGACAAAAGGTAAGTAATATAATTCCCACAGTAATATTGCTTTTCTCTTGAATTTTCCCTGAGTTTACCTTCATCATATTTAGAATTGTTCTGTCTCCTGAAACTTTTTTGTTCTAGTTAAGGTGGTCTTGCTTAAAAGACATGTGAAAGATGCATCACTCCATCTTCTGTCTGGTTCTCAAGTTTTAGAAGCTTCCGCAGTGCTTTCAGTGCAATCTGTTGAGCTTTCCTACCAGTATAGTACAATGATTGGAGTATTGGACTGGGACCAATTTCCAAATCCCAATTTGTTCATGGAGTTTGCAAGGTGAATTAGAACCATTCCTTTTTCTCAACCTATCTCAAAGTGATGTTGATATCAGGATCAAGTGAGAAGTGAGCCTTATGCACTGCTTTTGAGTTCTTTAGAGGAAGGGTAGAATATGTATATAAGGAATGAATTAAATGCTTTATAACTATTGCCTTCCTTCAAAAACAGCCCATTCTAGGGAAGCACCTTATTGGCGTGACCTTATTCAATACCAGTGTTGTTGAACTTAAAAGCCAATGGATGGAACACATGGCGTTATTTTGGCAACAGATGGGTAGGAGATTGGATGTTGAACTTGATCCAAGAATGTGCCTGACCTGCAATTCCTGAATAGTTCGACCATTTGGTTAAGGGATGGCAGTGTTAATCTAAGAGCTAGTGAGGTGTGCAGGGTCCTAAATTAATCTGAATGTATCTAAGGTCTTCTTTGGGATCTAGAAAAGCTGGTCTGAGTTTGGTAATGTCACAGAAAAGCAAATAGGCTGCTCCCTCTACCCATTGTGTACTCCTTTCCTTTCCTGCCAGGATATCAGGCATAACCAGTCATGACTTACGGGTTATAGAAGTAGAACGGCAACTCAAGCACCTAAGAGTAGTGGATTCCTGCCATAAAGCACCACCACAAGTAGCTAGCTGTCTTTTTTTCAGCTACCATTAAGCAGCAGCCGAAGGGCTTTGGAGCACATGGACAACGGTGTGCTCCAATATTCAACCCGAGATGCTTGTAGCTTGGTTTCTGAGGCTGCATTGGATGGGTCAGAAAGAGTGGACTTTTCCTTCCTCCCTCCCTCCCTCTCTCTGCTTTTACAGTGAGTACAAAAGGAGTTTTGCCCCTCTCATCCACAAGGACAGAAGAAACTAAGATTGGGGGCAAAGGAGTTTGTTTCAAATCTTTGTCTTGCTCTGTGAACTTGTCCTTCTACTATTGGATGGCTTCTGCCTATGTTCCTGATATGTGGCCCAACTGTAACTAACATAGCCTATCATTTAGTAAGTCCTGTCCAGCTTTGGCTCTGTCTGTGTAAGACTACAACAGGCTTGATGGCAGCTGAGAGGTAAGAGAAGTGTAATCTGACATTATGGAACAATATTCCATATGCATTGAGTGTCCAAGGAACTATATAGTATAATTTTACCAAAACAAAAACAAAACCCTTACCAAGAATGCTCTGCATTATACTACAGATTCTTTTTCTTTGTCCAGGAGCTTACTGAAGGTTAAATAGACTTTCATGCCTTAGGCTAAATAATCAATAATCTGTAGCAAATAAATTAAGGATACGTATAAATTTTCTGATAAGTAGATGTTTAGCATCTCATTCATACTACAGAATATAAATCAGCATTGTACTTTTTTTGTACATGTTGAATTATTCATAGGACTGATTTAACACGGGCAAATCCACTTATAATTCACGGTATATTATGTTCCAACTGACAAAATGATTCTTTTTGATGGAGTGTATTGTGGATTCTGAATACAAACGTCATTTCAGAATTGAAGTATCAATAACTGCTGTGAATGGGTTCAATATCAACCAATAAATGCACTTTATTCTTGTCAATAGATGTATGAATTAAGAGTTTTAACCTGTCTGCCCTTTCTAAATGATCCCTCTTGTTTGTGAAGACTGTAGATCTTGTTTCTGGCAAAGTTCACACAAGCTCTGCCACAGCACTTTCCCAGAATATGTCAGGATTCCTTCTTATCCCACCGAAAGTGACATTTGGAGTTCTTAAGGAGGGCTGCACTTACGCAACCACAGTGACTTTGAAGAACGTTGGAGTGGACCTCTGCAGGTTTGTATATATTGCTAGCAAGTTTTGTATCTGCCAAAGGTTACCATGCCCAAATGTTTTGCTTTTTGGTTGTTGGGAGATATGCCACGATGTTTGCAGATAACCAAGATTCCCTTCTGTTTGAATGATGTCAATAAGTCATAGGTCTGAAGGAGTGGTAAATTGTTCGGGGAGGGAGGATGATGATAGTTTTCTTTTGACAATGTAGTATATGAGAATAGCATCAACCCATGGCCCTGACTGGGGGCCTGAATAATAATTTTCAAAATAGAAGCATTTGTGGTAGCCATGTTCTTCTTCTGTGAGTCATGCATGTAGTTTGTGTAACTCAGATGGCATGTTCTAGGGCAAAGCATTGCAGTGATAAACCTGTTGCCTTCTTAAAGTATTTGTCCAAAAGGTGAAATGCCTGCCTTATCTCCTTTCTTTCCCCATTGCTACAGTGTTAGCATTTAGTGACTTTGAATTGAACAGGAGTGGTTTTTTTCTATTGTATTTGTTTATACAATATTTTCTCCTCCTTTCTCTTCATATCATCATTTTGTCTTTCCATATACATTTTAATTATTCTGGGGTTGCCCTGAAAGCTGTTTTTGTAAATGTACCACCTCTCAGTTTAAGCTTCCTGATGATAATTGATTTTGTCTTACTTGGCTAGGATGGGGGCAACTTACAGAATCTACTTTCACTTTAGGAATCAATCATTTCACTTTAAGGAAATGTTGGGAGGAGGAGTTCTGTTATAGATCCTCAAAGTCACCTTCAGGACAGCTCTTAGTAGATACCATTCTAGCTCCCTTGATGTCCATCTTGGACAGTAGTATATAACTTCTTGCAATCTGAGGGCTGAATCATCTTTTGTCACTCTCCAAAAGTGGATGGCCTCAGGAACCTCTTTTTGTGGGACTTGGAATATTTAAGTGGTGCAAAGCTCAAAGGCTGCTCTTTGACTCCCCTAGCCCCCAAATAGAGGAAACTGACATGTTTCCACCAATTTGGGGTAGGTTCTGAGGCCCCCAGAAAGGAAGTTGATTGGTTACATGAGCTCCATGGGCCTTATTTTTGGCACCCCTATTCTTTGGCAAGGATGCACCAATGTCTAATGTCCAAGGTTCTGAGTGAAAATAACATGGAGTGAAGCTAAAAGTCTACACTCTACCATGGCATGAGACCAAATTCCATTTCTGGTGGCTCCTTTTGCAGCAGAACAGTCTTTTGAATTCAGAATGAAGGTAATACTGTAGTGCCCAGTATCATCTTCCCAGGTGTTTATAAAGAGGAAGATAGTTATGAAGGGCAAAGACCATTTGGGTCCAACTACATGGCACACCTATGGGCACACATGTATATACCTCCAGTGCCATTACCTTTGCTTAATTTACCTGTTCAATCCTGAAAAAAAATGTAGTGGATTGCAAGCATAATTTTTTGGATTATATTCATAAAGTTGGATCTGTGCTGAGAGATCAGAGAGAAATCCCCCTTTTTGGGATGGAATTGTCACGCTAGCATGGGTGATATTCTGCAAGTTTTCATAAGTGGGAGTTTTTCTTCTTCTATCATTGTTCATCAGAATCTTATTATTCACAAGTCTAGTCTGAACTATGGATGAAGCCACCAGCAGGAGCATGAAGGGGGCAATTGCCTGAGATACTTTTAATCTTCTTTGTGCTCCTGGGATAGCTGTCACTCAGGAATTGCCTAGATGTTATGATAATGAAGCAGACATTTTATTTCTCACTGGCCCTTTCTTCCAGAAATTCTAATTACAGTGGTACCTCGGGATACGAACTTAATCCGTTCCGTGACTCTGGGCGTATCCCGAGTTGGTCGTAACCCGAAGGAAATTTCCCCATAGGGTTCAATGTAAATCCGGTTAATCCGTTCCGCCCTCCGCCCGAATTTGGTCGCAACCCGAGGCAATTTCCCATAAGGTTCAATGTAATTACCGTTAATCCGTTCTGGCGTCCACGGACCACACGGAAAGCGGCCGGGCGCGGCGTGGTGCGGCGCGAAAACGGCCTGGTGCGGCGCGAAAACGGCGCGGCGCGGCACGAAAATGGCCCGGCGCGGCGCGAAAACAGCCCGGCGCGGCGCGAAAACGGCTGCGGACCACGCGGCAGGGCCGGAAAAACAGCCGCGGACCACGTGGCACAGGCGGAAAAATGGCTGCGGACCACGTGGCACGGGCAGAAAATGGCCGTGGACCACGTGGCACGGGCGGAAAATGGCTCGTACCCCGAGGCGGAGTTCGCAAACCGAGGTAAAATTTTGGGGCTGGAGCTGGTCGTAACCCGAAAAATTCGCAAGCAGAGGCGTTCGTATCCCGAGGTATCACTGTACATGACAATTTCATCTCTAAGTTTGATATAGAGAGTATGTTTAGTAGGCAAAACCACTGTCTCACATGGCTCTTAATCAGGTAGAATTACATATAACCATCAAGACTGAAGATATGATTCCAAAAAGCTCTCATTCTGGGAATCCAAGTCACCATTGGACTAGTTCTTCATAGCCCATCTGATAAGCTTTCTCAGATGTTCTGTCCAGAGTCTGGATCCAGGTTTTCTGCACAACTACATAAAAATTCTCCCATTAATCTAACTGGCATAAGTAGTCTTCAATTGGTCCATCGCCAAGCAACTCATTTGCCTTTTTTCCTGAGTGATAGAGACTACAGAGAACAGCTGGAGGTTACAGTGATCATTTGAAAATTTACATAGCCTCTCTCCCATTCCCACTCTGGAGCTTTAGCTACCTATCCTGTTTGAGACCACTCTACCTGTCATCAGACTGAGGAGATTAGAAGGGAGACTGCATCTATTTTAGTATGCATGATGCATACATGTTGCAGTGGGAGCAGACTTCTAACCAAATACTTAGCTTCAGATGGTTTCAAATGAGGCCCAGTGCAAATGATCTTTCAAATATTAATTACAAGCAAGCAATCTGCTGTTCTCTCACTCGAACTATCCAAGCCACACTATGTAATTTCTTTCTTCAGATCCCAAAACATATTTCAGATAGATAATAGCTGGGAAATGGGAAGAAAGCTGAACACAGCTTTATTAGCCCATTCTGACTGGTTGTTTTGGGGTGCCTGTGACTAAACTTATTCTCACATGGTAATTGGTGATGAGAGCCAGTGTCTATGTGGACCCTTCAAGTAGTAATAAAATATTACAGCTCCAATAACCTGTGGTAGAGATGGTCTGCTTCTTATTTCTGTGGTCCAGTACAAAACAAGAAACTAACTTTTCTATTACTTGGCAGGTTTCGGGTGAAACAACCACCACCTTCTACAGGATTGCGCGTGAGCTACACTCCAGGGCCTGTAAGTCCTAGGGTGTTTAACTGGGTTGGATTGTACCAACAGAGGCGAACATTCTTCTTCAGCAGACAGGTCACTGTTCTTAAATGTTGTCCATGGGCCTTTCCTCGCAACTGAGTGCTATCCACCCATCTTGAACTGGCAGAATACTAAATCAGTGTGAAATTTGCTAGCCTCATAGCTGATACCTGTCCAGTCTCTATTGCCTCTGACTTTTCACTGAACGGTGCTGTCCTGATTAGTGATTAGCAGCAAGCAGTACACTAAGCAGTTGGATGGGTCCCCTAGCATTGCTGCCTTTTCTCTTCTGCACATCACCAACCACAGTAAAAAATGAAAGTGCAACCTTCGGAGAAGGCCAGGAGGTTTCACTTTTAAACTTCTAGTTTAATAAGGTTGCTCCCTATAATGAGCAACAGTTAGAAGGCTTTTAGATTAAGAGGGATATAACATAGTTTAATGTTCAGTACTAAAGATGTTCTTGGGCTAATTACCAATTACAAGGGTTTTCTGTAGTGGTTAGGGATTTTAAAGAGACTAAGCACATCTGTATAACCGACTAGCAACAAATTAATAAAGAGGCATAAAATGGATTATCTCACTTCCACGTGGGATTGATTTGACACTCCACATTTATTGAGATGGCCCTTATTTTCGAGTAGTAATAAAATATTACAGCTCCAATAACCTGTGGTAGAGATGAAGCCTAACACCAGAAATGCTGCCTTTTATACTGCAGCAGTGGAGAGCAGTGATCACATTTTTGAGTCAGAGGTTTTGTTTTGTCTTTTAAGCTCTTCCAACCCATTCTGAATGGTCCTATACAAATGCGTACAACATTCAGGAGAACCTTCTCCTTATCCCATTAGGACTGTGGAAGCAGTTGGAGCAAGTTGAGAATGTCTGTTCCTCCTGACTGTCTTTGAGGCATCTCTTAAGAATAAGTTGCTCCAAGAACAGCTGCTACTCCACTGAAGATGTACCCCAAGCAGCCTACACATGGGGGCTGGGACAAATGGGCTGATTGCTATATCTTAACAGAATGTTCTAGTATCTCCTTTTTTGATCTCTTAATGCCAGTCTCCTTTATGTAGTCTGTTTTATCACATAGGTTTTAAGAAAATGTCTTCTTTAGACCTTTTTTTCCTAATGAACACCTTTTTAGCAGCTTTTTTTTAAACACGGACTTACTCCTTTTCCAAAATATGGGAATTCTTTTTCCTAAATATGGAAATTCCTTTAAACTACCCTCAACATGCTATTTATCCACAATGCTTTAGTTTTGTGTTCAATTGCTGTATTATCAGCCTCGGGGATGATACAGCACAGTAACTCGAAACAAATTCTGTGTTGAGCATTTGAAGGGCATATTGTCATAAAAGTGGTTTGGTACTATTCAAACCTAGGAAAATATATATGGGATTTAGCTTTCTTTCACTCCGGGCTCCAGACAGGTCATCTCTTATCATAGTATCAAATGGAGAAGAGTTTATAGTACAAATGTTATGATGAAAATTCAAGTCACTAATGAAATCAAGTTTTACCAGCAAGTTTATTTAGGGGTGGTGATTAGGAATATTTTAAAGAAGAGGACAAGATAGTGGGGGTGGGAGGCAGGAATCTAATTTTCTTCATGGTGAACTATATGATCTTCTGTCTTTTCTAGGTAGCTGCTGGACTGCAAACTAAACTGGAAATAGAGATTTTTGCCATGGCTGTTGGAGTGGAAGGAGATGAGGGCTTGGGCAAACTTTTCCATCAGATTGAAATTCACACAGAAACTGAAATACTGTTTTTTCCTGTGGAAGCAAATATCTTTCAGTCTTTTTTTTTTTTTTCCTTTTGTTCTACATTGAATTTATACAGGACTTATTTATTTATTTATTAAATTTTTCAGCCGCCCATCTCCCCCCAATGGGAGAATTCTGGGTGATTCACAACAAACATTAAAAACATAAAATATATAAATACATAAAACCTTAATTAAAAACATTACTAAAAAGGAGGAGGAGGACTCCTGTATAAATCCACTGTATAAATCCACTCCACTGACAAGTGATAATCTTGCCTTTCTTTAAATCATATATTTTTATTTATTTCTAGTACTATCTTTCAGAGTAAAACCATCCCAAAGCAATATATATCATAAACATCATGCATGTTTATTTGAAAGTTACTGTAGGATGGTCATGCCTACCTTCTATTGCTCACTTTAGCCTCTGGCATATTATCAAAAAGAGATGTTTACACAGGGGTAAGTATTACATTGATCCTATTTCTAAGACCCAAAATAACACTCCAAACTATTTTATAACAAAGGCTAAAATGCTTGGAGTCTTTCACAATATTTTACTCTGGTCCTACTAATTTCTCCGTAATATGGAGTTATGTTTCCTATGTTCTCCCAGGAATTATCTGAAAGCACAAACACACATTACTAGTTTGAACAACAGAATATTGTAGCATTTCATTATCAGCCACAGCAACACCACTGTCAGACCACACCAATTGTTATATTAACATAATAGGAACTATAAACAGTTACATGGTGTGCTCCTGTGACCCTGTGCCGCTCTACCACATAGACAAAAATGGAAAATAGCTGCCACAGGGACATCACAGTAACTTTTTCTTCTAAGCCATATCTAAGGAGGAAAGCACTCTGTGTTCTTATGTCTCACTGCATTTTAATGTTGCCAAAATGAAAGTAGAATTTAGTCGCCCAGACAGCCCTTTTTTAAAGATTGTCTTTATGCTTTATTACTAAAAGAACACATTCAAGGCTTGGGAAGGGGTTTAGCAAAACAATGTTATCTCCTTAACTTGCTTTTTCACCAGTCTTAACAGAGAGCATCTATGACAAGAGACCACCAAACTATCCCAAGGGGGGGGAAGCCTCCAGCATCCAGTTGATTTCAGCAAGTCCAGTCTCTCAGTTTAGAGTAATACTTCCTCACAAGCTTCCTTGTTAATGTAAGCATTTGTGTTTCAGCATGGAAAGTCTGGGTTCACCATATCACAGGAGAGCTTGCAAGAAAGTGTAGCAATTAAGCTACTATTGGTATGAAGAAGTAGGGAGCCTGGGAGGTACTGGTGGGGAAGGGCTAGGAAAGCCTCTGACGGGGGGAGGGCAACTAAAAGAGTATGTGGGTGTTAGAGGCATGAATGGCATCATATTGATGGGGACTGATCCTAAATGAGAGAATTACAAGACCAGACTGGCCTAATACATACCAGTTTTTAAGTCTTATATCTCACAATTTAAAAACGTGCACAAAACCTATTGGGACCCAGCACGTGTGCTTTTCTAAGGGGAAATGGCTTGCAGCATGCTAATAGTATGCATTTGAATGTAGTCAGGTCCAGAAATATTGGGACATCGACACAATTCTAACATCTTTGGCTCTATACACCACCACAATGGATTTGGAATGAAACAAACACAATGTGCCTTAACTGCAGGCTGTCAGCTTTAATTTGAGGGTATGTACATCCAACTCAGGTGAACGGTGTAGGAATTACAACAGTTTGCATATGTGCCTCCCACTTGTTAAGGGACCAAAAGTAATGGGACAATTGGCTTCTCAGCTGTTCCATGGCCAGGTGTGTGATATTCCCTCAGTACCCCAATTACAATGTGCAGATAAAAGGCCCAGAGTTCATTTCAAGTGTGCTATTTGCATTTGGAATCTGTTGCTGTCAACTCTCAAGATGAGATCCAAAGAGCTGTCACTATCAGTGAAGCAAGCCATCATTAGGCTGAAGAAACAAAACAAACCCATCAGAGAGATAGCAAGAACATTAGGCGTGGCCAAAACAACTGTTTGGAACATTCTCAAAAAGAAGGAACGCACCGGTGAGCTCAGCAACACCAAAAGACCCGGGAGACAACGGAAAACAACTGTGGTGGATGACCGAAGAATCCTTTCCCTGGTGAAGAAAACACCCTTCACAACAGTTGGCCAGATCAAGAACACTCTCCAGGAGGTAGGTGTATGTGTGTCAAAGTCAACAATCAAAAGACGACGTCACCAGAGTGAATACAGAGGGTTCACCACAAGATGTAAACCATTGGTGAGCCTCAAAAACAGGAAGGCCAGATTAGAGTTTGCCGAACGACATCTAAAAAAGCCTTCACAGTTCTGGAACAACATCCTATGGACAGATGAGACCAAGATCAACTTGTACCAGAGTGATGAGAAGAGTATGGACAAGG
This sequence comes from Python bivittatus, assembly GCF_059951505.1. Classification (NCBI taxonomy): domain Eukaryota; kingdom Metazoa; phylum Chordata; class Lepidosauria; order Squamata; family Pythonidae; genus Python; species Python bivittatus. Next base: position 3,112,252 of record NW_028277050.1, read on the forward strand.
AAAGGAACTGCTCATGATCCTAAGCATACCACCTCATCAGTGAAGCATGGTGGTGGTAGTGTCATGGCGTGGGCATGTATGGCTGCCAATGGAACTGGTTCTCTTGTATTTATTGATGATGTGACTGCTGACAAAAGCAGCAGAATGAATTCTGCAGTGTTTTGGGCAATATCTGCTCACATTCAGCCAAATGCTGCAGAACTCATTGGACGGCGCTTCACAATACAGATGGACAATGACCCAAGGCATACTGCAAAAGCAACCAAAGAGTTTTTGAAGGGACAGAAGTGGAATGTTATGCAATGGCCAAGTCAATCACCTGACCTGAATCCCATTGAGCATGCATTTCACTTGCTGAAGACAAAACTGAAGGGAAAATGCCCCAAGAACAAGCAGGAACTGAAGACAGTTGCAGTAGAGGCCTGGCAGAGCATCACCAGGGATGAAACCCAGCGTCTGGTGATGTCTATGCATTCCAGGCATCAGGCTGTGATTGACTGCAACGGATTTGCAACCAAGTATTAAAAAGGGAAAGTTTGATTTATGATTGTTATTCTGTCCCATTACCTTTGGTCCCTTAACAAGTGGGAGGCACATATGCAAACTCTTGTACTTCCTACACCGTTCACCTGAGTTGGATGTACATACCCTCAAATTAAAGCTGACAGCCTGCAGTTAAAGCACATTGTGTTTGTTTCATTCCAAATCCATTGTGGTGGTGTATAGAGCCAAAGATGTTAGAATTGTGTCGATGTCCCAATATTTCTGGACCTGACTGTACTTTTGGGGTAGGGGATACAGAAATGCAGGCAAACTAAGCTTTTTGCACTCAAGAAAAAAAAAGGGAAATAACAGTGAGAAAAGGACTTTGCAAAATGAGATTCCTTTCCCTTCACTCTTGTCTGGCCAATTGCTTTCTGCCAAACAGTCCTCTCTGCATCCTGACTTAAGAAAGTGTTTGGTCTAGTGACCAAAAAATGCAAGTTAAAAACTACAGAAATTTGTGGGTCCAAAATCACATGCATTTTTTTTTTTTTTGCAGAGATGATTGCTTGAAACAATTTTAGAATGATTTGATAAGCAGTTGCATTTGGCATTTTTTGAGAAAAATGAGACCTACAGGAGGTAGGCCAGGACTTCTTTTAGACAGATTTTTTTGTTAGGCTTTCCTTAGTAAAAAATGTTAAGCCCTTTCAAGAGCTTACATTATAAATTTCCATGCATTCTAAACCTGAAACAGTAACAGTGTCACTAGTTTTCAGTTGTGGTGAGGGGGCTACAGAATTGCAAAAAAAGGAGGGACAGAGGCCACAGGCAGTCTTAAGGCCTCAGGTTATCTCCCTCTGCTTCAGATGTTCCCAGAAACAAACTGAAGATCTTATTCCGTATTTAAGGAAACATCAGAGGCAAAACCCACTTCCATAATTACTTTAACTTTAAATGCACAAGGCAAACAAGGTATCTAACTGCTGGATTCAGCAGGCATACGTACTCAGACACTCAAGTTAGTCGCAGTAGAAAGGTACATCAGAAAACTTGATCATTGCAAAATGTTTAGAAATTTCCACCCATGAAACAGTTGCATTTAAAAGAAAGTTGTCCAAGTGGCAAGGAATTGTGGAATCTGTAGCACAAACAGCTGGAGGGCATTAGGTTGAGGCAGGTTAATGTAGAATTGTTATTTTCCTGCTTGCAGGCTCCAAGACTCAGCTTTGCTAGCAGAATTTCGGTATCATTCTTAGCATGGCTCCTTGGGAGCTGCAGTACTGTTATAACTATAATGAAATTGTCCATACGCTTATATCATTTTTATGTTTGTTTTGCAGAGCAGACCTGGAGTAATTTTTTCCAATGTTACGACAGCCCTGCAGTGCTACTGTTCTTAATCTGCCAAGAATGTTAAATTGATGTTTTTAAAGTTTAACGGTTTTGTTTTACTAATATTCACCCATTGTATACACATAATTGATATTGTAAACAGTTGTCAGCATATCATCTTAATAATATGAACATGCAGCCATAAATAATAAAAAATATATATATTCTGCACTACTGCAAAGCTCTTGGTTGGATTTATGAAGATTTAACAACAAAGGGATGTAAACAAATTGCTACTCACTTTGCTGAAGGAAAAAAGCACAAAGAACTTGTGCAACATCTCTAATATTTTGAGAACATCACCAGCATCATCAAAATCAGCTAATATTGATACTAGCATAGAACTGATAACCCATTAATACTTATTTTATAATACTGCCAATGTGCTTACTGCATTTTCTGGTGCTAGTGTTCAGAGACCTTCTAGGTTAAATGAAAAAACCAAATGCCTTACTAGGCTACAAAAAATGAGTTTCATTCTCCTACTACACATCTGGAGAGCTAATTTTTAACTTCTAAATGCCAGGTAGTAAATTCTAAATGTCAGCTAGAAGAATTTTGCTGGGATTCAAGATGTACAACTGAGCTTGTACCATAGAGGAGCAAATGATTTATGGAACTACAAATGGCAACTAATACGCAATTGAGGTCAATACTCATATCATCCTAAAAATCTGAATCTTGTAGCCATTGGAGAAAGAATATACTGTTCCATTTCAATGAGTAAAACACGAAGTCCTATTTCTGCCCCAAAACTAACGTCAGAAAATAATGAGTCAAATGCAAACTGCTATTACTGAAATGATAAATTCATTAAATAGCAAAAATGAGAATGAAAACTGAGTACAAACGAAACCACCTCAAATTGTAAAGACAGATCAATTCTCAGATCAGGCCAAAGAGCTATATTGTGTGAAACACGTTATTCATATCCACATCAAATCTGAACAATTGCTGCTTTTTCTTTTTTTTTTCAGAGGGTGGGGAGAACAGGACTAAAATATTCATCCATCCAGCAAGAGGGCAGGAAGCTCTATCCTCATGATTTGCCATTAGGATGAGTGGGGTGAGAGTCAACGTGGGGTCCTGTGATAGGAGGTGAGCAAAAGCAACAGATCAGGAGAAGTTGTAGCTGCTAAGAGCAGGGAACACATAAGAAGGGATAGTCCTGATCTCCTACAACCCATCTCAAAACCTGTGGATAAAAACTCAACATGATTTTTCCCCAGATCTCTCACCCTCCCAAGCCCATGAAAATCACACCCCCTCAGTATGTGGAAGTAGGCATCACAGTGTTCTCGCACGGCAACAAATCCTTTGGCAAACTGCCTCATAGTACTGCAAGAATCATCTTCTGTTTCTTCTTTCTCTTCCTCTTTTTCTCCTCAAATCGGTCAGTAGCATCAGCAAAAAAAGTCACTTCATCCCTGGCTTCAACTTCTCTCTTTAGGAACTGGAGACCAGCTATATTAAATCCCAGAACATCCTAGAGGTGGAGCACAAATACAGTGAAGTTTAAGAAAAGACTGGGAAGACTATTAAAGATTTTTTCCCTTTTGGCATCATCTACTTAGTTCCACTTGCTACTATTTCAATGCTCAATTATCTCAGCAATCCTGACATCCACTGTAAAACTGTAAGATAATACCAATGTTATCCTCCTTTTATTTCAGATGAGATTCAAAACTGGGGAAAAAGAAATCCTAGCAGCTTGCATCTAACTACTAGCTTACCCAGCAAGCCTTCCTCTATATTTCAAATACATTCAAATGAGAGCCAGTTTGATGTAGTGGTTAAGGCACCAGGCTAGAAACCAGGAGACTCTGAGTTCTAGTGAATTCTAGGCATGAAGCTGGCTGGGTGACTGGGCCAGTCTCAGTCCAACTCACCTCACAGGCCGGTTGTGGGGAAAATAGGAGGAGGAAGGAGTATTAGGTATGTTCGCCACCTTGAAGATGGGATTTAAAAAATCTTTAAAAAAATACCAACAAGCTTTAATTCTAGCCACTCATTACCTAACAAATCATGGGAGTTTTTGCATCCCACTCCATATTCCTAGCACTGGAGAAAGGAGCTGGGCTGAGGCATGCTGATAATTCTTAACTGAAAGGCAGATGATACTCAGCGAGATCAGTTCAGTCGCTGCCCCTTCCATGACACTGGACAAGGAAGTGCAGAGCTTGGGAGATCAGACTAAAATTCTTAACCAGCACCTTTTAAACATGCAGAAATATTGTGCCACTGCACACTTACTCTCACTTGACTGACTCTTGAAATGGTGGTTTTTTTCAGGTTCTCCATCACCTGAACAAGAAGCTGATTGCTTGTGATCTGCCCAAAATGTATCCTAGGAGGAAAAAACAGAAAAACTAATTTTTTTCAGATTAGCAAGATATTGGGTCTGGGTTCCTGACTAATTCAGGAGGAATTTTGTCTAAACTATGGAAGCAAAACTGCTGCCCATGATTTCAAGATGAAGTCTCAGGGCCAGAAAGGAGAGTGGGAAAACTTCAGCTGTTGACCTATTTTCATGCAGCATGGAAAGAAAAAAATAACAAACCCTGAAATTGTGGAAGGGTGAGGAAGGGGAGGAATCTCTTTGCAAGAGATTAGTTCAAGCCACTGGCAAAAACTGGGCACGAAACTGAAATGACAGGAGTAAAAGGGGGGAAGCACTCAATGATAGATACAGAGAATAGAGACAGAAAGACAGATAATTATAATAATCGTAATAGCAGGTCTTTGGCATTAGTTATAGCTCCTCAGACAGCTTACTGAGTGAGGAGGAAGAGGCAGGGAAAAGAAAGTAGCCCCAGTCGTTTTCTTCTCACTCCTCACTTGCTTCAAGCCCCTGACATCATAGTGGGAAAAATGTGGCCTTCGACAAGAACAAAAATTTCCTGCTGTGATTTGTCATTTTCACAAATCTTTAGTCCAAGCCTAAAAACCAAGGCACACCTGCTGGTAACCTCGAAGCTTGAATTTTGTAATGAGCTCTACATAGGGCTACCCCACGTGTCACTTGCAACTTCCACTGGTACAAAATGAAACAGCCAGGCTGGTCTCCCATTTATCCTGCAGAGGCCGTATTATCCCTATTTTGAAAACGCCACCCTAGCTGTTGACTCTTTTCCAGGCACAATACAAGATGCTGTTTGTTGTTTTAAAACCCTGGAACATCTGTGAGAACGCCGCCTCCAGCAAGATTTACACCAACTACTGAGGCGTATCTAAGGAGGCCTGTTTTAGTGGCAGCTGGTTCACCTGCTTGCTACCTGGGGCCAAGCCCTCTCCCTGATGGGGCCTCTTACGTGGACCTGACAGTGTGATACGGAGTTGCCAATCCACACTGACCTTTAAGAAGGGTTTAGAAGCACATCTTTTTCATCCAGCCCTAATAATCTGCAGCTACATATTTTCAGAAAAAAATTAAGCTTATTTTTTTATGTCTTATATAGCCATTCATAATTTAAACGTATTGTGGGGTGCAGTTTATCGTGCTTGATTTTTGCACACCACCCACAGTGGGTGGTGCAGAAATCAAGCAAACAAGTGAGCAAGCAAACACGTCGGGTTTCAGTCTCAATTATAGCATTTGCCAACAACATTAAAGCAATTCACGAGATAAACAGCATTTCCCATTTTAACTGAATGTGCATGCTGATCAGGGTTGCCTGCAGAACAATTGCTTGATATTGCCAGGCTCTTGTTTTGCCAGCCTTTGACAATTACAAGATATCAGAGAAAGTGAAGGACTATACTTTGTACAAGACAAAGGGATTGGGAAAACTGGTGCCTAATTTGGATGAAATGTTCATTGATTAGAGACTGATTCTATTGGGGTTATGTTTTTAAATCAACAAAAATGGTGATACTGTTATCCAGCAACTTTCAGAGTGTGTTTATGCTCTAGTGACTAAACTTGAACTGCTAAGCTATGAACAAAATCCGAGCTATTGATTTAATTTTATTAATTTCAAATCTGCCTTCTTAGCATGCCGAATTCTGATTACCTTCTCCATGCTAAACTGTAAGTCAGCCAGTTTCAGTCTTAAAGAAAATAGTAATATACCTGATAGGAAAAAAAATAATAATGAAAAATCCCTTCAATTTACCTGAGCAAAAACAGGAGAGCCCGGCAGAGCAACTCTACCTCTAGACCCAACTGGAGATATTGATTGAAGAGCATTAGAAGGTCAGGCACATAGGAGAAGGGCAAAACCAAAAGAGATTCTTCCAATTCACTATGAGGGAGAGAGGGAACTAAGATCATCATTTCCACATCAAGCACCAAGAAAATTAAAAAAACAAACAAACCTGTCAGTAAGACTTCTCTCTAACAAGGGTGGAAAAGCAGATGCTCAAGGCAAAGGGAAGGAATAGTGTCCTGGCACTATTACTGCCTTCCTTCCAGGAATGGGAATTTGCCTGATCAATAAAACAGGGATCACTCTGAATCAATGGTTCCAACCTGTGGATCTGGTTCTACTTCTGGTTCTCAGCCTTGCTCCAACTTGGTCTCTTGGCTCTCCTTACTTGCAGCCAGCTGGATGATAAGAGTTACAGGCAAATGCCTGAAGTTTTTTCCTGAATGGCCAGCCTCTCAAGTGGGCTCTGGACACAGAAAGTTTGAGAATCTCTGTCCTGGGTGAAATGTGGTTTAATTTAATTCTACAGCAGAGGTAGGCAGCATACGGGTGAGCTCCAGCTCCTATCAGCCTTACCCATCATGAAGAAGTATGATAGGAATTGCAATCCAACAACATATTGCCCATCCAGGTTCTAGAGCAATTTCTAGTTTTAGAACCATCAATACACATAGCCAGACCTTCCTTAAAAGAAAAGATGGCAATTTGTTACATAAGCACTTGAGTGAACTGGCTCTCTAGAAGAATATTAGTTATGCTTTATGATTCATTTAACACTCAGAAATTCTATTTCGCTTCCTCTTAGCACATCTGAGAGAGGTTAGGGAAGGAGAATTGGAAAGAAACTTTTTTTTATTGTTTCTGTCTAAATGCTTCCAGTGATAGGCCTGCAACTTACTCTGCTCATTAGGGCTAAGGAGAATTTCGGAGAGGCAGTAAAACTGTATGCTCATCTAATTAAGACCCACAACATGCATTTGTCATGGGATTCCAAGGATATTACCATGTTTAGACAGGCTATATATTCAACAGTGCTCAATGCTTCATTAGAGCAAATTCTCTTAATGTAGTACGCTTGGAAGCTTGACAAAACTACAGATTATGAAAACAGAACATGGAACTAGTTGTACAAAGTAGATTCAGCTTGCTGAAGCCATTCCAGCTTGTGCCTCAGCAGCTCCCATTAGACAAGCTATTAACAAATTCACAAGACTCTTGGTAAGAAGTTTCTGGAACGCACCTTGATTTCACCTTTTTGAGAATGTCCAATACATATGCAGAAGGCTGCAAGGAAAAATAAAAATAATTCCATCAAAAGCTACGGTGGATCAATTCAAATTCTTAACTTTCAGCGCTATTTTAGGATGAATACTATTTTTCTCTGTACCTCACTACACAAACAACCCTCACAGAGAAATGACCAGCTCACATCATATTCGCATCTGCTAAAAACAGAGCTCAGGTAAGAGTACTACCGTGTGAGCCTGTTTTCCAAGGAAAAGCTTAAAAAGCTAACATTAAAAATGTAAGTATCAGAAATAAATGCATACATCAAAAGCAAGAAGCTCTTTTAGAAGTTTTAAATATATCGGATAAGGACCTTGTGTTCAAACTTGATGAGACGACTTAAAATTCTTTATTCTCTTTGATTTATTTCAGCAAGTCATCAAGAACTGACTATAAAGTAATTTATAATAGCACTACATCTTCTTGAAATTGCATTACATTTACCAATTGTGTTGGAGGTTTATTAATCAAATTGGTACGTGTTGGTAGCAATGTCTGTTTAATTACTTCTTTGGTAAGCCCAAAGAAGTAATTAAAGAAGTAATTAATTGCCCAAAGAAGCAATTAAACAGACACTGCTACCAATATGTACCAATTTGATTGATATGTAAAGAAATTGGAAACGAGATTGTAAAGAAACTGGAAAACAGAAAATTATACAGCAACTGTTGGAAATTAATTTTAATGTAGCTTTGCTGTCTATTTTCCCAAGAACTACATACGGTAAGTGTAAGGAATCAATGCCATTTTATTATTAGCTGCCAGATTTACTTTTGTAGCAAAACAAAATGTAAATGTGAGAAAAGGCCAAGTGTCTTGAGGAATCCTTTAGTTAAGGAAGGTTCACTCCATTTCATTTTCATTCTTATTTACACTATGTTACTAAGTTATACTAACAAAACAGTTTCCAAGAGATTGTTCTATGAAACAGTTTTTCAGGCAGAAATATGAACACAAAATTTCATCTTTCCTCAGGATTGCAAATATGTAGCTCCAATTTTTAAAATCTTTGCATGTGGAGGGTTGTGTGACCTGCCTCACATATACATAAAAAAAACCCTAAAAAAACAAATGAGAAATAAAATGAAGATAAACAGAAAGTTATTAAAAAAAAACAGCTGGATTCAGCAGAAAGGTTGGTAATTCAAACAATTCTGCCACTGGACAAAGAGAATGAACGTAAGTTGCATTAAGGTTATAGTGTTCATGGAAATTTTAGTTTACAAAAACATAAAATTATAGAAACACTAAGTAAGTTTGAAAAGGATAAAAAAAGAAACACACAAACATAATTTCCCATCCACTATGAACTCTGCCCCAGGCCCTTACATGACATATGTACTTCTACTTAGGATCTGTTTTTATGCAAAGAAAATTCCTTCAAATGACTAAAATCAGACTTACTGAAATATTGCCATATGCCTGGAGAATTGGGTTTACAGGAACGGGAACCTGCAGAAATAAATTGAGTTACAATAATAATTAACTTATCTGGAAGCTCAAAAGTAATTTGCTAATATATCTTGCTTTGAGAAATTAAATCCATCATTTCACCACCAATTGACAAAAGAAACTGCTTTTTCTGATTGACTGTCACAATTGTAAAACATGTAGACTCAAATCCACTCATTCATAAAATATACTTTTAATCTACCCTGCCCAAATATACACATAACTAAACAGCAAAGAACCTTTCTTGAAAAGAACATGGTTCTCCAAGTAACACATTTTATACATACAAGCTCAAATCTGAGCTGTTACAACTGAAGAAAATAATACAAATACATAGGCAGGGAGATAACATGAGATGAATCAAATGTGAAGAGAACACGGAACATTGGCGTCAGTACTTTGTTACAGGTATTAAACAGCACTAAACAACAGCAATACCTTGAGAGAGAAACAAAAATGGATGTCGTTTCCACAAACAAAGACTTGTACTACATTTATCGGCAATCTGATTGTTATATTCAGTCCCTAATTCCAAAGCAAAGCCATTGCGCTGAGAGCCTTGCAAAGCTCGCTCACAATGAATATTTCTTCCTGTCTGGAGCAAAGGTGGCATTCAAGACCACGTCGTGTCTCATGTGAGCTTTTGGTTTTTAGCCAACTTCCTCTAGGGATAGAACAGTCTTCTGTGTCCTGTCATACGGACCGGAAGGGACCATTTAGGTGATTGAGTCCGACACTCAATACACTTCCCTGACAGATGACTGTCTAGCTTCCTCCTGAACAACCACCAGTGAAAGGCGGTCAACCAACTAATTGGTTGGTAATTGTTTCCAGGATGACCCTGCTCTTGCTCTTTGGAAATTTTTCCTAATACCTATGTGGAATCTGCCTTCCTGTAACTTAAGTCCATTATTCTCTCTGGAAAGAGAAAATAGGCACTGACCTTCTTTTATATGAGATCCTTTCAAGTATTCATGGCTTTTTAACCAGCCTTGGAGGGAGGGAGGGAGGGAGGGAGGGAGGGAGGGATGCCAGAGAGAGCCTGCAAGGTGGCTGTACTGTATGAGATTAAGTGATGTTTGTTCTCCCGCTTTCTTGGGTTTTATCTGTTTTACTTTATCTGTTTACTTTATTTTTGACTGTTTTTAGATTGTTATGGAGTTTTTAACTGTTGTTGTGTTGTACGCCGCCCAGAATCACCTGTTTGTGAGATGGGAGGCTATATTAATATGCTAAATAAATAAAATAGGGACTTTTCTAAAGTTCATTTCAATTTGGCCAAGAATGAGAACTGAAGGGAGAAACCTAACAAAGCTCATATAATAGCAGATCTTGTTATGGGATTTTCCTGCATTCTTAGGCAGTAGGTGGGTTTCACTCGGACGATCTGGAAGATTCTGTCACATCAAACGGGAAGAAACTTTCATTGTAAGTGACAAATGCTCTTTTGTCCACTTTAGAGCATGGATCTCAAAGATACTAAGATCATCTGAATATTATGCATCAGACCAATGGAGCAAACTTTCTAAGTTATCTCCTTTTTTTCAGCTCTGTAAGCATTCTCTTTGTTAATAAATAGGTTTGCTCACACTGCCTTGAACAAAACACGAGCAATTCCTTCCTTACTTCTTTTCCAGCAGCTCTGCAGATGGCCTTGTGCTCTTCCAGTTTGGTAGTCTCCTCTCTGTAGAGTTCAATGGCTTCCATGATCCGTTCAGCCTAGAGAGAGAGAGAAAAGAATATTATTAAGCTAGAGTAAAAATATGTATTAAGCTAGAGTAAATAATTGCAGTCTAGAGTCACTGCAAATGCAGTGCTGGAAAAATCAAATGCATTTTACTTTTTAGGGCAGGGAATGCCAGTATGGCATACTGTAGTAATTTCAAATCCTGCTGTAGCACTGACAAAAGTCCCAAAAGTGTGGCTAAGGAGACACTAACATTTCTTCCTTGATCATTCAACTGCTAGAAGAATGAGATGATGTAGAAGTTGAGTTTTTCAGTAATGATTCTTACTCACTTATAGGTCTACCTCCCACTGAAACCATAGGCAGGTAAATAGGTAGATAGCCTAATTCAATTATGTTAGAAAGTTTGTGCTTACTCTGGACACCTTTCTGATCAGCAGTTGACACAGAGGCTTTTTTTTTTTAAAAGGAGAGATATGAATATCTGCAATTACGTCTTCAAAAAAGAGGGAATCTTTCCTTCTAGTAGAGGATTCTAGGAAAAGTCAAACTTACTGCCTTGATAGTTTCAATGGTCTTCTTCCCAGCTAATCCAGCCTCGCCTTGAATCTCCCCAGGAACCTGAGAAGAAAGAAAACATTTTAAAAGTAACACCTGTAAAATAGAGCCACATCTCCTGCAATCTAATTATAGCTGCTGTAATTTTAGCTCCATTTTGATTTGAACATCCATGATTCTGTATTTGAATTGGAATAATAGTGCCACACGGATTTCCATGAAATGTTTTGTATATATACAAGTTCTGTAATAGTCCAGGGCAAATGCTTTCTGTTTTTTTATGGACAGGGAAATTATGCTAAACTGAGTGGTATAAATAGCACAAGGTTGACAAGGATGGCAATATTAGTCACTGTTGCTTCCCAGCTGAAATGAGTCAATTCAAAAATGTGTTTTTGAAAGCAGTCCAATTTTGCTTTGTTTTCTGTTTGTGTCTTTCCACATGTTCTTTTGTAGTCTTGTTTTTATTTATTTTAACTATTACCATGGGAGGGAGAGAACTGAGGCAATCCTACTGAAGTCTAAGGCAAAACCAAGAAACAAATGAGATAATTCCTCATTAACTTAGGAAAGAGTCATGCGCTATTCTATGACCAAAAGACTAAATATTACATTGACACAGCAATGCGAATCTTGGAAAAGAAAAAAGAAACAGGGAAGTGTGAACTGGAAGTTAGTTTGAAAGCTTATGGCTATTCCTGAAGGACCTGTGTGTGCTTAATTCTGCTGGGCATAATAAAGCTAGATAAAACTGAATATACAGGGGTACTGATTCCATATTAGGGTTTATGGGGTTAAAAAGGAAGGAAGGCAGTATGGGTTAGAATCAAGTAAGAAAATGTAAAACGCAGGGTAAGCTTTTCAGCAGAGATTCCTTTTTGGGGGATCTGAAACAATTTCACAAAAAACACCTTGCTATGTATATAATAATGATGTCCAACAAAGCTAATCACGGAAAAATACAGGTAAACTCTGGAACTAGCATTTAGCTTATTCAGTAGTGCAAGTTTCCCAGTAATTTTTAACTTTGACCTAAAACCAGGCAGTTCAAATACGAAGACAGTCCAGGAAATACTAGTCAGCTTGTTGACATCCACAACAACACATCCCAATCTAACCTTTCAGTTCCATCTTGAGGCCCCCAAGAAACTACAGGTCTCGCCAGGAAGCTTGAGAAGCAAGAGAAAACTGCTGTCCAAACACACGTTGCTTACCACTGGCTGATCTTCCTTAGCGATACTATCTTCATATTCTATTTCTCTTTGCTGCAAAAGAAAATTATTTCGTGTGTCAGCATGTCCAATTCTATTATAATGGAAAACAATTCTTCCAGATTCAGAATATCCAAAGAAGCCTATTTTTCCCATATGTATCTCCTTCCAACCAGCTCTGAGATCTTTATTCTGCCTTTCTTCCAAAGAGTTCAAGGGGAGTATTTGCTTCTCTCCTCCCCAATTTTATTATCCTCACAACTACCCTGCCAAGAAAGTTAAACATTAGGGGAGAACACCCCCCCCTCCACGTATGCTGCACTCCCAGAAAAAGGTGGAATATAAATGCAATACAGCAATAAAATAACATCTTGACTGAACAGCCAGTAATGAAAATTTACAACTTCCTCCTGTAAAACCAATAGCTTGACACTATAGCCTGTTCAGTGTGAAGCCTCGGTGTTAACAGATACATCTGCAAGTAGGGGAACACCAATGAACTCAAGAAAAAGCCCTAATAATACAAGTATATATGAACACATATGTTAACAGAGCTGGAATAGGAATTCCTCGGAGCAGATTCAAAAGGGAAGTTCTGATCATTTCTTACCATTTCCCTCTCCTCCTCCAGAATAAGGGGTTCCCTTGTCCTTTCCCAGAGGCGCAATGATTTATCATGAGAGCTGGAGACAAGGTAATCTCCATTGGGACTGATGGCCAGAGACCACACTTCCTGGTGATGTCCCTATGAATTAGACAGATGGTTAGTTATAGGGAAGGGAAGAAGCTAATTTTTAAATTTATTTGTTTTATTAATTTAGAGTCTACTTGACTTGGAGCAACTCACAATTTTAAAAGTAAAAAAAATATTATAAAAGGAATGAATTCATAAGCACCCGAAACATAGACATACAAACAGAACACTCATCCAACTGGGGCTCAATCTGCCGATGCCTGGGAGAACAGCCAGCTCTTCAGTAGCTTCCTCAACATCATCAGGGTGGGAGCAGGGGGCAGGGGCCATGACAGAGAAGGCATACTTCCTGGGTCCTGCTAGATGACAGTGCTAATCTATGGGATCCGAAGTGCACCCACTCTGCCTGACCTCGCTGGATGGGCAGAAACATTTGGAGACAAGCAGTTCTCAAGTAATCAGGCCTATGCCGTGAAGGATTTTATGGGTGATAACCAGCACCCTGAATTGCACTTGGAAACCAAATGGTAGCCACAGCACCTCAAGGAACAGTGGAGTCACATGGTCATAATGAAGCATATCCATCACTGCCCACACCACCACTTTCTGGACCAGTTATAACTTCCAAATGGTCTGCACACACATACACAGCAAATTTCAGGAGAAGTCTATTCAGAGAGATCTTTTATTTTACCTCTAGAGTCTGAATATGCTCGAATTTATCCGCATCCCACTGTTTAATTTTGTGGTCCTTTCCTGCTGTAAAGAAGAGGTGGGACTTTGGAACAAACTGAAGATACATTACACTAAAGAATGAAAGAAGAAGGTGGTTAACTATGAGAAGATATGGAAGATCATTAGCATTTCCAAATTACCATTCACATATTCACATCATGAAGGGTATTTTAAAATGGGAAGAAGATAACTGAAAAGCTGCACACTCCAAATGCAAGTAGATTTACTGAAAGATAAAAGTCTTCTGAATTCAGCATATTATGGTATGCTGGCTACATTAATATATTTTACCCTATACAATTTTTAATTGAAGTTGGTATTTGGGGGGAAAACTGCTCAGTCATGTTCTTAAAATTTACCATATAAACCAAGATAATTTAACAAACACACAACAGTCATATGCAATGTATTCTCTGCTCCTAAAGTGTCTTTAGGTTTATATTTCAATTTTTTTTTTCTAAACGTTACGGTTTGTCCTGGTTTTAAAATTTCCGGAAAATGTACATCTACAGCCATATATCTTCAAATGGAAGGAGTTTGAACTGATTCTTCTGGAGTTCATACAGACTCTTTTGTGTGAAAAGACCCATCAGAACAACCTGGGTCAGCCTGGTTCTCTCTGCCCTTTGTTACGGAGCAGAAACCACTGAAGTACAACAGAGATGGTCTCAGTTATGAACCTCTATTCCAGAGATTTGCAGAGAGTAAGAATCACCTGGATATACTAGGCTAACCCTAAACCAGAGGAAAGTGATGGAATAAGCTTTAAAAGCAAGCTGTAAAAGAGGTGGGGATGGGAGAGGCTCTATTCAATGGATATCCTTTTAAACATTAAAGCCTGAATTGAAAAGCAAGGGGATAGAAGAAAGAATCAGTCTTTCTCCTCTAACCCCCCATCCCATTAGAGTGTTTGAAAATGAAAACTAAAACCCCAAAGCAGCACACCTGAACTGAATTGGGATGGGTTGAATAGGTGTTGCCCCACCAGCTCCAACAGTAGGAGCATGAGTCATGATCCAGTTGCAAATTTCTTGCAATAGGCCTGATCTTCCTTTTTAAATATCTCACCAACAGCAGCCAGATTCAGAATGGCTTTTTGCTGCTTTACTCCAGCATTCTGCCCACTCCCATCACCCCATCCAGCCTAAGCCAATGGCGACAGGGCATGACCAGACCGTGCTGCTGGAATGGTCCAGGAAGGGCTTAAAAAACAAAAACAAAACAGCCCAGTGGCAAGATATAAAATAATTCTCCAATCATATCACCTGCGACTTGAAAAAGCTGCATTTTGTTCCCAGTTCATGAAAAAAACACAGTGCCCAAAACAAAACTCTCTCACATACTTCAAACTGCCATTATGAGCTCAAAACACTGTGTACATCTTTACCGTTTAAAATTTCTGAAGAAATCCCTCTACTGCTATAAATGAAAGCCCACAAAATATCGTGTACTGTGCTTCATATCTGAATCTACCAAGGGAGCTGTAAGTCCTTCCAGCTTCACAAAGGAGAACTGCAAATTGTGTGGAAAAGGCTCTTGTTATGTTTTCAACTGAGATGGCCGGATGCCAAAAGCTGTTAGTTGAGAAGAGGAAGGAAGAACGATTCCTAGGGTGCTCAAGTCTAGGAATTTCACTGTCCTGAAAAGTGCCATACATATGCCATATGTACTTCTACAGAGACTACAATATAAAATGTTTCACTTTTACAGAGAGATCTCACACCAAACAGATCTCGATGCTGATTCCTGTTTGACCTACCTGTCATCATGGGCAAAAAGAGACCTATGACAATCCCCGAAGTCCAAGCCCCAGATCTTCACATTCCGGTCAGCAGAGCCTGTTGCAATTAACGCTCCATCCTTCAGCAGAACAGAGGGAAAAGAACCTTATCAGTTGGGTATTCCTGCAGTTCCGTGTAGACTTACATGTGCGCCCACCTTTTTCTGGAGCAGAACAGGATCCTGCAGTGTGTTCCAAAGCAGGTAAAGGGAATTGCCATTAATTGTCACCAGGTAACCAATACAAGTCTTATTTTTGGTACACTTGATACAGACATTGATAGGCAACACTATTTCATGACAGACCAACAATCAATCAATCAATCAATCAATCAAGTTCACTCAAGCTATGAGAAGCTTTCAGCTTTTCATTACATCAGTCTTTTAAATCACAGACAACATCAATAGGCATATGCTACACAAATTAAATAGCACAATAAGTAAATCACAAGTTCTATGTATTACACACACACACACACACACACTCCTCCAGCATAAAACCATCCCAGAATCTCCAAAGCATGGCATACTTACATAAGAGATATCCATGCACAGCACTGGCAATTTATGGCCATAGAGAGAAAGAAAAAACTGAAAACCAAGAAGACTTCAGTTACACATTTTAAAAAGTACAGGGTAGGTAAACACCTAGATCTTTCCAGCTTTCACCCACACTTCAAGTCATGCTTTTATTTCGGCTGACCCACTGTCCAGCCCATAGGCACTTGGGGCACTGCAGATTTAGCCTGCTCTGTAAGGAAAAAGAGGAAGCTGCCCCCACATCGTGCCTGCTTCTGGGACAATCAAGTTCAGCATGATCAACTTCAACAGCAATTTCCCAGGTTTCATGCTAGGTTCCTTGGCGACCTGCTGTAGGGCTGACAGTAAAGTTAAGGACTGAACTTTGGATAAGTAATCAGCAATTGGATAAGTATTAGTAAATACTACTATTCTTTCCATTACTACTTAGATGAAATTGCTCTTTTAAAATATGCTAAAAATCTCAGAATACCAAAATTAAAATAAAGGCCTGAACAGACCATTAGAAACCAAAAGTTGGCAGCAGTGAAAGAGAGCGAGTTTGTATTCTGTGTTTTCATTACCCAAGAAGTACTTTTTCATCATCTTGCATGATTAATTCATCTCTATGCTCATTCACAATTAATAGATATCCTAATTCTGGTGGTCTCTCAGGTCACATTACTGATGTGCTACTTTCAGTACAACGTGCTTCCATACAAAGGGAGAGAAAGGTTGGATATCATGGGAGTAATTTTCAGTGCAATGTGAAAGGGAATCCACGCAATGGATTCATCTTCCCCTACTGCCCAGGAAGGCAGGAAACCTGTGACCCAGATTTTTATCCTATCTGGCTCTGGTTCCTTTCATGGGAAAAGTGCAAATACAGTAACGTTTTTATGAGAGAGCCCATACTTGATGTGAGAAAAGCATATTCCAAAGAAACGGCTTTATGGACTTTTTTGGAAGACTTGATTGTTTCTTCACTGCATTTCTGATTATTATCCTTGCGACTATGATTCTGGAAAATCACTAGCGCATATATAAATGGGATCTTGATGTCAGCTATCATGGTCCCTGGAAATAAGTACATACCCTGCACCACTGTAATCCCTTTCTGACTTCTAGGTGGACTAGACTATTCTGGTAATACTTAAGAGTCCTCAGATATCTAGCATTCATTCATAGGTTGGAAGTCTGAGGACATTTGTCAGCTTTAGAAGAAATGGCTTCTTTTTTGTGTTCCAAGAGGGAAGAGGAGGAGAACTAAAAGTTTCAAAAGAGGGACTAAGTTCTTTCTTTTGTTTTCCTCTTATACTGGTGAGGAATGGGGAGCCAAAGCAGTTCTCTACTATCATCAATAGGTCCCTTAAGACATTAAATCAGACTGTTGGCCAAAGACCTTTTCAATACTTTTGCATAAGAAAGGCATGCATATGTAAGAGGCTGAGCAAAATTATCTAAATTCCTCCCTCAAAAGCAGCTAATATCACTGCAATAGCATCCTTAACAGTATCAGTGCAGAAAACAACCAAATCTGTGCTCTTGAGGGTTTTGTCCTTTCTTTCAGCTCAGTTACCTGAGACTGTTACTTAGAGCATTGTCAGAAGTATCATCTATCTCCATTAAAGCCCAATTACAGAGAGTGCTAATGATAGAGTCCTTGGGGTTCAGCTAGCACTGAAGAAGTTACCTAGCGGGGTAGCAAAACGTGTGCAAGAAAACAACCAAGTTCAGAAAACCCCAAGGACTCCACAGTTCAACCCTGAGCTACACATATTCGCTTCTATTAGTGCTAATGATGCCCTCTGGGAAAATTGCATTATCCTTCAAAGGAATGGCTGCAGCAACTTTGCTTATAGCCAGCACACCTGGCTATAAAGACAGGAGCCCAATCAGTCCTGGCTCAGTTGCCTGTGATCTGCGTAGCAAACCACTCTGCCTCTGAAGATGCCAGCCACAGCTGCCAGCGAAATGTCAGGAAATCTGTTCTCCAGACCACGGTCGCTAAATCTTGAAGCCCAACACTACCTAACAGATACCAGCCATGAAAGCCTACAACAGTAAACTTTGCTTAGCTTTATCCGTAAATACGGCATGGCCTTTGTTTGTTACTTGCTCCCCCTACCCGTCCAGCTTTTCAAGGGTGCTTTTGACTTCCTGAATAATTTTCTTCTAATACTCCACAAAGAAACAGACAGGAAAGTTTGGTTTGGTTTTTAGTTTAAGGAGAAGGAAGTAAAGAAGTAATTAAACAGAAAGGAAATGAAACAGTGAAAAAAAACTTAACAGAGAAATAGGCCACAAAAGGAAGTTATCAGAGAAACAGAGAATTATTCCTGGCAAAGGGAGTGAAAGAACAAGAAAGCAGCCAGAGAGAGACAGGATCAAGATCTGGCCACCTCTTCCTTGGTCATAGGGAGAAATTAACTCATTGTATGGCTGCCTCCTTCACACCAAACTGGGAATGTAAAATTTTGTATGCCTAAAATGAATCCCCACTTGTTCCCTTCATTTGATATCTGAACTGAAAGTAGTATGGTTACCTTGAGTGTATCAGTATAGAATATTTTCACAGTGCAGTCCAGTAAGGCAACGGCCAGAAGTTTTTGATTGGGGCTGTACCGAACACAGAGAACATCTTCATCCAGCTGCAAAACACGTGTCTGCTTCACAGAGAGCCTGGGATGGGATGAGTACAATATATGCAGTCTTAAGGCACAGTTAGATTCAGAAATCAAGGGGGAGCAACAGGTTCCTCTACTTGCCTGCATGGAGGAACAGAGCTTCACTGACAGCGCCAAGTGACATCAGCTAAGCATCCTGCATTGCTTTCATCCAGCTCTCCAGGTCAGGTGCAGGACCACACTTAATCCCATCCTTTCATATAGAACCTGTTTTTACAACTAGCACCCACAACAGTTTGCAAAACTACTTACTGGAACACAGAAAATAATTTGCCCAATGGACAATTTAATTTAGTTGCTTCTTTCTACTTCCTACTTCTCTGTGCCATAGCTCACTTCCGCCTTCACAATAAAAGGTGGCAGATAAAATAAGATGACTCTAAAACAAGGCCAAAGAATTACTGCATAGGCCAGAACAATGAAAGGCCTGCTTTTGATAAGCAATTTACATGTTCCCCAAAATGATTAAACTCATTCTCCATTTATATTGAAAAGCTTCCTTTAACTCAGTACATCTAGTAAAGGAATTAGTTCAGAGATAAACTGTAGTTCTAATAGACTATATCCAGATAATAGGAACCAAATGTTTAAACATAGGACACTTAATATTTATGATTTTAAATATTTTTTAAAAATCCAGCTTCAATAAAAATGTCATCTTTTTCAAAGTGTTCAAATATACTTTTATTCATCCTACCAATAAAGGAATTGATTTAGTGCAAGAAGTAATTAAAAGTGGAGAAGAATATACATTATAAAAAGGAGGGAGATTAATGTAAAGATATACACATATTTATTTGTATGAAACAACAATTAGGATTTTACAGTCCAGAAGATATACAATATTTTTCTGTCTATTGTGTTAAAAAGGGAGCACTCCAGATCATGCTACAAAACTATATGTATCAACAATGCTGTGACTCACAACAATTGTGAGTCTCATCTGCCGTAGAAGTGAGAATAAAATTCAGAGTTCAAATGTTATTAATTCCTAGAAAAACACCCTTACCTCTTTTGGACACTGTTCTTATCTTTCACCAGCTGAAATTCCCAGAACTTGACAGATTTATCCGCTCCTCCTGTTACAAAACCACGCTGAAGGAGAAAATCATTTAAATTAAAACTAAGCATGATTACTTTTGCTACATATAAAAGATGACACGGCAAAAGATTTCAATATTGTTTTATTCACTCTTCTATCTCAAGTGTGTATTATATCCAGAGAAGCCAGTGAGTTGAAGTGAAAACACTTCCACTTGTTGGCAGACCATCGCCAATTTGTGTTTCCAGTTTTTTACTGCTTCTTCTCCTCTAAACCAACTCCAATGAGAATACTTCCCCTGAGTAATCACACTGGAAATGGTTTAGAGGAGAAGCAGCATTAAAAGATCCTTGGAGCCCAGCCAGTTTGTTTTCCTGGAGTGGGAAATCAATTGCTAG
The DNA here is from genome assembly GCF_059951505.1 of Python bivittatus. NCBI lineage: Eukaryota > Metazoa > Chordata > Lepidosauria > Squamata > Pythonidae > Python > Python bivittatus. Next base: position 3,132,327 of record NW_028277050.1, read on the forward strand.
CTTATTTCCATGATAATACAGGTTTGTAACATAAGCTAAAATCCTCAGCGATCCAAAGTCTATATTGGACTCTATACCTACAGAGGATTACCCTCCCATTTCCCTTATCAACTATTATTACTATCACATGGATATTCAACATAATGTGAAAATCTACCTGCTCTGACATTATACCTGAAAAGCCAACATAACTTATTTTTAAGTAATATACTCTCATTAAACACATGGTCTGCAAAGCATTGCAGAAGGCAGACAAGAATCAGGCACGGTCAGCAGCATTCCAGGAGCTATCATCTGGCATATCAAAATGTATTATTCACATAGCCGTATTCCATCTGGAAGATAATGACAATCTCTACAGTAAGTGACAGAATCCTACTCCACCTGCGTCCCCATCCCCAAAAAGTCTACTGGATTTCATGGGCACATGTTATTACAAGCAATTATGTCACCTTGAGCATAACTCTATCAAGACAATCAAGTAAAAAGGAACAAACTTAGGCTTGACCTACCTGATCAAAAGAAAGGGATATGGACCACAGAGCCCCCTCGTGAGCATCAACGGTTTCCAATAAACACCCAGAAGCCAGATCAAATAGCTGCAGCTTTCCAACCTAATAAAAAATTTAAATTGTCAGGCGTTACACAGATTTATATCAGCTATCAATACCAGTAATTTTTCAAAGATTATACCAGAAGGAAGTGCCAATGCAAGGAACAAACTGGAAGCATTAACTGCAGGGTTCAGAAAAGGTGAGTCCTGTTACTGCAAAAGGAGGAAATCAAAGGAGAGGTGCCAAGAGCTTCTTGCTCTCCCAAAGTGTGGATTCCAAAATACATCCCTCCTGGAAGGGGATCTGAGGCACTATGCTATGGATTCCTACATTGATAGTCTCAGACTTGTGGAGAATCATAGCCCCCATGAGTGAGCCTATCACTAGAACAGCTGGGATAGCCACGTTGGTCAATGCTGGGGTCCCTGGTGTACTATCAAGACTGCTTTTTGAGAACCAGCTGTTTGCATAGAAGTAGGAATTGTAGGCTCCTTTGTGCTGCTGAACTGGTGACAGGTGGACAAGTGATACCATTTGATGGGAGTCCTAAGGGGAAGGGTGATGTCAGCCCTCCCAGGTAAACCAGACAGGAAACACAACCAGATAAGCTACTTCTACTTTATTGTTAGGCTACATTAACAGAATCTTGCAAGTCTGAAAGCACAAGTCTCCTGCCATCTCTATTTACCACCTCATCAGTTAGGGTGGGTCCTTTCTAAGTTTCTTTCTCTACCCGTTACTCAGTTGCAGGCTCCTCCCCCTTTTATCTGACCGTTCCCTAGGCACCATCTCTTCCCCCTGTCTTCCAAGGTCATTCTCACATTCCACTGCAGGTGAAGTGTTATTTGTTCCTAATTATTCAAACATGGATGGATTACTTAGAACTTTTGTTCTGATATTTGAGAAAACTTCTCCCACCACAATCAAAGCTATAGTGAACATAAAGAAGAATGGAAGGAAACTAAAAGCTTATTTTTTTGAAAAAGGAAAGAACTAGAGAGAAGGATTCAGAATTAGCTTGAAAAGAATAATTACCAATAGGAAGGAGAAGAAGAGAAGCTCTGTCTGTCCCTGTCAAAAGTCAAGAACAACTGAGATGGGTCAAAGCAATGCCTGAAGGGGACCACTAGAAACCATACATAAAGCAAACTTGACAGAAAAAGATGGGACATTTGTAAAAGACCGGTCTCCAACAGTATAAAACTTCTGCAAAGAAGTTGTAATGTTCTGTATGGATTAGATATGATTTTTCTTATTAAAAATATGACATTACTAGCAAGATCTCCTAATGCTTCAGAAAGGATGAGCAATTACCTTTGTTCCTACTATGACCTGCCTATCTCCTGGGACAAAAAGGGAGCAAAGTGCATAATCACACTCCATGGTCCGGATACACTGCAAGGTAGTCCTGGGAAAAGAAAGAGCACACAAAGAGATCCACCTTATACACAGGAAATGAGTTTACTGGAGATACTTTTGGAAAAGAAAAATTCTTACAATTATATAAATGGCAGGAAAAATCTGTCAATGTAGATTAGTATATTTAGCCCCAGATTTCTCTTCAAATATATACTATTTTATAAAAGCTAGCCAAATCAAACAAAACCATATACTGAGCTATGATATGTGGAAAGTGGCTTGCACAGCATGCAACTGGAAAAACAGTAATTGTAGGTGTACATGATGTACCCTCTACAATAGGAGTGAACCAGCTTGGGGCGTATCATGATCACTTTGGAATTTTAGTACGGCTTCAAGATCATCAATGTGCCAAGAGTGTATCTTTACAGTTAAAGAACTGGGTCTTCCTTACAATTTCCAGAGCCTAGAAATCTGCTCTGGGTATAAAATTAAACTTTGCTCATAGACTTTTCAAACCAAGGTTATCTGAAGTTATCTTTGGCTATCAGAAGCTGCCTTCGTTTCACCAGCTTCATTTAGTGGAGAAATCGCAACATTGCTGTTTGTGGAGAAACAACTACCTTAAGATTAGCAGCCACTGAAAATCTTCTGTTCTTTCTAAGAACTGTCAAGAGATACTGACCTACTTCTGCTTTCCCCAGTTTCGGAATTACCTCCAAAATTCAGTAGAATAGGGAAACATAAATTAGATCAGTGCTTTGAAACGATTTTTGATCATTCAGAAAGAATCCCAATGAAGTGGCTCTGAGATGGTGATGAGTAGTTTCAATTTTCGAGAGTGAACAACCAGATGCCTCACAAACCATCTAACAATTTTCAGGGGCACTCCCGGAACTGGATTTGAGAGACGTGAAATCCCCGATTCAGGAGGAATATGTAAATTAGGACTAGCAGCCACTGAAAATCTTATTCCAGAATCTGAACAATCTTTATGGCAACCGTAATATCTTGAGCACAGTGATACTCAGTTTGACTGCCCATTGCACAAAGCATTGCAATGGCCCAGAAATGTAAGACAACTTACCCTAGGAAAAATCCAACAACACAAAGACATCTACCTCCACTGCTGTATTCTCAAGTAAATGTGACTCTCCTATTTTAAGAGTGTACTATTTGGTAAATAGAATCCTCCCTTCTGTCTATAATAATTCACCTTCACTGGGTAATTCACTCTAGTATATGGGGAGAGGTAACATATAAACAAGTTTGGAATTCCCTCACTGAGGGCTTTAAAGCTTTCTCTCCCCACCAGGTTCTCTTTCCATCATTCTCTTGAAGGAGTGCTTGTCTACTTTTCCCCCAAGCCTGCAACTTATGGCAAATGAGAAAGTCAAAATAAAAAAGACCACACACTAATCCTTAGAAAGCTAATATCAAATTAGCTTAGCAATCTGCACAATTGTTCTTGGCCCCCTATGTAGCTGTTTTCCAAAATGACAATGATGCCAAGAGATCAATGGAAGAAACATTACACATTTTCCTGGATTCCATATTAAAAGTCTGGATTCACACCTGAAGACATTTAACAATCCTTATAAACATGTATTGCCACTGAAGTCTTCCTTCAGTGCTCAGAGAGATTTCATACCTGTTCCAAATCTTAATTGATTCTGCAGCAGCAGAGAGAATGGCGATGTTATCAGAGCTAAATGACACTGTTCTGACATCAGTACGGTGACCTCCAATGTTTATCCTTGATGTCTGCACAACTTGGGGACACTGCCCTGATGACTTCAGGCTGTAACATTCAATCATGTTGTTCTGGAGCATTAAGGTGGCCTTCAGCTCTCCTTTTGGATTGAGTATCAAGTCAAAAGATCTGTTTCAATAAAAGAATAATAACAACAACAACAATAAAAAAGGCAGTAATTGTCATGTAAGTGTTAAATGAGTTACGAACAGTAATGTGTAAAAGAGGCCAACAAAGGATAAATATAAGCTTCATTTGCCGTAATTATATGACCCCCCCCCCCCGAAGACAATTGCGCCTAAAATTTGTTTATCCTTTTGAAACTTTGGGCTGATATAACATAATCCAGTAGAAGAAAAAAAGGAAGATTTTGACTAACTTTAAAAAAAGTTAGAAATAGGAATGTTTGAAATTTGAAAGAAATGTTTGAAATCCTATAAAATGATGCAATTGAAATGCTACTTGTGTTTTGTAAGCAGATACAGAAAACAGATCACTGCCCAAGGGACTGGTAAAGATAGGTTTATATTCCAATTCCAAAATTAGTATTAAAGAATGCTCAATCTACTGAATGATGTGCACTTATTACTTATGGTAGTAAGATAAAAATCAAGATTTTGCAATCTAAATTTCAATAACGCATGAAATGAGAACTACCAGACATACAAGCTGGAATCAGAAGAGGTCACACTGCTAATATCCAATGGATAATGGAAGTGACAAGGGAATACCAAAAAGATATTTATTTTTACTTTATTAATTATACTAAGGCTTACAACTGTGTAGAACCCCCAAAACTGTGGACAGCTTTTAAAAACATGGATGTATAGGGCCACCTAATTTGCCTACTGAAATCTTGTACGACTGAACAAAGAAACATTTTGAACTGTGGTGCTGGAGAAAATATTTGAGAATACCTTGAGCCACAAGAAGAACAAATTATTCAACACTAGTGGAAGCACTAATAATGACTGCTTACTGGAAGTACTACAATGAAGCTCAACGTTAAATATTTTGAAAAGAATCATTGGAAAAGTCCCTGATCCTTGGAAAAATTGGCCAAACAGAAGACAAGATGGTTAAGATATATCATTCGTGACATGAGCAAAAGCATGCCAGGCCTCAAAAGAAGTCATTATTGAAAACAATCCCAGGAAAGATGACATCCATCATGTCATGAAGAGATAACAACAGAATGCTGGAATCTTACTTTCCAAAAACTTTAGCCTTTACCTACACAGTCTATAGCTTTCTCCCACTCCGTTTTCCACATGTGTAACCAACATGTCTCTGCCTTTGACCTTCCTCATACACCTTCAGCATTCAGCAGCCATGTTAGTATTTAATTACATGGCCCCACCCGTTGTGCGCTGTTACTTTCTAGAATGTCTCTGTTAAGCTACATCAAATCCCACTTCACCAAAAACAGTTTAGCAGAGCAGAAAGAATGGACAGAATTGTAGCTGACCATGTTCATTTCGTATTACAGAAAATCTTTCCTTCTCTCTTTATTGTCAAAAATATTTAAATTACAATTTTCTCTTTAACTTGGTCCAAGGTTTGTGTTTATATTAAAAGTGAAGCAGGGACTATCCAACCCCCTATAATATACAGTGATCTATGAATCAATTTGTTGGGGCTGTCATGAAAAAGGACTATATTAGTAGCAATCAGTAATTTTTTGTATGGTTTAAGTACACTTTTAATAGTTGGGTTATTTTACAGTATTACTGTTGTTTTTTCAGCACTTGCACTGGCTTCCTTTTTAAATAAACAAACAATAAATATGTATTTATCATCCTTAGTACTTGAAACCCACTTGATTTTAGCAGAAGCCTTGATGTTAATAAGACGCTGAATCTTTTCCTGTAGACTGCACTCTATACTGATATCAAGTTCTTCCTCTTCCACATTTGACTTTTGCCTAGGACAAAAAAATACAACCTCTGTTTGAATCAGAAATATTAACATAAATAGGTTGTACCTTGAATTTTAAAGTGTTACCATTTTAATTTGACCATTTTACTGATATTCTTCTTAAATAACATATAATAGGCATTGTTCCTCTATGTATCAACTGAAAGATATAAAAATGAAATGTACTGCTAATAAATACTTTTATTTATTTATTAATAAATAAAAAAGCCATTCACCTGGCTTTTTTCCTTGCTTTCCTCATTTTCTTCTCTAATTTCTTCTGAACTTCTTCTTTGCTGAGGACATAGAATATTTCCAGGACAGAGTCTGTTCCCTTGAACAAAGAAAAAACAAAATAAATTAGAAACTTGCTGATCCAGAAATCTCTTTCCATGGCAATGGGGCCAGAAGGCTGGCAATACTCCCATATGCTCCAAGAGCTACTGACTCACATGGCAAGCAAGAATTCTCCCTGATCGATCAGTAGCAAGACCAACAACACGACTCCTTCCTTCCCGCATGATGGAACCAGCTTTCTCACACCCCAGGGTGTCCTAAAAAAATTAATTAAAAGAGCACTAAACAATTATGGTCTGAAAATTTCAAAGAAGTCAACAAAGTGCATGCAACAAAGACTACTAAATAGCAATTATTAATTACAATCCAAGCAATTCAGAAATGTAATGCTGCTTTGACAGTTCAACTGTGGCTTTAGACCAACAATGGTGTCCAGGGACTTTACAGCTCCCAGTGTCCTCCTTGCAAAAAACCCATAGACAAATAGGGAGGAAACTGGTGAAGGAAAATGAAGCAGTGAATGGCTTAGAAGAAAAGAAAATCATGGGTTATCATCAAAGATAACAAACAGAGTGCAGACAGCATGGAAAAAGGGGTTAGCTCAGCCAAAATGCCATAATACAAAGAAGAAAGGGAGAAAGCAGCTGGCTAGCTACCAGAGCGAAATTGTTTGAAAAGCTAAACTGGCACCCTTTCCCACCTTCCTCTTTCATCAAGAGAAGGAGAGAATGTTTGATCTCAGGCAGAAATTGCTTGGTTGTACTTGTTTGCAATGGTCAAAAAGTCTGTGCGGGCATTGAGTTTAATTTCTTTCCATGCTACAGTGCACTCTTTCTGATAATGGATCTATCTGTGGCATCTAATTTCCTGTCTTCCTACTCATTCTCCTCTATTCCAGTTCACGCTTCTATTCAGTGAAGGATCCTACACAATCACAATGCTGGAGAGACCTAATGGGGGATGCAGGCAGAACATCCCAAAGACCAAATATGTGGGCCAGAGAAGTTGGATATTGAATACAGTGGGTCAAAAAAGTATTTAGTCAGCCACCAATTGTGCAAGTTCTCCCACTTAAAAAGATGAGAGAGGCCTGTAATTTTCATCATAGGTATACCTCAACTATGAGAGACAAAATGGGGAAAAAAATCCAGAAAATCACATTGTCTGATTTTTAAAGAATTTATTTGCAAATCATGGTGGAAAATAAGTATTTGGTCACCTACAAACAAGCAAGATGTCTGGCTCTCACAGACCTGTAACTACTTCTTTAAGAGACTCCTCTGTCCTCCACTCATTACCTGTAGTAATGGCACCTTGTTATCAGTATAAAAGACACCTGTCCACAACCTCAAACAGTCACACTCCAAATTCCACTATGGCCAAGACCAAAGAGCTGTTGAAGGACACCAGAAACAAAATTGTAGACCTGCACCAGGCTGGGAAGACTGAATCTGCAATAGGCAGGCAGCTTGGTGTGAAGAAATCAACTGTGGGAACAATAATTAGAAAATGGAAGACATACAAGACCACTGATAATCTCCCTCGATCTGGGGTTCCACGCAAGATCTCACCCTGTGAGGTGAAAATGATCACAAGAACGGTGAGCAAAAATCCCAGAACCACACGGGGGGACCTAGTGAATGACCTGCAGAGAGCTGGGACCAAAGTAACAAAGGCTACCATCAGTAACACACTACGCCGCCAGGGACTCAAATCCTGCAGTGCCAGACGTGTCCCCCTGCTTAAGCCAGTACATGTCCGGGCCTGTCTGAAGTTTGCTAGAGAGCATTTGGATGATCCAGAAGAGGATTGGGAGAATGTCATATGGTCAGATGAAACCAAAGTAGAATGTTTTGGTCTAAACTCAACTTGTGTTTGGAGGAGAGAGAATGCTGAGTTGCATCCAAAGAACACCATACCTACTGTGAAGCATGGGGTGGAAACATCATGCTTTGGGGCTGTTTGTCTGCAAAGGGACCAGGACGACTGATCCGTGTAACGGAAAGAATGAATGGGGCCATGTATCGTGAGATTTTGAGTGAACACCTCCTTCCATCAGCAAGGGCACTGAAGATGAAGCGTGGCTGGGTCTTTCAGCATGACAATGATCCCAAACACACCGCCCGGGCAACGAAGGAGTGGCTTCGTAAGAAGCATTTCAAGGTCCTGGAGTGGCCTCGCCAGTCTCCAGATCTCAACCCCATGAAAAACCTTTGGAGGGAGTTGAAAGTCCGTGTTGCCCAGCGACAGCCCCAAAACATCACTGCTCTAGAGGAGATCTGCATGGAGGAATGGGCCAAAATACCAGCAACAGTGTGTGAAAACCTTGTGAAGACTTACAGAAAACGTTTGACCTCTGTCATTGCCAACAAAGGATATATAACAAAGTATTGAGATGAACTTTTGATATTGACCAAATACTTATTTTCCACCATGATTTGCAAATAAATTCTTTAAAAATCAGACAATGTGATTTTCTGGATTTTTCCCCCCATTTTGTCTCTCATAGTTGAGGTATACCTATGATGAAAATTACAGGCCTCTCTCATCTTTTTAAGTGGGAGAACTTGCACAATTGGTGGCCGACCAAATACTTTTTTGCCCCACTGTATATCCCCTCCACCAGATTTAGTGCTCCAACCCTCCACTAAAAGATGAGTGGTATAGAGTGATTTCTTCACCACCACCAAACCACATAATATGGCTCAGCATTATCTATGAACTATGTGCATCCAATAAGATTGTAAACGATTTTGTGCCCTTGAAAATATTATTCATTTATTGTATATGAAACTAGGAAAGCATTAACATGGAAAACCCACTTAAATTGGAAGCATTTATCCTTTCTATTTGCTTCAGATGGAAGTATTTTATACGTTTTCAATATGTTAAATTATGTATTACAGTGACTATACATTAAAAAATACCTCATTTTGGCTCTCATCCTGACCATCTGCTTTATCAACTTCAGAAGATTCTTCCAAGCTCTGTACATGCCCTTTGCTCCTCTTGTATTCAGGCTCACTAGAGTCTCGGTCCTGTGTAGTGTACCAAAAACAGTAAGAGACTTAGGTTAAAGGGAGAGGCTCATTTTTAAAGCTTTTTCTTTCAGCAGACAAATCATTTATTTATTATTTCAAGTATATAACATGTTTAGACATAAAGCCAAAGTAAAAGCAACCGCTTTGTAAGTAAAATAACATATCCATCAAAGTTGTATGTTGGAGCCAGGGACCACAAAAGATGCAAAATAGATGACATCCAATGAAAACAGCAAGTGGGTCTCTATTGCTTCTACCAGAATATTTATTTTAAATTAAGGGAACCACACGATATGCAAAAAACAGCTAAGCTATCTCCTGGAAATGTAAATGGCTTTGTAACTCAACTGATTCCTTACAATGCACACAGTCAGATTCAAAGAAGCAAGTTCAATTCCATAACACTACAAAAGTAGTAGCTAACCAAGGATTTTTTTCCTCACTGAGTCAATGTTAGCCTTCTCTGGGCCCAAACTAACCAAAAATATAACATAACTTGCCCCAAGCAAAGGACACAATACCAGTGCAAAGGAATATTATTTGTTACCATGTGCATTTATATTCTGAATTTACACATTCAATACTGAGGATACTAACAATAATGTATGGTAGCTTTAAAGTGAAAAATCATTCAAATCAGGTCAAGCAGTAGAAATATCAAACTTACCTCCTGGGAATATGTGATGTTCCACGCTCTCAGTTCACTGTCAGCAGACCCAGTGATAAGAAGCCTTTCTTCAGAAACTAAAGCTAACCCCCACACCTAAGGAAAAGCGGACCAAAGGCATTTCCTATTTTAATACTAATAGTAGTTCATTCTCCAGAGCAATAGTGAAAACTAATGTGCTTCCCTCATTTCTGTAAGATTGATTTTGCTGCCAGACCATACCAAAACAAAAAGATTTAAGGGTGCCTCAAGATAAGAAGATTTGGGCTTACCATGATATGCTATTTCATCAATGAAAATTATTCTTATATAGGATACTCTTCTTACCCATTCTAATATTCTACAAATTCTCCCTAGTTCGTAAAAATAGTACTTTTACAAAAAATGCACATAAAATGGAAGAAGAAAATCCCTGTGATAACCTCACTGAATGAGCAGTCAGTACGCAAGGACTACCTGTACTTAGAAAAAAAGACCTTTAGCATTCATTACTTTTTCTTCCCATTATTCTCACTTGCAAATCTGCATTCTACTTACTTCAGAGCGGTGCCCAACCAATGTTTTAAAACAGTGCTGAGTATCCAGGTCCCACCATTTTACTAGAGTATCTTTTCCACTGCAAGAAAAAGTTGCATCATAAATGGTACTGAAAACCATTTCACCCTAATTATCAGAGGGTTGACTTCACTGTTCTGTAGCAAGTATAATATATATACAATATCAGACACAGAATGAATTATAACATACAGATTGTACATTCTGCAGACCATGTATCATTTCAATGGGAATTTGAAATTAGTCATAATTAGTTTCTCCATGAAACACATGAAGCCAATTCTTATTCTAACACACACAACCTTTCTTAATTTGTAGACCATTCTTTCATAATATCCTTAATTTTCAAAGTAAATACCTATGCATATTTCATGCAGGATAAACTACAGGTTAATCTTCTCAATGGAACAAGAGAAAGAAATGAAGGTCTCCTTCAATATCTTATTTATTATTTGAGGTTTTATTTGTTGGCATTAAGCCAACTGTCCCCAATGCAAATAATACAACTGAATCAACACATAACTGTCATTAATTTTCTGGGTTAACTTTTTTCCTTAATTCCTGGCAAATTTTTCAAACTAAAGTAAAATTGCAATGCTTAGTATGAGATTTGGGGGGTGGGGTAGTTACATGCACAGGAATATATAGAAAATAATTACCTAGAAATCAATATATTCTTTGCTTTCAAGAACAACAGTTGTGTAATTGCATCCTTGTGGCCTTTCAATCGGTACAAACCACTCTCATTGATCACATCCCAAATAATGATATCTGTATCCTAGAAAAAACAAAAGGAAATTAAATGGCTCAACGTATGTTATCTTCCTAGCCACAAACACTGTAAGCTCACCTTTACCTAAGTGTCCAATACATTTCCTGCTTCCATATGACCTCAAAATTATAAAATTAAAAATAGCATTCTTTTTTTTAAAAAGATCAAAACAGCAAAAGGCAATGTACTCAATATTTTTGTGGTTTACTTATTTCACTATATGTCCTGCCTACCCTTCAGAAATGCCTTCTTAAACTACTTGATAAAACAATAAAAAATAACAAAATTTGACAGCAAAATACATGTCAGTTTCCAAGTGCCCGAATTTTGATCATGTGATTATGGGGGTGCTACGACCATTGTAAGTGTGAGGACTGGTCATAAGTCACTTTTTTCAGCACTGTTGTAACTTAGAATGGTTGTTAAAAGAATGGTTAGAAAACTGGAGGGACTAATCCAGGCAAACACCAGGAATCAAGACTGACTTGAAAGCCCCCCCCCCAAAAAAAACCAAAACCAAAAACCTTTATCCTGAAAAGGATATGAAGATGGTATACAAAAAAATCTTGTTAACCAAATCAAATAAAGTTTGATTGTATAATGTAGATTAACCTACATGTACCAATGATTTCAAAAGAATCTCTGAACTAATTTATGCACTGGAAACCTAGTTATAACACTGGAAGACATACAAGTTCTTACAATTTTACACTGCACTTGGAACTATTTAACTGCATGGTGAAGAAACTTATGAAAGCTTTTTTTTCCTTTGTAAAGTATAAATATCTAAATCAGGTCTCAAAATTTGAGGGGACATTTGCAGTTCTGAAAATGTTCTGCATACTACCAATTAGCTATCCTGAGAGGAATGCTCCATTAATAAATATGGATGGTGTCTCCATTTTTCTCTTTGTGTCTAGTGAATATATGTATAACAATTTACTTTCATTCTCTGCATTTCTCCCCATTCCTGAGTTTTCCCCAAATGATCTAGCTGTTTCACCTTTATTGCTATCCTCTCAAATCCCAAGCATATTTTTTTATTTTTAGTATTAGCTGGCAAGCAAGCAAAGACGTCCAGCTTCCATTCTTCTTTCCTCTATTGTGTGCTCCAGGCAGATATATAGCCTAGATCCAGAAAATCATGGGTCCCAAAATGAACAGAACAAAACAGAAAAAGATGGGTGACAAGCAGAGAACATTGGCAGGCACCTTGGTATGCGTTAACATGTTGCTAATCTCAATATAAATACTAAATATTCAAAAACTAATAGGTACAGTGAAGTAGAGCCATATTCATGGAACTTCAATCTCTGCATTAATTTGGAAAAAAAAAGGTTCATTAGCCTCCATATCCTACTTGGGAACTACCAAAAACCAAGATGGTATATTCCATTCTCCTGTTACATCTACCTGTTTTTGCCATCCCCCTTATTTCTCTTCCTCTTTCCCCCAATCCCCTGCAATAATATGAACCTAAAATCTATCTCACAGGAATTCATTCCATATATCTCCAATTACTTTGCACTGAGCTCCATCATATAGTTCATTTACATCTATTATCAATCAGCTCTCCAAAAAAATTCTCACCTTTGATCCTGATGCCAAATGTCCTCCCAGCTCATCAAATTTCAGGACAGTAACAGCAGCTTTATGGCCATTGAATGTGACATTTCTTTCACCACTTAAGAGACTGAACAAACAGACTGAACCATCCTCATATCCAATGGCCAAATGCAAGCCATCTGGGGATGGGCAGAGAGCAGTAACTTCCTGCTTGGGGCCTTGAAGAATGAGAACCTGCAAAATAAAATAAGAGACTTTTGTACTTTGGGATGGTAAAAGGTTCGAAGAAAACAGCAATTAGTACAATAATGCCTTACAATGCAGCACAGATTTACCAACTTTAAGTATATTGTAATCAGTCTTACATTCACACTAATTTAAAGCCAGATGAAATATATAATATTGAACAAATAAACTAAACAGGTCACATTTTATAGCAAACATTTATTAAACATACTTAAGAGATGTTTTGTTATATTGCATTCCCATCCACAAAACATTTAAAATACACAGAAGTTAACTTTTTATAGAAAAGAGTTGTCTTCCATTTCATGTAATTCTGTGAGATGGCACAACATTAAAAAACATATATATGCTTAATATAAATCAAAGTAATTTTAATTTTAAAAATCTTAATAGAATGAAAAATATATAACTTGTCTGGCCAGCTTTCAATTTCTTTATATTCCCTGGAAACTAGATTTCTTAACATGAACCCTTTTTGAATACTGTCCTACAGGTTTCTTCATATAATGTTGGGTTTAAAGAAACCTGAACATTAAATAAAAAAAGATGAGGAATATCTCTGAGACAGCCAAGCTTCAATGATTTATCTGTGGTCAAGGCTATACTGAGGACAGAAAAAAGTACTCATCATCAGTATCTCTATGTAACTGTGCATTCTAGATATTAATGTTTCAAGCAAATGGTTGCTCTCAGGAATTAAGTTATTTTATACATTTCTACTGCCTCCTACATTCATTATAACCAAGCCACTTAAAAAACATAAGGACAAATGGGACAGAACATGGAACCAAGACTCACTACTGTATTATTCCAATATTGAAACTTAGGATATTTTTAACAGAAAAAGAAGGGACAATTATTTTGAATAAAAAACAGGACATATACAGACTGATCCTGGATTACAGCAGCCAGAGTTTCCCAGAATTCTACTTTTTCATTCTCCCTCTTATTTTTTTCCAACTTGTGCCAATAACAGTGAGCATTCAATTAGACATCAACCATGTTTGACATTTGGGGTGGAGAAGCGGGGAAGGCATAGATTTATATATATATATATATATAATTTTTATATAATGAAAATAATAAAATAAAAGGACTGTTTTTTCTAAAGATTTTTATAGTTGTGCAAATCTTGAAATTCCCCTAAGCTGATAATATTTCTCTCTTATAAGCAGACTACTGTTCTGGCTGTACAGTATAGCTGCATATTGGGAGAACAACTACACATAAAGAGAGTAGAAGTAATTGTTAACAGTAATTACAGGAGACTATTGTATGAGTATGTAATAGTTGGGTTTTATATTAATGTATATTATTAATGGTTAATATGGTTAAGGTGCTGGCCGAGAAACCAGGAGACTGAGTTCTAGGCCTCCCTTAGTCTTGAAAGCCGGCTGGGTGACTTTGGGCCAGTCATTTTCTCTCAGCCCAACCAATCTCATAGGGTTGCTGTTATAGGGAAAATAGGATGCAGGAGTATTAGATATGTTTGCCACCTCGGGTTATATATATAAATAGGTGGGATAAAAATCTAGTAGTAGTAGTAATAATAATACAGGTAGTCCTCATTTAGCAACCACAACTGGGAATGGCTACTCAAGTCATAAAGCAAAGCAGTCGCTAAGTGAAACTGAGACTGTGCCTATGATCTTACTTCAGCTTTCCCTTGTTTTACAGACCCGTGAAGGTTGTAAATGTGAGGATTGGTCATAAAGTTACTTCTTCATCACTATTAACAGTCGCTAAACAAGGCAGTCACTAAAAGAGGACTACTTCCAATGCTTTCCTGAGACTCCCTCACAAATTGGTGTGATTGCAGCAATAATTTTAAATAAACCTTCATTAAGATCACAGCACCTTCATTTAATCACTTCTGACATGAAAACAAAACCTCACATAATGAACATGGCTTTGTGCTAAGAACTGCTTACCTTTTCTCCTTTCCTTGTATCCCACAGAAAAACATGTTCACAGGCTGGCACTGCAACATAGCGACCTTTCTCACCACGCAGAGTCACATAGGCAATATTGCCTTTCTGGCTGGCAATCACCCCAAAGAGGGCAGTGCCCGTGTACCTCAAATATTGCTTGGTGAGACCCATGGGAAGGCTTCGAGGTTTTTGCAAAATCCAGTCTAGGCTAGTAGAATATTATTTCTGAAGCAATGCTAGACATCCCAAAAAACCCCCCAAAACCCTCCCTTTTAGCCAGGCATTATTGCTCTTCTGCTTCTAACACGCTTCCGCTTCTACTACAGTTCAATGTTTTTAATACGGCCTTCAGGACTCTGCAGTTGTTGGATTTTCAGGAAGGGCCGAATTCCAGACCGGGCTCAGCCATCAGGTTTGGCCGGGCAGCCCAGCTCAGCTTCTCTGTCAGCCAAGTCGGCAGGTGAACGTACTGTGGGGTCAGGCTGACGACCGATATCGCTAAGAGAAAGGGGAGGAATAAAAGGCGCTTTTCTTTTTCGTTCCCGATAGAGGAAAGGGATCCCCAATCGCGCCAGAAAAACGATAGGCGCCGTGGGCAGCTTCCGGTTTATCTCCCGTTCTCCCCTAAGACGCAGGCGCTCCTCAGCCTTCCCTCCTGCAGCAACCGTCCATCAGCCAGCGGAGCATCACCCACCACGACGCTGCACGTGCTGGCGCGCGGGGCTGAAAGAGGAACCTGCCATCCCAGCATGCTTAGGAGAGGAACCGGAAGGGGCGGGACGAGGGCAAACAGAACTCGGAGCTATAGAAATTTAGAGAGATTCATCCGACTATCCAGGATGAACTCTCGAGTTTCCAACAGTCGTAACTCCCTTTAGCGCGGAATGCATGAACAATCCCGCCCACTTCCGGTTTTAAGCATAACAAACGTAATGCCTCGGTCAAACAAGGGTGTTGCACGCAAGCTGCGCGTTGGGACTAGGCGGAGGCGGGGAGAGAGTTTTAAGAAGACTGAAGTTAGGTATCAGCCAAGTCTTAGTCCCCCTAGGGCCAACAACATATAAAAGTTGCCTTTCGCTCCCCCTCCCCTTTCCCATTTCAAACCAGTTACAAAATTTAATGATTGGTAGATAAGACTGCTGTAAGCAAGCACTCAAAAAGCAAAGTTGCTATTTATAACACACTCCCCCCACCGGGTCCATCCACAATAAAAAATTAGCCAAAAGCTAAAGAGCAGTTAATACAACCCGTATCAGTGTTTCTAAACCTTGGCCGCTTGAAGACGTGAGGACTTCAACTCCCAGAATTCCCCAGCTGGGAATCCTGGGAGTTGAAGTCCACACGTCTTAAAAGATGCCAAGTTTGAGAAACACTGATCCCTGTGCATCGTGACATATGGATCGCCCCAGTGAAGTCGCTTTTGCAGCTACCAAAGTCGAAAGCGACCGACCGACCCTAAGGCGCTCCAACTTCCAGCCTCCTTCCCGGTTTGCAACAGGGACCGGAACGGCCTCGGCAATGGTTAAGGCCCCCAAACGCCACATGCCCACGACGCGCAGGTCGCAAAGGCACGTGTTCCTCTGAGAGAGGCCGACCCGCCGCCCAGGTCGTGCAAAGCCCACCCCGCTCCCCTGGCATCTTTGGGGGCAGCCGCCAAGCTGGGCAGCGACCGGAGCCGATCGATCGCGCCCACTCCGGCGGGCTCCTCTCCCGCTCTTGATTTCCCCTCGCACCTCCGGCGCCACCCGGGCTCGGGGATTCGGCTGCGGAGAGGCGGAAAGCAGAAGGCGGTGCTTGGCGAATCGGGGCGTTCACCGGAAGAGGCACCAGCCAGCGGGACGCGGGGAGCTGGCGGCTGCTTCTCCGCGCCTGGCGAGCCCGCCGCGGAATGGTTTCGCGGAGCCCCGGCAAGAGAGCAAGCCCGGCCGCCGGGGGTAGCAGCCGTGGAGCCGCGAGCGCCGCGGGGCCGCGCGCCGAGGTGGGTGTCGCCGGCGTCCGCGGGGGCTCGCGCGCCGGCCCATCCCCCAGTTCGCCCTTGGCTCGCGGCCTCTCGCCGGCGGGGCCGCGGAATCCTCGCTCGCCTCGGGAGAGAATTATTCCCGCAGGGGAGAAAGGAAGCGCTGAAACCCTCCAGGGGAAGGGCAGGAGGCAGGGCGCGTTTTCTTGCTTCTGGGTCCTCCTCCTGCCGTCCGGAGGATTCGCTTTCCGCGCGTCCGCTCTTTCGGATGCACGCGCTTTGCGCTCAGTGAAAAGGTTGGAATCCTGAACGCTGCCCGGACGAATGTCAGGTCTAAGCTAAACTTCTCAGGGGTGGCTTCCTCTGGCAGCATTTGAAGAAAAGGAGCCTATCGGAGTTGGGCAGATTTAAATAAGCATATTTGTAACCATATAATTATATATAAATATAATAGACATAAACATAATTATGTAAGCATAATTACATACATATGTAAATATGCATTATACATAAATTATTTATAAATGATTTATACATTGTTATAGAATAAATATTATGTATAAATACAAATAGCAATACAGTAGGTCTCTAGATATTTAAGATGGATTCTGGGTAAAAGAATTTTTTTTAAAAATCCTTTGTGATTTTGGTGTGGAATGTAAAGCTCAATCCAGTCTGGGGGTGCATATTGAATCATAACTCTCAAAGCTCCAACAAATTCTGGCCCTGCTTTGATGCCAAAACGTGGATTTGAAGGGCAGATCCTTGACGGTTTTTAAATGTGATAACGTTGAAACCACTGTCAAATCACAGATCACATCCACCTGCATGGAATGAGCCATGTTAATCATATAACACTTCATATCTTCATGGATTGACATGATTTTTACCATGTGATCCACCTGAAGCCACAGTTAAATCATAGGTTGCTTCCACCTGCACAGTATGAATCATAGTTACAGATCTGAAGGAGTTTTAGTGCCTCTGTTGTGGTGCTTAAAATCACCAGATCCATAATTGCTTTTGTTCATGTTAACGCAGGTTGATCTGTGATTTATTTGTTTAAAAATTACAAAAGAAACCAAATGCATAACATCTAGTTTTTAAATAACCTTGACCACATATTGTTCAGTATTTCCATTGTGTCATCATAAGAATACAAAAAATTGTCACATCTTTGATTACTTCAGGCAGATCCTAGATAAAATTCATGACAATCCATACCTTTGATCTGCATTTCTGTTATGATGGAACCAAAAAGATCAGGAGTATGTTTTTTGTGAAAGGATTGGTGATCTTAACTTTGATAGAGTTAACAAATTCTTGAGCTGAATGTGTGCTCATAGCCACTTTTTTCATTAATTCTTGCTGTATGACCTCCTACCTGAGTTAATATTTTTCACCAGTTCTGCTGATAGAATTCTAGTAATTAAAAAAAATACAGAGAACCCTGAAGGCAGATTTCTGCCCATCTCATGAAACAATGGTCTCTTGTATGGCATACAGAAGCTGGACAAGGCCAGATGAGCCTTGGACTCACATGCTTCCTTCCTGTCATATAGTAGAGGAAAAATGAAAGTTTTTGTGTCTTCCCCCTGTTTTGATATAATCAGGGCCTAGAGTTGTTTTAACCCAGATTTTGTTTTATTACAACCAGTCATTTATAGAAACCATGATTTGAAGTTGGCTTCTTTAAAACTATAGGTAATGGAAATCACAGATTGATATTCCAGGTGATATGACATTATGCAGCTAACCCAAAATGTCTACATAAAAAAGTAGAAGCACATGAGCTCAAAACTTGTATCACTTTATTTTAGGTATGTTGTACTAAATCATTATTTAAGATGGTGTATGAATGGAGTTATTGCTTTAAAGATAAATGTTTTAATGAGAATGTTCAGTTATATTAAACACATTGATTGTTTTTTATTTTGTTGTATATTTTAATGTGAAATAACAGCAATATCTCAATAAGCAGTGAAGTGCTTATCAAGTGAACTGAAATAACTGCTGACTTCTACATTCCATGGATCCTTTGGGCGCTCCTTCCCATTTTGTGGATATTAATACTTTGCCAGGATGGTCTGATCATCATGATGAAGACCAATCAAACAGCTCTCCATTACCAGTGGAAGGGGGGAAAGTTGATGTCCGATCACCCTTCCCATATAGAGAAGAGATTAATACAAAGATAATATTATGGTAAGTGTACATATCATTATCTTAAATAATCATTAAACAATATAAAGCATTTAGATTTTTGTCAGACTTCATCCCACAGGCAGGAATAAATCACATTTGCAAGCTCCCAAAAAATCTAAGGCCTTCAGATAAGTAATGTTTTAAAAAACAAAATTAAGAAGCATAGTTCCATCTGTCCTTTGTCACTGGAACCATTACATTTGCTGTTTTTTACTGACTGTGTAAGAACAAATCCTCACATTTTTATGTAAAGCTTATAAAAAAAATCTTTATAAATCTATAAACCTTATCCGAAGAGGATTCTTCCAGATATCCTGGGTTCCTCTTCTGTCATTCCTTACCACTGAACCAATTGGATAGGTTGGTAGGAGTTGTGATTCATAACTCTGGGAGGACAGTTTGGAGACACATGTTTTATGTATTTAAAACAGAATGAAGTAGACATTTGGGGTTTATTAATAGGCTGCTGATCAACCTAAATCAATTTGATGCTTGCTGTTTTCCAAGATTCCAAAAATAGTCCAGAATGGGACCAAATTTGGTATAATAGGAGAAGCTGGCAAAAGAAAAATAAAGTTTGAAAATGGGCTGGACCAGTTGGGGCTGTGGAGAAAAAAATTAGAGAAAAATATATGGGAGTCACATTTGGGCAGCTGCTTGGAAGGCTGTTGACTTCCCCCTTCTCTCCTCCCTCCTGATCATATGATCCTGGGTGAAAAAACTACAGGTAGTCCTCACTTACCAATGGTAATTGGTACCAGGAACTCCATTGCTAAGTGATGCGGTCGTAAGGCGTGATGTCACATGACTGTGCCAATTTATGACAGCAGTTCCGGCAGTCCCAGTTGCTGTCGTTAGGCGAGTCCCACATGGTCACTGCATCCCATAGTCACGTGATCACCATTTGCAACCTTCTGCTGGCTTCCCCATTGATCTTGCTTGTCAGAAGCTGTCAGTGAAGGTCACAAATGGTGGTCATGTGACCATAGGACTGCGACATAATTGCAAGCCAGTTGCCGAGTACTTGAATTGCAATCACGCAACTGTAGGGACCCTGTGACAGCCGCAACTACAAGGACCTGTTGTAAGTATCCCTTGTTCAGTCCCATTGTAACTTCAAGTGGTCACTGAATGAGTGCACATTAAAGAGGACTGCCTGTATTAAGAAGTTGGAAAGAATGCCAGAAACCATGCTTTGCATGCTTTTCCTCCCTTATTTATTTCTGGATAGTGAGAAGTCTTCAAAACAAATCACCAGCCCACCACCATTTCAGTTTTTAAAAAATGACATATGATAGTGAGAGGAATGATAAACATGATAGCTCTGTTAAATCCTGGAAAGCCTTTTATTATTTTTTTCCAACTTAAGGGAACATTGGAAAGAAATAAGGTAAGGTGCTTAGGACTGATTGACCATTGGCCAGCAGGATACCTCTTCAAAAACTGAACAAAACAGGACCAAATTTGGTGTGATGGGAGAAGCCAGAAAAATAAAGATGAGGTTTGAAAGTGAGCTAGATCATGCCAGAGGCTGTGGAGAAAAATATTACCCCCAAAAAAACCTCCCACTGCATCTCTATGAGAAGCACGCTTGCATCTTGGTTCTGAATGGTATTGACTGCTCTGCTGTAAGTCTCCCTTCCTCCAGGTCATATGACCTAGAGCAGGGCATATGGAGCCCACCCGGTGCTGCTCAGAGCACATGTACAAATGCAGATGCAAGATATGGGAAAAGCAGAGGTGCGCACACACATACAGGTGCAAAAAGTGACTTTGTTACCCAGAAGAAAACACAGAGCTTCCTATAGCCCTTACAGGTAAAGGTGTTGGAAAGAATTGCAGGAGTCGTGCTCCGCATACCTTCCTATTTATAAACTTGTGCATATTGATTGGTTTCTTTTAATCCAGTTTTCATTTTGGAAGAGTACTCTCTCTCGAGTTCATCCACAGTAATACGTTTTAAGTCAGTGAAAGTACATTTTTAGGGTACGATGCCTGTTTTTCTATTCATAACAGTTGTACTGTGTTCTATAAAAAGATTGGAAGGAGAAAGAAATTAAAACTGACTGGTGATATCTTCTGAGAATACTCAGATGTTTAAATGTGCAGATCTTGGCTGTGTTCCATCCTATCTACCTGGTTCATCAATACTGCTATGGGAAACATGTAACTAGATGACGAACTTCCTTTTCATATGCAAATAGATTTGGTGGTTATTTCTTCTGCATCGTTAATGAATTGTAATCTTTCCAAAGGAGAGGCGACGTAGCATTGCTGAACTGCACAGCCATAGTAAACACCAGCAATGAGTCCCTCACAGATAAGAATCCAGTGTCCGAAAGTATCTTCATGCACGCAGGACCTGACCTAAGGGTTGAACTACAGAAACTTAAAGGTCAGAATAACATGGTCAATTCCTAAATATTTGACGGGATCAAAAATGGCAATGTTGTTTAAAGAAAAATGCCAGTACAGCCAAAGGTTTAGGCCCTCCAGGCCACAGAGCTTCGCTTCAGTGATTCTGTTTTGCCCTTGTTGGATACTTCAGCAGAAGTGACTGCAGAGGTCAAGGATGCCAGAAGCCCCAAATTGTCACAAATTACATAGCCACAATTGAATTTTTAAAAATGACTGTTTGGTCAGCTTTATAAAATAAAGTCATAATCATCTAGGTGATATGTGAAAGAGATGAGGATGAAATTACTAAGTAATTGGAAGAGGTGTTTACCTTCCTTTATTTTCTAGAACAGAAACTTGGTTGCAGGGAAATGTTTCAAATTTTAAAGAAGAGAATGGGCGCTGAAGCAAGAAGTGAAATTTGCAACTGGAAAAGGTCCATGATTGTCAGGTGGACAGAAAACCCTGAACCACTAATGAGTGACCTCATAGTGGTCGTTTAAGTTTCTGAGAACAAAAAGTCTAGGGTAGTGTACTGCAAGGTCAGAGATGCCCCTGCTAGCTCAGGAAAAGAGACTCTTGTGCAGCTGGTAGAAAGTAGACAAACACTACCTTATACTTTCCAGCCATCCAAATGCAACAGGAAGCACTTAGACTTAGTAGGCTACTTGATGGAGCTTCTGATCAGTGAGATGGACTCTTATAACTACAACCATGTCAGCTCCCCACCCTTACTGACTGCATCTTAGTGCAACCTGACAGACAGTACAGTACTAGGAATAACTCTCTCCTCTTCTCTCAGGCAGGTCTTGTAATAAATGCCAGGTCAGTGTTTTCATCCAAGATGTTTTGTCAAGAAATTGACCTGGCATTAGAAGACTCGTAATCCTAAACTAGACTTTTCCAGACAGCTGCTGTCTGTTGGTCTATAATTTCCATAAATTCCAGTCAGCATGGAATTTGTTTAGTTAACAAATAGTTATAGCATAACTAACAGGCATGCAGTTGGTCTGCTAAATCATAGTTTAATATAAAGGTGAATGAAACCATTATCTTTACTGAACAACTGGTTTCTTCTCCATCCAGCTATCCTATAAAAACTGGCTATAGTATATAAAGTCCCTGTATCCAAGTTCATCTAAGAGTATAAAGGGGATTCTAAATTGAAAATAAAATGCTTGGGTGGCCATTGGTTTGACATTGCCTGTCTTGTTCTGGTTTCTTACTAGGTTGTCGGACAGGGGAAGCAAAGCTAACCAAGGGGTTTAACCTTGCTGCCCGCTTCATCATTCACACTGTGGGACCCAAATATAAAAGTCGATACCGAACAGCAGCAGAGAGCTCATTGTACAGCTGCTATCGCAACATCCTTCAATTTGCAAAGTAAGCATGTCTCTTCTTTGACAGGCAAGTACCTTCTCTGTGTGCACCCAAATACACACACTGCATGTAAACTGGTGCAAACTATGAAGTTCATATAGCCCATGACCAGTGTGAAAACAGAGGTTTTGAAATGTGCATATCTGAAATGTTGGATAGTATCATGGGTGTTGTCAGAAATGGCTGCTATGAAAGATCTGCCCATTTACCGAATGGTGATGGATATAGCAAGCAACAAACATTGAGGAAGATGCATTGGTGAGGATAAAGGACAAAGAAATCACCCAAGGACCCAAAAAAAGGGTGGTAAGCCCCAAAATGCAGTGATTTTGACTCTACATTAATTCAAAATTAATCTTAAATCATTTTCCCATACAAATGGTTCCTGAGTGAGATCTACCAATCTTGCTACACTCCTGAAATTCTCAAGATGGCAACAATGGTCATTTTTTTTCTGACTTTACTTGATCAGGATATACGGGTAGTCCTCAACATATGACCATTCATTTAATGACTAAAGTTATGATGGCGCTGAAAAAAGTGACGACCGGTCTTTGCACCTACAACCATCACAACGTCCCTGTGGTCCTATGATCAAAATTCAGGCATTTGGCAACTGGCATGTATTTGCAATGGTTGCAGTGTCCCAGGGTCACATGATCGCCATTTGCAATCTTCTCATGGGGCTTCCAACAAGCAAAGTCAGTGGGGGAAGCTGGATTTGCTTAACAACTGTGTGATTTGCTTAACAACTACAGTGATTCTCTTAATGACCATAGCAAAAAAGTTGGTAAAACCGGGCACAGTTCACAATGACCACATCACTTAGCGATGGAAGTTCCGGTCCCAATTGTCGTATGTCGAGGACTATCTGTAGCTGCCTTCCATGTCCAGGAAGAATGCCTCCAGGATAGTTGCATGAATCTGGCTCTTTAATTTGTACTTTTGGCCTAGCTGCCAATTTAAATGGTTATTTCTTGAAGAAATAGAATGAGCTAGATGGGCAATAAACATCTGAAAATAGCTCAGAAACCACAGCTGTAACATCCTGTATCTATAGAGTGGCTTGTGAAATTATTCCTACAGAACACATGCCATCACCTTCCTCTTTTCATGTACTTCTGTAATTTTTATTGTCCTCCCCACTCCAAATATTAGTTGTCTAGTACGGTATTAGGAGTAGATTACTAAAAAGTATGCATAGTCCCCTGAGCAGCAAAGATATAGAAGATAGAAATAAAGCAAAAGTATTATTAAGTGTGATGTGGAGGACAGGAAAAGAGAGGAGCTGTTCATGTAATTGGAATATTCGGTACTTCACCTAGTTAACAGCATACTTTCTTCATTTCCTGAAATAAAGAGAAATCACCAGAAATATCCCCAGTGGTGTGGAACCTGGGGCCCATCAAGTTCTAATTTAGGACTGATGAGAATTGAACTCCAGTTCCAGACAACTTCTCTGTCCCCTGCTGATAACATTCTTTTTCACTGCCAGATTATTGATCACATTCCTTATTCTTAGTTGTTTAGTTATTTGTACATTATGTTAAGCCATGAATCATGGTTTATAAATCACAGTAGCTTGATTCAAACATTATCCAAAGCCAAAATCAAACAACCACTTTACGGTGTAGCATAATGTGCAAAGCCTGTTTTTCTTGTCTTGGTAGGTTACATTTTCACCCCTAGGACCGTGATATGCAAACTTTTTCTGATTTCCAAGATCTTCCACATTTTTTAAATATAAGAGATTCTTCAGTAATATTCCTCATCTGTACTGGTCAGTGACCGTAATAAGCTAAATGAATGAATGAATAATATTCCTAATCTGAGATCTAGGAATGAATAATAATTAATAATAAGTTTAATGAGTCAGTCACCATTCTGGTCTTCCTAGACTGACTCACTACTGCTAACCTAACTAGGCTCATCTGAATATTATTAATGTATGATTTAGTCTAATTCTTTTCAAAGGAATGATTTGGGTTTATAGTTGTGATGGAATGGAATTATGAAGGCCAGACTCAGGGAGAAAAACATTTTCTTTCATCTCCTGAGGCACGAGGGAAAGATAAGAGGATGAGACTGGCACCTCCCTGAGGAATTCATAATGTTGTGGCTGGCATTACTTGGGAGCTGGGGTTTCAGTCTGGGAAGATTCTTGCTAGAGGTTGTAGCTAATAAACGTTGCTGGACTGAATTTACATGGTCTCTTGGAGTTCCTTGGGCTAGGCCTGACATCAATCTTCCCAGACTCTAAATTATGAATTCCTCAGAGAGGTGCCAGTCTCATCCTCTTATCTTTCCCTCGCGCCTCAGGAGATGAAAGAAAACGTTTTTCTCCCTGAGTCTGGCCTTCATAATTCCATTCCATCACAATAGTATTCTATTCCTTGGGACCAATATTGACTTACTGGACTTGATGGTGGGGGGACAGGGGTGAGATTGACCAAGGGATCTAAAGTAGAAAGCTTCACAGAATTCATATTAAGTAGAAATTAATCTGTTATAAGTTTGTTTGAATTTAGTTTACTCCATGAAATCAGTAATCAGATCCAGACAATCATGTTTATCACAGCCATTTTATCCATCCAGAATAGTTGAACATTTACTTTTCTTTTGCTGTTTTTTTTTAATCCTGTCATGTTAAACCATGTCCTGTTTAATGTTTTTGCTTGTAATTTCCTTGTATAATGAGGAATTTGCATATAATCTTATTTTTATCTGTTCCAGTTTTGCCAAATTTTTTAGGCTTTGATCCAAATTCTACCTTTTGCTCTATTAGTAATAATTAAACCTATTTATAAATCAAGCATGGCTATAATACCATCTCTCCCTTTTCCCATATCTAAGAGCAACATGAAGCAGGTAGAAATCCAAATGACCCTTTTTTGCCAGCCCTTTGAGGTAGGCCAGATCAGGAAATAGACTCTAGAAGGGTTAGTGGAATTCTGTTGTTGCAGGGTATAATAAGAGAATCTTAAAAGCTTGACAGAGTTTCTGCTTCCTCCCTGATATATCAAGGTGAGATAATCTTATATTTCTTTCTTACCCACTCCACTCTTTAAGGGGTGAAATGATGTTTATGTAACATCAATTCTTGCATTCCTTCCTCAAAACTATTTCTGTACTCTACACTTTTCAGAACAGCCATTTTCTCCATCCACAATACATGGCTATTAAATCATCTCTGAATCTTGTTCCATTTTTAATTCTGTAAGTAGACCAGAGGACCTGTCTGCCAACTTTGACTCTGATCTTAATCACCATAGTTGTGCTACCCTAAATAAATACATGCAGGAAAATTGGCGTGAATATGCTTTGACTTAATAAAATTAATGTTCTTATGCCTTGCTGAAATCATTCTTTACCAATGTAATTTTAGGGAGCAAGCAATGTCCTCAGTGGGATTCTGCGTGATAAACACTGTGAAACGAGGTTATCCTTTAGCAGATGCTACTCACATAGCATTGCGTAAGTATTCTTGAAGGGGTGGTTGTTGACCCAATCTGATTTATGTATCTGGTACTTCAGAGAGCAGGTCTCTCTGCCTGAAGCGCCTTACCATCTATTAGTAGAGCAAAAAGAGATCACAGAAGGAGAGAAAAGTAATGGAGGCAAGAGTGGACAAGAAAGGAGTATGTGATAGCATCAGTGAGTAGCTGTTGTAGAATAGTGGATCAAGGGCAAGTGGCAATCTTTTACGGCCATAGGGGTGAATTTTGACTTTTATTTTTCCTGGGGACTGGTCACAAGAGCAAGTGATTGAATTATGTCACTGGAGTAAATGAGGCTGAATTTTTACTTATTTTTGGTTACTTATTTAATGTGATGTTCTATCCCACATATAATCACCACACTCTAGGAGATTAATGTAAAGAGTCAATGATTACATTGAGGCTTGTCTTGCATTTTTCTACCTCTTTAAAAGTTCCCAAATTCTTAAACCTCGCATTGATTTTGCTCCTTAAAACTCCTGTGTTTCCCATTTAACCTTCCCAAATCCCCACAAAATTATGGGCAAGGGGAATGTGCATGTACCACATCCGGTTTAGAGGTATATGCCAAAGGTTTTGCAGGATTTTGTACATTGTATTTTGGTCGTAAAGGTATAGAAAGTATCAAAATATACAAATAACAATTGCTTTGTTTGCTTTGTTGTGGAATTGGTGAATGTGGCTGGTGACTCTTCTCCATTTCATTCCTGGGAATACACAGGCTTCTGTATTAATGTTTGGACCTACATACTTTATTTAAGTTAGACCAGGTTGACTGGTATCCTTCAAATGTTTTGCCCTAACAAGGATGGTTAGACACTGTTATTTATTTGATTTTGTAAAATGTAAATGGTGCAACATATATAATAATGCCATTATAATCTTATTTTAGAATTTGGCATTCAATTGGGCCATTTATGTTACAAAACCAATTTAAAAATGGAATGTTTGTAAACATAAATACACAGCCAGACTTGCTTTATTTATTAAAGTGTATATGGCTGCTCAGATCATGTGACTCTGGGCTGCATACAAAAAGAAAAGAAAGGAAAACCATAATCAACCAATACAAAACATATTAAAACCATACAATGGGGATCAGGACTGAGATCTTCTATAGCTCATCAGATTGGGAACTCTTCTCATCCTGACCCCAAGGCCCTGGGAGAGAACCAGCTCTTAACCACCTTTCTAAAGGCCTGAAGCGATGGGAAAATAATTCCAAAGATCTATACTAACATAATATCAAACTACAAGTTGAGCTTCCAAATATAAGGGCAAGCTGTGATTCAGAGTTACTTGTCTGCCTGTTGCTTCCATGGGCTCAGCAGACAGATTCTTTAATGCAGTTATTTATGGAGGCAGGGCAGTGGCTGGAGCTGTAGTTTGTCAGTTCAGGAAACAGTGCAAATCTTCGTTATTTTCCTGTGAGATGTCTGGATTAAGCCAACAAGTTGTTTTGCTAAATTACAAAACTTTGGTATTACAGGTATTGGTGATACCATTGGTATTGCTTTAAAAGTGGCAGACACTCTTCCGGTGTTTTGGTGTTGATCCATAAAAATGGGTATCTGTAAGAGGGTCAAATGACGAATGGGCATTACAACAGGAGTTCCACCCCTTTTGTATGCATATTGCAATGTCACATGTATGAATATAAAGGGCAGGGCTTGCTCTGCAATGCTTGTTTCAGCATTCTGACAAAACAACTAGATTCTGCATTTGCCTCTGTCCATAATTAACTGGTTTCCCTATTTGTTCTGTAGTTCTGCTATCGACAGATATATTTCTATGGTTTCTGTTTCAATAAAAAGAATATATGAAGCAATTCTCTTAAAATTACAACAATCCCTGAAATGCTGCTTTTCATCCATCAATAAAATAATAGAGGTGTGGGTAAACTCTGGGCCACAGGTGGTCCTCCTATCGTCCCATTCATAGTATCCAGAGTGGGTGCTGTTTCACTTGGGAGAATGAATGGGTAAGTGGATGAGAAATGGATAGGGGGTATGAGAGCCAATGTAGTGTAGTAGTAAAGGTGTTACATATGGAGGAGCAGGGATCCAGTACTCAACCATGGAGTGCTCTGATGACTTTGGGTCAGTCTCTCTTTCTCAGGGTTTCTGTAGGAATCGTACTGGGGAAGATACAACTGTATGCTGGTTTAAGTTCTTGGGGGAAAGGTAGAATATAAATGCAGTAAAATGCTGACTCCTCTGTAAATCAGACCATAAAAATCAATTTCACCCCTTAAAATCAACCCCAAATGCAAAAAAGTAACATGGGGGGCAGGGAGAATGTTGGTCCTGCCCATTGTTGGCATCATCATCTGTAGGATTATTAGAGTACTACCAATTCCATACAGCAAGAAAGGATTGCTTTCACCCTGTAGTGCTAAGTGGATCATGTGGAAAAGTTAGACAATCATTCTTGCAAGCACTTTGGGTATCTCTGCTGTTTCATATTACCTCATTTTTTATGTGGATGACTGAAGGCCTTTAATAATGAAATTATTCCTCCTATATGTTATGTTTAAATATTGGCTCCCTCTCATTTTGCTGACTTATTTTTCTTGACATTTCATCCACAGGTACAGTCCGACGATTTTTAGAGATTCATGGAGAAACCCTTGAAAAAGTAGTGTTTGCTGTTTCTGATCTTGAGGAGGTAAATTATCTTGTTCATGTTTGTAAGCATTTGCTATGCAGTTGTGATATTTCTCTCTGTTGATCCTATAGCTTTCTTTTGCAATGTGTAATAAGCTTAGTTTTAAGAGCTCTCATTTTCTTTAATTCATATACTCTTAAGTTGTTGCTTCAGACACAGTATATTCTAATTCAAGAGTGGCTATATTTTGGATTGTAGCTATAAAATTAGGGAGCCCCTTCATTTGTTGATCTTATGTAAAGTCAAGAAGTAGATCTATGTTTTATTTCTAAAATGTGTTGAAAATGTAACTTTCTGTGAGTAACTCATATGATATCGATTAAAATGATGCTGACTTCTTGTGTGAAATATGGCTAATACAGAAAAATATTTGTAGAGAGAGAGAAAGGAGGAAAATACCCATATTCCTTAAACCCTGGATTCCATGTGTTCTCTTGAGTGAATATTCTTTTGCCAAATGGAGAATACTTCATGATTGAAAAAGGCATGAAAATTTGTAAGCAAACATTACTGCAGAACTGCAAAGAAACTCAATATCAAATCATGTATTAAATGTCAGAGATTCTTCTTAAGCAAGATGTGGTGAAAATAGAATGGAGAGGCTCTAAGATAAATACTCCACGTTTCTGAGTGTCCTGCTTCGGACTGGCTTAAGAATGCTCCCTCACTGAAAAAATACAGCTACACATAGAATAAATGAACATTGAGGGTAGGGATGACAATATTAAGCTTAAGTCACTGTTGCAGCTTTTTACATGTTGCCAATTCTATCAGTGTTCTGTGATCTAAAAAAAAGTTGTGCAAATCCCGACCTCTTGTTGGTTACAACTTTCTATAATATGAAGAGTTGGGAAATTGTCATTGCCAATATGTGCGTGTTTTGGGAGACAGTACTATTACTAAGACACACTTGGTTTTTCAAATTTTTGCCTGTATCTTTGAGAGATCGCCTTGATCTCTCAGTGTTCTTTATACCACTAACTGTAGCATCCTCCTCCCTGTGAGCAGAGCTGGAGGTATTGTTTTACAGCGGTTCCTTTCTTATCTGTAGGGTTGATTTCAAACGAGTGTTGACAGAAAGTGTTACTGCACACAATCAAGACCAGTGCCTTGATGCTGTTGTGATTCAGCAAATAGGCTGAAGTTGAATCCCAATCCAATTTAGGTCCTGTAGATAGATGGTGTTTGGAAATTTAGTAGTTTTCTGGACCAGGTCGTACCTTCTCTGCAAGAAGAGGAACCTAAACTAGTGCTGCTCATTGAGTCATCGCTGTTAATGGAGGCATAATTATGCAAATTTTGCCCACAATATGGAAGTGGCATCTACCAAGAAATGCTTAAGTTTGTGATAAGCTGTTTTATAAAGCTGTTCCTCTTTCTTTAAAGTCTCAACTACAAATAAAATAATTGTTGGCTTTTTAAAAACAATGCCAGTACCTGTACCCTCCCTAAAAATATTAAGATGGTTCCAACTTTCTACTGTCCCTTATAAAGTTGGTATAGTTCCTGTATTCCCATCATAACTCCAGTTGGAGCTGTAAAAAGACAGCTGGTGTTGGCTTTGGTTCTGCATTTCAAGGCATGCTGAGAATTTCAGAAGGCTAAGCCCAGCTAATATTGACACATGTCTCTCTTTAGTTCAAAGATAGTAAATACCGAAATGACAATGTGGGGGTTGATTAGGTTGTCTTCAGAGGCATACAAAGTGACTTGGAAAGAGTTAGGCAAACAAACTGCACTTCCTTTCTAGCTTGAAACTGCAGAATGGGAGCTTGTCATCTTGGTGTTATAATGGCACATCTCAGAAGTTCATCACCAAAGTAAATGTCAAGTTCTTACTGCTTTTATTATACATGTCAGAATGCAGAAGAAGTCTTGCCACAGTGAACACTCTGCGGCTCCTACCATATGTCAGCTGGCAATTCAGATGGTTACAGAAGTTAATTTTGTAAGCTGAAAGCATAAGAACTCTACTCATTCCAGTATGTAGAGCAGCCCCTGGTGTTTCTCTTTCAAACTCTGATAGAAAGTTTGAAAGAGAATCGCCAGGGGCTGCTCTACATATCGGAAAGCTAATATTGGCTGATCAGTTGGCATGACATTGGCATGACTGGTAATTTCATTTTAACACCATTTCGTAGTCTTCCTGACTTTCAGTCTTGCCCTGAAAAGTGAAATACAAGACAAGACATTTTTTAAATTCCCTTTTCTGTAGGCTGCTTATCAGAAGATGCTACCTCTGTATTTTCCAAGATCACTAGTAGAGGAGAGACAGTCCCTGCCTTTACTTCCTGAAGATATCGGCAATGCAGAAGGGGAGCCAGTCGTGCCAGAGCGTCAGATTAGAATTAGTAAAAAGCCAGGTGCTTCCGAGGGTGAGTCTGCCTTTGTGCCAAAGTAATTTGTTGAAGACTTAAGACAGGCAATCAACCTTACTGGGCTGAAAGCTTTCAGAACTGCACATTATTTTTAATATAAATTGTATTTCTTTATGAATTTAATTCTGACACATTTTTCAAAGATAGTTTATGTCGGTTTGATTTTTATACTTAAGAGTTTTAATTATGTATGTATATATGTATGTTAGAATTTTTCAGTATTGTAAAAGTATACAAAACAAACAAAAAAGAAAGTAACAAAAAGAAAAAAAGAAGGAAATTAAAAAAAGAAAACATACAATTATGCCTTCCACCCTTTTTTCTATTGAGTAATTATCTTAATCTTTTCCCCATCCTCTTCATCCCTTTTTAATCCTGAAATCCTGAAATCATCAATTTGATCTTTTTTTCTTTCAACGAAAAGGCCATATAAGGTTTCCAGCCTTTCAAAAAGGTCTTTATCATTTTTTCTCTGACCAATCTGGTCAGTTTTGCTATTTCTGCAAGTTCAGTTAAATTTATAATACAGTCTTCCACTGTAGGTATTTCATTGCTTTTCCAACTTTTTGCATACAATAATCTTGCCGCAGTTACCATATACGATATTAATTTCCCATATTTCTTTTCTAACTCCTTGTCCATAAAACCAAGTAGGAATTATTCTGGTAAGAGTTTCAATTTTTGTTTGGACTACCAGAGAACTTTTTATTGATAGTTGTTATATCGACACAATTAGATACTAATAATAATGATAAGTAGGAGTAATAGTAAGCAAAAGTTGTGGAAGCAACTAACACTCCAACATATCCAGAACCCAAAGGGCTCCTAATATAATTCCCAACCCAAAATGTAGATTAATGCCTAAACTCAGACAGAAACAACTAAGATTGTCTGACATTGCATAGGCTTTGCCATCTGATAATTTTTCAGAGTTAAGGGGTCTATTAATACGGTCCCTTTAGATCACAGGTTCCTTAAATGTAGTCTCTATCCTTTTCCAGGATAAGGTGCCATATAGACACTGAAGAATGCGTTCAGACGCTTTGCAGTTAGATGTGAAATACTGTGAAATGAAATTAGTGGAAGGAGGTTGTTACAGTGAAAGCACTGGTTGATAAATCATGGTCTTCATTCAGTCTTTTCTCTCCGAGAACTTGTGCCCTGAGCTCCACTTGGATTTCTTTGGCTTTTTTTTGAAGAGGTTCAGTCTAAATTCTGCTGAAACCCTCAGCTGATCTGCTACCAGCTCAGCAAGCTGCTATCCCTCAGGCAGCAGGGGAGACTTTTGTTTTCTCTCCCTTTTTGATTTTAGAACCATAATAAATCAAGTGAGAGATTACTGGGCAGCGCTTTAGAAAAGAGGAGTTTTCTGTTTATCAGTCAAGCTATGATGTAGTCAAAGATAAGGAGATTACCATTTACCAGCTCAGGAGTGATCCAAAGTCCTAGTTCAGGACATCACCATAACAGACTCGCTGTTAGGAAGTCCTTAGGATGGTGAGCTTCGTGCATTTTTCCCGATAGCAGACACGTCTTCATGTTTTCACTGTGACTGATTTCCTGTAGCATGTCTCAAATAAAAGGAGGATGATATCTCTCCCCTCAACCAGACCGAAAGAGAAACTCAGACAAGCTCTGCTTCTCAGGTTTGATGGGAAAGTCACCCTTCACCGGCTATCTTCCTATTCCAATGTTCAGCACTGCTGTTGGTTTTAGCTCTACCCAGTTATCTGCTTGACCTATTTGAAGCTTGCAATATTGCAAGTGGTAAAATTTCATCAGTTCAGATTGCATCAGAGAAAGAAATGCTACTACTAACCACTGACGTTTTGCCACAGAATCTCTTTCTAAGTGTAGCTCTTTTCCACTCCGGTGTTTATGACCTCTCATTTTCCTGTACTGGGTGTGTAGTAAGACACTCTCGGGGAGAGCTTTTTCATTATGCTGGAATGTCTCTCGCAGATAATTCTGATGAAGAGGGGCTAGAAGGCGACTTCTCATTTATCGGCTCCCATGCTTTTGCTCGAATGGAGGGAGATGTTGATAAACAGAGGCGTCTCATCCTTCAAGGACAGCTATCTGAGGCAGCACTACAGAAGCAACATCAGAGAAAGTAAGGCACTTTTATCAAAGTACCTCTCCTGTTTGCAGGTCATTGGTTTTCGGCCTCTGGCGTTGCACATGGTAGAGCAGTGTACTTACATCACAGGATGGTCTTTTCTTGTAGCGGTTTTTTTTTTTTTTTTTCTTTCGAAGGGGAAATAATGAGCTGCTGGTGGGATTCGGGACAGACTTTGCATGGAGAAGATGGCTTGGTTCTGATTTTTGTTTCGTTGTTTCCAGTGCAGTTCTTTCACAGTTAGCTTCCTTTTCAGGTTAAGTAAGAAATGTATGACGGTATTTGGCAGGGTATACATAATATCAAGTTTTATGTTTACGCTAACTGTGATACTAGAAAATTAAAAATATTTTGCAACTGTGTGTGGTTGCCTTCTAGTTACAACCGCTGGCTTTGTCGAGCGAGAGCTGAAGACTTGTCGGATATTGCTTCACTTAAAGCATTGTACCAAACAGGTATGCTTAAGGTCTCAAATTCTGGTTGTTCTGTGACTCTCCCTTCTTGATGAGCATGTTGTAGCAAAGAAGCAGTGCATCTCACATCTTAATGCTAACCTAATACGAAATTCAGCCTGTGAGAGTATTCTTATGGTTGATTTTCCATGAGTTGCAGTAGCTAAGTAGTCAAAACTGTAATAGTTTTAACTGTTTACATATTCAGGGGAGATTGTTAACTTGCTTATTGAAAAAAAGCTGATAAGGTAGTTCAAGAATTTCAACAGTTAAGAAATACTATCTTACTTGTATTTCTTAGGGATAGATAAAAGGTAGCCATTCTCCTGAAAGGGGGCATAATAGGGTGTTGTGATTACACGTGAGAGATAATAGGTTCCTGTACAACCCCAGACAATGCAGACAATTTACAAATGATGAACTTTAAGCTGGATTTGACTCAGTGTATCTATAAGTGGAAATTCATTCTTAGTCTAAATTCTGGAGTCTGGAATGAGGTCCTGGTGTCCATTCTATTCGTAGGAGTTGATAACTGTGGTCGTACAGTGATGGCAGTTGTTGGAAGGAATATTCCTGTAACGCTTATAGACATGGAGAAGGTAAGATCTTGAGAAACGTTTTAACAATGATAACAGTTATTATTTTAGAATTCTGAGAAATTACATCTGTACATCCAGATTTGTTCTTCATCCTTAAAAGAACTTCCAGAGGTGAATAGTTAAAATTGCCAACTTAAAATATGATCAACCTACTACAGCAGCAAAACCTAATGCCATTGGAATATTAAATATGCATATCAAGAAGGTTTCATATGAGACTGAAAATATAAACCCACTTTGGACAGACCTGAAAGTAGACATTCCAAGGTTTGGAGTGCCTACAGAACAGCCTCAGAAAACAATTTTAAATACAAGCAGTTTTGTCTCAGAGCTGAGTGAACTTTGAGGTCTTTTGATCCTTAGCCACACAGACTATTGAAGGTGAAAACAGCTTTTTCAAATTATTCCCAAAGCTGACTGGAAAGCAAAGTAGTTTTGTCTAAATACCCATTACAGGTAGTCCCCACTTTAAGAATGAGTTCCCTACCCAAGGTCTGTCCTTAAGTCAAATTTGTATATAAGCTGGAACAATATTATTGTATAATACTGTATAAGTAGTATTGTATAATTAACTTGAACCATTGTGTATTTAACTCGAATCATTGTGCTACAGTAGGCTCCGTTTTTAACTATGGGTCATCCTTAAACAGGGCTTTCTTAACCCGGGGACTATCTGTATTAGTTAGCAATTTCATTTCAGCTCATTGCACACTAGATGAAGCTTGTGAACCATTTCCAAAGTCAGCTCTACAAATAACCCTTTACAATAATCATACAAGATTTTGCTAAGAATATGCATCTGTGACCACTTTATCTCTGACCTGGACAAATTACAATTGGTGTAAACTTCATGTACTTCATATCATAGATGTTGCACATAAGGAGGAGTGGACTTATAACATGTAATATGACACAGCTATTGTCTGGACATCCCAAGTGGATTTGAGACGGAGATACAAGGTGACCCAGGTTCAAGTCCATCCTCAGTCCTGAAAGCTCACTGGCTGATTTTGGACCAGTTACTGTTTGTCTCTCTCAGCCAAACCTATCTCCTATGGTTGCCATTGTGGGGAAAAATGGGAGGCGGGAACCTTTGTAAATGCTGCCTTGAACTCCTACATGAAAGGTAGGAAATAAATCTGCCAGATACATTAATAAATATCCTGGAGTAACCAAGCTATGCTGAGAAATGATATGATTCTGACAATGGTCTTAAGTGGCATCACTGTAATATATACAATTGGTTTAAAATTACCTGATTACACACTGGTTTCTAATGCAGTTTTGAAATGTTGGTTGATCTATTCATATATGGTGTTAATTTATCTGAGAAGAGGATTTGACATCTAAATCCACTGTGTCTTACTCACTGCTGCTCTTGGGGACAAAGGAAAGCCACTTAGCTGAACAAAAATGTACTGGGTTTTTTTCCCCCTATTGAGGAAATTATTCTCCCCAGTACTTTTTTTGTAGAATTATAAAAAGAGAGATGCCACAGTTCTCTCTGGTAAAATAAATCAAATATGTTTTTCTTCAGGCTCTCTTGTACTTTATCCATGTGATGGACCATATTGTAGTGAAGGAATATATCATTGTGTATTTCCATACACTCACCAATGTCTACAATCACTTGGACTCAGATTTCTTGAAGAAACTCTCTGATATTGTCGATGTCAAGTAAGTTTTACATAAGCTTTTGAAACCATCTCTCCTTAATTTCATCTGTGATTCAAAAGCACTGCAAAGAAAATTTACTTTAAAGAATGTACCCTTTTGGCATCTAAAATTCTGAGCTTATCCATGAGTATATACTCATGATAAGCTGAGAATTTTAGGTGCCAAAACGCACCCAAAAAAATCAGGTTTGGCTTATCCACAGATGGACGTATCCATGAGTATATATAGTAATACTTTTTAAAAGTACCTGTATTTCCCATGTACACTCATGGATAAGCCCATCCGCGGATAAGCCGACCCTCACATTTTTAACCAAAATACCATGAAAAATGTAGGTCAGCTTATCTTCAGGTGGTGTGGCTTTCATGATATTTTGGTTAAAAATTCAAGGGTCTGCTTATCTGCAGATGGGCTTATACATGAGTATATACAGTAAAGAGAGGGAAAGGGGTGGGGCAAAAGGCTTAATAAATACCAGAGAAGGATGAAAACTTCACTGTGAAAACTTTACAATATTGAAAGTCTTGTTTCAGTTCATATCCTGATATCCAAATATGTTAATCTCATCTTGATTGTTAAGAATAAGCCACCTGGTTCTGTGAATGGGTTGGGTGTTATCAGGAAACCTATGTCATTATGTATCTGTTTTTGAAACGTACTGTTTTTGTTATTAACCAGGTACAAAAGAAATCTGAAGGCCTTGTATTTCGTCCATCCAACATTTCGCTCAAAGGTGAAGTGTGCCATCTCCAGATGGAAAATGTACACTTTTGCATGCCATCGTGAATAAGTGTGCACCTGAAGTATTGGACAATATTGCTGAGGTTATACACCCTGGTATAGAGGACTGTATATGCTCCCTCAAGCTCTTGGAGGAGATGCAGGGCATAAGTCTAACTAGCAAATAATCAGTTGACTGAAAGGGTTTTGAAAAACAAATTACCTATTAAAACCTACTTATTTATATTTATACCATCCTACTCTTCTCTCCTTTTCCTTCACATATTTTCTGTATTGGCTGCCTTAGACAGCAGTTGCTTTGGGAAGGAAAACATCTGTTTTTGCTTTAAAACTTTTAAGTTGCAGGGTGTACTTACAGTACTTTATTAAATACGTTTCTGTTGCATGTCTCATAACTTCAAATGCTGGGATGGTATGAATCATTTGCAGTCAAACAATCCATGGAAGCAGCATTAATTTCCCTTTTATTCCCATTAGGTTTCAACCTGGTTCTTCACAACCTTTACTGTCTCAGGTCTAAAGGACAAAGTTCACCACGTGGAAAGCCTCCAGCAGTTGTTCACAGCAATACCCCCTGAACAAATTGACTTTCCTCCATTTGTTCTTGAATATGACATCAGGGTAGGTGACTTCTGGGAATATGCATTAGCTTGGCACTCTATTCCGTATCTGTTAGATTTCATGAAGCAGAGTGGAGAAAAAATATTTCTTTCCCTTGGTTTAAAAAGATGTCTGGTGTCTTGCTTTAGAAACAGCCAAGACCTGAAAGCCATGTTGGGTTGGTTGTGCCTCTAAAGGTATATGCTGCAGAACACCTTTGTATGTTGCCTAAAATACACATTGTATTGCTTCAAGAGCACATTATCCTAAGAGAACAGATGATCACTAGTGTCTAGAGCACAAAGCTATACTTCATAGGATGCTAGTATTATAACCTGGAAAATTTTGAAGTCCATAGCACTTGTCATCTTGAATGAACTTCATTTCAAAAGCTAATGAGTACATGGGAGGAAAGAAAGACATACAGTACAATGGTTATGGAGTAGTTAACTCTTGTCTAATATAAAGAGTATCTCTACAAGCTGTACTTTATCGCTAAAGTACTTTATCCTGAACTCCCTACTTCATCTTTTTTTTTTCATTCAGCCATTTCTCAGATAAGTTCCTGGACTTCATTACAGATTTCATTTTTTGAAATCTTACTATGTACATTGTGGCACGTGTTTTTGATACAGGTTACTCTGAAAAGCACAGAATTTCTTTGTAGTGGTGTGGCAAGATGCAAGTGAGAGCACTTCACTAATTTTCCCTTTTAAAAAAAGCTAAGGGAGAGAAATTGTTGCCTGTGACCCACCTTCCCTTGATGCACTCCCAGTGTCTTGTGGCTTCATTTTGTTTCTCCGCCCTGGCACTTTTCTTTGTTTTGGTAAGGCCTTGCAGCTGTTCCTTTCCTGAACCAGCACGGACACACCATTACCTGATCCATTTTCCTTGTTGATTCTCCTGTGGGTAGCCGGGGTAATACCTAAAAAAATTTGGAGGCTCCCTGCAGTTGAAAAAGAAGGAAACCTGAATGCAGATGAAAAGAAATGGCAGTCAGAGTGATATTTTTATAGTATGCAGTTTGTGATATGGTGGGTTAAGCAGCACAATCCAGTCTGACTCATAGTATTTAAGCTCTCTTAGTTCTCCAATCTGTTTAGGGGTAAACTGCAATTCAATGATAAGGCTTCTTCCCCCCACAATAAATGGGCAGTGACTTGGCCCAGAGTGCTGTTGTTGGAATTCAGCATGTAGAGGTTCCACAGCTCTTCATTTAACAAGGTTTGAATGTGAATTTATTTTTTGTGTACACATGTTCTTGGTGTTAATGTTTTTTTCCCCTCTGCAGGAAAATGGATCATACTATTCTTACCCTTCTTCTCCAGACCTCTGACTCTTCAGCTCTGCCATTGTTTCTGATTGCTCAACAATCTATCACACGCTGCTTGCCAATACCATATCAAGTCAACCTAAGTTATTTACAGAGTTCAGAGATAGGGCTTTCTTCCCCACCTCTGTTATTTTTTTACAATGAGATAGTTGCAAGGACACAAGCAATCAGAAAACTACAGTGTAATGAACTGTATTTCAGATCTAAGTATCCAGGAGAAAATGAATTTTCCATGTGGGAACATTCTTTTTTCTTTTGCCAGATGTCAAGGTGGTTCTGTTGTTACTACCATTGTAGTTTCCTGAGACATCCTGAGTGGCTACATTTTGGTATAACCTGCAGATATTCTGTCTTGGGGGAAAAGATGCAGTATCTATTTAATAGTGTTCTATGGCCTTTATAGATTGAATCCACCATTAAGACAGATATAATTACAGAATTGCCTTGAGAAATGTCTGCAGTTGGGCAGAACTGTTGTCAGCTGTAAAGCTACCACGATATACATAATCAGAAATGCTACTTAGTTAAAGGATCTGTCATCTATTTCTCTCTTGCCAAATGATGTGAGATGGAAGTGCTGCTACCGCTGCCACATCCCTCCTCCAGTAAAACCTAAGGGCATATCGGTACTGCCTGGTGTAGTTGTGTTTTTGCAGTCATTTTGGGATAAATACAGTGTGTCGATTGCAAGCTGGACTATTACTTTGTATCACTGAAGAAATTCAGCAATTCATGTTTTGTTTTGTTTTGAAAATAAATTTATTTGTATGCACCTTTGAGAATAAGCCTATAATGTCT
Source organism: Python bivittatus (assembly GCF_059951505.1). NCBI lineage: Eukaryota > Metazoa > Chordata > Lepidosauria > Squamata > Pythonidae > Python > Python bivittatus. The sequence continues at coordinate 3,171,785 of NW_028277050.1, forward strand.
CACGCAGATTCGCTTTCACGGTTGCTTTGCTTGTTTTCCAGATTGGGAATCCAGTGATGGTAATAGAACATGTTTACCACACGCCAAAATAATGGTGTCAGTATAGAGTAGAATGGTTGACCGTTGGCTATTTTATATAGATGTAAAGATTCACTTGTCAGCAGAGGCCAGTAGCTGAAAGTGTGACTTCAGTGTCACAATGAAAAGCTACTCGGTGAGTTGACTGAGGTCTAGAGGAAGTTGTCTGCAATTATTAAGAAAGGTTTGGTGAACCTCAGGCCCCCAGATGTTGAAATACAATTCCAGCTGCTCATCATTGGCCATGCTGCTGAGAGCTGTGGTTCCGTAACATTGAGGAACCACGTGTTCCTTACCTCCTCTTCTAATAATAGTTATAATAATGGTTGAAGGCCATAGATGGGGGCAGAATTCAGGAGAGGGAAATGGAATTGATTCACTCAGAATAACTGCAATTCTAATCCATGCTATTGGATGAAGAAACAAAATCAAAAGTGATGCATACTATTGACCATTAAATATATGGTCAATTTCAAATGGAATTTTTAAAAATAGCTGTAAAAGTCTCTAATTGTGAGAAACACTGGGTATATGTAATCATTGTGTTTGGGACCACTTTATTAGAATTTGAAGATAAATAATAACAGAGGTACATAATAGCTAAGAAGAAGAATTGTGCAGTGCTGTTATCCCTCTTCATCCCTAGAACTGGAAGGTTTTATTCTGTATTCTGTGAGAGGCAATGTCTTTCGCGCCATGTGGAACTGGAGTGGCTTTCCTGTTCATTAATGATAATGCAGAGACCTAGCTTGCATGGAAACCAGCTTACAGCTGTGCCTGTAGAAACTTCTGCAAACTTCAGTACAACGGGTGGGGGATAGAGAGTGCCCTGGGTGTTTGCACAGGGTTAAGGAGTCTTCTTGATTGGGAAAAGGGCTACTTGTACATTATTACAGGTTCAAGAGCAGTACTAAACCAACAGTATGGTATCTGAATTAAGAAATTAAACAACTGTGTTCATCAGATCCCACACCCTTCTCATATTTTAAAAATATTAAATCCATTTTGAAACAACTGGAAGCTGATATAATGCAATGCAAAGTGTCTCCAGGAACACACCGTCTTATTTTCTCAAATGCTTTGGTGCTAACATGGCTTCAGAGGCATTCTTCAAAAACAAAGCTGAGTTGGCTGCAACCAACTGCTTTGTTTACAACTGATCCCAGGTAATATAAGTGAGAGCTAGGTTGGGGCAAGCATGGTCCACAGACTGGAAGAGTTAAGTATTTTGGCTAAAAGTAGCCTATTTTGTGTGCTAGACACAGATGGAAAGGGGATATTTCTTTTGTTTCGGCATTATGCCTACACGTTGTATGTTGTGAGGATCTGCATGTGAGCAATTTCTTTCTATGACATGGATTTCATGTTGTGTTGGGTAGGGCAAATGCAATGCTTGGTTCAAGCTCCCAGCAGGCCTTGCCACAAGTTCCACTCCCAGGTTGTTTGATCCTGAGACTCTCCAGTTTTCTTCTGCGGAATCTAGAAAACCTGATTGAAAACAAGTTTTGATGCTTGGAGTGTTCAAACACCCTCTTTGGGCTAAAAGAGGCTACTTTTCTAATAAACTAGTTTGTGGAGTTGCTCATGAATTGGGGGGGGGGGGAAACACCTTGCAACAAAAGGAATAGATTTGCATATTTATTATCTTGGGATAAGTTGTCATGCAATCTCACCACTTCTGCCAATTGTAAAATAAGCACTTAAAGATCAACCATAACTACCACTATGACATCAGCCACCTTGTGAATGGGCACTGTATCCATGATAGGGACTTTGTGATCAATGACGTCATTTTCTCAAAATCCACACGTGCCTCCAAAGAGATCTGGGCATCTCTTCAATTCATTTGCCAGCCCTGCCGCTCAAACCCTTTTCACCTGAGATGCTGGACTTGAAAATTCTTGTGTCCTTTCTGCATTCAGAACATATGCTCTGCTATTGAGCTGTGGTTCACCTCTTCATTAAGTTGCCAAAAAAACCATACTGCGCTTCTTTGAAACACCACATGTAAAGCATTATTTTAATGAGTCAGAACTTTGTTGTTTTCTGGTTGCCTCCTGCTTCCAACACTTGCAGAGTTTCTCTTCCTTCTCCAATTTAGAAAGTTTCTGCTAAATCTACCCTGGCAATCACTATTCTGCATACTTGCTTTCTCCTCCTCCTCTGCTATACTTACTGGAACTTCCCATGTAAAGTAATTGCGAATTATTTCCAAGTACAATATCCAGTTTGCTAAGATACGAAAAAAGTGCATGCAAAAAAGTTGCTAGCAAGGTCACAGCAATGGAGGGGGAAGGCAGAGGCCTGCATAGTGAAGAAAAGCATAAGTCAGAACCGAGAATCAAAGCTGGAGAGACCCATTTAGGCAAACTGATTCCAAACCTGTGCTCAGTTCAGGAATCCCAGACAGATGGCGGTCCAGTCTCTGATCCCCTCTGAAGGAGAGCCAAACCACTTCTCTGGGTAGTTGGTTCCACTGTCAAAATCCTATCGTTATCCGGAGATGTATTTCATCTGATCCTGAAGACTTTAACTCATTCCAGGTCAATAGGTATTCCCTGACTATGTTTCTATCAATCTCAAAATTTAATCTTGCCCTTTCATTCTGTTTCTCACAATTTCTTTTTTCCTTTTTTTTAAGGTAACTTTATTAAGGTTTTAAACAAGAAAGATTAAAAATTAACAAAAAGTAATATTTATAATAAGGAAGGGGAGGGGAGGGGAGGGGAGGATGGGAGGGAGGCAGGCAGGCAGGCAAGCCAAAAGTGCAGGAAAAAAGAAAATATAAAGTAACTTCTGATTTTCTTTTACGGCAGTTTTAACTGTAAATTAACCTCTTACTCTATGGTTACAGCATAACTTTCATTTTTTTCTATAATCTATTGTTTTTTCTAGTCAAAATCATATCAAAAGTTCATTTTTTTTCTGTTTCGTGCAAAAAGTCTATAAGGAGTTTCCAGTCAGCATTAAACTCAATGTCTTTTCTCTGATCAAAGATGTCAATTTGGCCATCTCAGCAAGTTCCATCCTCTTCACCATCCATTCCTCCACTGTGGTTAATGTCAAGTCTTTCTACCTTTGTGTGTATAATAAACTCGCTGCAGTTATTATGTATAAAAACAAAGTTCCATGACTTTTTCCCAACTGTTATCAATCAGTCCCAAAAGAAACACCTCTCATTTTAATTGTATATTAATCTTTAAAATCTTCTGAATTAGTGTATGTAGTTGAGTCCAATTTTTTTTTTAAGCTTTTTTACCCATCCACCAAGCATGGTAAAATGTCCCCTCTTGTTGTTCACAGTTAAAGTCAAATCTTGTCCCTCTTCAGGTATTAGTGCTATATTAGCCTCTTTCCAAGTGTCTGGCATCTTTCCTCCCGGTAAGATAGAATTCATTGTATTTTGCAGAGGTGGTAGAAGTTCGTCCTTAATACATTTATAATAAGAACCCAGTAATCCACCTGACCCTGGTACTTTTCCTGGTTTAATTTTTTTAATAGCTTCAGAACCTTCCCTTATTGTCGTCTGTCTTCATTTCTCTGTAAACCTTGGTAAATTTTGTTTTTTGTTTTTAATATTCATCTATTTTCTCCAAAGAAATATCATGTCCTTCATACAAATTAGAATAATACTGATGAAACATTTTTTGTATAGCCACATTATCTGTTATTTAAGTATCTCCCCTCTCGCAGTTTCAACATCATTTTCTTTTCTTTTTTTTCTTAATTTGCACACTAGCCATTTCCCTGGTTTGTTTGCAAATTCACAATTTTTTCCTACTTTGCATAGTTCATTTTTATTTCTATTTCTCTTACTGTTAGCATTGATAAGTGTTGCTGTAAAAGTTTAATTTGATGAGAAATACTTATCTTCTCTGGCGATTTCTTTCATTCTTCTTTTCTTTTTATCTCCTCCAAAATAGCCTGTGTTTTCTCTTGGCTGTTCTTTTTAAGTTCAGTATTGTGTTGTATGAAGTTAACCTCTAACAAAAGCTTTACTTGTATCCCAAACCAACCTTAAATCAGTGACTTTATTTAGATTATTTTCAAAATATTCAGTTAATTTCTTTTTACAAACCTCCACTATTGCTTCTTTCTGTAACAATGTTTCATTTAATGTCCATCTAAAAGAAGTAAATTTCCTTCTGTAAACCCAACTCACAGGGTTATGATCAGAAAAAGTCTTTGGTAAAATCTCTACTTTAGAGATCTTAGTAGCCAGATTCTTTGAAATCCAAATCATATGTATTCTTGAAAAAGATCTATGTATTTCTGAGAGGAGGTGTATTCTCTAGAATTGCCATTTTTTCTGTCCCCATGCATCCACTAACCCTAAATTGTCCATCAATTTTTTTAAAAAAATTGGTAATTTACCTTGAGTCATTTTAATATTTTTCTCCAATTTTATGTCTAGCTGTGGGAAAATCACTCCATTCCAATCCCCCATCAAACGCCAATTTTCATAGGATAAACTTATGAATCCACCCCAACAAATCTACCATGTTCATCCGCCAATACAAGTTCTGGTTTTAGTTGGGAGTTAATATTCAAAACAATTCCATTTCTTTTTTTTAAGTCCTTCTGAGATGAATTCTTCACCCAAATTTTTATAAATCAAATATTTTATATCCTTTTTCCTAATATTTGCCTCTTGTAGGCAAATTATGCCTTGTTTTAATTTTTTTAAATAATGAAAAAATATTCTGTTTTGGAAAGCACTTCCTCCATTTATATTCCACTTTAAACATTTTTAATCCATAATCAAGACAAAAATTTAGAAAAATCAATACCCATAGCACCTAATTCAGTATCATCTCTTTCAGAGTCCTTTTGCATCTGTTGTGATTTTTGTATAGTCTCCTCTGCGACCTTCCATCTCTCCTTCAAATTTTTCCAAAAATTCTCTTGCCTTTTGAACAGAATTCAGTCAAAAACTCTGCTGTTGAAAAGTAGAAATCACATTTTCTAATTTATCCCAGCGAAATGAATTTTTTTCTGCTTTAGTCTTTCAGTCAAAAAGGAATATTCTTTTCTCTTATGTAGAAGTCTGATAGGGATTTCTTTTATGATAATTATATCTGCATTATCAATCTTCAATCTTGTATTAAAATGCTGTTGCAGAATTTGATCCCTTGTCTTTTTCCTCAGAAAATGCACCAAAACGTTCCTTGGAACATTTCTTGTTCTCGCAAATCTTAAATTTATTCTACAGACTTTATCAATCTCTGTCTCTGTGTCTTCCTCTTCCCAATCCAAAAATTTTTACTTTACTATTTATTACCAAGTTGATCAAACATATTCTGAAATAAATCTAATGGAATTGCTTTCTCTACCGGCTATTCTAAAGAGCCTCTTCTGCCCTCCAAACAGGCAGCCTTATGCATTGTCATTATATTACAGTCCAGAAGTGAAAATATTAAACGAAAACAAACTATCCCCTCTTGTGTCTTTAATGTTGTAATTGCAGGCAAACATCACATCTCCATCTCCATGGTTACAGTCAAGTATTCTGTCTACTGAAGTTACTTTTACCTGTTGTTTTGTAAATCCCACCAATTATCTACAGTCTTTGGTAAAAAGCAAAAAACATTCCCACAGAAGGTCTGAGTTAATTGCCTAATTCAGTTACAATTTTTCCAAGACTAGAAAAAAATAGTCTTTTAAAAATAACATTCCCCTTTATCCATTTTAAACTTTCTTATACCATCCTTTGTTAAGCTTTTTACCAAATATTCTTTATACTTTAAGTCTTTAAATCTTCTTTTAATTTTATAATCCCCCCCCCAAAATGAGACTCTCCAAGAGGAGTACTTATCTGTTGTAAAAGAACATCTCTCTCAGGCTGTAGAGTAATTATTTACAAATGTGGCTAAGCGGATTGCAAAAACCTTCAGTTTCTGCAATTTACTTATGGGGAGCTGTCCAGAGAACATGAGGGTTATTTCATGATTTATCCTTTATCCAGAGAGATTTCGGCATCCAGTGTTGGCCCCGGGTGCTGATCTCCACTGTGGTGCCATCTCCACTCCTCTAAAGACAAGTAAACTGC